>NC_140590.1:869264844-870464844 GCF_964204655.1 Triturus cristatus
TTCTCAAGTCCTGCACTTGTGGACTTGCCATGAAACGAGGGGGACCGGAGCCACAGGTAGATATTGGCCGCAGTGCAGCAAATCCGCCTACCGCTTTTCAACTATTTTAGTTTTAATATTGGAACAATGGTGATTGAGATATGACGGACATTGCAGTGACCCACTGGGGTTTCTAACGGGACTTAAAGCCTGGCTTAATACTGAGGAACTATCATAACCAGCATGCCATGAGAACTGTGTACGCCCATTTGGGCGGGGCTTATACTCTTAATAAATGACGTCCTGAAAAACGATCTGCCTGTCTGTGCACCATTGTATGAATTGCCTGCCAGTGACCAAGGGTTTGATAAACTCGAAACGCGTTTGGCTTCAAATGAGGAAGCGCGGCAGAAGCGCTGTGTTGCAACCGCCTGTGGCAGCAGTATGGATATGCCCCCTCGTGTGCGACTGCATCAGTGGGGCAACTCTTGGTGTTAATATATATATATATATTCACTGAAAAAACCATAGGTTTCACACACGTTATAGTTAGGAATTAGCATTTAAAAAACCTTAGAAATTTAGTGAAAAAACCATAGGTTTCACACATGTTATAGTTAGCTGGACATTTTACTCGTAAAAAACCAATGAAATTGCCCCGTTATAGTTAGTTCAGCTAACTATAACTCGCGCGCCCGCAATGCACTGCTGATGACGTCACATATTACATCACTCATGACATGGTCAGTGACATCACTCATGACATCACTGATGACATCTCAAATGACATCACTGATGACCTCACTGATGACATCATCCAGTGAATGTGTGTTTTTCTGAAAATTAAATATGTTTTATATATGTATATCTCAAGGTTGATGGAAGAATAAATGGGTATATTACTGTCTAAATGGATGATTTGTTTTTGAAAAATTGATTGTGTAACTGACTGATTAAGTGTATCATAGTGAATACATGGCTTAGTGAGTAATGTTTAAATATGTAAATATCTGTATCAGTCTCTCACTTTGTGTATAAGTGGCTGCATGGGTTGGTGAGTAGCTACATGGGTGTCTATATAGGTTATTAGTTGTTTTTTTGAGTATCAGTCTGAGTGTCTGCATGGTTCGGTGGGGGGTATTACGTAGTGCATCGGTGCATGAATGAGTGACTCACTGTTTGTATGTGTTGAACAGAGCATGTGTGCAGGACTGCATGGGTGGATGAGTGTGTGTATGGGTGTGTTAGTGAGTGAATGACTGTCTCAATAGTGTCTTTATGAGTGACTACATATGTTTTAAACTAGTATATGTGACTATTGGTGTATATATGTGAGTATATGTGAGAGTGAGAGATTGAAAGAGTTCCTGTATGAATAAGTATGTGTTTCTATAAGTGATTGTTTAAAAGACTAAGTATGTGTAAGTTTCCGTAGAAGTAAGTGTGGTGGTGTGTGTATAACTGTATATGCAAGTAAATGTATGTTTGATTCTTTATTAGCATGAGTGACTATGTGTGTGAGTAACTCTATGGATGAGTGGCATTGTGTAACAGGATGTATAGATGTATGAGTACATATGATGAGTGAGTACATGTATGAGTGACTGTATAGGACTGTTGGTGAATGAGTGGATGTGTATGTGGATCTTAGAATTACTGAAGAGGTTGTTGTAACTGGTATTGGTATGTCCATTGTTTTGAAATTTTTAGTCTCTATTTTTGAATGTGTGTATCAAAGCTTATATTAAGGTGAGAGGAGGTCTGCCACTCTATCACAAGGATGATGTCATCAGTGAGGTCATCAGTGATGTCATTTGAGATGTCATCAGTGATGTCATGAGTGATGTCACTGACCATGTCATGAGTGATGTAATATGTGACGTCATCAGCAGTGCATTGCGGGCGCGCGAGTTATAGTTAGCTGAACTAACTATAACGGGGCAATTTCATTGGTTTTTTACGAGTAAAATGTCCAGCTAACTATAACATGTGTGAAACCTATGGTTTTTTCACTAAATTTCTAAGGTTTTTTAAATGCTAATTCCTAACTATAACGTGTGTGAAACCTATGGTTTTTTCAGTGAATTTCTAAGGTTTTTTAAATGCTAATTCCTAACTATAACGTGTGTGAAACCCATGGTTTTTTCAGTGAATTTGCAAGGTTTTTTAAATGCTAATTCCTAACTATAACGTGTGTGAAACCCATGGTTTTTTCAGTGAATTTGCAAGGTTTTTTAAATGCTTTTTTTTTTTTATATTCTTCATTTTTTTCAAACATATTTTTATTTTAATTTTCTTATCTTTTATAAAGACTATGCTTTAATTTTTAAAATCCTTAAATATTTTTTTTATATATATTTTTTAAAATAAACATGTAAAATTTATTTCCAGATTTTTTTTTTTTTTTTTTTTTTTTTTTATAGTACGCGTACCGTAAGCTCACGGTAAGCGTACGGTTTACGCAACGTCCGTAATCTATCTACGCTGCTTGCGTATAGTTACGCACTTTGCGTAGCCGCGCGTACTGCGCGTGGGACGCGTGCGCGCTTACGCAACACGCGCACGTTACGCGGAAGTGCCGGGAAATGACTGTTATGCGCATGTGCGCAAGCGCGTGTCTTTTTTACGCGCACGCGTACTTTTTGCCGTAAGCGCACCGTAAGCGTACCGTAAGCGTACGGTAGGTCATGTGATCTTGAAACACAACTTTTGATTGGTTGAAACTACTTTCAGTTCTAGAACTCTCCTACACCACACCCATTCCCCTCATTTCTGCTTGTGATCCCTTAGGAGAAGGAGCTGGTTTGTCTTTGGGATACGATGGCAGAACAGCAGAGCCCTTCTGAGAGTGAGGCTAGCACCAGCAGCACTGTCTTGAGGCAGAGAGCGAGGAAAGTAAAGCCTTCTTATGTTTGGGATTTTTTTACTTTTCCAGAAGGCCAGCAAAAGGTGAATGCACCCTTAGTTACTTGCATTCTGTGTAAGCGTGTACTTTCTAGAGGTAATCCTGACAGGAAGTATTCCTTTGGGAATCACACCATGATGAGGCACCTCAAAGAAGTACACAGAAGGACACATGGTCATCTTTTTGGAGGTAACTCTTCAGAAAGACGAGCCAGTACATCCACAGCAGCTCAGCCTGGACCATCATCTGCAGGGCAGACTCCTTCTTCTGCAGGTCAGGTGAGCCCTTCATCTGTGGGGGGAGAATCTCCTTTTGCTGGCCCTCTGGAAATTAACCCTCGGTTTGCGAGGGTTGAAGTACGGTGCGCCACTTGTCACGATCTAATTACTTATAGGGAGACCAGTGTTTCCCTGGTGAACAGTAAAATAGATCAGCACACTTGTCGTACCGTCTAATATTCCCAATCTTTCTTTCCTCTGTCCCTGCATGAACACAACGGTTCTTTTAAGAGCCAACCTTATCTTTCATCTTTTTTTTTCTTTTTTTTTAAAAACTTTTTTTTTTTTTTTTTACCGTACGCGTACGGTAAGCGTACCTTTTTTTTTATTTTTTAAAAAAAACACTAAAAATCATTTTTCACATTACAAGGTCCTTGAAAGACTACAATTATTACTATTGACTTACCATACTCACTGAAAAAAATATTTATTCATTTGTTTTTTTAAAAAATAGTTTTTAAAATGGTTGTAGTTTACGAAAATTTTCTATATCGATCTGAAAAAAAAGAAAAAAGTATTAATATTTTTAAAACATTTTATAATACAGTACACATATTTACATTTTTTTCCAAAAAATATTTTTGCCTTATTTTTGCTGTTTTCAGAATATATTGCATTTCACTATAAATTGTGAAAGCAATTGCATTCATCATTTTACAGCGGGCAAAAAAAAATAACAATCTCAAAGATTGTATTAAAAAAGCCCAGAATCTCTTCTCACTTAAACTTATCATTACAGAAATGCATATTATTCTTAAAAAATGTCATCTAAAAACAATACTTTTTTCTTTAAAATACCGTCTGATATTTTTGTTTCAGAAGTACATTCACAATAATATATCTCAAATAACTCCAAAATACATCTGATTTTATTTCCTTTAGGCCAAATAGTATTTTTTATTCTTTCCCTGGAATAAATTTCCAAGGGAAAACCATTAAAATTCTAAAGTTTAATCTGTCCAGATCTCACCGATTCTCTGTAACATTTTGGTTCACGAAAATTTTTCGAATAATTTATTTAGTCCACAATAGAATTGCTTACTTTTCCACATGGCCAAATAGTAATTTTTGAAATCATTTTTGAAAAAATTTCCAGTGGCAGTCCAATAACATTCCAAAATTTAAAATGTGCAGAAGTTACCGATAATCTCTAAATTATTGGTTTTTCAAAATTGCATTAAAAATTTAAAAAGTCCACATTACAATTGGTTATCTTTCCTTTAGGCCAAATGATAATTTTAAAAATCTTTTTTCTACAAAATTGCAATGGTAATCCTGTAAAATGGTAAAATTATTTTGTCCAGATCTTGCCAAGTCTCTCTAAAATTTAGGTTTCAGGAAGATTAGATAGGAATTTGCTAAATCAAAAGGCAAACGTTGTTTGAAAATCAATTGGGAATCATTACACAGTGTCCATCCTTTTTCACATTTTAGATAAACTGTGTAATGTCCAGAAGTAACAGTAGGTCCATCATGGAAAATTATTGCAACAGTTACAAAAGTTTTTCCTGAAATTGATAATTGCTGTCCTGTAAACTTCTTTATTAAAGTATCCAATTTTGATCCATCAGCTCTACATCGTTGCATCATTAAAATTACATACTGTCCGTATTCCCTTAAAATTAATGTTGATAACATGTCAGAATTACACTCACCACATTTCATGCTATGATTAGCATCTTTAACTAAGTTTGCAAAAGTGACTGTTTTACTCTCTGGCAATGTCAAATAAATAAACCTTTCATTATCAACAATAGAACCACTTATATTATAACAATTATCACAACTATGTTCCCATTTATAAGAGAGACCAAAAAAAATGTCAATGGGAACTCCTTCTTCTTCCACTACCTGAAGAAAATACATCAAAAATTCGTGAGCATCTTGCTGTTCATTTTGAGAAAACTGTGTTCGTCCTGAACATACATCTAAAAGTTTTCTAATATCAGTAGCACTTTCTATTTGAGTTTTATCTTTACTCAGCTTTTGAAAAAGGAGACTGAGCTCTGAACAGAATCTTTTTCCCTGATTTATTATTATCTGCTCTTGCAAACTTTCCAGATAAAAAGCAACATTCAGCACTACATTTGCGTAGCAGTTGACACCAGAGCTATTTTCAAAATGACATCCTACAACCTGTTCTTCATTTTCCTTATTCTTTTTGCTTGCAATTACATCACTCCTCTTTTTTTTCCTCTTCTCTACATCTTCATTACAGATATTCTCATTTCTCCTTTTACGAGAAACTACACGTTTCTCCAACACAGGATACTGACCTAAATGAGGAGCATAGCTTCTTCTTAATCTATTATACTCCTTTACACAGTTTGTATCAGCACTAACTTTTGAGTCATCGAAGTCTATCATGAATAAACCTGATAATGTTTTGACTCGTGACAAAGCAACATATGCCATACCTTCTTTGAACACACTAGATCCAATGTTCACAAATGCACAATCTACAGTCAATCCTTGAGACTTGTGAATAGTTACAGCATATGCTAGAGAAAACGGAAACTGCTTCCTACGTACATATAAGTCTTTCACAAGCATGAAACGAACTGAACAACGACAAATGTCTTTAACTTCCTCTATCTGATCAAATTTTATTTTTAACCATTCAATTCCATCTTTTTTCTGATAATTAATAAAACCCACAACTCTTCCCATCGCTCCATTTACTAAGCCTTTTTCAACATCCAAATTTCTCCTTAAAAACACTCTACAGTTCATGCAAACATATAGATTTTTTTCTAATCCTGCTGTTTTGGAGATGTTCTTCTCTAGTGAGTCCAATTTATTTTTCAGTTTGCCTGTTACTGTGACAGTAATTCTTCCATCCTCAATTTTGTCCACTGCTTCCAATTTCCTGATCTCTTCCTTTTCCAATTTCAAAAGCTCCTCATTGAATATTGAGCATTCACGTAGAGTTGGCATTAAGCAGATGACACTTTTGTTTTCTGCAATGTTCTTGTATATCTTCTCTGCAACTATTTCTTCCTTTGGAAATAAATTATGTAGCAGCCGAGTCTGTAATGCTTTTTTGCCAGCTTCTGTGAGTAGTCCAATCCTGATATCTTTCAGAATACTTCCATATTCTTCATCGTTTGCTTGCCTCATATTAGTTGTAAGTTCCTTGTACTCAAAGAAGGACCAAATATTTGTATTACCGATGCTTCCCAATGACTTCTTCGTGTCTTCATGTGTCACAGTATTAAACACTGGTTGTCCTTTAACCGGAGTAAGTTGCAAAAGATCCCCAAAAACTATGACGTGTTTTCCACCAAATAACACGTCATAGTCTGTCTTCAAAATTTGCTGCATTCTTAAATGCACAAAGGCAAGCATTAAGTTTGATACCATGCTCACCTCATCAATAATGAGAACTTGCATCTTCTTCAATACTCTTGAAACTTCCAAGCATGCTTCTCCAGTTAGCTTGTTGAATTGTATTTTGTTCTCATGCTCCACTGGTAACATTAGCAAACGATGTAAGGTGATTCCTTTTATGTTATATGCTGCTAACCCAGTTGGAGCAGTAACCACACAAGACAAAGTAGAATCTGTTTTTTGCTTTAGGTAGCTTCTGATGACTTTAATTAGGAAACTTTTTCCAGTGCCAGCTTGTCCGCTTACATACATCCTGATTGGATGAAATGATGTGCATGAGCACTCTTTTTTTTCATGTAGAAATCCGTGATCAATTTTGTTTTTGATCTCTTCATAAATTTGTTGCTGCTCTTGATTCAGTTGTCTTTCCAAATTTTCTAAGTCTATAAATTCTTCTTGAGCTTGATTCATAGCCGTTTCCACTTCATTCATGGCTATTGATGCTTCATTTTCAACGATTGGTTGTCCTAGGGGATCTTGACTGTATGTTCCTGAACTTTGGCTGTCCTGAGAACTGTCTCTAGCAATTTCTGCTGCAATTGTAGTTTCCTGTTCAATTTCTTCATTTAACATTTGCAGATAAGTTGAGAATGTACTGCATTGTATGCTGTCTTTGCAAGCATTAAAAGAATCTTCATAGCTCTGGAATTCTCCCAGTAGTTCATCCTCTGAACGCCATGGTTTAAACAACTGTAAAAGAGCCAAGTAGTAAAATTCTTTCTTGTCGGTAGTGTCGCAACTCAGCTTCCGGTGATTTATCAAACTTCCTTTGGTTTGCTTCACCAAACATCCTTCTTCACCAACGACTTTATATTTTCCATTATTGATGTCTTCTGCAGCTTTCCGTGAATAAATGTAGTTCTGCAGCACTTCATAGAGACACATGTTCTCCAGATGATGACTTCTCTTGGGATAATATGTGTCCAACATGTTTGTTTTCAATATATCTGTACTTTCAGGTTCGAACTGTGCCAAATATTCAATTTCTCCAACAGATTTCAGTACCCGATTTCTCATTGCTGCAAGGCCTAAACTTGCCCAAATTATTCTTCTTGACTTCGAGTAGAGACTTGCAGAAGATAATCTATCTGAACATTCGTAGGATCCAATTTCTCGATGCGATAACATCTTCAAACTGAAACTGTACAGCTTCTTACTGACAGTCTTCTCGTGAGAAATCTCTTCCCACATTTCCTTCAATTCTGTTTTTTCTGATTTCGTAATGTAAGACGTTACATATCGAGCAACAGCAATGGAATTGTCAGCAACATACTGTATATCCATGTTAGCGTTCCACATGGATAAAATGACTGGGTTGTAGTCATTTATATTTTTTGATTCTTCTTTTCTTTTAAGGTTGTAGGTATTCTTAGGTGATTTTCTTGTGATAGTATGTCTCACAGCTGACATAAAACTGTTGACTCTTCCATTTGTAAGAACAGGTCTAGGAAATCCAAATCGACATTTAGTGTAGTATTTTTCTTTGCTCTTGTATTTCCGTCGACAGTATTTTCCACACCGATGACTTTGGAAACGTAGAACTTGCTCCTTTAACTTGTACTCTTCTGTGCTTTTAGGTATAGCACATGTTGCATATTCTTCAATGTAAGATAACACTGCTTCATCAGTATCTGTTCCAAACTTTGGGGCATCCTTGATCCACAGCAGCATATGAATATGAGGAGCACCTCTTGCCTGGTACTCTTTTCTCCAAAAGAAATCCACTACTTCTCCAAGGGGTGGATTTTTTTTATTGCAGATGAAGGACATCATAGCCTCAAATCTATGATTGAAATATCTGCAAACATTAACCGGATCCAATGAGCACAGTTCTCCTGCTGTCTTGTATTCGATGTTTTCAATGTTTGAATTGGCCTCTCGTAGAAAATCCAGTAAATCATCCCAAGCGTACTCGGCGCAGCTTAGGGTAAGGAACCATGTTGGTGTTCCTAAATTGCGTAACATGCATTTTAGTTCACCATGGCGTCGGTACCAATATTCATTTGTCCCACGCTGACAAGCCATCAGATTGATCAGTTGTGTTTCCAAATGATCATCTCGGTGCTGCACTTTCTCCATAAAATCCTTAGCAGACACATTTTGTAAATGTACTCCACTTTTTAAAATGTGATTTACTGCATAAGACAGTGCAGACAAGTCGCTTTCAAATAAAAGATGGAACAAATAAGGGATACTTTGTCGAAATCTGGGATCTTCAGCATATAGTCTTGTAGTCCGATACTCAGAAGCTGGAATCTGTTCCGGACGTTCATCGTATCGTCCTCCTTTTCCTTTAGGAAACAGCTGAGGAAAACATCGAGCTTCCAAGCTCTCCTCCCATACACTCACGGGATTTCCTTTTGCTTTCTTCATCTGAAAGAGATCAATATTGTCTCCCATAACTTCTTTCGAATGGAGAGGATGTATGCTAAAATGTTCATAAATTTCTTCTTCCTTTGACTTGTCCACTTTTTCAATTTGTCCACTTGGTGTTTCTGTATCTCCTTGTAAATCTTCTTCTTCTTCTTCTTCTACTATATAAATTGATTCATACCATTTGTTATTTTTTTTCAAATACAAATTTGCTCTTTGTACTTTCCGCACATCTACCAGCTCCTGCCAAATCTTCTTATTCTTTGTAGGTACACCATTAACCAGAATAATTAATGGTTCAGTTTCCAAAGTATCCGCATCAATAGTTTCCATATTTTTTTTCAAATCCAAGGGCAAATACACCACTCTACCTTTTAAACCTCTCAGTAAATCTGAAGGAGGTAATTTACCAGTTTTGGGCTCCATACGTACTATGGTCTGGAACGGATGAACACATTGAATGAGTATAGACTCATATGTATTTAATTCAGAAAGTTCAGCAGGAATAGCATCCAATTCTAAATTATTATGTACAGCTCTGGTCGGCATTCTATTTTCCTCTAACTTGTTGTAGCAGTATTTACAAATACGCTGATCTTCACCCAATTCAAAACAATTTTCAAGAAATATATATGTTGCAAAATCCATCCACTTATAATTATCTTCATTTTCACTCTTTCTGTAGAGATCAACATTCCTAGTTTGTTTTCTATAATGAGTTCTGCGGCAACAAATACAAGTAACATTTGGTCTTTCATTAGAGACTATTGCAAATTTTGTTATGTGATCATTAAATGTCTTACTTACACAAGGTTCTACATTCTCTTCCACTTCTGCCTCATTTACTGTGTCCTTCTCTGCACTGTTTTGTTCAGGACCAAAGTAACAAAACTGAATTTCATCAACAACCTTCTCTACATCTGATACCGTTCCTCGGAACAGAGCCCTATTCAATTCATTTAACTTTATTGCTGGACTTTTGGCAAAATACAACCGTCTCACAAACTTTCTCATTTCAGTATGATGAACAGCCAGCATCCTAAAATGATGGAAAACACTATTGCACACTTTTCTAGATAGACAAGCAAGAGAATGACCCTGCAAACCAGTATTCTCTCTCACTCTGCATGGATCCAGACTTTGAAGCACCTTAATCTTTTGTTTTACACTTTTTTTACTATATTCTCTTAGAAACTCTCGAAATCTGTCAATAGATTCCTGACGCACAGTGCAAATACTACTACAATTCCAAGTGTACACTGGGGCTTTAGGACGTCTCCCCATTGCCTCATCTGCCATCACTTGTACCTCATCTCTTGGAACCATTATCTCCTTCTCCATTATGCAACCATTTTTTACTTCGTATGAACGACCTCTGGTGTCAACTGCATGCAGCAAACTATTACTTTGAAAATAGCTCTCTTCATTAAAAAAAGGTTCACTACTTGAGCTATGCATCCACTTTCCTAAAAACACTTTACAAAAATTTGTTCTGTTCACTACTCTTTTGCTTTTGCTTTGTGATTTCAGTACATTAACCATTTTATCTAATGTACGCATCCTATTCAAAATTAATATGAATAGTTTCCTTTTTAATTCTAATGCCTTTGCTGCAATGGCTTCAATTTCTTTTTTTCTCTTATAATATTTAGCCTTTTGCTTATATTTCTTTATATCCTTTATCAAATTGGACATAACTCTTCTCTGAAACATTTTTCTACGTATCTCTTTAAATGCTGTTTTTCTGTTTATGTTAAACTTTTCAATTGCAGAAGGTATATTTGCATTAACTAAATCCTCAATTTTTTGCTGTTCTGTAGGTTTTGTTACATTTTTCCGAGAACAGACATTTTGTACATTTTTGTTTGTTTTCAATATTTTGTTTAGGAATTGTCTTTTTTGCTTACCAGAAGATTTTTTCTTTTTCCCAACATCAGCATCTTCTACTAACTTTGGTCCTCCAGTTGTCCTCAAATATAGTTTTTTTTTTAGCGTTTTTTGAACTCGAGATGTTGTAGGCATCTTAAATTTTGTTCACTGTTCTTCAGCAATACCTGCAAAAAAACTAAAAAAAAAATTCTTTATTGTATTTAAATATATTACTACATTTCTTTTCACAATAGTCACAAAACGAAATTTCTTTGCCAATTTGAATGCACACAAACTCCTCTTTTTTTTTGGGCAAGTGAAAATCTGTATAACAAACTGTCACATTATGAAACCAAGCTGTTTTTTTTTCAGACCACCACCGTGTGTATTCTCTGTGACTGCCTACACTCCAGCAGGGGCAACCAGCCTTAGTGATGCTGAATGTATTTGCATTACAGACTTAAACCTGAAAACCCCACTCGCTTCTAATTACTGTGCATGACTATACATGGCAAGCACATGGGTGTGTGCTAAACCTCTGCTTCTTCCCCCAAAAATTCGCTCCTCTTTTCCATCTACTGCAACTGTGAAATCACCAGAGCAAGACGCAATACATTTCTGCCTATAATTCTTCTATGCACACAGAGTCATGTTTTCACATTAGTGCCAAAACGAAATTTCTTTGCCAATTTGAAAGCACACTTACTGCTCTTTTTTTTTCGGGGGCAAGTGTATATCTCTTTTTTCAATTTGAAATCACTTTTACAGACTGACACATTCTGAAACCTTTTTTTTAAATTTATTTAAATGCACATGTCCAAGCAGTTTTTTTTTCAGACCACCACCGTGTGTATTCTCTGTGACTGCCTACACTCCAGCAGGGGCAACCAGCCTTAGTGATGCTGAATGTATTTGCATTACAGACTTAAACCTGAAAACCCCACTCGCTTCTAATTACTGTGCATGACTATACATGGCAAGCACATGGGTGTGTGCTAAACCTCTGCTTCTTCCCCCAAAAATTCGCTCCTCTTTTCCATCTACTGCAACTGTGAAATCACCAGAGCAAGACGCAATACATTTCTGCCTATAATTCTTCTATGCACACAGAGTCATGTTTTCACATTAGTGCCAAAACGAAATTTCTTTGCCAATTTGAAAGCACACTTACTGCTCTTTTTTTTTCGGGCCAAGTGAAAATCTCTTTTTACACTTTGAAATCACTTTTACAGACTGACACATTCTGAAACCTTTTTTTTTAAATTTATTTAAATGCACATGTCCAAGCTGTTTTTTTTTCAGACCACCACCGTGTGTATTCTCTGTGACTGCCTACACTCCAGCAGGGGCAACCAGCCTTAGTGATGCTGAATGTTTTTGCATTACAGACTTAAACCTGAAAACCCCACTCGCTTCTAATTACTGTGCATGACTATACATGGCAAGCACATGGGTGTGTGCTAAACCTCTGCTTCTTCCCCCAAAAATTCGCTCCTCTTTTCCATCTACTGCAACTGTGAAATCACCAGAGCAAGACGCAATACATTTCTGCCTATAATTCTTCTATGCACACAGAGTCATGTTTTCACATTAGTGCCAAAACGAAATTTCTTTGCCAATTTGAAAGCACACTTACTGCTCTTTTTTTTTCGGGCCAAGTGAAAATCTCTTTTTACACTTTGAAATCACTTTTACAGACTGACACATTCTGAAACCTTTTTTTTAAAATTTATTTAAATGCACATGTCCAAGCTGTTTTTTTTTCAGACCACCACCGTGTGTATTCTCTGTGACTGCCTACACTCCAGCAGGGGCAACCAGCCTTAGTGATGCTGAATGTATTTGCATTACAGACTTAAACCTGAAAACCCCACTCGCTTCTAATTACTGTGCATGACTATACATGGCAAGCACATGGGTGTGTGCTAAACCTCTGCTTCTTCCCCCAAAAATTCGCTCCTCTTTTCCATCTACTGCAACTGTGAAATCACCAGAGCAAGACGCAATACATTTCTGCCTATAATTCTTCTATGCACACAGAGTCATGTTTTCACATTAGTGCCAAAACGAAATTTCTTTGCCAATTTGAAAGCACACTTACTGCTCTTTTTTTTTCGGGCCAAGTGAAAATCTCTTTTTACACTTTGAAATCACTTTTACAGACTGACACATTCTGAAACCTTTTTTTTTAAATTTATTTAAATGCACATGTCCAAGCTGTTTTTTTTTCAGACCACCACCGTGTGTATTCTCTGTGACTGCCTACACTCCAGCAGGGGCAACCAGCCTTAGTGATGCTGAATGTATTTGCATTACAGACTTAAACCTGAAAACCCCACTCGCTTCTAATTACTGTGCATGACTATACATGGCAAGCACATGGGTGTGTGCTAAACCTCTGCTTCTTCCCCCAAAAATTCGCTCCTCTTTTCCATCTACTGCAACTGTGAAATCACCAGAGCAAGACGCAATACATTTCTGCCTATAATTCTTCTATGCACACAGAGTCATGTTTTCACATTAGTGCCAAAACGAAATTTCTTTGCCAATTTGAAAGCACACTTACTGCTCTTTTTTTTTCGGGGCCAAGTGAAAATCTCTTTTTACACTTTGAAATCACTTTTACAGACTGACACATTCTGAAACCTTTTTTTTTAAATTTATTTAAATGCACATGTCCAAGCTGTTTTTTTTTCAGACCACCACCGTGTGTATTCTCTGTGACTGCCTACACTCCAGCAGGGGCAACCAGCCTTAGTGATGCTGAATGTTTTTGCATTACAGACTTAAACCTGAAAACCCCACTCGCTTCTAATTACTGTGCATGACTATACATGGCAAGCACATGGGTGTGTGCTAAACCTCTGCTTCTTCCCCCAAAAATTCGCTCCTCTTTTCCATCTACTGCAACTGTGAAATCACCAGAGCAAGACGCAATACATTTCTGCCTATAATTCTTCTATGCACACAGAGTCATGTTTTCACATTAGTGCCAAAACGAAATTTCTTTGCCAATTTGAAAGCACACTTACTGCTCTTTTTTTTTCGGGCCAAGTGAAAATCTCTTTTTACACTTTGAAATCACTTTTACAGACTGACACATTCTGAAACCTTTTTTTTTAAATTTATTTAAATGCACATGTCCAAGCTGTTTTTTTTTCAGACCACCACCGTGTGTATTCTCTGTGACTGCCTACACTCCAGCAGGGGCAACCAGCCTTAGTGATGCTGAATGTTTTTGCATTACAGACTTAAACCTGAAAACCCCACTCGCTTCTAATTACTGTGCATGACTATACATGGCAAGCACATGGGTGTGTGCTAAACCTCTGCTTCTTCCCCCAAAAATTCGCTCCTCTTTTCCATCTACTGCAACTGTGAAATCACCAGAGCAAGACGCAATACATTTCTGCCTATAATTCTTCTATGCACACACAGTCATGTTTTCACATTAGTGCCAAAACGAAATTTCTTTGCCAATTTGAAAGCACACTTACTGCTCTTTTTTTTTCGGGCCAAGTGAAAATCTCTTTTTACACTTTGAAATCACTTTTACAGACTGACACATTCTGAAACCTTTTTTTTTAAATTTATTTAAATGCACATGTCCAAGCTGTTTTTTTTTCAGACCACCACCGTGTGTATTCTCTGTGACTGCCTACACTCCAGCAGGGGCAACCAGCCTTAGTGATGCTGAATGTTTTTGCATTACAGACTTAAACCTGAAAACCCCACTCGCTTCTAATTACTGTGCATGACTATACATGGCAAGCACATGGGTGTGTGCTAAACCTCTGCTTCATCCCCCAAAAATTCGCTCCTCTTTTCCATCTACTGCAACTGTGAAATCCCCAGAGCAAGACGCAATACATTTCTGCCTATAATTCTTCTATGCACACAGAGTCATGTTTTCACATTAGTGCCAAAACGAAATTTCTTTGCCAATTTGAAAGCACACTTACTGCTCTTTTTTTTTCGGGGGCAAGTGTATATCTCTTTTTTCAATTTGAAATCACTTTTACAGACTGACACATTCTGAAACCTTTTTTTTAAATTTATTTAAATGCACATGTCCAAGCAGTTTTTTTTTCAGACCACCACCGTGTGTATTCTCTGTGACTGCCTACACTCCAGCAGGGGCAACCAGCCTTAGTGATGCTGAATGTATTTGCATTACAGACTTAAACCTGAAAACCCCACTCGCTTCTAATTACTGTGCATGACTATACATGGCAAGCACATGGGTGTGTGCTAAACCTCTGCTTCTTCCCCCAAAAATTCGCTCCTCTTTTCCATCTACTGCAACTGTGAAATCACCAGAGCAAGACGCAATACATTTCTGCCTATAATTCTTCTATGCACACACAGTCATGTTTTCACATTAGTGCCAAAACGAAATTTCTTTGCCAATTTGAAAGCACACTTACTGCTCTTTTTTTTTCGGGCCAAGTGAAAATCTCTTTTACAGACTGACACATTATGAATCCACCATGTGTAACTACAACAAAAACAATTCCCATTTCTATTATTCATTTCTTAAGTTACCACATACATCCCCTCTCAAACTGTAAACTCACCTTTAGAATTAGTTAGTTGTGAAAGAAATGTGTCACTCAAACAGCAGATTATCAGAGCCAGGATCTCTGTTCTGTACACCTCTCTCCTCTCAGCAGAACCAGATAATGGCAAACTTTCCCTCTATTTTTCCACACATATACATGTAAGTTTCAAATCTCAGTGCTTCCCCCTTTTTTTCAAATGTAATGACACATTTCTATTGGTTGAAAACCAACCCTTTTCCAAAAGTACCCTGCCCCCAACTTGACTTCTGCCTAGTACCCTTCCCCCAACTTGACTTCTGCCTGCTACCATAGCAACAGCTCATGGAACACTGCTGTGTGCAGTTAGGTCAGAAGTTCGACACACAATGTTTCAATTCCACAGAGCAAGAGTGCTTGACTTTTCAAACCTAACTGCAAATCCATAGTACTGTTCTTTGGTTACACATTTTTTTGTACCAATACAAAACATGCTTCTATTAATTTTCACATACAGCCTAGTTTTTTTTCTAGAATGGTATGAAACAGCCAATCAGTTCTTTTTGTTTTGTAAAAAATATGTATGCCTCCATTTCCAAACTGTCTTTCTTTTCATATTGCCATTCTACTGAAAGACACCTCCTGAGTGCATCCAGTTCTCCTTTGAAGATGTTCACAGTGTGGATTGTAGGGCACAGCTATGTCTTCTGGAGTGAAAAGTTTGCAGAGAAAACAGATATGGTGAGAGACCTTGCTTTGCCAAATGTAGACATTAAATGGATTGGTCAGAGAGGGTTAAAGTGGCACCAATTGATGCCATTGGTGAAATCCTTCATGCAAATCCAACACCCTGACCTCATAATAGTGCACTGTGGTGGCAATGACCTAGGCACTTTGACTGGGGTAGGTCTGGAAATGCTTATGAAGGACACCTTTGCACAACTGTTTACACTTTTCCCTAAAACTGCCTTTGTGTTTTCCAACATATGCCAAAGGCAAAAATGGAACTGGTCCAATCATTTCTGTCCACAGATTGACAAAGCAAGAAAGCACGTCAACAAATCTGTTTCTGCTTTCCTCCGTGACTATGGTATGGGTGCCATTTACCACAACAACTTGCGTTACGACATGCAAGACATTTATAGAGGAGATGGTGTGCACTTCAATGATGAAGGGAACAGAGTCTTCCTCTTGAACCTTAGACTCTGCATCGGTACTTACTTGTAGGTACCACTAAAAAAATGACTCCATAAACACAACAGCTCTTTTTAGAGCTCCCTAATTTCTAAACTCTTAAATCTGATTTTCATTTATTTATTTTTTTTTTTTTTACCGTACGCTTACCGTGAGCTTACCGTACGCGTACCCCGTGATTTTTTTTAAAATCAATAAATGTTTTTTTTGTACTTTTCTGTCCTTCTTTGACCCCCTTACAATTGTTAGGGGGTCTGTAACTCTCCTCATTGCCCCCTTTCCTTGTTTTCACTCTTTTTTTTCAGAGTGAAATACACAAAATGGCGGCCGCCGCTTCCTGGTTTCGGCCGATTCGAATGTTTACTAAGATCTAAGAGCCAATCAGAATCGCGCTCGCGCACGCCACCGTACGCTTACCGTAAGCGTACGGTAAGCGTACCGTAAGCTGGCTCAGATATATATATTGATTTAAAGGCTATTTTCTCAAAATCTACTGAACTGATTTACACCAAACCTACAAAAGGCACTTCCTTGACCTACGGACTACCTCTCTGCCAAATTTCTAGTAATTCTGTTCAGCCGTTCGGGCTGTAGGTCGTTCTAAAGGTCCTATGGAAAAATGCATGGGAAAAACGCGTTTTGGGACCCCCCTTTTATCTCAGCCCCCGCTTGACGGATCCCCCCGAGACTTTCAGGGTAGGAGCGGAGCGTAGCGCCCCACCTATTTTGAGAAATTCGCGAGGATTCGTCGACCGGCGCCAAAGTTATTCAAAATAGAATGTTGAGGTTTTCCTATGGAAACGTGGTCCTAACTATAACTACCTACTGGCGACCGCCAGTAGGTAATATATATATATATATATATATATATATATATATATATATCCACGCTTCCAGTCCTCCTTCTTGTAAGAAAAGACACAGCACTCACGGGGTCGAGTCAAGATTTATTGTGACTCAAAACGCTGGTTTTACAAGAAGGATGACTGGAAGCGTGGATATTTGGCGGGCGCACCCCCCGCCCAACAGCACCCGTTCGAGAGTGCGAGACACTGGTGCGAGTGCAGCGTGGATATATATATATATATATATATTCACTGAAAAAACCATGGGTTTCACACACGTTATAGTTAGGAATTAGCATTTAAAAAACCTTGCAAATTCAATGAAAAAACCAAAGGTTTCACACATGTTATAGTTAGCTGGACATTTCACTCGTAAAAAACCAATGAAATTCCCCCGTTATAGTTAGTGCAGGCAACTATAACTCACGCGACCGCAATCTTCTGCTGATGACATATGTGTCTTTATGAAAAAAAAATATTTGTAATATATGTATAGCTAAAAATTTATGGAAGAAGACATGGGCAAATAAGTGTCTAAATACAGTATTAGCATCAGCAGAGGATTGCGGTCGCGTGAGTTATAGTTGCCTGCACTAACTATAACGGGGGAATTTCATTGGTTTTTTACGAGTGAAATGTCCAGCTAACTATAACATGTGTGAAACCTTTGGTTTTTTCATTGAATTTGCAAGGTTTTTCAAATGCTAATTCCTAACTATAACGTGTGTGAAACCCATGGTTTTTTCAGTGAATTTGCAAGGTTTTTTAAATGCTAATTCCTAACTATAACGTGTGTGAAACCCATGGTTTTTTCAGTGAATTTGCAAGGTTTTTTAAATGCTAATTCTTTTTTTTCCAATTTTTTTAACATATTTTTATTTTAATTTTCTATCCTTTTTTAAAGACTATGGTTAAATTTTAAAAATTCTACAATATATATTTTTTTTTTACCATTTTTTAAAACTAAACAGGTAAGATTTATTAGTATAACATAGTGGTTTTTTTTCCCCTTTTTTTTTTTTTTAAATTATTTTTTTAACGTGCGCGTACGGTAAGCGCACGTTTTGCTTTCATTACGTTAGATTTCTACGCTGTTTGCGTTCATTTACGCAATTTGCGTAGACGTACGTCGTGCGCGCAGCGCGTAACGCGTACGCTGCACGCGCATGTTACGCGGAAGTGAAGGGGTGTGCCTGTTTTGCGCATGCTCGCGTGCGCGTGTCTTTTTTACGCGCATGCGTACTTTTACCGTAAGCGCTCCGTAAGCGTAACGTACGCGCACGGTGGGTCATGTGATCATGAAACACAACTTTTGATTGGTTGAAACTACTTTCAGTTCTAGAACTCTCCTACACCACACCCATTCCCCTCATTTCTGCTTGTGATCCCTTAGGAGAAGGAGCTGAGTTGTCTTTGTGATACGATGGCAGAACATCAGAACTCTTCTGAGAGTGAGGCTAGCAGCACTACCTTGAGGCAGAGAAGGAAGAAACAAAAGAGCTCTTTCATATGGGAGTATTTTTCTTTTCCAGAGGACAAGAAAAAGGTAAATGCACCCTTAGTGACTTGTAAGCTTTGTGGCCGTGTACTTTCAAGAGGGAATCCCAACAAGAAGTATTCCTTTGGGAATCACACCATGTTGAGACACCTTCAAGATGTACACGGTAGGACACATGCTCGACATACTGAAGGTAACCCTTCAGTAAGTCAACCAAGCACATCCACAGCAGCTCAGCCTGGTCCATCATCTGCAGGGCCGAGTCCATCTTCGGTAGGTCAGCTGAGCCCTTCATCTGTGGGGGGAGCATCTCCTTTTTCTCGTCCTCTGGAAACCAACCATCGGTTTGCGAGGGTTTTAATTCGGTGCGCCACTTGTCATGATCTAATTTGTCATAGGGAGACCAGTGTTGCCCTAGTGAACAATTTAATAGATCAGCACATTTGTCGTACCGACTAATATTCCCATTCTTTCTTTCCTCTGTCCCTGCATGAACACAACGGCTCTTTTAAGAGCCAACCTTACCTTTTAACTTTTTTTTATATATTTTTTAAAACTTTTTTTTCTTTTTTTCTTTACCGTACGCGTACGGTACGCGTAATTTATTATTATTTTTTTTTTAAAAACTAAAAATCAATTATCACATTACAAGGTCCTTGAGAGACTACAATGAAAAACTGAAAATGTGATTGTGGAGAAGTGGAAAAAAAGGGACCATGAAATTTTTGACTTACCATACCCACTCAAAAAATTATTTATTAATTTAAATTTAATTTTAATTGCTTTAAAAATGGTTCAAGTTTTTGAAAATTTTCTATCTCAATCTGAAAAAAAAGAAAAAAGTATTAATATTTAATAAAACATTTTATAATACAGTACACATATTTACATATTTTCCCAAAATTTTTTTTGCCTTTTTTTTGCTGTTTTCAGAATATATTGCATTTCACTATAAATTGTGAAAGCAATTGCATTCATCATTTAACAGCGGGCAAAAAAAAAATAACAATCTCAAAGATTGTTTTAAAAAAGCCCAGAATCTCTTTTAACTTAAACATAACATTATAGAAATGCATAATATTCTTAAAAAATATCATCTAATATCAATACTTATTTCTTTAAAATACCGTCTGACATTTTTGTTTCAGAAGTATAATCCCAAAAATATTATATCTCAAATAACTCCACAATACATGTGGTTCCATTTCCTTTAGGCCAAATAGTAATTTTAAAATTCTTTTTTGATTAAATTTCCAATGTTAATCCAATAAAATTCCAAAGTTTAAATTGTACAGATCTCACCGATTCTCTGTAACATTTTGGTTTCCGAAAGATTAATTAATAATTAAATAAGTCCACAATACAATTGTTTACCTTTCCTCATGGCCAAATAGTAATTTTAAAAATCTTTTTTGAATAAATTTCCAATGGCAATCCAATAACATTCCAAAATTTAAATTGTGCAGATGTTACCGATTTTGTCTAAATTTTTGGTTTTCCAAAGTTTCATTAAAAATTTAAAAAGTCCACATTACAATTGGTTACCTTTCCATTAGGCCAAATGATAATTTGTAAAATCATTTTTTTTGAAAATTCCAATGGTAATCCAATAAAGTGGTAAAATTGTTTTGTACAGATCTTGCCAAGTCTCTCTAAAATTTTGGTTTCAGGAAGATTAGATAGGAATTTGCTAAATCAAAAGGCAAACGTTGCTTGAAAATCGATTTTGAATCATTACACAGTGTCCAGCCTTTTTCACATTTAAGATAAACTGTGTAATGTCCAGAAGTAACAGTAGGTCCTTCATGGAAAATTATTGCAACTGTTACAAAAGTTTTTCCTGAAATTGATAATTGCTGTCCTGTAAACTTCTTTATTAAAGTATCTAATTTTGACCCATCAGCTTTACATCGTTGCATCATTAAAATTACATATTGTCCGTATTCCTTTAAAATTAACGTTGAAAACATTTCAGATTTACACTCACTGCATTCCATGCTATGATTAGCATCTTTAATTTAGCAAAAGTGACTGTTTTACTTTCTGGCAATGTTAAATAAATAAACCTTTCAGAATCAACATTAGAGCCACATATATTATAACAGTTTTCACAACTATGTTCCCATTTATAAGAGAGACCAAACAAATTTTCAATGGGAACCCCTTCTTCTTCCAGTACCTGAAGAAAAAACATCAAGAATTCCTGTGCGTCTTGCTGTACATTTTGAGAAAACTGTGTTCGTCCTGAACATACATCTAAAAGTTTTCTAATTTCAGTAGCACTTTCTATTTGAGTTTTATCATTACTCAGCTTTTGAAAAAGGAGACTCAACTCAGAACAGAATCTTTTTCCCTGATTTACTATTATCTGCTCTTGCACACTTTCCAGATAAAATGCAACATTCAGCACTACATTAGCATAGCAGTTGACACCAGAGCTATTTTCAAAATGACATCCTACAACCTCTTCTTCATTTTCCTTTTTCTTTTTGCTTGCAATTACATCACTCCTCTTTTTTTTCCTCCTCTCTACATCTTCATTACAGATATTCTCATTTCTCCTTTTACGAGAAACTACATGTTTCTCCAACACAGGATACTGACCTAAATGAGGAGCATAGGTTCTTCTTAATCTATTATACTCCTTTACACAATTTGTATCAGCACTAACTTTTGAGTCATCAAAGTCTATCATGAATAAACCAGATAATGTTTTCACTCGTGACAAAGCTACATAAGCCATACCTTCTTTGAACACAGTTGAACCAATGTTCACAAAAGCACAATCTACAGTCAATCCTTGAGACTTGTGAATAGTTACAGCATATGCTAGAGTAAACGGAAACTGCTTCCTACGTACATATAAGTCTTTCACAAGCATGAAACGAACTGAACAACGACAAATATCTTTAACTTCTTCTATCTGATCAAATTTTATTTTTAAACATTCAATTCCATCTTTTTTCTGATAATTAATAAAACCCACAACTCTTCCCATAGCTCCATTAACTAAACCTTTTTCAACATCCAAATTTCTCCTTAAAAATACTCTACAGTTCATGCAAACATATAGATTTTTTTCTAATCCAGCTGTTTTGGAAATGTTCTTCTCTAGTGAATCCAATTTATTTTTCAGTGTGCCTGTTAATGTGATAGTAATTCTTCCATCCTCAATTTTGTCCACTGCTTCCAATTTCCTGATATCTTCCTTTTCCAATTTTAAAAGCTCCTCATTGAATATTGAGCATTCACGTAGAGTTGGCATTAAGCAGATGACACTTTTCTTTTCTGCAATGTTCTTGTATATCTTCTCTGCAACTATTTCTTCCTTTGGAAATAAATTATGTAGCAGCCGACTCTGTAATGCTTTTTTGCCAACTTCTGTGAGTAGTCCAATCCTGATATCTTTCAGAATACTTCCATATTCTTCATCGTTTGCTTGCCTCATATTAGTAGTAAGTTCCTTGTACTCAAAGAAGGACCAAATATTTGCATTACCGATGCTTCCCAATGACTTCTTTGTGTCTTCATGTGTCACAGTATTAAACACTGGTTGTCCTTTAACTGGAGTAAGCTGTAGAAGATCCCCAAAAACTATGACATGTTTTCCACCAAATAACATGTCATAGTCTGTCCTTAGAATTTGCTGCATTCTTAAATGTACAAAGGCAAGCATTAAGTTTGATACCATGCTCACCTCATCAATAATGAGAACTTACATCTTCTTCAATACTCTTGAAACTTCCAAGCATGCTTCTCCAGTTAGCTTGTTGTTTGTATTTTGTTCTCATGCTCCACTGGTAACATTAGCAAACGATGTAAGGTGATTCCTTTTATGTTATATGCTGCTAACCCAGTTGGAGCAGTAACCACACAAGACAAAGTAGAATCCGTTTTTTGCTGTAGGTAGCTTCTGATGACTTTTATTAGGAAACTTTTTCCAGTTCCAGCTTGTCCGCTTACATACATCCTGATTGGATGAAATGATGTGCATGAGCACTCTTTTTTTTCATGTAGAAATCCGTGATCAATTTTGTTTCTGATCTCTTCATAAATTTGTTGCTGCTCTTCGTTCAGTTGTCTTTCCAAATTTTGTAAGTCTATAAATTCTTCTTGAGCTTGATTCATAGCCGTTTCCACTTCATTCATGGCTATTGATGCTTCATTTTCAACGATTGGTTGTCCTAGGGGATCTTGACTGAGTGTTCCTGAACTTTGGCTGTCCTGAGTACTGTCTCTAGCTACTTCTGCTGCAATTGTAGTTTCCTGTTCAATTTCTTCATTTAACATTTGCAGATAAGTTGTGAATGTATTGCATTGTATGCTGTCTTTGCAAGCATTAAATGAATCTTCATAGCTTTGAAATTCTCCCAGTAGTTCATCCTCTGAACGCCATGGTTTAAACAGCTGTAAAAGAGCCAAGTAGTAAAATTCCTTTTTGTCAGTAGTGTCGCAACTCAGCTTCCGGTGATTTATCAAACTTCCTTTTGTTTGCTTCACCAAACATCCTTCCTCACCAATGACTTTATATTTTCCATTTTTGATGTCTTCTGCGGCTTTCCGTGAATAAATGTAGTTCTGCAGCACTTCATAGAGACACATGTTCTCCAGATGTTGACTTCTCTTGGGATAATATGTGTCCAACATGTTTGATTTCAAAATATCTGTACTTTCTGGGTCATTCTCGGCCAAATATTCAATTTCTCCAACAGATTTCAGTACCCGATTTCTCATTGCTGCAAGGCCTAAACTTGCCCAAATTATTCTTCTTGATTTCGAGTAGAGACTTGCAGAAGATAACCTATCTGAACATTCGTAGGATCCAATTTCTCGATGCGATAACATCTTTAAACTGAAACTGTACAGCTTCTTACTGACAGTCTTCTCGTGAGAAATCTCTTCCCACATTTCTTTCAATTCAGTTTTTTCAGATTTAGTAATGTAAGACGTTACATATCGAGCAACAGCAATGGAATTGTCAGCTACATACTGTATATCCATGTTAGCATTCCACATGGATAAAATGACTGGGTTGTAGTCATTTATATTTTTTGATTCTTCTTTTCTTTTTAGGTTGTAGGTATTCTTAGGTGATTTTCTTGTGATAGTATGTCTCACAGATGACATAAAACTGTTTACTCTTCCATTTGAAAGAACAGGTCTAGGAAATCCAAATCGACATTTAGTGTAGTATTTATCTTTGCTCTTGTATTTCCGTCGACAGTATTTTCCACACCGATGACTTTGGAAACGTAAAACTTGCTCCTTTAACTTTTTCTCTTCTGTGCTTTTTGGTATAGCACATGTTGCATATTCTTCAATGTAAGATAACACTGCTTCATCAGTATCTGTTCCAAACTTTGGGGCATCCTTGATCCACAACAGCATATGAATATGAGGAGCACCTCTTGCCTGGTACTCTTTTCTCCAAAAGAAATCCACTACTTCTCCTAGAGGTGGATTTTTTTATTGCAGATGAAGGACATCATAGCCTCAAATCTATGATTGAAATATCTGCAAACATTAACCGGATCCAATGAGCACAGTTCTCCTGCTGTCTTGTATTCGATGTTTTTAATGTTTGAATTTGCCTCTCGTAGAAAATCCAGTAAATCATCCCAAGCGTACTCAGCACAGCTTAGGGTAAGGAACCATGTTGGTGTTCCTAAATTTCGTAACATGCATTTTAATTCACCATGGCGTCGGTACCAATATTCATTTGTCCCACGCTGACAAGCCATCAGATTGATTAGTTGTGTTTCCAAATGATCATCTCGGTGCTGCACTTTCTCCATAAAATCCTTAGCAGACACATTTTGTAAATGTACTCCACTTTTTAAAATGTGATTTACTGCATAAGATAGTGCAGACAAGTCGCTTTCAAATAAAAGATGGAACAAATAAGGAATACTTTGTCGAAATCTGGGATCTTCAGCATATAGTCTTGTAGTCCGATACTCAGAAGCTGGAATCTGTTCTGGACGTTCATCGTATCGTCCTCCTTTTCCTTTAGGAAACAGCTGGGGAAAACATCGAGCTTCCAAGCTCTCCTCCCATACACTCACAGGAGTTCCTTTTGCTTTCTTCATCTGAAACAGATCAATATTGTCTCCCATAACTTCTTTTGAATGAAGAGGATGTATGCTAAAATGTTCATACATTTCTTCTTCCTTTGACTTGTCCACTTTTTCAATTTGTCCAGTTGGTGTTTCCGTGTCTTCTTGTAAATCTTCTTCTTCTTCTTCTATATAAATTGATTCATACCATTTGTTATTCCTTTTCAAATACAAATTTGCTCTTTGTACTTTCCGTACATCTACCAGCTCCTGCCAAATCTTCTTATTCTTTGTAGGTACACCATTAACCAGAATAACTAATGGTTCAGTTTCCAAAGTATCCGCATCAATAGTTTCCATATTTTTTTTCAAATCCAAGGGCAAATACACCACTCTACCTTTTAAACCTCTCAGTAAATCTGAAGGAGGTAATTTACCAGTTTTGGGCTCCATACGTACTATGGTCTGGAACGGATGAACACATTGAATAAGTATAGACTCATATGTATTTAATTCAGAAAGTTCAGCAGGAATAGCATCCAATTCTAAATTATTATGTACAGCTCTGGTCGGCATTCTATTTTCCTCTAACTTGTTGTAACAGTATTTACAAATACGCTGATCTTCACCCAATTCAAAACAATTTTCTAGAAATATATATGTGGCAAAATCCTTCCACTTATAATTATCTTCATTTTCACTCTTTCTGTAGAGATCAACATTCCTAGTTTGTTTTCTATAATGAGTTCTGCGGCAACAAATACAAGTAATATTTGGTCTTTCATTAGAGATTATTGCAAATTTTGTTATGTGATCATTAAATGTCTTACTTACAGAGGGTTCTACATTCTCTTCCACTTCTTCCTCATTTACTGTGTCCTTTTCTGCACTGTTTTGTTCAGGACCAAAGTAACAAAACTGAATTTCATCAACAACCTTCTCTACATCTGATACCGATCCACGGAACAGAGCCCTATTCAATTCATCTAACTTTATTGCTGGACTTTTAGCAAAATACAACCGTCTCACAAACTTTCTCATTTCAGTATGATGAACAGCCAGCATCCTAAAATGATGGAAAACACTATTACACACTTTTCTAGATAGACAAGCCAGAGAATGACCCTGCAAACCAGTATTCTCTCTCACTCTGCATGGATCTAGACTTTGAAGCACCTTAATCTTCTGTTTTACACTTTTTTTTACTATATTCTCTTAGAAACTCACGAAATTTATCAATAGATTCCTGACGCACAGTGCAAATACTACTACAATTCCAAGTGTACACTGGGGCTTTAGGACGTCTCCCCATAGCCTCATCCGCCATCAATTGTACCTCATCTCTTGGAACCATTATCTCCTTCTCCATTATGCAACCATTTTTCACTTCATAAGCACGACCTCTGGTGTCAACTGCATGCAGCAAACTATTACTTTGAAAATAACTCTCTTCATTAAAAAAAGGTTCACTACTTGAACTATGCATCCATTTTCCTAAAAACACTTTACAAAAGTTTGTTCTGTTCACTACTCTTTTCCTTTTGCTTTGTGATTTCAGTACATTAACCATTTTATCTAATGTACGCATCCTATTCAAAATTAAAATGAATAGTTTCCTTTTTAATTCTAATGCCTTTGCTGCAATGGCTTCAATTTCTTTTTTTCTCTTGTAATATTTTGCCTTTTGCTTATATTTCTTCACATCCTTTATCAAATTGGACATAACTCTTCTCTGAAACATTTTTCTACGTATCTCTTTAAACGCTGTTTTTCTGTTTAAGTTAATCTTTATTGTTGCAGAAGGTATATTTGCATTAACTAAATTCTCAATTTTTTCCTGTTTTTTTCTATTGAAAACATTCTTTCCAGTACAGACATTTTGTACATTTTTCCTTTTTTTGAAGATGTTCTTTAAAAAATCTTTTGTCTGCTTACCAGAAGATTTGTTCTTTTTCCCAACATGAGCATCTCCAACTAACTTAGGTCCTCCAGTTGTCTTCAAATATAGGTTTTTTTTTGTGGTCTTTCTTTAGTCTGGATTTTGTAGGCATCTTAAATTTTGTTCACTGCTCTTCAGCAATACCTGAAAAAAACTAAAAAAAAATTCCTTTATTTTATTTAAATATATTACTACATTTTTTATGATCTTTTGAAATCTTAAAATACTATAAACCCCTTTCCTATAAATGAAAATCACAATAACACCTTCACAAATTAAATATCTAAAAACAATTCCTGTGTGCACACAGAGTCATGCTTTGAAATTAGGCAGAAAACGAAATTTCTTTGCCAATTGCAAAGCATACTTTCTACTACTTTTTTGGCAAGTGATAAGTACTTTTACAGTCTGACACATTTTGAATCCACTTTTCAGATTCTGAAAACAGCACATGTCCAAACAGCTTTTTCAGACCAGCAACATGTGTAACCTGGGTGACTGACTACACTCCAGCAAGGGCAACCAGCCTTAGTGATGCTGAATGTATTTGCATTACTGATTAAAACCTCAAACCCCACTCGGTTGTGAATACTGTGCATGTTTCCACAGGATAAACAGCTGGTGTGTGCTAAGAGTTTGCTTCTGCACAAAAACAATAGGTCCCCCTTTCCATCTAATGCAAATGTAAAATCACCAGAGCAATACGCAATAAATCTCTGCCTGTAATTCCTATTTACACACAGAGTCATGTTTTCACATTAGTCACAAAACGAAATTTCTTTGCCAATTTGAAAGCACACTTACTACTCTTTTTTTTGGCAAGTGATAAGTACTTTTACAGTCTGACACATTATGAATCCACTTTTTAGATTCTTAAAAAAGCACATGTCCAAACAACATTTTCAGACCAGCAACATGTGTAACCTGGGTGACTGACTACACTCCAGCAAGGGCAACCAGCCTTAGTGATGCTGAATGTATTTGCATTACTGACTGCAACCTCAAACCCCACTCGGTTGTGAATACTGTGCTTGATTCCACAGGATAAGCAGCTGGTTGTGTGCTAAGAGTCTGCTTCTGCATAAAAAAATAACACCCCCTTTCCATCTAATGCAAATGTAAAATCACCAGAGCAATACCAAACAGCTTTCTCTGACCAGCAACATGTGTAACCTGGGTGACTGACTACACTCCAGCAAGGGCAACCAGCGTTAGTGATCCTGAATATATTTGCATTACTAAGTGCAACCTCAAACCCCACTCGGATGTGAATACTGTGCATGATTCCACAGGATAAGCAGCTGGGTGTGTGCTAAGAGTCTGCTTCTGCATAAAAAATAGCTCCCCCTTTCCATCTATTGCAAATGTAAAATCACCAGAGCAATACCAAACACCTTTCTGAGACCAGCAACATGTGTAACCTGGGTGACTGACTACACTCCAGCAAGGGCAACCAGCCTTACTGATGCTGAATGTATTTGCATTACTGACTGAAACCTCAAACCCCACTCGGTTGTCATTACTATGCATGATTCCACAGGATAAGCAGCTGGCTGTGTGCTAAGAGTCTGCTTCTGCACAAAAAAATGGCTCCCCCTTTACATCTAATGCAAATGTAAATTCACCAAAGCAATACGCAATAAATCTCTGCCTGTAATTCCTATTTGCACACAGAGTCATGTTTTCATATTAGTCACAAAACGAAATTTCTTTGCCAATTTGAAAGCACACTTACTACTATTTTTTTTGGCAAGTGATAAGTACTTTTACAGACTGACACATTTTGAATCCACGTTTCAGATTCTGATAAAAGCACATGTCCAAACTGCCTTTTCAGACCAGCACCATGTGTAACCTGGGTGACTGACTACACTCCAGCAAGGGCAACCAGCCTTAGTGATGCTGAATGTATTTGCATTACTGACTGAAACCTCAAACCCCACTCGGTTGTGAATACTGTGCATGATTCCACAGGATAAGCAGCTGGGTGTGTGCTAAGAGTCTGCTTCTGCACAAAAAATGGCTCCCCGTTTCCATCTAATGCAAATGTAAAATCACCAGAGCAATACGCAATAAATCTCTGCCTGTAATTCCTATTTACACACAGAGTCATGTTTTCACATTAGTCACAAAACGAAATTTCTTTGCCAATTTGAAAGCACACTTACTACTCTTTTTTTTGGCAAGTGATAAACACTTTTACAGACTGACACATTTTGAATCCACTTTTCAGATTCTGATAAAAGCACATGTCCAAACTGCCTTTTCAGACCAGCACCATGTGTAACCTGGGTGACTGACTACACTCCAGCAAGGGCAACCAGCCTTAGTGATGCTGAATGTATTTGCATTACTGACTGAAACCTCAAACCCCACTCGGTTGTGAATACTGTGCATGATTCCACAGGATAAGCAGCTGGGTGTGTGCTAAGAGTCTGCTTCTGCACAAAAAATGGCTCCCCGTTTCCATCTAATGCAAATGTAAAATCACCAGAGCAATACGCAATAAATCTCTGCCTGTAATTCCTATTTACACACAGAGTCATGTTTTCACATTAGTCACAAAACGAAATTTCTTTGCCAATTTGAAAGCACACTTACTACTCTTTTTTTTGGCAAGTGATAAACACTTTTACAGAATTGACACATTATGAATCCACTTTTCAGATTCTGATAAAAGCACATGTCCAAACTGCTTTTTCAGACCAGCACCATGTGTAACCTGGGTGACTGACTACACTCCAGCAAGGGCAACCAGCCTTAGTGATGCTGAATGTATTTGCATTACTGACTGAAACCTCAAACCCCACTCGGTTGTGAATACTATGCATGATTCCACAGGATAAGCAGCTGGCTGTGTGCTAAGAGTCTGCTTCTGCATACAAAAAAATGGCTCCCCCTTTACATCTAATGCAAATGTAAAATCACCAGAGCAATACGCAATAAATCTCTTCCTGTAATTCCTATTTGCACACAGAGTCATGTTTTCATATTAGTCACAAAACGAAATTTCTTTGCCAATTTGAAAGCACACTTACTACTCTTTTTTTTGGCAAGTGATCAACACTTTTACAGACTGACACATTTTGAATCCACTTTTCAGATTCTGAAAACAGCACATGTCCAAACTGCTTTTTGAAACCAGCACCATGTGTAACCTGGGTGACTGACTACACTCCAGCAAGGGCAACCAGCCTTAGTGATGCTGAATGTATTTGCATTACTAACTGAAACCTCAAACCCCACTCGGTTGTGAATACTATCCATGATTCCACAGGATAACCAGCTGGCTGTGTGCTAAGAGTTTGCTTCTGCATAAAAAAATACCTCCCCCTTTCCATCTAATGCAAATGTAAAATCACCAGAGCAATACCAAACAGCTTTCTGAGACCAGCAACATGTGTAACCTGGGTGACTCACTACACTCCAGCAAGGGCAACCAGCCTTACTGATGCTGAATGTAATTGCATTACTGAGTGCAACCTCAAACCCTTAAAGTATTCCTTATTTTTACCAGTACACCTTAATTTTTCGTGAACACATAGTCCATATTATTTTACATGTTCCTCACATTTAAATTTCTCCCAAAACAGAAAATAATAAACACAACTTCAACAAAAGGAATTCCAATTCTATTAATCATTTCTTAATTTACCATATACATCCCCTCTCAAACTCTAAACTCACCTTTAAAATTAGTTAATTGTAAAAGAAATGTGGCACTCAAACAGCAGATTATCAGAGCCAGGATCTCTGTTCTGTACACCTCTCTCCTCTCAGCAGAACCAGATAATGGCAAACTTTCCCTCTCTTTTTCCACACATATACATGTTAATTTCAAATCTCAGTGCTTCCCCCTTTTTTTCAAATGTAATCACACATTTCTATTGGTTGAAAACCAACCCTTTTCCAAAAGTACCCTTCCCCCAACTTGACTTCTGCCTAGTACCCTTCCCCCAACTTGACTTCTGCCTGCTACCATAGCAACAGCTCATGGAACACTGCTGTGTGGAGTTAGGTCAGAAGTTCGCCACACAATGTTTCATTTCCAAAGAGCAGGAGTGCTTGACTTTTCAAACCTAACAGCAAATCCATAGTACTGTTCTTTGGTAACACATTTTTCTGTACCAATACAACACATGCTTCTATAAATTTACACATACAGCCTAGTTTTTATTCTAGAATGGTATGAAACAGCCAATCAGTTCTTTTTTTAATAAAAAAAATATGTATGCCTCCATTTCCAAACTGTCTTTCATTTCTTTTTACCATTCTACTGAATTACACCTCCTGAGTGCATCCAGTTCTCCTTTGAAGATGTTCACAGTGTGGATTGTAGGGCACAGCTATGTCTTCTGGAGTGAAAAGTATGCAGAGAAAACAGATATGGTGAGAGACCTTGCTTTGCCAAATGTAGACATTAAATGGATTGGTCAGAGAGGGTTAAAGTGGCACCAATTGATGCCATTGGTGAAATCCTTCATACAAATCCAACACCCTGACCTCATAATAGTGAACTGTGGTGGCAATGACCTAGGCACTTTGACTGGGGTAGGTCTGGAAATGCTTATGAAGGACACCTTTGCACAACTGTTTTCACTTTTCCCTAAAACTGCCTTTGTGTTTTCTAACATATGCCAAAGGCAAAAATGGAACTGGTCCAATCATTTTTGTCCACAGATTGACAAAGCAAGGAAGCACGTCAACAAATATGTTTCTGCTTTCCTCCGTGACTATGGTATGGGTTCCATTTACCACAACAACTTGCGTTACGACATGCAAGACATTTATAGAGGAGATGGTGTACACTTCACTGATGAAGGGAACATAGTCTTCCTCTTGAACCTTAGACTCTGCATCGGTACTTACTTGTAGGTACCACTAAAAAACACTTAATAAACACAACGGCTCTTTTTAGAGCCCCCTAATATCTAAACACTTAAATCTGCATTTCATTTCATTTTTTATTTTCTTTTACCGTACGCGTACGGTGAGCTTACCGTATGCGTACCCCGCGATTTTTTTTAAAATCAATAAATGTTTTCTTTGTACTTTTCTGTCCTTCTTTGACCACCTTACAAATGTTAGGGGGTCTGTAACTCTCTTCCTTGCCCCCTTTTCAAGTTATCACCCTTTTTTTTCTGAGTGAAATACACAAAATGGCGGCCGCCGCTTCCTGGTTTCGACCGATTCGAATGTTTACTAAGATCTAAGAGCCAATCAGAATCGCGCTCGCGCACGTCACCGTACGCGTACGGTAAGCGCACCGTAAGCGCACCGTAAGCTGGCTCAGATATATATATTGATTTAAAGGCTATTTTCTCAGAATCTACTGAACAGATTTACACCAAACCTACAAAAGGCACTTCCTTGACCTGAGGACTACCTCTCTGCCAAATTTCAAGTAATTCTGTTCAGCCGTTCGGGCTGTAGCTGTGTCTAAAGGTCCTATGGAAAAATGCATGGGAAAAACGCGTTTTGGGACCCCCCTTTTATCTCAGCCCCCGCTTGACGAATCCCCCCGAGACTTTCAGGGTAGGAGCGGAGCGGAGCGCCCCACCTATTTTGAAAATTTCGCGAGGATTCATCGACCGGCGCCAAAGTTATTCCAAATAGAATGTTGCGGATTTCCTATGGAAACAGGGTCCTAACTATAACTACCTACTGGCGACCGCCAGTAGGTAATATATATATATATATATATATATATATCTTTTTTTTTTTCCTTTCTTCTCTCTCTTTCCTCTCTCTCCTTTTAAAAAAAATATAATCTTACAAAAGCTCTTCTTCTAGGTACTGTTTTCATTCCCAGTCTTGGGACTACATTTGAAGGTATAATTTTATATTGACTTTTGAATTTTCTTCATTATATTTCATATTGTTTGTATTGATGTTTTACATTTTTCTAACCTTGAAATAAAGCTTTTTAAACAGAAAAAAAGGTCACCTCCCAAAAGATGTTTTGCACCAATATCTGACAGGGGCAGTGGACAGGCTAAGGGTTTTGGATAGAGCACCCAGAGCTGATGGCACGCAGGGCCGGACTGGCCGTAGCGGGCACCGGGCAATCCCCCGGTGCGCCGCACAGGTGGGGGCCGGTTTTGGGCCCCTGGGGGCCGTTTTTGTTACAGGGCCGTTTTTGCAGCATAGCTGCAAAATCGGCCCTGTAAAAAAAACGTCCGAAAATAGGAAACTCTGTGTGTTGGAACGTAAGTAACACCAGGGTCAGGACTATTGGTATGTGTAAGCTGTCTTCGGCTAGTGATGTTATAATATGTCATATTAACGGGGCCTTTAAAAGGTCACCTCCCAAAAGATGTTTCGCACCAATATCTGACAGGGGCAGTGGACAGGCTAAGGGTTTTGGATAGAGAGCCCAGAGTTGATGGCACGCAGGGTCGGACTGGCCGTAGCGTGCACCGGGCAATCCCCCGGTGCGCCGCACGGGTGTGGGCCAGATGTGGGCTCCTGGGGGCTGTTTTTGTTACAGGGCCGTTTTTGCAGCATAGCTGCAAAATCGGCCCTGTAACAAAATCGGCCGAAAACCGGCCCTGGCAAAGAGCTCGGCAGCACCCCCAACCCACCCCCCATCGGGGCGGGGCTGCCGAGCACTTTGCTTGGGCTGGTTTTGGTTCCCAGTCCGGCCCTGATGGCACGTCTGAAGGAAGACTGTTGAAAAAATCCCTAAACATTCTGAAATAGGCTTCTACAACTTAACACCCTGCAGCGAAAAGATTTCCTCCAAAAGAGGTTTTGCGAACAGTGTACTCATCAGGAGAAATGATCGTGACAGCAAAGGGCGTAGCTTGGTAAGTAAGATTAGAGGGGTGGGAGCTTCAGATTTTCCCAGCACATAATGTAAAATACATTATACGACAAGCAGGGTGCATGAGAGGAAATCAAGGGGCATTGAAAAAGGAGAGGAGGGCTGATTGGTAGTGGCACTAGTTGAAAGAAATCTCAATATTTTGTAAAATAGCCAACTGTGAGAAGCTGGGCTGGTATATGATGTCCACTAATGTAAGTGGGCACCCTGCACCAGTCCAGACAACCCTTATGGTGATTTAAGAGTTCTTAGGCAACCTTAGAAAGCTCTCTAAGTGGTAGCTGTGGAGAGCAGCCTTCAGGCTTAGTCCAGAAAAAGTGTAAAGCAGCTTGTTTTACCAGAATGCAATTTTATACTGTAGATTAAGTGAAAAAGAACCACACAAAGTATTTATAAAAATATGTATTTACTACATAATACTCTCTAACACATAGAAATATCTCCTACCCGGAGATCTACACAATACTTTAGGAAACACAATAAATAGCACAGAATACACAGTGGAACCCACTGCGAGGGAGGAGTAGCCCTTGGCGGGGCTCAGGGTCCCTGTCAAGAGGAGAATCCCAGATGTTGAAGCATGCCACCTCGGTGGGTGAAGGGACTCCCCCTGAAGTACCCTGAGATCACCTTTGCTGTCTCTTTTTCTTGTATAGTTTTTTCACTTAGACCCAAGGATTTCTTGTGTTTACTCGATCGACAGAACCTCCCAAGGTAAGTAGAAAGGGACCCCAAGGAGAGCGTGTGCAGTGTGGAAACACGAATGTGTGCTCCGTACAAGTCTATGTGTAAGTCACGGTTGGATTTTTAAAGATTAAAGACCCTTCCCAGTGGACCATGAAGAAACCCCTGGTAAGACAGAAGGTTGGAGAGCCACCCCACCCGTGGATACCCTAGTACCCACGTTACTTACACCAGGGACGACTGGTGCATACGTGTGATATGGTGTCGGAAACTGCTGTTGAACCCAATAGAGGACTTCAGGAAAGTGCAGCTGCTGAAGAAGGAAAAAGAGTCTGGTGGAATCTGAAGGTGGATTCTAGATGAGAGGTACCTGCAAGCAGAGGGGACAGAGACCATGTCACTAAGGAGTGACCAAGAGACTTGGAAGATGAATGCCCTCCGATGTTGTGTGTTGCAGGATGGGTGACGATGACCTTGACTCTGCAGCTGTGAGGACCAGGCGACACTGAGGAGGACCAGGAGCCATGCACAAGCTGTCCCACAAAGGATCTCGAGTGCTGAGGGGTCGGTGTCCAGCGGGTGCACCAACAAGCCTTGGCAAATGCAACCAATGCAGTAAGTGAAGAAGGAGAAACATCGGGCCCAGCAAGGTCCAGGGGACTCACCACAAGCAGGGGAGTCAGGGCAAGCCCAAAGCAATCAGGGGAACCCAGAAGACCTCAAGCAGCTCACCAAAAGATGCAGGCCACAATGCACCGATGCAGTGTGGCTGAAGATTCTGGTCACTGTAGTGCTCGAGATTGGGGCTACTTGAAGCCCGAAGATCTTCTTGGAAGGAAGCCAACAAGCCTTTGCAACTGCAAGTTGACTCGGTGCACAAGGGTCCAGTTACTGCTACCCCGACAAGGGATACTGGCCTTAAACTTGGTAAGAGGGCAGGGCAGGCCTCATGAGCTATGGATAACCACCACCTGTGTTGCAGAACCTTACAGAGTCCAAAGGAGCTCAGGATCAGCAGACCAGTTGACTTCATGGCAGTGCCTGCTAATGCAGGGGAGTGACTCATTCACTCCAAGGGAGATTCCTTCAAGTGTCTTTAATGCTTCACAGGCCTTGGAAGGTTCCTGTTTGATGCACAGGCACAGATGATGCAGCAGACTGGAAGGGAGATGAAGTCAGGCCCAAACAAATTCCAGTGAAGTCCAGAGTGCCCAGATGGTAGATGACGAAGTGGTCTCCGATCCGAATCTTATCGCTCGATGAATCTAGGGTCCTGCACCCAGGTAAGCCCTTAAGTACCCTAGGGAAAGGGTTGGGAAGACTCAGGGGACCCTCCCAAGGAGGGTCTGGACAGGAGGGATGTTACTCCCATGTCCTTTGTCCACTTTCGCGCCAGAGCAGGAGCCAATAGCTCCCAGGACTGGTTTGAACTGGACTTTGCATGGGGACACCAAATGTGCCCCTCATGCAGACTGAGTGGCACTGGCAAGTGCACCCACCCTACCCCAATACACTAAATCCTGTCTGGGAAGTGGTCACAACTGCCTGTGTCAGGAAACCTATTGTTCTGCCTTCCCCTGCTCCAGCTTGGCTCAGCAGTAGGAGGGCAGAATCAAGTGTCTGGTTGGCAGCAACCATTTTGTGTTGTCCGGTGTTAGACCCGGGATCCCTGGTTGGATGAGGTAGGTACCTTAGGCCAAGTAGGGACCCGCATTTCAACGTCCGGGAAAGGAAGGTCACCTTCTTAGATAGCCCGCTCACTCCCACGGTAGCTTGGCACGAGCAGTCAGGCTTATCTTCAAGGCAAATGTGTAAAGAATTCACAACCAGGCTCACAATAATCCACTGATGACACCACAAATAGACCCCACACGAGTTTTATAAAACAAGTATAAGCTTTATGTAAAAAGATATACGATAAGACCACACGATATAAAGCCAACATATGAGGTTGTGTAATATTTCTCTTGGCCGGTTGTTAGGCCAGCCAGCCCTTGTAAGTTCTGTCGATGTCAATGAGCACTTCTAAACATTCTCCTGTACTCTTAATCACATGTCATACAGTTCGTAATGCTAGCATCAGGTACTTTTGCAATGTAAAAATACTGTAATGCGTAACGTAACAATCAGGCACTTTGCAAGGTAAAACAATGCAATGCGTAATCCAACCACCAGATATGTCTTTCTGCAATAATAAGGCAATGCGTATACACTAATCAGGTAATTCGTTATGCAGGAATAATGCAATGCGCAATACCCTAATCAGGTAGTTCTTTATGCAGGAACAAGGCAATGTGTCATACGACAATCAAGTAGTTTGTTATACAGAAATGTTCCAATGTGTACTACGTCAGTCAGGTATCCGCTCTCAGATATGGAATACTAAGTAGTACACTCAGGCCCCGATCACCGGGCCTTAGGTGGTCTCTCCGCCTCCCCTTCTGACCTTCAGTCAGCCTCTCACAGTTGCCCCCAACACAGTACGATGTAATTGCAAAGTGACGCTTCGCACTCCGGCCCTTGTACCGCCACTCCCTTTGGCAATATGGGCCGCGATACGAGCCGAAGCAGAGGCTAGCTCTGCCAACAAAAGAGAGAGGCCGAGAGCATCTCCCTCCGAGCCCGTACCTCAACCGAGGAGTCGACACATTTTACCTGAAGGGTGCAAACCCACTCTCCTCTCCTCGTCCAGCGGCTGGGCCTCCAAGCAGTTTTGTGAAATGGCAACAGCGGCTCGAGCCGGCAACACAGCTCCTCCGGGACTGTCGGTTTGAGCCACTTCACTTACGAAGACCTCAGGCTGCACGAAGAGCACACGCACAGCATCGCTGAGACTCACTTTACTCCAGTGCACACGACAACACGGCAAATCCTCACGAAAGTCTCCCGGTGCACAACGCACCTGCACACAGCGGCGAGGAGACTCACTTGGATCCCGGTGCACACGATAACAAGGCAAATCCTCACGAAGGTCTCACAGTGCACAACACACATGCTCACAGGGTCGATGAGACTCACTTGGTTTCCGGTGCACACGATAACAAGGCAAATCCTCATGAAGGTCTCACAGTGCCCAACGCACACACTCACAGCGTCGATGAGACTCACTTGGTTCACACATGATCACTGGACAATCCTCACAACGGGGTTCAGGTCGCACAAAGCACACGCACACAGCATCGCTGATCCTTGCTTGGATTCCAGGTACCCCCGATCACAGACCGATCCTCCTGAAGGTCTCAGTGCTGCACAAAGCACATGCACACAGCGTCCCTGAGATTCACTTGGACACCAGGCGCCCACGATCACAGGTAGTTCTTACGAGGGTCTCAGACTGCAGCAGGCACACTCCAACTGCGTTGCCGAGACTCTCCTGGAAACTTTTATGTTCCTGTGTTTCCAAACAGGGAGCCAGCTCACCTTAGGCCCTTGGGGATAGTTACTTCAGGACACATCACACAGCAAAGACCTTCAAGCAGGGGGACACAGCACACAGCAAAGTCCCTTTAGCCTTTCCATGGTTGAAACCGCAAACTGCAGGCCAGCCCCAGATCACACAGCAAGGGTCAGTCCTATCCTTCAGTCTCTTCAGTTGTTTCGTCCTTGGCAAAGGTCCTCTTGACCACAAAGTAGCTCCAGTCCTGTTCACACTTGATCAAGCCATTCTCCAAAGTACAGGGGCTTCAGCTCTCATAGTTATACCCCTAAATGGCTTTGAAGTCTTTGTGCTTCATGGGGCACTGACCCCTGTTCAAACCAGTTCTGGGTGCCTCCATGCCAGTGACACTTTTCTTCCTTTGATTAGTGGGGGTCTGCATTCTCAATCACTCAGCAGGAGATGAGTCAATTGTTTTATAGCAGCAAACCAGGCCTCTTCACCTCTAAGGGCTTCTCCTCCCCCTACACTCCAGATGCAGGTCAGCCTGTTGCTGTCTCACCTCCTCCCCTGGGTCAAGATATTCCCCGGATCATATCACTTTCAAATCCAGACAGTCAATCCACAGCCAGGGAGAGACACACAGAAATGTTAGAGCACAAAAACGCAGTCACTTCTAAAAGAGTGGCTTCTGAACACACAATGCAAAAACCACCTTCATAAAAAGATGTGTTATTACTTTGTGAGTTCAGGCATACTAAACTTCACCTTTCCACCTTAAGCCTTTGGAAAGATAGGCAGGAAAACATATTACACAGCCCTCCTATTCTATCCTATGGGCAAGGTGGCCTTTAAACAGTGAAAAACGAAATGGAGATTATTTCACTGTCAGGACATGACACACACCTTGGTACATGCCCTACTTTTCACATGCACTGCACCCTCTCCAGTGGGTACCCTAGACCCACCATAGGGGTGTCCGGTGTACACAGAAAGAGAAGGGTAAGGTCTGGCAAGTGAATGCACTTGACAAAACAACATGGCAGTTTGACAAACTGTGCGCAGGCCCTACAATGCCAGGCCTGTGTTCTCTCTTTAGGGCGACTTGTGAGGGTGGCACAAATAGTGCTGCTGGCCCACAAGTAACAGTTGCATTACCAGCCCTGGCACACATAGTGCACTTTACTAGGGACTTTACTTAGTAAGGCAAACATACCAATCATGGACAACCAATTACCATTACACTTTATACAGGGAACACTTACACCTTGACACTGTTTAGCATTGGCAAAGTGTCCAAAGCATCTATGCCAGTCAAAAATAGTGGAGGTAGAGGCAAAAAGTCAGGGGTAATCATGCCAAGAATTACCAGGTCTAATATCCGGGTCAAGAAGGTTGGTACCGGAAACACTGAGAGCCTAGCAGAGGGCTCTTCCAGTGCTTGGAATCATATCTCCCACTCCGGTTACGGTGTGGGAGGCATGATTTCAACATGTTTGATACCAAATATGATAGGGTTCATTACAGCCAGTTTAGAGATGGTTGTTACGTATTGACGCATGGCCACTCTATGTATCGTAATGGCTGATGCACTTACAACCCGGGAGAATGGACTCCGAAGGCTGTAGGGGTGTCCTGCTCATGCAGGGGCACCTTCTCACTTAGAACCAATCACCCTGCCTTCTGGATTGAAAAGCCTACTTTAGGTGTGACTTAAAGGTTTTAAGTGCAGTGACCTCAGATATAGGGAAACCTATATCAGTCGTAAGTGGTGCTAGCACCAGCTTACACAGCTGCAACGGCAGGCCAGTAGTTACAGTTTGAGTGGTCTGCTATGAGTGGCATAATACATTCCTCAGCCCATGGGGGACCCCTGGTGTACCTATGCCCTGGGTAGCTTAGTACCATATACTAGGGACTGATAAGGGTACACCAGTGAATCTGGGATGTACCTAAGTACTTACTATACACATTTCGGGGAGAAAGCACAGAGACTGCGGTCTTGATTAGCAGGATCCCAGTCAGACTAGTCAGAAACAGCATAGCATCAGGCAAAAAGTAGGGGTAACCATAAAAGCAGCTCCTACTTTCCTACAACCATTATTATAGATTTTATTTTACAAATTTTTTGTACGATTAAACTGATTCATTTGTGTGCTAGTCAACCTTTTATCTCTAATTTAAAGGCCTCATCCATAATGGAGACAAGGAACCTATTTATTCACATGCCAGGAATATTAATTAGTAATATTTGGTTAGTTTTTAGCTGTAGTCTGTAGTTCATTCTGACTGGAAGCTGTTTTAAGTCCTAGGCTGAAATGTGCCAACATGTGTGTGTGTGTGTGTGTGTGTATGTTGATTTCAGTATATGTTTAAGACTTTGTGTAATGTGCTCCCTCAAAAGAGAACTGTTTGAGCCACATTCTAAGCTAGGCCATGCTCGAGGCCTAAGCAAAAACTGAAAACTTGACACTTCTTTCTCTGTGCAGCAGGATTGCCTTTACTAGCATGTTGAGTTTATATGTCCTTTTTCCTGACTTTCTATGTTTTTCATATTTTTCATGGTAATTGCCATCCTCAGAGGAGCTTTTCTGCAAGATAATTGTCTGCATGTCACTTGAGCCAAGATTCTAAGAACAGAAGGGTGTTTATTACTTCTTCTGAATTCTGTGTGGCATTTGAAACAATTATCTTTGGGAAAGTAAAGAAGGTTTACTTTGCAGGTTTGCATGTATTTTTCTATGACCATAAAGTATTACCTACATCTCTTACACTCATTACATTATCTATCTACCTCTACCTCTTTCTAAAGCTATGTACCTTCTCTTATGGCTACCTGATCTTTCTGTCTTTATCTTATATCTCTACCCATCACACCTATCATAACCTGATTTGTAGTTCTACTTCACCTCTCTCAATATACTGTCTCTTTACCTCTCTGTTCACCTCCTGTTTTCCCCCAGCCCCAGTTGGTACTACCCAGCAGAACTGGGGATCACTGTCTAACTAGAGTAGTGCACACAAAGAAAGAGGGCAGGTAGGACAAGGCGGCGAAAGGTAGATTTAAAAGTTCTTTTGAGTCTTTTGCATAATGTTTTTATTGCTGGTATGCAAAATGTATTTCTTTACTGTTTGTCATTAGATGTTCTATTCTCCAAAGCAAAGGTTCAAAGCTACTCTTACTCTTATTTTTGATACTACATGTTCTATTCCCAGAGATTCCAGTCTTACCCTTTCCCTTTGACTTTGTACTAGATTATTGATTTATGTGATGATCAGAGTCAAGGACAACTGGTTGGGAAAGAGTATCTAACTAAATTGTGCAGAGTGTTAAGACTGCAACTAAGTATTCAGTTCTAAGAACTGTAGTGCTGCTAGTCTCTACCAATGTTACTGGCTCTGTAAGCTCTAAAATGCTTAATTGAACAATCATTTCTCTACAAATGAGACCTTTGGGAGTAACCAAATGTTGTTTCATGAAAGTGCAAGCCCCGGGAATTTGGAACACTTTTTTATGGCAGTGCCCGTGCCAAATTGTGGTCCTATTAGTTCAATTGAAGTAAACCAAAACTACAGCATCCAGAATGCATTAGGTTGTAACTCGCAAGCCCAGGTCTAAAAACAGTGTCTGTGATGACATGGAGTGAGGTGGCCACCCCAGAGCGAAGAGAAAAATTGCTTTCTATTTGGCTAGTGAGAGCACATTTTCGTGTTATGGCACAGCTCAGCCGCCTGACTGGTTTTATGGAAAAAGGTGGGCACATAAGCTGTGCATTCAGTGTTCTGTTCTGCAAATGGTTTAGTTCACCAACAAGAGAGGGGGCTTCTTTAAAATGGTTTGCTTCGCATAGTTTTCGGTTCAGCACAATATACTTGATCTGATGAGATGAAGTTTATAGGAATCTCATGTTGCCCCATGTCAGGAGTGAGCAGCTCACCCAGTTTAATTTTTCTAAGCTCTCCAGGTTTGGATACATTTTAGTACATCGAATGAAAGTAAAATGCAGTAACAGTACAATTCATTATGTTTGAAAGTCCTGCACAGCAAGAGCTCCAGAGATTCAATTTCTTCCCTGAGACTTGTAGTCCGGAATTGTAAAAATGTGCAGCTCAAACATCAAGTACCAGAAAGCAAATGAAAAAAGAAATGGATTTGGGAATACTAATCATGCCTGAGAACACGAGAGCTCTGCAGCAATCAGCCAGTTTCAAGAGGTAATGTTCAACTTCATGAGACCAAATTTACGTGTGACACATGTAGCCAGTGCTCACTTTTTGGCAGATTTAGTTTTGAAGGTAAGGCACAGTCAGCCCTATAACTTGTAATGAGGAGAAGAAGCTACATGTCCCAATACGCAAACCGATTTTGCTTAAAAAACTTAACTTTACACGGATCTCACTTTTTAGCAGCTATTTATACATTTGTGAAATGATGTTGCACCTATATCCATCCCCTGAATTTATAACATTAGACTGCATTTTTGAAAACTTCTTAAAATAATATATCAGCCATTGGCCGGTTGTAGGAGAGTAGGGTCTGCTATCCTATGGTCACCCCAAATTTTTGCTTTTTGCTTCACTGGTTTTTGACATATTGGGGCTGTGGGCCTGCCAATCAGACCCCCAGCCTGCTGTTCTCTCTACTAAATTTACACTATGCACCCTAGGTGCATAACCAATTGGAAGTGGATCACCCTGTGAGCCCCTGTACCAGTGTACACTAGGTACCCAGGGCATTGGTGTATCTAAGGCCTACCAGGGGCTGAAGCATGTATTGTGCCACCCCTGGCCTGGCCTAACAAATTTGACACAACTGGCTGATCACTCAGCTGGGGTAAGTTGGTGTAACCACCTCTTACTTAGGTGTAGTATACCTATGCCTAACCTTAAATGGGACACATGTTAACCTATAAGTCACTCCTATGGCAGGCCTTAACAATCCTGAAGGCAGAGTGCTTGGTTCCATGTGAGATGGTGCTCTGGCATGAGCTGAGCCTGTCTGCAGTGGTCGGAACAACTTCCTTCTACTGTTTCCAGATATCGTCATACCATATACTCTTAAGTGCATTATGAACCTCGTGGTTAAATGCTATCTTTGGTTTGGCTTTATCAAAACATGTCGAGTAAGGTGTCATACGAATTGGAATACTAACCCCTCGCCAATTCTAGCGACGGGGTTAGCATTCCACCCTTCTAGAGGGACACGACATGTACAGTACCTGAAACCCGGGTAAAATCAGACATAGCCTCAGCTCCACAAAATGGATGCTGCCACCACAGACACAAGTCTGCCCTCCTGCTGCTGGGAGTCCTTCCAGCTTGGGAGGTGTGGACAAAGGGTTTCCTGCCAGGGGAGGTGCGAGCACCACCCCAGACAGGATTTTGTGTATTGGTCAGGTAGGGCTTCAAAGGAACCAGACATGCCTGAGGCTCACAAGGAGCCTCGGTGCATATGCCAGTTCAAACCGGTCCTGGGGCACACCAGCCCTGGACCTGGGGCGAGCTGAACAAAGGATTGGGGGTGTAACCACCCCCTTTCCTGGTCCCACCCTTAGGGAGGGACCTAGCAGGTAGTCCGGCCCCTAGAATCCGAATCAAGGTAGGAGCTGTGTCCTAAGACTTTAGACATCCTGGAATCAACTTAACTACAAGAAGAAGACGGGAACTTCGATGCTCTGCTGCACAGAGGACTGAAGCCAATCTCCCCTGTGGTCAGGGAGTGACCACCTTGCTAACGCAAGCACCATCCAGCGAATCAACGTCTGCTTTGCCGCCGCCTCCCGCCGGAGCCCGAGCCCAGAGACTGACAAGACCTGGACCTCCAGACCTCTCACCGCCCGATCCACAGTCCCTGAAAAGAGGAGACCCGTGGAGGCACCGAGACACGTGGAGCCATCCATCTTGAAAAGACCACAACAAGCTGCAAGCGCAACAACCGAGGCTCCCTCCAAGTTGTGCTTTGGGATCTGAGAAGCCCAACACCCGAGCAGCATCTGCACCAAAGGTGAGCCCTCCAGCATCTTCACGATCTGCGTGGGGCCCTTCTGCATTTTGCCACTCGACGCGCCTAACCGGTTGCTGGCCCGCTGGCTAGTGGCCATCTTGGCGACGAACTTCAAGAACTACACTGCTGGTCTGGTTGCTCCAGACTGGCCCTTGCTCCCCTCCAAAGGAGCATCCCCTCTGACCTTGCTGGTCAGAACCATCAGCTTATTTAGTTTTCCACAACAATTGCTTTTGCCAAGGCTTGTTTGCTTCAATCAAGTCGCCGACACCGCCGACAGCGAGAGCCTGCGTGGGACAGCTCGTGAACCGACTCCTGGACATCGTCGACCTTCAGGGACCACGTGGCTGCAGAGACAAGCTACACCTTACTTCCTGTTTGCACCCGACATCGCCTGGTACCCACCTGGTGCCACGCTGGTCACTGGCTAGTGACTGTGAACACTGTCCCCTCTGCTTACATGTCTTCTACAACTCCGATCCACCCTTGGATCCACCGCATCTCTTCCGGACCGACCGCCTGCAGCATCTTTGTCTCCAGACTCCATTGAACAGAGAGAAGAAACCCGACGCACTCCGAGACCTATGCACCCGCTTCCTGTGGGTGAGGTAAAGCTGGCACTCCGGTGCCCAAGTGTAGAGAATCATCTCTGGTGTCTGTGTTTCCAATCCTGAGTTCATAGTCCATCCGGAAGATCCTTTTTTCAGTAACTTTGTAACTTTTACGCACCCATTGAAAACCTATGGGAGCTCGCGTGTGACTATTTGCTCTGCACATGCAACCCGTGGACCTCCTGGTCACTAACTAAAGTTAGCTCCTTGTAGGCCCAGCGATTCTAGAGGCCCTAGGCCTTTTCCCTTTTCTGTTCGTGGTACTTATACCACTATTTTAGTATATGGTTTGAGCGGCCACCAGGGCCTATCCATATAAAGTGCAACTTCTGTGTATTCTAACGTATTCTTGTTTAACGATTTGTGCTCCTGTGCTCATAAAGAGTCTAGGGGTTACTTTGAGAAATAAATACATATATATTTTCAATATATATCTGTGTGGTGTCCTTTCATTGGTCTAAAAGGGGGTTACATTTGGTAAAACAGCCTGCTTAACACGCTTCACGAGTTTAGCCTCAAAGACTGCTTAGCCTACGCTACCACTAGGGCAGCTAGTCCGAAAAGGTTGACTTACAACCACACCATAAGGGTTGCTTGGCATGGTACAAGGTGGTCACTTTAACTAGTGAACATCATATACCAGGCCAACTTCTCACACCGGTCGTCACTGGCGGTCACTGTAGCACACAAAACCAGAGCTTTGTGTTGGTGGTCGTCACTGGTGGCAGATTCTCGGAGCGGATGGGCTTGTTCGTGGTCACGAAGAGCCCAAAGCGTCAAGATTTTAACCTTATTTACAGAGGAGTGCACTCTGATGCCAACCAAGGGTCCAGAATCCGGGGAAGCACTGTCTGTGGATCAGTGATTCACTCTAGCATCGGCCAGCATGGCTCATGCAGGTTCAGTTGGAGGTCTGATTAGCTGGGCAGATCGTTGGAGTTTGGTAAGTCCCTGTAGCTCACACAGGAGGTCAGCTAGCTAGCTGTTGGAGCCACTCTGGTGCTCCTCAATTAAAGGAACAGGTCCAGCCTTCCTTCCAAGGCAGCAGTGCATTCCTTCCAGCAGCAGGGCAGCCCTTCTTCTGAATCTTCCACAGGTCCAGAAGAGATCTGTTTAGCGACTCAGGAGGTCCAATACTTATGCCTCGTACAGGCTTTGGTGTTGTGGGATTCCCTAGGTTACCCTCACACCTGGTTCTGGAAAGTTCTTCCCTTCCCATGTCAAGGTTCCAAGTAATCCGAGGTTATAAAAGACTGGTGTAGGGTACCTTTGTTTGTCCTGGAAGCAGCCCTCTGAAATATGTGTGGCAGATAACCGTTCTTCCCCAACCATCCTGCTATCACTTAGTCACCCTTTGTTCAATTGTCTGTGAGGAATACATAAAGGCCAACTGCCAAACTATTCACAGTCCTGGGACACATGCAGTAGGCACTAAATGGCTGGGGCAAGAATATGCCAGCTTTAAAAAAAAAAAGGCATTTTCAGAACTATGACCTAAAATCCGACTTTAGCATTAAACCGGATTTAAAATTACAATTAATTTGAGAGCAAATATCATGGTCCTATTGTTAGAAATGGGGGTCTCTAGTTGGCAATGGCTGGCCACTGTCCAAGTAGGGACCCTTCTTCCTAAGTCAGAGTAAGCAGCCTACACCCTTTGACAACCCCTGCTCAACCCTGTGGTAACGTAGCACGAGCAGCTAGGCTTATCTCAGAGGCAGTGTGTCAAGCATTTATGACCATACACAGTAATATAATGAGGAACACTACAAATGGACACCACTCAAGTAGTTATGAAAAATAGGTATTTTTATATAGACTTAATCACAAGACCAATAACAGTAAAAATCCACAATACTATAAAAATATAATTACTTTAGAAATGCTGCAAGGAAAAGTAGTTCCGGATGCACAAAATGATGTTTAGTTCAAGGCAGGGGTCTCTGCGACCCTTTTACTCACAAAGTATCTGGTTCCTGGAGCAAAGCAACAAAAATGTCGCTAAGGCGTTGTAGCGTTAAACTTCCTCACGCTAACCAGCGATGCGTTGAATCCTTACCGCAAGGGAGGATGATGCGCTGGGTTGCGGGCAGGACAAGGCGACAAACTTCCTCACGCTAAGCCGGTGATGCGATGAAATCCTTGCCGCGAAGGGAGGATGATGCACCGAGCCTGTTGCGTGCGCGATCTTGCTGCGTTGACAAAGATGGCGCTCCGCGAGGAAGCGACGATCCGGATTCGAGGCGGGGAAAATGGCGAATGCTCGGCGTCCGCGCTGCGATGATCCTGTTGCGATGATTTCAGATAGCGGGCGTTTTCAGGCCCGCAGACAGGTGCTGCGACGATCTTCGGATAGTTGGCGTTTTCAGGCCCGCAGACAGGTGCTGCGACGATCTTCGGGGTTAGCGAGCGCTCGGCGACAGCGGAGCGGCGATTTTTCTCACGCTCACCAGCTGCAGCGGCTCGCTAACGGAGGTTAGCGACGATTTTCAGCGCTCTCTTCTCAACAGTAGAAATAGAGGTCCTGGAACACACAGGAGCCTCACCTGCAGATAGTAATCCTCGCTGGGAGGAAACAGGAGGCTGATGGTGGAGTCTGATGTGCCTGAGACTCCAGCAGGAGGCTAGCTCTCTCCTAGCCCTTGGGTGTTGCTGTAGCAAAAGAAATAAAAGTCCAATCAAAGTTCCTTTCCTCTTCTTGAAGTCCAGTAGTAACAGCTGCAGGCCAGTCCCAGAAACAGCACACAAGGCACAAGGACAGTCCTTCTCTTGCAGATTCCTGTAGCCACACGGACAGAGGTTCTTCTTGTTGTCCAGGAGCAATACCAATTGTAGGGGTTTGTGCACAAATATTTATACCCCCAAAGTCTTTGTTCTTAGGGGTCCCAAGCCTCTGAACCCAGCCAGAACCAGTTTTGCCCAGCCCTGGAGCACTTTGTTGATCAGGCTGCATCCTTCCTTTCAGAAAGAGGGGGTCTGCCTCAGACGCACAGCGGGAGGTGGAGCCAGCTTTCACCTTGCCAGGCACAGCCCTATTCAAGTGCAGGAGCTACCCCTCCCCTCACACCTAGGCAGGTCGCTCTATTCAACCCAGGTCTGACTCAGCCTGCCCTGTCCTTCCAAAACCAGACAGCCAATACACATAATAGCAGAGCAACTGGAAGGCTTAGGCAAGAAAGTACCTATACTCTAAAAGTGGTAGTTTCAAACCCAGAATATAGAAATAACCTTCACTAAAAGATGTATTTTAATATTCTGAGCTCAGGCATACTAGATTCGTTTTTCTACCATGTTCTGTGGGTCAGTTAGGACTATAGGATGTAATAGCCCAGACCTCCCATTCTGGCCTATGGAGAACAGGTAGCCTTACAGTAGTGAAAAACGAAATTGGGTGTAATTCACTACTAGGACATGCTACATACAACAGGGCATGTCCTACCTTACACATACAATGCGCCCTATCATAAGGGGGGCTTACATGATGCCAAGGGAAGGTTTAGGGGCTGGGAAGCGGGTGCACTTCACAGCCAAGATGGCAGTTCTGGACTGCACGCAGACACTGCAGTGCCAGGTCTGAGACACACTTTACAAGCTGCTTCTGTGGGTGGCACAAACCAGTGCTGCAGGCCCACCAGCAGCATTTGGTTTACCAGCCCTGGGCACACACCGGCCACGCTACTAGGGACTAACAGGTAAACTGAATAAGCCAATCATGGATGTACCAATTCATATGTCATCTTTACAAAGGGAGCATTCGCGCTGTGGCACTGAATGGCAGCGGCACAGCGCCCAGAGCATCTATAACCAGCAAAAACAGAGGAGACACAGCGAAAAAAGGAAGGGAGACTCACGCCAATGGTGCCAGGTCTAACACGCGTCCCCTCCAGCTGAAATGTGGGGAGAACTACCCATACCCTTGGAAGTTCTCTTCACTAAGGCGGAAAAATCTGGACAGACCATCAGCATTGGCGTGTTCTGTACCAGGGCGATGTTCCACCGTAAAGTCCATACCCTGTAGGGAAATGGACCACCTTAACAACTTGGGATTCTCACCCCTCATTTCCATCAACCATCTGAGGGGCCTGTGGTCTGTCTGAACCCGGAAGTGAGTCCCAAAAAGGTATGGTCTCAGCTTCTTCAGTGCCCAGACCACAGCAAATGCCTCACGCTCAATTGCACTCCACTTCTGTTCCCGTGGAAGTAACCTCCTACTGATGAAGGCTACGGGTTGGTCTAGTCCCTCCTCATTCATCTGTGACAGAACAGCCCCCACCCCATGCTCTGAAGCGTCTGTCTGGACAATAAATTCCTTAGCAAAGTTGGGCGCCAGGAGCACGGGCGCTGTACACATGGCAGTTTTGAGGGCATCAAAAGCTTTCTGACAGGTGTCAGTCCAGTTCACAATCTTGGGCTGCTTCTTGGAAGTCAGCTCAGTCAAGGGGGCAACGATGCTGCCATACCCCTTGACAAACCTCCTGTAATAACCCGTGAGTCCTAAGAAGGCCCTCACCTGGGTCTGGGTCCTTGGGGGCTCCCACGCCAGGATGGTTTCAATCTTGGGCTGTAGAGGTGCCACCTGGCCACTCCCTACCTGGTGTCCTAAGTACACCACCGAACCCTGCCCAATCTGGTACTTACTGGCCTTGATTGTGAGGCCTGCTCGGCACAGCGCCATCAACACTTCCCAGAGGTGGTGTAAGTGGTCCTCCCACGAGGAACTGAATACTGCAATGTCATCCAGGTAGGCGGCACTGAAATCCTCCAGCCCAGCCAACACCTGATTGACCAACCTCTGGAAGGTGGCAGGGGCATTCTTCATTCCAAAGGGCATCACACGGAACTGGTAGTGCCCATCTGGGGTGGAGAATGCTGACCTCTCCTTTGCCCCATCAGTTAAGGCGATCTGCCAGTACCCCGACGTTCGATCAAACGTGCTGAGGTACCGGGCAGCCCCTAACCGATCTATGAGCTCATCAGCTCTGGGGATGGGGTGCGCGTCGGTCCTCGTGACCGAATTGAGACCTCGATAGTCCACACAGAACCTAAGTTCTGGAGTGTCACCAGGCGCTGCAGCTTTTGGTACCAAGACCACGGGGCTAGACCAGGGGCTGCTAGAGGACTCAATCACCCCTAGAGCAAACATTTTGGAGACCTCCTCCTTGATGTAGGCCCTTACCCGGTCAGTCACTCGGTAAGCCTTGTGCTTGACAGGAGGACTGTCCCCGGTGTCCACCTCATGGACGCACCAGTCAGTGACACCAGGCACCAGGGAAAATAAATCAGGGAATTGCCCCAACAGCTGGCGGCAATCTAACTGTTGCTCAGGGGTCAGTGTGGTGGAGAGGACCACACCCTCCACTGACCCATCCTTTTCTCCTGCACACAGGAGGTCAGGAAGAGGCTCACTTTCCTCCTCCATCCCTGCATCTGTGGCAAGGGGCATGCCCACTTCAGACCTCTCAAAGTGGGGCTTCAGGCGATTCACATGCAGGACCCGCAGGGGGTTCCTGGGAGATTTAAAGTCCACCAAATAGGTAACTTGACCTTTGCGCTCCACCACCTCAAAGGGACCGGTCCACTTATCTTGGAGCGCACAAGGCTTCACTGGGGCCAGTACCCAAACCTTCTGACCAGGTTGAAATTCGACCAGAGTGGCATTCTGGTCGTGCCAACGTTTCATCTCCTCCTGGCTGGCTTCCAGATTTGCCTCAGCAATTTTTCTGAAACGCCGAGTTTGGTTCCGGAAGGCCAGGATGTAGCTAAATACATCCTGGGGAGGTTTCCTGGGGGATTGCTCCCAGCCTTCCTTGACCAAACTCAGAGGTCCTCTTACCGGATGGCCATAGAGCAGTTCAAAGGGACTGAACCCTAAGGACTTCTGTGGCACTTCACGGTATGCAAACAACAGGCATGGCAAGAGGACGTCCCACTTACGCCTCAGGGGCTCTTCTAGGCCCATGATCATGCCCTTCAAGGTCCGGTTGAATCTGTCAACCAGACCGTTACCCTGGGGGTGGTAAGGAGTGGTGAACTTGTAAGTCACCCCACACTCCTTCCACAGGGACTTCATATACTGGGAGATGAAGTTGGTTCCCCTGTCGCTCACCACCTCTCTGGGGAACCCCACACGGGAGAAGATCCCCATCAGTGCACGTCCCACCACGGGGGCCGTCACTGTCCTGAGCGGGATGGCTTCAGGGTACCGGGTGGCATGGTCCACCAAGACCAGGATGTACCTGTTGCCCATGGCTGTCTTGGGGTCCAGAGGCCCCACAATGTCGATGCCCACTCGCTCGAATGGGGTGCTAACAACTGGGAAGGGTTGGAGTGGGGCTTTGATCTTCCCCCACTCTTCCCACTTGCCTGGCAAGTCTCACAGGTCCTACAATACGTATCTGAACTCTTGCGCATCTGGGGACAATAAAAGTGGGTGACCAGCCTTTCAAAGGTCTTAGTCTGCCCCAGATGTCCCGCCAATGGGATGTCATGAGCCAACCCCAGTAGGAAGGTTCTGAAGCACTCGGGTACCACCAGCACACGGGCTGACCCCGGCTCAGCAACCTTAGGCTCGCTATACAGGAGACTGTTCTCCCAATAAATCAGATGTGAACCGGACACATCACCTGCTGCCTGGGCTGCAGCCTGTTGCCGCATACCCTCAAGAGAGGGGCAAGTTCTCTGCTGTTCACAAAACTCCTCCCTGGTGGGCCCCCCTTCCTGCTGCTACTGGGTCAGCTCAGGCAGGTCCCCCAGGTCGGTACTCTGCTCCCCGGTAGGCTCCAGGGCATCCCCCTCAGGGTCTGCTCCCTCCTGGGCCGTGGGAACCAAGGGGGCCGGTTTCCCGCGCCCCCTGCCCCCTCCCTCTAAGGCAGGGACCTGGGCCATATTCTCAGGCTCCAGGTCTTTCTCAATACTCTCTTTGGCTGCCATGGACCGAGTGGTAGCACATGCTCACTCAGGCAGTCCCAACATTTGCAAGTGAGCTCTCTTCTCCACCGTAGCCCATGGGGAGTTCTCCAAATCATTGCCCAACAGACAGTCCACAGGCATGGCGGGCCTCACAGCTACCTGAAGAGTTCCTGAGACCCCCCCCCACTCAAAGGGAACCTGAGCCACCTCACAGTGGCTCTCTGTGTTGTCTGCACACACTACTGGGTAGAATGCATGGGGCACAACCTGCTCTTTGGACACCAACCGGGAGCTGACAGCAGTTACACTGGCTCCTGTGTCCCTCAGAGCCTCCACTCTATGGCCATTGATGGTTACCCACTGCCTGTATTTTTTAGTGTTATCAGGCAGTGCAGGCTTAGGAACCATTTCAAAGTCTCCTAGTGAGACAAGGGTCAACTCTACGGGGTCCCACCCACCGGGGGCACCCATCTCCTCCTCCCCCAGGGCTACACTAGCAAGCTGGCGGGGCGGTGCACGGGGTGGTGTAGGAGTATCCTTTTGGGGACACTGGGGGTCAAAGTATCTGTGGCCCACCTGGCCACATTTAAAACAAGTAGGGGGCCTCCTTGGAACAGGATTACCTGTTGGAGGCACGGGCTTCTTATCCGGGGGAGGCTGGGATACCACTGCCTGGTTCCCTTGGGAATTATCTTGGGGCCCTCGGTGGAACTCCCTTGGTTTACCCCTGTCCCCCCCACCTCTCTGCTGGGGACCCTGCCCACCTTTGGCGAAGTCTCCCACTGGACCCTTGCGAACCCGGGTGCTCACCCAGCGGTCCGCCTCCTCAGCAAGCTTCCTAGGGTTAGTCAGCTTGCAATCTATCAGATGCTGGCATAGCTCAGGAAAACAGTTACTAGAAAAATGCTCCCATGCAATCAAGTCATACAGTTGCTCAAAAGTTTCTACTTTGCTGCCTTTTACCCAGCGCTCCATTGCTCTGCCAAAAAAAGACACATATTCTACCCATGTGGTACCCTCTATCTTCTTGCAAGTTCTAAATCTCTGCCTGTACATTTCAGGGGTCAAACCATAGCGGGTAATCAAAGCTTCCTTCATGTGGGCATAAATCATTCTACTTTCTGGGGGTAGGTCCAACAAGGTATCCCTCCCCTCACTCACAAAGCGTCCCCACAACCCCGCTCCCCAATCCTTCTCAGGGACCCGGTGGGACACCATAGCTAATTCATAAGCGGCAAACTATTGCCCAATATCCTCACTTTTATGAAAATCCTTAATAACCTCTTTAGGTATATACACTCTACTCTCATTATGCACTACCGGTATGCTGCCACCAGAGGGGGAGATCTCAATACTCTTGGCCTTAATCTCCAACTCCCTCAAAATTCTCTCATGTTCAAATTTCATCTTCATTATCTCAACTTCCAACTTCTTATTCTCTAGGTCTCTCTGACCATCCAATTTAAGCTTAGTCATCTCCATATTATGCCGCCTATCTCTCTCCCTGTCCTCCATCTCTTCTGGAGTCAGGCCCCTTGAGGACACACTAGTGCCCGGGCTGGAAACTGCTTTATCCCCTACCAAATCTACAATTTCGTCCTGCCGCTCTCCTGCATCCTCTCCTCCCTCCACAGGCTCTTCTACATTCTTTGGGGCATCCCTGGCTTCTAACCAGGCCTTCAGTGCCTTGTAATACTCTTCCCTTTTAGTGAGACCTGTGATAGGGACTGTGAAGCGTTTGCAAAAATATTTGAGCTGCTTGGCATTGTAGGTGTCTAATTTCTCTTCTTCCCAGGAGAGATCCTCAGAGGCATTGGATCTGGGCTTGGCCATTGTAATAATAACTGGCAATATCGATCAAAAATAGAATAAAAAATCTCAAAAACGTACGTGGTTGTGTTATGGTCTGCACTCACTAGTAGTGTACACTATAATTACTGTATGTAATCATAAATGCAAGTCCAGATCCTCACCGCTGACCACCAATGTTAGAAATGGGGGTCTCTAGTTGGCAATGGCTGGCCACTGTCCAAGTAGGGACCCTTCTTCCTAAGTCAGAGTAAGCAGCCTACACCCTTTGACAACCCCTGCTCAACCCTGTGGTAACGTAGCACGAGCAGCTAGGCTTATCTCAGAGGCAGTGTGTGAAGCATTTATGAATATACACAGTAATATAATGAGGAACACTACAAATGGACACCACTCAAGTAGTTATGAAAAATAGGTATTTTTATATAGACTTAATCACAAGACCAATAACAGTAAAAATCCACAATACTATAAAAATATAATTACTTTAGAAATGCTGCAAGGAAAAATAGTTCCGGATGCACAAAATGATGTTTAGTTCAAGGCAGGGGTCTCTGCGACCCTTTTACTCACAAAGTATCTGGTTCCTGGAGCAAAGCAACAAAAATGTCGCTAAGGCGTTGTAGCGTTAAACTTCCTCACGCTAACCAGCGATGCGTTGAATCCTTACCGCAAGGGAGGATGATGCGCTGGGTTGCGGGCAGGACAAGGCGACAAACTTCCTCACGCTAAGCCGGTGATGCGATGAAATCCTTGCCGCGAAGGGAGGATGATGCACCGAGCCTGTTGCGTGTGCGATCTTGCTGCGTTGACAAAGATGGCGCTCCGCGAGGAAGCGACGATCCGGATTCGATGCGGGGAAAATGGCGAACGCTCGGCGTCCGCGCTGTGATGATCCTGTTGCGATGATTTCAGATAGCGGGCGTTTTCAGGCCCGCAGACAGGTGCTGCGACGATCTTCGGGGTTAGCGAGCGCTCGGCGACAGCGGAGCGGCGATTTTTCTCACGCTCACCAGCTGCAGCGGCTCGCTAACGGAGGTTAGCGACGATTTTCAGCCCTCTCTTCTCAACAGTAGAAATAGAGGTCCTGGAACACACAGGAGCCTCACCTGCAGATAGTAATCCTCGCTGGGAGGAAACAGGAGGCTGATGGTGGAGTCTGATGTGCCTGAGACTCCAGCAGGAGGCTAGCTCTCTCCTAGCCCTTGGGTAGTTGCTGTAGCAAAAGAAATAAAAGTCCAATCAAAGTTCCTTTCCTCTTCTTGAAGTCCAGTAGTAACAGCTGCAGGCCAGTCCCAGAAACAGCACACAAGGCACAAGGACAGTCCTTCTCTTGCAGATTCCTGTAGCCACACGGACAGAGGTTCTTCTTGTTATCCAGGAGCAATACCAATTGTAGGGGTTTGTGCACAAATATTTATACCCCCAAAGTCTTTGTTCTTAGGGGTCCCAAGCCTCTGAACCCAGCCAGAACCAGTTTTGCCCAGCCCTGGAGCACTTTGTTGATCAGGCTGCATCCTTCCTTTCAGAAAGAGGGGGTCTGCCTCAGACGCACAGTGGGAGGTGGAGCCAGCTTTCACCTTGCCAGGCACAGCCCTATTCAAGTGCAGCAGCTACCCTTCCCCTCACACCTAGGCAGGTCGCTCTATTCAACCCAGGTCTGACTCAGCCTGCCCTGTCCCTCCAAAACCAGACAGCCAATACACATAATAGCAGAGCAACTGGAAGGCTTAGGCAAGAAAGTACCTATACTCTAAAAGTGGTAGTTTCAAACCCAGAATATAAAAATAACCTTCACTAAAAGATGTATTTTAATATTCTGAGCTCAGGCATACTAGATTCGTTTTTCTACCATGTTCTGTGGGTCAGTTAGGACTATAGGATGTAATAGCCCAGACCTCCCATTCTGGCCTATGGAGAACAGGTAGCCTTACAGTAGTGAAAAACGAAATTGGGTGTAATTCACTACTAGGACATGCTACATACAACAGGGCATGTCCTACCTTACACATACAATGCGCCCTATCATAAGGGGGGCTTACATGATGCCAAGGGAAGGTTTAGGGGCTGGGAAGCGGGTGCACTTCACAGCCAAGATGGCAGTTCTGGACTGCACGCAGACACTGCAGTGGCAGGTCTGAGACACACTTTACAAGCTGCTTCTGTGGGTGGCACAAACCGGTGCTGCAGGCCCACCAGCAGCATTCGGTTTACCAGCCCTGGGCACACACCGGCCACGCTACTAGGGACTAACAGGTAAACTGAATAAGCCAATCATGGATGTACCAATTCATATGTCATCTTTACAAAGGGAGCATTCGCGCTGTGGCACTGAATGGCAGCGGCACAGCGCCCAGAGCATCTATAACCAGCAAAAACAGAGGAGACACAGCGAAAAAAGGAAGGGAGACTCACGCCAATGGTGCCAGGTCTAACACCTATATCCTCTCAATCCTAAGTTATCGCATATTTAGTGTAATAAGGTAACCCAATGTTATCCTATTTGAGAGATAGGCCTTGCAACAGGGAACCACTACTTAAGGAGTTTTTCACTACTAAGACTTGTAAAACTTAAACCCACCTGTCCTACTTTTTAAATACAATGCACCTGCCCTATGAGCCTTTAGGGCCTACGTTAGGACTGACATTGCTGTATTATACGGTTTAGGCTTTGCAAAAGGTTTATTTTTCTAGGTCAAAATGGCAGTTTCAAGTTTGCACTACAAGCTGCAGTGGCAGGCCTGAGACATGTTTTGAAAGGTTACTTTAGTGGGTGGTACTGTGAATGCTGCAGGCCTGCTATTAGTAGTTAATTTACAGGCCATGGGTATATGGAGAAACATTTACAAAGGATTTACAAGTAAATTAAATGCACCAATTAGGTGTAGGCCAATTGTACCATGTTTTAGGGAGAGACCACAAGTACTTTGTGCACTTTACCCTTGCTAACCCATGCTAGAGTCCTAAAGCCCAAAAAAACAAATTCAGCCAAATAGGAGGTATCAAGGCAAAAGGTTTGGTGGACTACCACCCAATAGTGTTAGGTATAAGGGATATGTTATTGACAAACTTGTTTATTTTGTTACTTGTGTCAGGTATATAAGTGCAGCACTCCTGAATGCATAACATGCATCAGACTCTGCTGATCTAAAGTATCTAAAGTAAGCCTGTTATGCAAAACCATTGCCCTTATTGCTATAACCTCAAAATGAATAGCAGTTAATGCTCCAGCGATATTAGTAGCATGGCAATCCACCAAGGTATGAACAGCTCAAGGGGGATTGAATGCACTCTCACGGGTGGTATCTACAGACTAGTGTCTCCTCAGGCAGACCTCATGGATGTTTTTTAAAAAGGACTCTCGTCCACTGTAGTACTTTTTATTGGTATGCTTTCTAATAGGGTCCTCAACCAGATACAAGAAGGTATCTGGGTGGGCTCAACCATGACATTTCAAGGGAGCGCTTGATGTTATTTTGAGGGATCTTTGTCTCAAATTGCCTTGGGGTGTTTAAAAAATCTTATGTAATTTACTGACTGTATCCTTGGCATGAATAAAGACAAGAGGAAATGTTATTGGAACAGAGATGTACTTCCACATCTAGGGTCTACATTTTTCAGCCTAAATGCGCCTTAACTGGTTGGTTGGCATTAATCAGGACCAATATTTTGAAGATCCCTATTTGTAATCCTCTTTGGATTTTTTCTTAAATTTGTGCACTTTTTTTTTCTTTTTTTTTCACTCTACTCAGTGTCACACCACTCTCAATTATGCACTCATCCCACTATGCTATACATTTTCTTTACCTGTCCTCCTTAGGTACTTCTTAATTTTTATATTGATTTCTGTGGGTAAGAAAACACATTGTCAATGGTGGTAATTACCACAGTTACTCTATTCTTTGTTTACGGTGGTGCACCTTGTGAGCACTGCAAATGAAATTTAATTTTTGTGGAAGAACCTGTGTTTACACACTCATGCACTGAATCAAATAATGCTCAAAGAGCTGGTACTCTAAAAATATCTATATTTGTATGTTGGTGCATTTAGTGTGGAGGCAATGTTTTGATGCATATTCATCATGCAAGTGTCAGAATGCAGCAACTCCTCACACACATACTTGATTAATTACTTACTGCTGGCCCGTTAGGGACATGGTTGTGGGTAGATAGCTTTCTAGCCTTGAGATCGTTCAAAACTGTACCCACAGAGGGTATCATAGTGACAAAACTAGTGCTTTTGAAGCATTACATACATCTCTTCCATGAATAACTGTCCCTTTACCATCTATCTCATCTACATAATACACCTTAGGAAACACTAAGGCTAAATAACAGCTGACAATTAGGCTCAGGTAGAATTTTAATTCTGCGAGCAGAATTAGAAAATGTTGGCGACTCCGTGTCACTCTTGTAAAATGAAGGTCCTGCTAAAATCCACCAAGCGCAGTGTGACCGAATCTTTTCCTGTTCAAGCAACAAGATGACCATGGGAACAAGACAAGACTTCAGAATGCAAGCTGGTGAGCGCAAGTGAGATTTGGCACCCCTAGCATGATTTTTGGTTTTTAGGAGGACTTCCTGTGAGATTTTACAAACGCAGGTAGTTGTGGTCAGGGGGTGGCTTCCCGAGTAGATTTTCTACTGGACCGGCAGAAAAATCATTTCGGAAATAGTTTTTTGAGTAGGTATTCTACTCCAAGGGATGGTCCAGGTAGTGTTTTTTTAGTACAAAATGCTTTTGTTTTTATTGTACTTACATTTTTTGAACAGGAAGGAAGTGCCACACAGACTCCAAGTTACTCTTACTGTTAAGAACGCTCCTCCCGCTGCTTTGTCTATCCCTTGGTTACTTCATTTGGATTTGGAGGGAAAGGACCACTCTTTGTCTGCAATCTCTCATGCATATATACAATTGGTCATTATGTTTTTTTGTGAGAAATCAAGTTATCATTTGTATGCATAAATAGTGTGAATAATGGGCATCCATCATCATGTTTTCATCAGAACATAATACATTGAATTTGGTTAGATGCATACTTGACTAAATTGAATAATCCATGGTAATTCATTGAGTCATTTTTCCTGCACAATCAGGCTGATGTAATGTGCAAAACACAGGACCCTGAAATATCCACCATCTGCCACTGCCTTGACTATGTTACTGCCACTGTCCATGGCAACAAATCCAATTCCGAGACCTCTGGGTTGAAGCCATTCAAACACCTTATCGTTAAACTTTACAGCTGTATGTCATTTCTCTATGCGAACATCGCTACTGTTGCATGCTGCTGAATGCCCTTAAAACTTTCTTCAGTGCTGAGACCTGCAAATAGCTGTTGCCTAACCCCCACGAAAGAGATCTAGTGTGCAGTGATACTGCAGTCAGTTGCTTAACAACTGGTCCACATGTCTGTCAGGTGGATTGTCTGGACAGCACTCATGCTGCAATTGGTTGGCCAAGCTAAGCAGCAATCATGATGGAGTACAGGAACAGCAGCTCTGACAAAATAGGTCCGGCTGGGAACCTTTCATTTCGAGCAGATGGTCACCACAAGTTCTAAAAATCTCACTTCTTCCACAAAAAGAATGGGAAGTGCTCCAGTGCTAACATTTTAGCCTGCTTTACTGGGTGGTTGAGTTCATAGAGCCTCTCCTGGCTGAACATGCCTATGACAGTAGCTCAGGACTTATTCTTTTATTGTGCCACTGATAGGCGACTTCTGGAGAAAACTAAGAGGTGTTCGACTGAATGTGCATCTTTCAGGAATCATTGCAAATAATTTTAAAACTTGGTTTGTAATGTTTGGGTCCCGGGTGGTGGGGGTGATTCTGCTGGAATGCTTGGCTATCACATTTCACTACAGTCACTTACATGGTCCTTTCATGCACTTTTTATTTTAATAGGTTATACTGAGACCAGTCAGTTTAATTAAGTTTATTTAACAAAACTACACAAAATGCTCGAATTATATTAATTTTCTTGTTTATCAGCACTACAGGACTATCTTGTTTGGTTCGTGAGTCGGGATGGGACTACCACAACAGACAGAAGAAGTAAGTTAGGAACAATGCCTATCTGCTTCAATGAGAAACAACATGACTCAAAAGGCCTACTCCCCTGGACTGGAGAGAGGTGCGTTGATTAGGAAAATGCAGATTAGTGGCTCCAGTGTCAAACATAAATTAAGTGGTTGTGATCTGGGGGAAATATCACTGGACACATGTCACATGTTGAACGCACACACTAAATGTTATTGACATTTGTGAGATTGATCAGCCAGGTACATACAGCTACTTCTATGGGATCGGTGGTAAGAGATTGTTCTTACTTCTCAGTTAATCCGAAATGACTGCACCAGCCTATGCTCTGCCCTAGGATGTTCCTCATCCACCATGAAGTTTACCGTGATGCTACAACATTGACATTTACTTTTTGTCCGTCTACAGGCTTTCTCTTCTTCTGCATGAAAGCTCCATAACACTCCTGCCCCTGGACCCAACACAGGCATTCAGAGAAGAAGAATGCAGATGCACCATCCATTCTGGCATTTATATACAGTATAATTTTTCTTTTCTTAACAATAGCAATTTTGAGAACTGTGTGTGTCCTCCGCATTGTGCATTTTTCAACCCTAGGTAACATCACAATTAGAGCTGGGGGACTGTTTGCATTTGGTAACTGAACTGTCATCCTCCTTCCACAACGAGTGTGATGTGCTGCTCATTGACTTGATGAATGTTGTGTTTGTCTTTGTCTCACCTTTCCCAAACTCCCCCTTTCCATCCTTCATGAGACCCTATCCCTCTTCCCCCAGGTTGTGCGATATATTGAGTGATGACTTAATAAATTACACCATAAATGGATCACACACTTGGAGGGGCGGATGTGGTTATAGCGACCACAACTGTTACAGAATTTTCTTAACTAAACAACATCCCTTGCCAGCCTTACTACCCACCCAGGCATGAAAGGGACATCACCACAGTGCAGAGTCTTAAAACCTGGTCTGTTCAAGGATAGGCAGCACTAGTTTACACTATGGCCTGATTCCCAAAGGTAAAGTTACACTTTTGGTGTAAGTTTACTCTTGCAGTGTAAATGCACTGACAGTAACTTTATAGGCAGTAACGTTACGACTGTGCCTAACTAGTATTAACTTATTTTAAAATATTAGGAGTTACTCGTAAATTTACTGATGGAAAAGTTACTAACCGTAAACTTACAATGTAGGAGTAAAGCCATGGTACTCATAGTACAGCCCGCGGGCCGCCAGCGGCCTGGCAGGTCTTCCTTGGTGGCCCGTGGACCTTGCAGGTAATGTACTCATGGCCCCCCAGAGAGAGAGAGAGAGAGAGAGAGAGGGGGGGAGAGAGAGAGAGAGAGAGAGAGGGAGAGAGAGAGAGAGAGAGAGTGGAGAGAGAGTGGACAGAGAGAGAAAGTGGAGAGTGGAGAGAGAGAGAGAGTGGAGAGAGTGGAGAGAGTGAAGAGAGTGGAGAGAGAGAGTGGAGAGGGAGAGAGTGGAGAGCGAGTGGAGAGAGAAAGACAGTGGAGAGAGAAAGACAGTGGAGAGAAAGTGGAGAGAGAGAGAGTGGAGAGAGTAGAGAGAGAGAGACTGACCTAGAAAATGACTGACTGAGAGACAGACTGACTGAGAGAGAGAGACTGACTGAGAGAGAGATTGTCTGACTTAGAGACTTACAGAGAGAAAGAGTGAGACTAACAGAGAGAGAGAGAGACTGACTGACTGACTGAGAGAGAGAGTGACTGACAGAGAGAGAGACTGACTGACAGAGAGAGACTGACTAACAGAGAGACTGACTGAAAGAGAGAGAGAGAGACTGATTGACTAAGGGAGAGAGACTGACTGACTGAGTGAGAGAGACTGCCTGACAGAGAGGAAGACGGACTAGGAGAGAGACAGAGAGAGAGAGAGACTGACAGAGAGATTGACTGACTGAGAGAGAGACTGACAGAGAGGGAGAGAGAGAGACTGACTGACAGAGAGAGAAAGACTGACAGATAGAGAGACTGACTAAGAGAGAGACTGACAGAGAGAGAGAGAGAGAGAGAGAGAAAGAGGCTGACTGCCTGAGAGAGAGAGAAACTGACTGACAGAAAGAGAGAGACTGACAGAGAGAGAATTACTGACTGAGAGAGACTGACTGACTGAGAGAGACTGACTGAGACTGACTGAGAGAGAGACTGACTGACTGAGAGACTGACTGAGAGACTGACTCACAGAGAGAGAGACTGACACAGAGAGAGGGAGACTGACAGAGAAAGAGACTGACTGATGGAGAGAGAGAATGACTGACAGAGAGAGACTAACTGACAGAGAGACTGACTGACTGACAGTGAGAGAGACTGACTGAGAGAGAGACTGACTGACTGAGAGAGAGAGAGAGACAGAGAGAGAGACTGACCGAGAGAGACTGACAGACAGAGAGACTGACTGACTGACAGAGAGAGAGAGAGAGAGAGAGAGAGAGAGAGAGACTGACTGAGAAAAAGACTGACTGACTGACAGAGAGACTGATTGACTGACAGAGAGAGATTGAGTCTGACTGACTGAGGGAGAGAGACTGACTGACTGAGGGAGAGAGAGACTGACTGAATAAGAGAGAGAGAGAGACGGACTGAGAGAGAGGCAGAGAGAAAGACTGAAAGAGAGAGACTGACTGACTGAGAGAGAGAAACTGACTGACTAAGAGAGGGAGACTGACTTACTAAGAGAGAGAGAAAGAGACTCAATGACTGTGAGAGAGCGAGAGAGAGAGAGAGAGACTGACAGAGAGACTGACAGAGAGAGACAGAGACTGACAGAGAGAGAGAGACTGACAGGGAGAGAGAGAGAGACTGACTGACTGACTGAGAGAAAGACTGACAGAGAGAGACTGACTGACAGAGAGACTGACTGACTGACAGAGAGAGAGACAGGCAGAGAGAGATTGACTGAGAGAGAGACTGACTGACAGAGATAGAGAGAGACTGTGATGGAATTGGGGTCAAAGTGTGTATGAAGCTATGCAATGCCTCTTAAGATTGCTATTGTCTGCTAATAAAAATGTATTATCAAAATGTGCTCTTTGTGGTTACATCTTCTTTTGAAATACAGCATTGTCGCATTGTCTAATGTTTTGAAATAGGTTTGATTTTTTTTATTCTCGCTCCGCCCCTCACTGACCCCACCCACACCACTAACCCCACCACTACCGGTGCGGCCCTCGGCCACAAACCACACTGTAATTTTGGCCCCCGACAGAAAGTTTGTGAGTACCCATGGAGTAAAGTAACACCAAAAGTGTAATGTTACTTTTGTGAATCAGGTTTTGTGATGCTTACACAATCTATGCAACATGGATTAGCCCTCCCCTGAGTCCTGACTTCAGGTTTTTTAAGGTGTTTAAATGAAGTCCACACAGGTAGGATGTGGATTAAGTAGATGTATTATAGTAGATTACACCTGTCTGCTGCTCAGCCCATCTTCCAACTGTCAACACTCACACCAGGCACCCAAACATTCCACTCATGTCACTAACTCCAACATTCCACACAGAACACTCACACTGGGCTGAGCAGCTAGGAACCAGGTAACAGGGAACGTTATAACACAACATGAAGATACTACATAAGGTTAGTTTGAATTTTTTAAATAAATTAAATACTAGCTCCCGAGATTGCTTGCTAGTTATTGTTTGACTTTTTTTCATGGTGGGTTCAGTCTTGGATTATCCACTAACTCTGTGCTTTTATTCAGTCTAGTTGCCTGTGATAGGTAATCCTTCGGAATAATCCTGCAGTTGGAGTGCACTTTTGCAAGCATCCTTTTAAATACGTAGGACCTTGTTTTGTAATGTCTTCGGGGTTGGCGCTAGCCCACTACCACCAGCATGAAGAAGGCCCTTTCGGAAACCCTGCAATAAGGTTTGTGAAGATTTAAAGAGGTAGCAGACATTGCTTAATCTATTCAGTTAAGAAGTTAAGAACTTAGTACTGAAGTTGTTCTCGGACAGGATAGATTGTGATTTTTGTGTATGTTGTTGACAGACCCCATTAGTGGTCAATAGTTACAGAGTTACAGAGGGTAGGACAAGGGCAGTAACTAGTATACAAGTATCACTGATAGGTGACCGGGGTGCTGCAAAACCTCATCAAGCAATAAAGGCAAACATATAGTCAGTTTTCCATTCCCACTCTGGTAGCAGGGTATACTGGACATCAGGAAGAGGTAAGTGACCTACTAAAGAATAAATACATGGCAAGGGACATCAGGTAGGGAAAGTCCAGGGGAAAAGTGGATGCACAGTATGTGTGACAATTTCAGAGGGCAGTTTCTCATCTCGCTCTCGTCACTAAACCATAATGCTAAACTAACTAGCAATGCAAACAGTGATACAAATAATAAATAAATGCCCTTTTATTTTACTCGTAGGAAACCCATGCTCTCCATCCACAACAGGCCCACAGCCCTCCCCAAGCAAAGCCCCCCAAAATGTCCAAAAAATGTATATATGTACCTTTCCCCAACTCCCCGTCCCACCCTCACCTGCCACAGCTTTTCTTCCCACCCAAAAAAATACCAGGACAGTTTATAATAGTAAGTCCCAGAGGGCTTTGAGGTCCTGCCATCCTGCCTCAACATGGCCATCTCTCAGGCCAGGTTCCACTGTCCCTGCCTGATGTGAGTCAGCTCACCCACAATGTGGCGGAGGAGGTGGTGATTGGATGATGACTGGGAGCTGGGAGACGGGGTTTCCGGTGGTCCAGGTAGCAGCTGTACTCCTGGACCACTGGTTGCAGGGGGTGGCATTGCCAGGTTCGCGGCAGGCCTGGCAGGTGGCCCAAAGAAGTAGAGGCCCTGGCCTCCTCATCCTCTTCCTCAATGACCACCAGCCTGTGATACTTGGCAGCTTTGGCCTCCAACTCTGGCACCACAGCCGGACAGGTTTGATGCCCACCAGCAGCAGGAGTAGTTAAAACAACAAAGTGTAATGCTCAGTGCAAACACTTGTTTATACTGTAGTGGCACAGTAGCAGAACATTGCTATTCCCCTATGGCCATTGGAATTTATGATATTGATAGAGATCAGGGTATGTAAATTATTCCCACTACCACGGATAGAGTAATCTCACAGTTACACGCACATTCATTCATCATACGCTAGGGCCCATTTCACTAACATACGCTCAAATACTCTACTGGCAATAAACCTGTGGGAAGAAAACTCCTAAACCACCCTGCATCTATATCGAGGACGATAAGACCTAATTATAGTGATTGTCCTTAAACATATTTTATATAATCTTATTCAATAATGATCAAAAATGTACACAATAATTGACAAGGAAGAATATTCAACACCATGTTTAAAAATTATATTGCTTTATCTAACTTAGTCAAAGAAAATCAATCAGAATAAATCAGTTCTCATAGTTGCCTATTCTAACTAAGTGTCAGAACGGGTCAGGACAGGTCTCTCGGTAAAAGTCTCTCAAGACAAAGTCCCTTCAGCATCGATCCTCAGCAACGCAGGCTCACGCGGCAAAGGCAAAATGGCAAGTGGCAAAAAGCCCTCCCTAGGCTAACATTTTTATAGTAAAAATTACAATGGAAACACACATAAAGTTTGCAAAATACACTGAATCACTGAGCAGAGCGAGAAGGAAGAAATGTAACATTGCTACATCTGAAAATCTCCGCTCAGGAAAAGTCACAGGACGGAACTACGGAACAGAAACCAAGAAAATAAAACATGTATCACATTTATCCTGCTTCTCCTCGGCCATCGAGCCACAGTTCATAGTTTCCCTCTAAGGCTCCTTTGTTTTCCAAGATTGCCAAGGACACTTTCACTTCTCTTGGAGAACTCCCAAAAACTGCTGCTGTCCTCATGGAAAGTTTTTCAAACCAGCAAACAAGGACCATGGTCAGTTAGCTTCAAGACCATTTCCAGCAGGGGTCTCCCTCGTCTCAGTTTTCACATATTCACTCGAGGCCAGGCTCACCAAAACAGCCATCATGGACTAGGCCTCCATAGGCCACAATAGACCATCTCAATTAAAAGAAATAAAAACAACGTTACTACAGCATAGTGATTAAACAGTGTTAACCCCACTAATACCCTTATGTGTATGCATTTATCTAGCTTTTGCAACATAAAAAAGCATTAATTCAGACAGCGTTTTGTGCTCAAAATAAACAGCACACAGCAACGTTTAAACATGAAAACTTGCACGTTATTTTTTTAGAAAACAGAAACAGCACACACATGCTAACCCTCGTGTAACTTTCTCTTATGTTAAGACAAACGAATTGATTAATTAAAACACACTTGCACAAGACAAATAATTAATTTGTTATTTATTAATAATTAATAAAACGCATAGACATACTAGAGCTTCAAAAAGCCCCTGAATTTTCTAAATGAAAACTCTGCTCCAGCAATCCCCCCTTTGGTGATTTTATCACCAAATAAACCCAAAAAAAAAAATTTGTGAAAATTTAGTCCCATTTTAGGAGAAATCAGAAATGTCTTTTCCCCTTACACAACATTAAACACCAGTCACTCTTTCATCATCCCTTTTTGTCTCTAAGTAAACACTCTCCCTCAATTCTTCTAGTTCAATTTCTTGAGGTTCTCTCCTCAACTTCTTATTTCTCTTTTCTTTATTCAATTTCTTCCTCCCTCCCCTGTTTTTACAACACACACACACCAATCTTATTATTAATAAAGCCACAATTATACAAGACAAGGGAAACAATATTCTACCTATAATAGTACTACCTATTTTTGCAATAAAATCCTTAACAGCTATCATCTTATTAGCTATTTTAGTCCACAAACTCCCAGCTTCAAGTGGTACTAATTCTTCATGCAAATCAGTAATATTTCTGATATAGACCTTCAGGTCTTTACTTTCGTCTGGAATGTAAGTGCAACAATGTTGAACTTTCAATATTCCACAAACTCCACCCTCCTTGGCCAATAGAATATCAAGGGCAAGTCGATTTTGCATAGACATGGCACGTACGGCACTTAATTCCGTATTCACCAAAAGAAACCCTCCTGCAGTATTTGTTGATAAGCGATCAACCACTGTGGACAGTTTCCGAATTCCATAAGCATTCAAAGAAATTCCCACTGCTGGAATCAAAACCCCAAAAATATCACCCACAATTTCAGACCAAGTTTCTCTCTTAAAACGTGTTAATAAGTTAATTTCTTCTACATCTCTTATTTTATCTGTATGAAAAATCTTAGGAAAAACCAGGCCCACATAACATGTGCCATACCAATGGTCAGGCAACTTGTAATAAGCCTTGTTCCCACAAACATAGTACACTCCTGGAAAAATGGTATCTTCTCCACCTCTGAAACCCCAACCTGTCGCAATGAAGTATGTATCATGGCACTCGCTAGTCCCCACAAAATATGTATCATATTGGGATTTCCTTCTGGTAATACAAAGTTTACCCTTCTGTGGTGCATCTAGAGCTAAAGTTGGACTAGCCCCATTCTTCAACTCTTTTCCCATCTCAATGTCCCAAATTGTCTCACTCACTTCATATTTTCCCCCTTTCTCATGCATGTTCACTCTCCTTTCCTCTACCATATCCAGGAAAGCTCTCTCCTCTTTTTTCAAACTGCAAGTTAAATTATTCTTAAAAACGTAATCTAATGTTAATCCTTTTTCTTCAATAAAAATCTCACCAAAAGTGTTAGCTTCTTTAGCTGGATTCAGCTCTTTGTTCATTGGCAAGTGCCCAAAAATACTATCTCTGTTAGACATCTTATAATCTACTTTTCCTAACAAATAAAAAACACTACTCAAAATACTACAAGAAATACCATATGTAGCTGGTAAATGGTGATAAGTAACACCCTCTGAAACGGATGCAGGTAATTGCATACAGACGTAGCAATCCCTCACTTCCATTGTCTTCACATATTCATATAACAGTTTCGAAAAAACATTACTAGAAAAATTATTAATTGACCTATCTTTGTGTATGTAACTACTACTTCTAATTGGAACTACCTTTTGTGAATTCTTCTCTACATTTGTCACATTTTCTATATTCATTCCAAACTCTACTTTAAAAGTTACTAATAAAACTAAAACACCCCATAGAAGCATTAATAATCCAGTACAACAGCAGCACATTCTACACCACCTCTTAAAGAAGGCACATCTATTTCTATTATCCTCTATGTTAGCCATTTTAGTTTAGCCTCTACTACTCCACTACTGTTTAAACTTTTTCAATTCTTCAGCAATTCTTCAGCTTTCAGTTTATCCAAATGATCTCTTCGTTCACTTGATCCAAGTGAATCCTTCTTTCACTCAGTTTGGATACTTGTCATCCTTTACTTCAATTTCTTCAACATCAAATTGTATCAGATCTCCAACATCAAAATCCTCAGTACTTGACTCTTCTCCAATGTCAGTCAAGAGTACTTTCAGAATTTCACCAGTATCTTCCTCAACCACTTCTCTCAAGACCACTTCCGGATTATCTCGAGTCACTGTTTCTTCTTTTCCCCCTTCAGACAGTGCCACATAAGACCATTCCGGTGATCTGTACTTTTGGTTGGGTCTCCTTACTCTTTTTATTTCCACTGGTTCGTTTGACTCCTTTGATTCTTCTCCTTCAGCTTTTGAACTTTGACTCGAAACTTCATTCACTTGTTCAGCTTTTGATGAATTTGCTCTTATTATTTTGTATCTCAGCCTCTTAACTCTGTTGTTAGGCCAACGATCTCCTCTTAACACTTTCTTCGGCTTTATTTCTTTATTACTTCTTTCTCCAATCCAAGTTCTCTTTCTCAGAACTCGACCCTCTGTTTGTTCATCCTCATCATCTGTTTCAAGTGCCTCTTGTTTCCGTTTTCCAGCAGCTTTCCTCTTCTCCACAGATTTTTTCACCACTGTTTGAGACTTCCCTAATCCTGTCCCTCCTCGGGTCTCCGACACGCAATCTTCTTGCTGTCTACTTGTCCCTTCACCTAGCTCCTCATGAATGTTCCCTACGCCTCCTCGGGGGTCTTCCGCAATCTGTCCCTCTCTATCTTCTTCTGACCCTGTTTCTTCAAGTATAATCTCAAGTGGTTCTTCAATCTCCTCCTCTTCTGATTCAGGAGTAATCTCTGTGTGATTTCTCTTTTCTTTTCTTTTTCCTTCACTGCTATTTGAAACTTCAGGCTCTTTTACAGAATCCGATCTTCTCTCTGATACTCGCAGTGATTCTCTTGAAGCTCTCTCTGTTTCTTTTCTCACTGATTCCGTATCTTCAGTATCTTCACCATCACTGGAATCTGACTCTTCAAAATACTCTTTACCAGTCCCTTCTTTCGGGTTTGGAACTCTCAGAGTATGACTTGCATGTACCCAGTGCTTCACTCCAGCACACTTTACTGCAGTCGTCGTAGTCAGAATAACTTGTCTCGGCCTTCCCCCACCTTGGAATCAAGCAATTTCTTCTTCTGTGCACCTTAATCCTCACCCAGTCTCCTGGACTCAGATCATGAGCTTGCTTCTTCTCAAGTGTGGTAGCTTCTTCTCCAACCTGGTGAAACACAGAATGAACTGCATCAGCCAGGCCTTTGCAGTAATCCAAAATCATGTCATCAGTTATTGTCACCAACTTATTGACAGGCACGAATGCATGGCGCATAGCACGTCCCATGATTATCTCGTGCGGACTCAAACCAGTAGTTCTATCTGGAGTAGATCTCATTGTCATCAGAACTAGAGGCAAAACATCTGGCCATTTCATGCCAGTGGCTAAACACATCTTTCCAATCCTATTCTTGATTGTGCCATTAATCTGCTCAACCACACCAGAAGCCTCTGGTCGGTATGCACAATGTAGCTTCTGCTGTATTTTCAATGCTTCACAAATCAAACCCATGAGCTCATTTTGAAAGTGTCTACCTCCATCAGACTCAACTGTAACTGGAAACCCGTACCTAGGAATCAACTCCCTCAACAGTAACTTTGCCACTGTTAATCCATCATTTCTTCTAGTCGGGTAAGCTTCCACCCACCTTGAAAACAAACAGACTACCACTAGAACATACCTCAGTCTGTTCACTTGGGGCATTTCAATGAAATCAATTTGCATTCTTGTAAAAGGACCTCCTTCTCTGCCAATAGTCCCTAGACTCACCACTGTCTTGTTCCCAGTATTAAACTGCTGACAAATTAAACACCTTTGACAGATGCTCTCTGCAATTGTCCTGAACTTTGCATTGTACCAGGTTTGTTTGAACGACCGGACCATTGCGTCCCTCCCCAAATGTCCCTGGCCATGATACATCCTTGCCATTGACGACAAGATTGAGTTGGGCATTACTGGTCTGCCATCTCTGTAGACCCAAACATGGTCTGTTTCTCTTGGAGCACATCCTGCCTTAATCCAATCTTTTTTCTCTTCTTCTCCTGCCTCATCTTGTAACTGCTTCACTTCATCCCATGTCTCTAAGACATTAGTAAACAACACAGAGAGAAAAGACATTTCCCCCTCTCTGTCCCGATTAATGGACTGATTTGTCTTTGCGCAGTATTGCGCAACATCATTCGCATAACGGTTTCCAACCGTTATGAAATCCTCCCCCTGACCATGGGCAGCACATTTTACAACTGCTAACTCCTTAGGCAGCTGTATCGCCTCAAGCAATTTACCAATCATTTCAGAATTCTTTATTGGAGTTCCACCTGACGTCAAGAAACCTCTCTGTAGCCAAAGTTGGCCAAAATCATGCACCACTCCAAATCCATACTGACTATCAGTTATCACAGTTGTCCTCAAATCTTTCCCAATTTCACAAGCTTTCGTCAATGCCATCAATTCAGCAACTTGCGCAGATTTCACTCCTTTTAATGGCGATGCTTCCATGACCTCTGAAACTTTGCACACCGCATATGCTGCACATAGCACACCATTATCATTTCTCAGGCATGATCCATCCACAAACAACACATGGTCATTCTCAGGTAAGGGAAGATCCCTTATGTCTGGTCTCGGTTTTGTACAGTACTCAAGCACATCCAAACAATCATGATCATCTTCCATCTTTATACCCACATTTTCAATATCCGGCAAGAGTGTCGCTGGGTTCACATTCACACATCTCTCAAGAGTCACATTTGATGCTCCCAGAATCACTTTTTCGTACTTAGTCAACCGACTATGTGACATGTACTGAGTTCTGCTTCTCGTCAAAAGAATTGCCACATTGTGAGGTACGAATACCCTTACAGGATACCCCATTATGATTCCCTCACTCTGTTCCAGGCTTCTGCATGTTGCAGCCACAGATTTTAGACAACCTGGTAAACCCACAGCTACAGGGTCAAGTGTCGATGAGAAGTACGCAATAGGCCTCCTCAGCTGTCCATGTTTCTGGATTAACACTGAAAGTGCACATCCATTTCTTTCACTGCAGTACAGCTCGAATTCTTTCTCATAGTCAGGCATACCCAAAGCTGGAGCTTCACACATTCTACTTTTAAGCTCTTCAAATGCTGCTAATTGTTCTGCATCCAGATCCAATGGGTCTGACATCTCACTTTTTGTCAATTTAATCAGCGGCTTTGCTATCAGCGAAAAATTAATTATCCACTGACGACAATATCCCACCATACCCAGGAACATTCTCACTTCTCTCTGGGTTTTTGGAGCTTTCATTTCTCTGATTATTCTGATCCTGTCATTAGTCACTTTTCTCAGACCTTTTTCAATATTGTGTCCAAGATAATGTACCTCTTTCTTGCAAAATTGCAATTTGGCTGGAGATACCTTTAACCCTCCATCTCCCAGATGATTCAGTAAAGCTATGGTATCTACTTCACAAGCTTCACGTGTCTTTGATGCCACAAGTAGGTCATCAATATATTGAACTAGTACTGAGTTCTCAGGCATGATTAAACTTTCCAACGATTTTTTCAATAGCTGATTGAATATCGAAGGACTCTCCGTATACCCCTGTGGGATACGACACCATGCTAAAATACGCTGGCCAAACCTAAATGCAAAAATCGGCTGGCTGTCATGATGCAATGGAATTGAAAAGAACGCATGACACAAATCAATCACTGTATACCACTCAGCATCATGTGGAATTTGATACAGAATCACTGATGGATTTGGCACAATAGGACAACATGCCACCACAATTTGATTAACTTTTCTCAGATCTTGCACGATCCTAAATTTGCCATTAGGCTTCTTCAGCCCCATTATCGGTGAATTACACGGGCTACTCAGTAGTTCTCTCAGAACTCCCTGCTGAATCATTTTCTCAATTATAGGAGTTATCCCTTCAATTATTTCTGGTGTCATTTTGTACTGAGGAATGTTAGGATATGTAATTCCCTCTTTTACTGCAATTTTCACTGGATCTACATTATTCATCAATCCCACATCCTCTCCAGTAAAATCCCAAACTGTCCTTTTCACTGTGTCTCTCAGCTTTTGAGGCAAATCCTCCGGATTAAATACTGCAAATGCACCAATTAACTCACTTTCTCTATTTTCTAGAGTCATTCGGTACAATACATCATCATCTGGTGTCTCAAAAGCTATTCCATCCGGTGTACAGAAAATTGTGCAGTTCATCTTGCACAACAAGTCCCTACCTAACAGGTTCACTGGACTCGTGTCACAGACAATAAATCTGTGCATGTCTGAAAATTTCCCTATCTGTACTCTTACTGGTTCAGTAAGACGTGTTCTAATTTGTGTGTTTGCTACACCAACTACTTGGATTGCTTCATCCGAGAGAGGAAGATTTTTAACATCTGTTGACCTGACAGTTGATCTTGTCGCACCTGTGTCTACCAAAAAAGTAACACTCTCCTCATTTATTTTCCCATCCACAAATGGTCCTGCCTGGTCTATTTCTAGAGTTGCACCAAGTATGCACTCTTCCTCCTCTCTTCGGCACCGTCAATAATCACCCTCAGACTCGCTCCCTTCACTCTTTAACAAGTACTGTTGTACCTGGTTAGAACGTCTTGGTTTGTTTACCTGTTCATCATTGTAGAATCCTGAATCCTGATTATACTTTTGTACCCCTCTATTCTGCGGCAAGGGCGGTTTTGGCTCTTGACTCTGCTGTCTCACAACTTTCTGTTGTTGTTGCTGTTGGTTATTCCCTTCGTTCTGCACCTGTTGATTTAAGGATTTACCCTCATTATTCACTAATGGTGGATTAGGACATTCAGATCTCCAATGTCCCAGTTGGCCACAGTTGTGACACGGAAACTTTTTCTTTGCTTCCTCAAGACTTCCCTTTCCTTTTCCTGCATACCTAGGTCTATTCCCCGCATTATTTCCTGGATTATTTGCCTGCTCCACCAACTGTGCTTCCTGTCTTTCTGCAACTTTCACTTGTGCCCACATTGCTTTCTCTTTCAGCTTTCTTTGTTTTGCTTCAATTTCATCACTGAAGTATTTTGCATGTCTCAGAATCTCATCTACTTTCTTACTCTGCCAATCCACTGTGTGCTCACGAATTCTCTCACCAATTTCAGGTCTTAGACCATATACAAATCTGTATACAAAATGACTCAAATCTTTGTCACCCAGGTGTTCATCTCCACTGAATTGTTTAAAAGCCAGTATCAGCCTCTCGTAAAAAGCATGAACTGATTCTTTTGCTTCCTGTTGTGTTCGATCTATCTTAACCCAGTCTGTCTCTTTTGGAGGAACTTTACTCTTCAGGTATACCATCACCTGATCATATTTTCTCATTACTTCTGGATCTGGTGCCCCTGTTCTTGGATCTCTTGGATACTCCTCAGTAGGCCAACTCACAACTATTTTACACTCAGTCCACAAGTCTGCTGGAACAATTATATCAAACAGACTATTCAGGTCAACCCACAGCACTTTTGACAATTTCACAAACCTGTCTACCTGCCTATACCACTCGACGGGCTTTTCTCTCAATCGAGGGAAATCATTCGTAAATGATAAAATATCCTGTCTGGTCCATGGAACATGTACATATCCTCCTCCAGGTATTTCTCTCATGGGATAATGCTCCACTGGTTTCTCCTTTTCTCTCACTGGAAATGCTGAATAAGTCGTTCTATCTTCAGATTCCTCTCTTTTCTTATACCACCTATCCTTCCATTTTTCTACATCACCCCATCTTCGCAATAATGCTATCATTTCCTTGATCTGTCCTGTTCTACCAGAAGTATTCAAATTTTCTATATCCTTTTCAGTAAAGTCCATCCTGTAGGTTTTTTGCAAAGCCTTTACTTTATCAATGTCAATTCCCTGCTCATTTGCTATCGCTTTTAGTCTATCATGTGTATTTCTTGCTCTCCAGGTGATACTTTTACACATAAACATCAGCTCACCATCATGATGACTCTTCAGGATTTCTGTTGGAACTGTTCCTGTCACAAGCTCTTCTAATTCTATACGCAACCTAGCCACATCAATAACTTGTGAATCTTTATCCTTTTTCTGAAGAACTTTCATCCAATCATTTAAATCATCAACTGTTATTTCAGCAGTTTTTCTCACTGGAACCACTCTTTTCTGCGGTTCTAAAATTGGCATCCCTGAACAACTAGGTTCACTAGCATCCAGTATTTCACTACATGTGTCATGTCTGGTTTGTCTCAGGTCACTTCTCCCTGTTCTTTTATCAGAATCTCCTGAAGGACCAACTGAATTTGTCAAATCATTCGCAACATATGGAACTACCAGTCCATTTTCACCTGTCCTCTGTCTGTCAAACATAGGAATAACCGGACCTATAGTTACAGGCACCGTAACAGCTTCCAGATTCTTCGTTAACTCCCTAATTTTCTCAGTCAGTTCTGTTGTCGTTTTGGCTAATTGTCTGGCATTTTCGTCACTACCTCGATTCTCTCTCTCCCTGAAAGAATTACTACCTCTTGATTCAGGTGTCACTTTTTCTTTCTCAATGATACAGACTGTATCTCTTATCGGAGAAACAACGGGTGTACTCTCGTCTGGTTCTGGTCTATATGGAGGTGGTCTCTTGTAAATCATGTCATTCAAGACCTCATCCTCATACTCTCCATATCTTCTCATATCTGACTCAGGAACCCTTTCTGCTCCCCCTTCAACTGTTCTCATCGGATATAATCCCTCTGACATATTAGCATCTCGCCATCTTTTCATTCGATCATGATGTGTTTCACGATCATGTCTCCTCCCAAACATATGCCTGTAGAAACCTCCAGATCTTTGCTTTTCTCGCTCATGAACTTCCTCTTCCCATTCCACTAAAGCCTCAAACTGCGTAGGTCTCGGCTTCGGGTCTAAGCATGACATCTTTTCCCGTAAATTCCTCAACACGGCCAGATTAAAAGAACCATGTTCTGGAAATGCTAGAACACCATCTTCTTTAGTATACCTAACCCAGTTCTCTAACCATATACAGGTATGATACCCATATTTCGCAGCCATGAAGGTTGCAGGTGTTTTCGCTGGAGGTAGCAACTCACCCTCTCTCGTCTTAACCTCTTTATCCTTGCTAAACCACTTTTTAACTTTTCCAAAGAATGTCTTTTTCTTTTTCTCTTCTTGGTAATACATTTTAGCGCTTACCAAAACTCTCTACTCTTTCCGTATTATAAATATACAATACGAGCTTTTCAACCAATAGCAGCGCGACTCACACTAACGCACCAATCCTGGAGCGTCTACGTCACTAAACAGCTCTACCAATCCCTGCGCGACTTATACTAACGCACCAATCCTAGCACGAACCCTATTCTGATCCACTATCCAATCAGAGCGCGGACTTTCTGACGTCAACAGTCGCTGCAGTCTCTGTCTTCTGTCTCTGTCACTCGTCTACCCCTTCTTTACAAAATTTCTCAGTAGACTTCGCGTCAAAATTTCTACAAAATCTATTAGTTACAACATAAAAACATCTCCATTGTCTGCTTCGCTAACCACAGAATAGTAAAAGAGAGTCTATTTTTCAAGAGTCAACAAACTTTCATACATCTTATAACTGTTTCCTCTAGGACTTATCCAAAGAGTCTTACAATCAATAAATGTATATGCATTCACGCACATTCATACAAGAGAAATATAATTCATGCACACAGAATCCTGCTTCCCGAGAACAGCGCACAATCTGTCCCACTACAGAATTATAACATACATTAACTAAGCAACTTTGCCCAGTCCTCAAACAAGCTCAGAGAATACCTATTACTCCTCCCGCAATAAGCTTTAACGTAAATCCTTACGGATCCCTGGGACTTAAGACCAGAGTTTCACAGATAACCTTCACTACGATACACACTCCTTATATACCAGAAATATATTCTAATAGTAACATACAACAATGTCACTGATTCCGAACCCAGACAATGTGACGCGCAACTTCAATTGTCACACGTTATTCCTTACAATTCCGTCTTTCCCGAGAGCAGCATATACTTCCCTCTGCCCTACTACGGAACTGCTACCAGCTCCCAAATTCCAGAAGCACTACATATAACTCAACATGACGACTCCAACATATAGTATTAGTACATATACCAACATCAACCCAAATAAATCAATAATCAATAAGCTAATGTACAAGCAATCTTATCTTATCAGATCAAGACAACCATCTATAACCATCCTCTGCTACCAGAGAAATTGATAGAGATCAGGGTATGTAAATTATTCCCACTACCACGGATAGAGTAATCTCACAGTTACACGCACATACATTCATCATACGCTAGGGCCCATTTCACTAACATACGCTCAAATACTCTACTGGCAATAAACCTGTGGGAAGAAAACTCCTAAACCACCCTGCATCTATATCGAGGACGATAAGACCTAATTATAGTGATTGTCCTTAAACATATTCTATATAATCTTATTCAATAATGATCAAAAATGTACACAATAATTGACAAGGAAGAATATTCAACACCATGTTTAAAAATTATATTGCTTTATCTAAATTAGTCAAAGAAAATCAATCAGAATAAATCAGTTCTCATAGTTACCTATTCTAACTAAGTGTCAGAACGGGTCAGGACAGGTCTCTCGGTAAAAGTCTCTCAAGACAAAGTCCCTTCAGCATCGATCCTCAGCAACGCAGGTTCACGCGGCAAAGGCAAAATGGCAAGTGGCAAAAAGCCCTCCCTAGGCTAACATTTTTATAGTAAAAATTACAATGGAAACACACATAAAGTTTGCAAAATACACTGAATCACTGAGCAGAGCGAGAAGGAAGAAATGTAACATTGCAACATCTGAAAATCTCCGCTCAGGAAAAGTCACAGGACGGAACTACGGAACAGGAACCAAGAAAATAAAACATGTATCACATTTATCCTGCTTCTCCTCGGCCATCGAGCCACAGTTCATAGTTTCCCTCTAAGGCTCCTTTGTTTTCCAAGATTGCCAAGGACACTTTCACTTCTCTTGGAGAACTCCCAAAAACTGCTGCTGTCCTCATGGAAAGTTTTTCAAACCAGCAAACAAGGACCATGGTCAGTTATCTTCAAGACCATTTCCAGCAGGGGTCTCCCTCGTCTCAGTTTTCACATATTCACTCGAGGCCAGGCTCACCAAAACAGCCATCATGGACTAGGCCTCCATAGGCCACAATAGACCATCTCAATTAAAAGAAATAAAAACAACGTTACTACAGCATAGTGATTAAACAGTGTTAACCCCACTAATACCCTTATGTGTATGCATTTATCTAGCTTTTGCAACATAAAAAAGCATTAATTCAGACAGCGTTTTGTGCTCAAAATAAACAGCACACAGCAACGTTTAAACATGAAAACTTGCACGTTATTTTTTTAGAAAACAGAAACAGCACACACATGCTAACCCTCGTGTAACTTTCTCTTATGTTAAGACAAACGAATTGATTAATTAAAACACACTTGCACAAGACAAATAATTAATTTGTTATTTATTAATAATTAATAAAACGCATAGACATACTAGAGCTTCAAAAAGCCCCTGAATTTTCTAAATGAAAACTCTGCTCCAGCAATATGATTGGTCACATGGCTAAGTTTTTCACACAAATGCTATAGTACTGACTGCAAGAAATGAAGCCAGACCACCAACATAATGAAAACCACTGGTAACCAACTCACTGCATTCCTGAACCGACTCCGGGAACGGGATTCATCTCTGTACCCACTGCTTATGGACCATCTGACACCACCTGTGCACCACTTTAGCTTGTGCCAACATGTATTTCCCCTAATCTGTTTTCTGTTTCGCCTCCAAGTCATCACTGCAATACTTCACATTGTGCAGCTTTTTGTCCAAAGACTTTGACTGCCAACAAATCACATGCTCCTGCAGGTGGGAGTTAATATACTGGTCCAAATTAAGAACAAACTGTGGCGAGAAACCACTAAGATTTTCCCTTTCTGTTTCTTGAAGACACTATGCTGTCTCAAAACTTGCATCAACCTATCATAAGAAGCATGCACATACTCTTTGGACTCTTGGGTAGTTCTGATTATTTTATGCTAATCTAACTCTTTCTGCATAACTTTCCTTTTATATAAAAATAGGAGCGGGCACATGAGTCGGAGCGTTTCTCAGCAGTTCAGTATATAATATCCAAGTCATTTAAGATCTCCAAAGCACTTTCAAAATTGTTGCAAACCTCTCCAATAGGTACCATAGGTCGGGATTCTCCTGCAATTTTGGAAAACTGATTTGTAATGTGGAAAAATCATCACAACTCCAGGGCATGTGCACATATCCACCTCCATGCATTTCTCTCAATGGATATACTGGATACTCCATATCACTCTTACTAGTTTCCACTTCTAGTCCATCTGTATCTTCCTTCTTTTTTCTATTTATTTTCCTTTTTGACCATTGATCCTTTTGCTTTTGGTGTTTCCCCACTTTCTGATGCATTCTACGAATGCCCTAATGTAGTTTCAAACCTTGTATCCTCATATTCTTTACAGTTTCTTCATTCATGAACATTCTAAAATTCTTCTTTAATGCCTGAATTTTATTCAAATCAACTCCAAACTCTATATCCAGTTCCTACAGCTTTTTGTGAGTTTCACAAACCTGTCTCACAGATTCCCTACTCAAAAACATAATTCTACCCATGTATGGATCCTAATTCAAGATTTCGCTTGGCAAGCTCCTCAAATTCTGCCTTTAGTCTTAAAACATCCAATTCTCTAGGAGATATCTCCTTTTCTTGAATTTGCAACTCTGGATCTGCCTCCGCACCAATATCTTGTACGTTTTAAAGAAGGGTCTCCTCCTGTATGAGGTTGTGCTCCCAAACCTAGGGTAGTACCGGTATCAGATGTTCTAAGGTGAGTGGTGACCACAGATGCACCTGGCATGGTAATGGTAACAGTTGTACTAATGGGTCTTAATAATGAATCTGTAGTGACAAGGGATCCCTCTGGGGAACTCTAATCAACAGGTGCGCTTGCCCCTGTACCCCATTTTCTTCCTCCTCTTATTGCTCCAAATAGTGGCTGTTGGTTTCTGGCAACCTGATGAACAACATTGTATGGAGGTGGTCTAGACGTTAGCAAATCATCCCAAAAGTCATTATCTGTGTCACTATTGCTCTCATCCTTTTTCTCTTCAGCCCCCCCTCCCTCTTGTGATTTATTTCTCTCTGTTCTTCCCTTTGCTATCGTAGAACAATATAAATAGGACACATTTCCTCTCCGTTTCCGCTGCTGTGTTTCCCACTTTGCCTCCATCCAACTAAGGACCTTCTTTCCCACTCGAGTTTCATCATTTTGCTTCGGTTTAGCATGTGCCACACATTCCCATGCATTCACAGACTTATATTGATCAAGTTTTGGTGGGGGCTTTATTGTATACAACACTGACCATAGGTTCTTGTAAGAAATTGGATTATTTGTTGAGAGGGATGGAAGCCATGCTCAGGCAACAACCACAATCCTTGTCAGGGCGAACCTCGAAAGTCACTAAATTAACTTGCGCTTAACTCTCTTGTAGCTTGGCATAGAAGTAATCAGGTTTAACTTATAAGCAATGTGTTAAGTATTAATGCAGCATACAAACAGTGATAATGTGAAAAACACAACACAAGAAAAATCCCCAAAGAGTTTGGGAAAATAGAGTCAATTCTATTAAATACAATGATACCAGAATGACAAAAATCCAATTAGAGGAACCAAATATATTGAATTTTAAAGTTTTTAGTGAAAATAGCACTGAGAATCAGAAAGTGTCAGTAACCGTTATCTGGTCGCTCTGGAGTGAGTGAAAGTCTCAAGTTCATGCCAACTATGATGGAGTGCGGACGGATACAGGGACCAGCTCGGCACGCACTGGAGTAGGCAGTGAGGAGGGAGCTTCACAGATGTTTGCTACTGTAGCACAAAGATTTAGTCGTCACTGGAGCTTTGCTTTGGTTGATTGTCATGGACGGCGATTGTTGACATGAAGTACAGGTCTTGCATTGCCGGTCATCAATGATGGTCGCTGTTGGTGAGAAGAACAGGTCTCTAGGAAAGTGCCCCTTTTTGACATGATTGCCCCCACTTTTTGCCTGGTACATGATGGGATTTTGACTGAAAGTGCACTGAGTTCCTGCGAACTAGGTACCCAAAGCCAAAGCTGTTTCCCAAAACTGTGCAAATGTTCACCTAATTGGCAAAACCTTTAGCATCCTCTGTAAGTACCTAGTAAATGATACCCTGGTACCTCGGGCCTGAGTTACTAAAGAAGGTCCCTAAGGGCTGCAGCTCAAATTGTGCCATCCTAAGGGACCCCTCACCAAACACATGCATGACTTCCATTGCAGGCTGGGTGTCTTGGTGCAGACAAAAGTAAAAACATGACCTGTCACACATCCCTGTATGCCATGTCCCCTACCACTGCATATGATATTTGTAAGTCACACCTACGGCAGGCCGACAGCCCTAAGACAGGGTGCTTAGTTTTATATGTGAGGACATATTTGCATGATCAGATATGCCCCAGTGCTGGTCAGTCCTACTGCTGCTAGAGCAGGTGACCAGGGAAGCCATGTTAAACCATGTATTGGACACTGGTGAAAATTAGTTCCCCAGATACATGATGGTTTCACTGAAAATAGGGATGTTTGGTACCAAACATCTTGTCTTGATACATCCACACTGATGCCAGTGTTGGATTTATCAAAGCATGCACTCAGTGGGTACCTTAAAGGTATCCACTGGAAACCTACCAGTCTCTGGTGTGCTTGCTGACTGGATTCTGTCAGCCTGCCACTCGAGACAAGTTTTTGACCTCCTTGGGTGAGAGCCTTTTGCTCCCAGGAGATCAGGAACAAAAGCCTGACAAGCTTCAAAGGAGCCGCCATCTTTGAAATGCAAATCTGGCTTCCCTCACAGGAGAGGAAGCCTCTCTCCTGTCTAGAGCCCAGTTAGCACCTAGACAGGGGGGGAAATTAACTAGTCTGGTAGGCATGCTACCCTCAGGCTAGTACCACCCCTAAGTTGGGCTAACTGCGAGGTGAACATGAAATTTCAGAGATAGCCATCTTTGTGATGGCATATCTAAGAATTCTGGTACAGGGTTATGTCCACTTCCCACAGGAAGTGGTCATATAGGGGGGTAGTGACCACAAGGGTCAGTAGCCCAATGGCTAATGCCCTAAGCTCTCCAAGCACCCCTAAATTCAGTATTTATGGGAGTTTCTGGCACCAGAGAGGCAGATCCTGATGACCTAAGAAGAGAGAGGACACCAAAGAGCTGCAGAAGCTTAAGAGGAGAGAAGAAGCAGCTGACTTGGTGCTAACCTGTCTGCATACCTCGTCAAAAACTGCGCCAAAATTGACTTGTCCTGCAGCTGTTGACTCCGGAACCTTGGGATAACTGCCTGTCTTTGATAAAGACCAAGACCTCCCATGAGCAGCGAACCTGTCCTGAAGAAACTCCAAAAGAGAAGACTGAGGCCTCCAGAAACACCAAAACCCGACACCCATAGTCACCACTGCACCCATCGCCTCCGGCCTGAGTTGAAGTGGTCCACTGGTGTCAACAAGATCCCCCAGCCCTCCAGAGCTTGTGTACATCATGGTTTCACCTGTCCTGGTCTCCCCCATGTCGCCTTCAGACTCTGCACGCAGGCCCCCCTCAACCCGCGGCAGCTCTGGTAAGGAAAAATCAGACGCCTAACGACACCCCTGCACCAGTGCTTAATTTGAGCCGGTGCTTTCCGGTGCTGAGCACCGGCACTTAATTGGTTTCCGGTGCTCGGCACCGGCACCTAATTGTCAGCTCCACACCTAGGGCAGTCTGCCACATGCTCATGTAATTTAGAGATGAGCAGTATAACCGTTGTTTAGGAAAACAATATACATTCAAAAATTGTTAATACCTGCCTCCTTAACCATTCCTTTAGCTTTGGGGACCTGGAATAATCTGAACTGTCGCATATACATGCGAGAGAGATGGTTAGTAGTTGTTTTGGCAGCAATGACAAGGGCGATGGGTGGTGCAAGCTGCAGTGGCCTCCCAGTCAGAGCCCTGACACTTAATATTTTACAAATTAAGCACTGTCCTGCACTCCACCCCCTGGGCCTTGGAGAAGAGGACCAAAGGTGTCCCCCCATCTATGAGCATCACTTGTCTTGAACCCCTTTGCTGGTTCAGCCCGACTGGCCGCTGGCCAATGCCTTCAGCCTCTTTTCGCAGTCGAAATACATTGGGCTACCGACGCTGTTTTGCAACCTGCTCCTGGCCGCTCTCATGCCGCTGGTGGTGTTCTGTTGGTGGTTCCTTTGACCTCAACCAAAGGAAATGATGGACGGAGTGTTGAACATTGCAAGCACTCACCCCCAGTCAACTGATCTGGGTTTAATCCATCACCGTTCTTTAGCCCACTCTGCCACCCCAGTTCAGACATGGCCATATGCAAATCAGTCTGACCCTGTGCCTCATGGGAACAGTCCAGCCCGAACTGCCAAGCCATGTCTTCCCTGGACCGGAAACAAGCTGCCTAGGACCGGTTTCTGGCATTTCAGCCATCTTCAGCCAGGCTTGCTTGAATCCAGTGGCAAAGTGAGCAAGGGACTCACGTCTGAGCATACCCTGCCAACTTATGGCGAACAAACCAAAACCAAAGGAAATGATGGACGGAGTGTTGAACATTGCAAGCACTCACCCCCTGTCAACTGATCTGGGTTTAATCCATCACCGTTCTTTAGCCCACTCTGCCACCCCAGTTCAGACATGGCCATATGCAAATCAGTCTGACCCTGTGCCTCATGGGAACAGTCCAGCCCGAACTGCCAAGCCATGTCTTCCCTGGACAGGAAACAAGCTTCCTAGGACCGGTTTCTGGCATTTCAGCCATCTTCAGCCAGGCTTGCTTGAATCCAGTGGCAAAGTGAGCAAGGGACTCACGTCTGAGCATATCCTGCCAACAAGCTATCTGTTGTAATCTTCTCCTAGGCATGTTATGTTAAGGAGCCTCCCAGCGTGGAGTGTGGAGCGCTGTGTTCAGTGCATTCCACGTTCGACCTAGGAGTGGTGGATTCTGAGCTAGGCAGTTGATAACTGGCTGGCCTAGGGTGAGCATCGCTTTCCACGCAGGATAACTTAATTCAATAAAGAATTGCTGTTTCTCTTACCTGAGTCCATCTGGTGTTTGGAGAGGACCGTTCTTAACATTGGTGACGAGTTGGCCAGCGTTCCTGCAGTGGTAGCGGCTCAAGACCCACGCGGTGTGAACTGTGAAGTAGATTGCTGTCTGTAGGATTTCGGCGCTGCAATTGGGGCTTCAATCTCTCTTCTTCAGGAGGTGGGCCGTGTGTAGATGGCGAGAATTCCTTGTTGGCTGTGATATGCTGGACTGTTGGTTTTGAGCGCGAGGCCGACGCTCGAGCCATTGCTTACTCACGAGCTCAACAGCGCGCGAGATTCCACCCGACGTAACAATATCTTGTGCTCAACCAACTTTAGAAAGAAAGAAGGCTGGTACGCTGCTCACGTTTACCGGACAAGCCCTACTTCCTTCAGATAGCACGTCACCACGACGTTGGCGGCCATCTTATTAAAGTATTTTCACAGCTTTGCATCAGCTGTTATTACGGCTGTCTTCTTATGACCTTTACACGGACTCGGCACCCGATCGCTCAACGCGCAAGCAAAGATCAGAGGTACACATTGCCTTAATAAACTTCTGAAAGCATAAAATTTAGCGCTTTCTTTATTTTAAACAGTGCGGTGTGCATGTGAGCTCGGAGCCCTTCTTTCTTGTGGCTGATCAAGTATCTTGTGGCTGATCAAGCATTCACATTGATTTCACACAGTCACAGTGGCGATGGAATCACAGAGCTCAATCCTTTCACCTCCCGTCTTCCTAGCATCGTCAGGACCTTTATCTATTGAATGGGAAGATTGGCTACCTATGTTTGAAAATTACATTGATGCTCTTGATGGTTCCAAGTTTAGTGCAGCAAGGAAAAGAGCACTTTTGTTAAATAATTTGGGCAAAGAGGGTCAACGTATTTTTAAATACCTTCCACCTGCTACTTTACCTAATGGGAACGCTATTGAAGATGTGTATGTGGAAGCTAAGAAACGTCTTGAAACAAGGTTTGCCAAAGAAGTCAATATAGTCATGAATCGTTATCACTTTTACACGCATAGACAAGAAGAGAATCAATCAGTTGATGACTTTGTATCCAAACTTCGTGAACTTTCCCTAAAGTGCAAATTTGGTGCAATGACTGACGAACTTGTTCGTGATCAGTTGATAGTGCAATGTAAATGCAAGAAAACACAGGAACGGCTTTGGGCTGCAAAGAATCCCTCGTTGAAAGATGCCATTGACATTGCAAAAGTTCTTGAACAGTCTCAATACTGTATGCGAGAGCTAAAGAAAAAACAAGAAAACATTTCAGATAGTGTTACGAGTGTGTCTAGAGATGATTCAGATGTTGCAGCTGTGTTTAGGTCAGGTAAAATGCCACAAAGAGGTAGACAACAAATCAGATTGTGTTACAGATGTGGTAGTTCATTTCATAATGCGGATTATACTAGATATCCGGCAATAGGGTAAGGTTGCAAGAAATGTGGACGTAAGGGCCACTTTGCAAATATGTGTAAGCAATCGTTTAAACAGAGGGTGGCCACAATTGACGGTAATTCTAACATTTTTTCTCATTACACAGATCCTTCGTGCGTAGTCAGTACACCCATTCAGCAGGTGGATACAATTTTAAGTGTGGATGATCCTGCTGACAATATTCTAAGTGTCGATGACCATATAGGTAGAAAGAATAGACCTAAAGCAGACTTTCTGATAAATGGGAAACCAGTGCAATTAATGGTAGACTGTGGGTCCATGTACACGATCATACCAAAAGACATATTTGATATGTCATGGGCAAATGTTGTGTTATTACCCAAAGATATTAATCCTGGGGGTTACCAAGGTGAAACAATAAATTTGTTGGGATACATGAATTCCACGATAGAATTTGAGGGCAGATCCATACAAGGAAAAGTATATGTTGCCACAGAAGGACCACCTATCTTAGGGTGGATGCACCAATATGATCTTTCGATCATAGTTAATCCCAGAGCTCCCACTCAGGTGATGGTGATTGACAACCCATCTCTAGGGAAAATTTTAGAAGAGGTGAAGGATGTATTCAGAGAGGAATTAGGCTGCTTTAAAGGTTATGTACATAAAATAATTCTGAAATCCAATGCTATTCCTGTTCAACATAAGGTGCGCAGGACACCCTTAGTGGCCAGGGAAGCAGTTAAGGAAATGTTGAAAGATATGGTTTCTTCGGGGGTAATAGAACCTGTGGAGAGCTCCATGTGGGTTTCTCCGGTCGTCATCACTGAAAAATCAGACGGAAAATTTAGATTCTGCATTGACCTTAGGTCACTTAACCAAAATGTAGTCGTAGACACCTTTCCTCTACCGAATATCAATGAGTTGATTCTGGCTTTGAGTGGGGGTAAGTTCTTTTCGAAATTAGATCTAAAAAATGCGTATCATCAAATCAAGTTACATAATGAGTCCAAGCCACTCACAGCCTTTATCACCATGGATGGTATTTTTCAGTGTACTAGGATGCCGTTTGGCCTCTGTTCGGCTGCCTGCATTTTTCAGAGAGTGATGAATGTACTGTTTAAGGATGTTAATAACATTGTCTTTTTTCAAGATGACATCCTTATTTTTGGAGACACTCTTGATCAACATAATCATACGCTTAGAGAAACTTTACTCAAAATAAGAGACTCTGGTTTAACTCTCAGACGTGAGAAATGCAAAATCTTTGTTGATAAGGTTGACTACCTGGGGTATGAAATTTCGGACCAGGGAGTAAAACCCAAACAAAATTTGTTGGATGCTATTCACTTGGCCCCTATTCCTTCGGATAAGGACAAGCTGAGGTCCTTCTTAGGACTTATAGAGTATTACTCAAAGTTCGTTAAGGATTTTTCGACCAAAACTGTTGCTATGAGATCCCTCTTAAAGAAGGGTGTCGCTTTTGTGTGGAGCACGTCTCATCAGACATGCTTTGAGGATGTTAAGAAAAGTATTTGTGAAGCAGGCATTCTCACTCCTTTTAACACCAAACGCCAATCAGTACTCACTGTAGATGCCAGTGCCACAGGTCTTGGAGCAGTTTTGGCTCAATTAAATAATGGTCATGAGAAAACGGTGGCATTTGCATCCAGAACATTGACTGATTCCGAGAAAAATTATTCAGTGATAGAACGTGAAACTTTGGCGGCTGCCTGGGGGTGTGAATACTTTAGAACCTATTTATGGGGTTCCAGATTCACACTCAAATCAGATCACAAACCTCTCATCAAGGTGCTGTTACCAGGGGGTACAAATAAGTGTTCGGCAAGGCTGGCTAGATTAGCCTCTCGCCTTCAAGAGTATTGCTATGATGTGGTTTACATTCAAGGTTGGAGAAATGTACAAGCCGACTGCTTATCGAGATTATCTCTTGATTGGGAGACTGTTGATAAAACTGCCGTTTTAAAGAAACAAAGCGAAGGGGCTGTAGCATCAGTACAAGATGTATTGAGTGTGGTTGAATCTCAAGCCATTACAAAGGCAGATTGGATAAGGGAAATGTCATCAAATAATTCTATGTTAGAACTAAAACGCTTGATTCTCTTAGGTGGTAGAAGAGAAAGCTCAGTCTCTCACTCCACTAGACCTTATGTAAAGATCCTGGATGAGTTATCTGTATGTGGAGATGTAGTAATCATGCGAGGGGAATTGTTTATTCCACCTGTGGCGTTAAGACATAACCTAATCAGCTTGGCTCATGAAGGGCATCTGGGCCAAACAAGAACAAAAAAAAGATTGAGAGTGAATTGGTGGTGGCCCGGTATGGACTCAGATGTAGATTCTGTAGTTGCCCATTGTGAGGTTTGTAAGGAGAGTGACAAACGTTTGAAAGTGGGTGTCCAAGCCTCCGTAGGACACATAACAGATCCAGGTCAACCATGGCATAGCATTTGCTTAGACTTTATTGGACCCATGAATGAATTGAAGGAGAGTTTACATTTTGGCTTGGTAGTGGTTGATGTCCATTCAAAGTGGTTGATAGTTAAGTTCCTGAAAGATATCACCACATCAACTACTATCAACATTTTAAAGGAAATATGTAGGGAGGAAGGTATACCCTCAATTTTGATAACGGACAATGGTACTCAGCTGACGTCTGATGAGATGCAGAAATTTTTGGGGTCCTTTGGCATCAAACATTTTCGCACCTCCCTTTACAATCCGCAAGGCAATGGAATGGTTGGTAGACTTCCCAACACCAAACTGGTTCCCACATGGTTTAAAGAGATTGTGTTGAGGGATTCTGCACCCAGTAGTAGTTCATCCTCCTCTTCTCAACATGGGGGGTGCACGGAGAAGAAATCTGGGAAACATATTTCCTCTGGTGATTTGGTAAAAGTATGCAGTGGTAGACCAGGTGCTCGGTCTTCAAAGTTTTTAGGTCCTTACAAGGTCAAACACACCTTACCTTATGGTGTGGTTTTGGACAATGGAGACAAGTGGAATTATAGACGTGTGGCACTGTACCAGAAGGGTAGTATTAGTGACAATGTCAGTAAGGAAGGTCAAGTCACTGATTGTAGCAACACTTTCCTATCTATGTCTGACCCTGATTTGTTGAGCAGTTCTCTTGACAGTGGTTCCACTCATGTGGGAAGACGAGGGGGTGGTGATGCCTCTGTCTCTTTGGATGAGGCTGAATCAATAGTTCCGGTTGCAAGAGAAGTGAGGCATGTGAGAGGTCGCCATCCTCCAGGTTATTTGAGAGATTACATATGTAACTGATGGTTCATATTTTAGGTTTGATTAAGTGTATCTTTGAGTTCTTCTCCAAAGTGTTAAGTAATTATTGCATTACTCGTACCATGTAATTTAAAAAAAATATATATCTGAATGTTATGTACTTCTTTCATTCTTTCTCTCATACTTCTTTCATTCTTTCTCTTATCATTTTCTAATCTTCACATTCTTACTTTCAGTTATCTTCTTCAGTTTTTGTTTTCATCTATTTGTGTAAGAGAAGAGGATGTGTTATAATCTTCTCCTAGGCATGTTATGTTAAGGACCCTCCCAGCGTGGAGTGTGGAGCGCTGTGTTCAGTGCATTCCACGTTCGACCTAGGAGAGGTGGATTCTGAGCTAGGCAGTTGATAACTGGCTGGCCTAGGGTGAGCATCGCTTTCCACGCAGGATAACTTAATTCAATAAAGAATTGCTGTTTCTCTTACCTGAGTCCATCTGGTGTTTGGAGAGGACCGTTCTTAACACTATCCTGGCTGAAGAGGGGTGAAACCCCGAAACCGGTCCTAGGATGCTTGGTTCCAGTCCAGGGAGGACCTGGCTTGGCAATTCGGGCTGGACTGTTCCCATGAGGCGCAGGTTCCTTTGACCTCGCCTACCATTCATATTAACTCCTGGAGATTGGTCTTGTAAGTTGCTGTACTGTACCTGTTTGCATAACTTGTCCATCCTTCCATTGGATAACATTGCAGAACTCAGAAATTGCAGTGTCCACTTATTTATTTATGTTTGAAAATGTACTCTCCTGAATGATTTTTCTCCGATGTCTAAACATATATAAAGATACTTGCTGTTTTTTAAAATTGGTGTGGATCTCCTTCTTGAGTCATGTTGTACTTTATTGATCATTGTGTGTATTTGCAAGTGTCTTACACCCCTCTGAGTTAAGCCTAAGACTGCTTGACAACACTACGCCCTATAGAGCACTTTACGATTGCATAGCAAGCCCTGCCCACTAGTAAGGGAACCCCTGGACTCTTTACTCTATATCAGGTTATTGATATATCACATAAAGAGCCAGATTTCTACGAGATCTCACCAGGGCTTCAAGAGTTTTGGCATAAATGGGAAATTAGCAGGCAAAAGGAGCCCAAACTTCAGGATTTTCATCTTTGACTCCAGGAGGAGCTCTCACTAATGACATACAGGGTTCCAGGAAATTATCCTCTTAGGGAATCAGTACTCACTCTAGCAGAGACTAGCAGGAGGTTCAGTTAATGCTGGGTAGATGTATGGAGGCCTCTGGAAGCTTGTTGTGTCCTTGTAGCTCATACATACAATACACAAAAATACACAGTAGTTCAGCCAACCCACCATTAGAGTCACTTGGGTAGCCTGGGATCAATGCAAGCAGGTCCAATCGTCTTCTTCAGACAGAATGGCAGTCCTTCAAGCAGCAAGGCAGTACCTCTGGCAGCAGGATAGTCTTCTGAATCTTCCACAGGTTCAGGAGTGCTCTGATGAGTGATTCTGAAGGTCCTCATTATTATATCTAATACCTTCCTTTGTGGGGGGGGGGTGGGGGTTATAATGACTTAACCCCAAAACAGGTTATGGTCAGTTCTTCTCCTTCCACTGGTCCTGTATCCAAACTGTCTAGTGGGAATTTGTCTGGATGGGGATAACACCTGCCTGGTGTTATCTCCATCCAGCCTGCCAGGAAGTTTTCCTACCATCTGTAAACAGAGCAAACTATTAACTGTCTGGGCCCAATGCACATTTTTTTTAGGGGGGGAACCATTAAAAGGCTAATGCAGCTGGAAACTCTTAGGAAGGCATCCATCCATCCGGTATTTGTAAAACGCGAACTACTCACCCGTAAGGATGTCAAGGCGCTGGGGGGCGTCGGGAAGATTAAGTGTGTTATTGCCCAGAGTCACACGATGCTGAGCTGCCACTGGAGCTGGGAATCAAACCATGAGCCCTGAGTTCCTGAGTCAGGCACCCTGGCCGCTGCGCGACACCTCTCCCTTGTGCCCTAAAGGCCTCAAAAGCTTTAGTGCAAGCAAATGCCAACTTTCTAGAAGCGTGTTATCTAAAATGCAACCATTGAAGAGGATTTTAAATTACAATTCAATGTGAGTGTAAACAGCATATCTATATGTTCTTCCAATCTGAATTTAGCACTTAAGTGCAATGGGGCAACCCAGTTAGCTGTGGGAGAGATAGGCCTAAATACATCAGCGAAAAACGAATTTAGGAGTTTTTCACTGCTAGGACATGTAAAACACCCTACCTTTTAAATATCATGCACCCTGCCCTATGTGTGCTTAGAGCCTACCTTATGGGTGACTTATAAGTGTTAACAAGGAAGGCTGGCAAAAGTTTTATATTGACAGATCAAAATGGCAGATTAAAACTGCACTACAGGCTGCAGTGGCAGGTCTGAGACATTTTTAAGAGGCTGTTTAAGTGGGTGACACTAGGAGTGCTGTGGCCCACTAGCAGAATTCAATGTATAGTCCCTGGGTACATGCAGTGCCATATACTAGGGACTTCCAAGTATATGAAATACTCAAATCAGGTTTTGCCCAACTTTACCGTGTTTTTATGGGAGAGCAGAAGCACTTTATCGCTGGTTAGCAGGAAATAAGTGCTCAGTCGTAAAAGCCAACAAAAGCGGGCTCAGCAAAACAAGGCAGAAGGTGGCAAAAATCTGGGGTGCCCCTACAGGAAGGACCAGGCCCAACAGTTCTCCGTTATTCTAGAATGAAACGTACTATGTGGGGGGAAATTGCAAAAACCCTTCGTTCACTGTGTTATTCCATTGATAAAAATACAAGTGTGTGACGTGATATTGGTGGTCATATAATGTGCGGTTGTTCCATCTGGAGGGGCCCCCATAACCTCATGGACAGATATTCTCACATTGTTTCTAAAAATAGTTCTTATTTTCTTAAAGAATTTCATCTTTGCTCCTTAGACAATGCAAGAGGGAAATTGTAAACTTCGAATTGAAATAATTGGCAGATTCCATCAAATCACAATACAATAAATACTCAATAACACACCCATCTAATCCAAGTGAGGCCCCACTGAACTGACCACTCACAGCACAGCACCCACAGATGTAACGGCGAATACCAGGGTGACACACACGCTGACCAACCAATCCCCTTATTGGACCCCTAATGATGTCACTCCACACCAATCATTTTCACATAAGCAAATGGCCCCCCACAAAAAAAGGAGGGGGGGGGGGCGTTCTACGATTAATAGTCGTGCTTTAAAGTTAATATCAATGTGTTTTCTTGTTCCGGGAGTAGACAAGTACTGCACTCACGACGTAATGATCTGAAAATCATTTTAAATACCCTACCTACACACATCTAGCATTCAGGCTACGGAATCTGCCGCCCAACACTGTCTCTTGAAGGTATGACGCAGCATTCGCAACCTTTTATTGTAGGTATCTGCTTAATATTACATGATTACGATACTGATTATTGACAATGTCTGGTGCATTAGGAGACCATCAATTAAGAACATTCTTTCTAAGCACCTTACACACATTTGCTCTATTACCGGAGGAGGCCTTTCTCATTTTCACCATCAGCCTTTTAACAGCGCCCTGGCCTCGAGCGAGTCTCATATCAAGGTCAGTTTGAACTTGATCCAAAGGTTACCACTTGTAGCGTACTCCATCGTACTCGCAAGGACCAGCAAGTGACACATAGGCCTGCAGCGTCACCTATTGGCTAGTTTGACTATTGCAGTCGTCTGGAATTAACGTCGTCTTAGGTTGGTTATTCATTGCCTCTCGCTTTAGGGTGTACAAGTGATTGCCAACAATTTTTAGGATTTGAGTTCCGGTTTGACCTGGCACTTCTGTCAGCCATGTTTAAACTCCTAATTGCAATAAGGTAATAACATATAATATCCACTCCTCAATCAATGGGCTCAAACAGTTGTTCCCGCGTTAAGACCCTTCTTTCTCTTGAGTCGCATACTTAGTGATGTTCTAATACCACAGGTGCCCCCTATTACACTAATACTACATACAAGAAGTTTCAGTGAAGGCCACCTAGATACACTGGAACCCAGAACCAAAATCAGTTAATTAGTAAAAAAAAAAACTACAGTATTTATATACCCAGAGACGCGAGTGATTAACATTTCATGATTTACAGCTTTGGCTGTTTTATTATTTGTTTACTTAGCATGTTTTCTTCTTTTTCTTTATCGTCCCGCTACTTTCTTTTTATTTATTTCTCAATGAGAAGGGTGGTGTATTGATGGTTAAATGGCAAACTGTATGCTGTGTGTGTGTATAAGTGTGTGTGTGTATATATATATTCACTGGAAAAAAACAAAAGTTACAGGGACATTATAGTTAGGCTCAGATTTCACTCCTACAAAACCAGTAAAATTCAGCTTTTATAGTCACCTGAGCTAACTATAACTTAAGCCTCCGTAATTAAATTTGTATGACTTCACATATTACATCACTCCTGATATGGGAACTGATGACATCATCCCGGGACTGTCAAGGTTTCATAAACGTTTATGAGACTTAAAGATATATACTAAGCTACAGCATAAGTTAAATTACTATTCTTTATGTACTAGTAATTGCTCATACTATTTCTAACGTATCTAATCTGAGTGGCTGTGTGACTATATGCATTAGTGCGTGAGTGGATCTCTGAGTGACTGTTTGGGTGTGTGAGTGGGTGTCTCAGTTGCTGTAAGGATGTGTAAGTAGTTATGTGAGTAGCTGTATGGGTGAATGAGTGGCTATGTGAGTGGCTGTATGGGCGAGGGAGTGGTGTGTGAGTGGTTGTATGGGTGAGTGAGTAGCTGCTTTAGTGTGTGTATAGGCGAGTGTGTATGAGTCACTGTATGGGAGACTGAATGTCTGTGTGAGTAGTAGTAAGGTTGTGGGAGTGTGGGTGTGGTTGTATGGATGTGTGAATGGGTATGTATCTGGTTCTGTGGTTGTCCTGCATCAAAGTGAGTCACGCAGCATTGATTTCGATGAGGGGCTGAGAGGGCTGTAATGCAAGGACTTGCATTGAATTGCTTCATGCCGTATTGGTTCCGATAAGGAACTGCGAGGGCTGCATCAAGTTAGGGAGTGAGCACAAGCATTTTAGCACTGGTTAGCAGTGGTAAAGTGCACTGAGTTCTAAAGCCAACAAAAACGAATTCAGAAAAAAAGTAGAGGGGGAAGGCAAAGCCTTTTGGGGAAGACCATACTGAGGCTGAAAGATCTAGCAAGTGTCTCCACCCCAGCTGAAAATGGAGGGAACTTTCCAACCCACTAGGAGTTCTCATCACTAAGATGGAAGAACCTGGACAGACCATCAACACTGGAGTGGTCCGACCCAGGACTGTGTTCCACCATGAAGTCCATTCCTTGTAGGGAGATGAACCACTTCAACAGTTTAGGATTCTCATCCCTCATTTGAATGAGCTGTCTGAGAGGCCTGTGGTCTGCCTGGACTCAGAAACGAGTCCCAAACGGGTATGGTCTCAGCTTCTTCAGTGCACAGACCACAGCAAAAGCTTTTCTTTCAATTGCACTCCACCTCTGTTCCCTGCGAAGTAACCTCCTACTGATGAAGGCTACAGGTTGGTCTAGGCTCTCCGTAGTTAACTGGGATAACACAGCCCCTATGCCATGCTCTGAGGCATCAGCCTGTAAATGAATTCTTTGGAGAAGTCATTGACCTTGAGTACAGGGGCTGTACACATGGCCTGTTTGAGGGTGTCAAAGGACCCAGAAGGTCCAGCTCACCTTCTTGGGCTGCTACTTAGAAGTCAGCTCAGTTAAGGTGGCAACAATGGTGCCCTATACCTTAACAAACCCCCTTTACTATCCAGTGAGAACCAGGAAGGCTCTAACTTTTGTTTGAGTTTTGGGAGTACGCAGGCCTGTATCATCTCTATTTTTGCCTGGAAGGGCTGTGCCTTGCCCCCGCCCACAATGTGTCCCAGGTGCACCACAGAACCTGTCTCGCACTAAGTGGCCTTGATAGTACGGCCTGCCTGTTGCAGAGTCTGGAGTACTTTCTGTAGGTGAAACAGGTGGTCCTTCCAACTGCTACTGTAGACAGCTATGTCATCAAAGTAAGCAGCACTGAAGGCATCCATCTCGGATTGGACCTTGTCCACCAGCCTCTGTAAGGTCGCAGGGGCATTCTTGAGTCCAAAGGGCATAACTCTAAATTGACCCTCTGGTGTAGAGAATGCTGACCTCTCGTTTGCACCTTAAGTTAAGGCAATCTGCCAGCATCCTGAAGTGAGGTCAAAAGTACTCAGGAACTTGGCAGCCTCCTACCTGTCAATGAGTTCATCATCTCACGAGATGGGGTGTGCATAAGTCTTAGTGACAGAATTGAGCCCCTGTAGTACACAAAGAATCTGAGTTGTGGGGCGGCACCCAATGTAGCAGCGTTTGGGACCAGCACCACTGGGCTGGATCAGGGCCTACTGGAGTGCTCAATCACAGCTAACTCATGCATTTTTTATTCTTCCTTCTTAATGCTCGTCCTCACTGTGTCTAACAACCTGTAAATCTTGTTCTTTACAGGCATACGGTATACAGTACCTGCCATGAGTACACAGGTGAGTAAGCCGAAGAGTGAGGGAGAACAGGAAGGCAAACTGTCCGAACAACGGGTGACAGTCCCTCTGCTGTTCTGGGGTCAGAGTAGGAGAGAGATTGACACCTTCCACTGGCCCATATTTCTCTTTGGAGGATAGGCGTTCAGGGAGACGCTTACTCACCTCATCCACTCCATCGTCTGTCACCAGGAGGATTGTGACCTTAGAGATCTCGTAAAGTGATTTGAGGGGATTCACATGGAGTACCTTTAAGAGATTTCTGCATGTCTTGACTTCCACCAAGTAGGTGGCCTCCCCTTTCTCTACTTCATCTCATCAGGCCCTGTCCAATGGTCTTGGATGGCCCTGGGCTAAGCTGGCTTCATCACCCACACTTTCTCTTCTTACTCCACCTCCTGCTTGCTGGCTTCTAAGTTATCATAAACCTTCTTCTAGAATTATTGCATCTGGTTTCTGAGGGCTAGCATGTAGTTAACCACATCTTGGGAGGTTTCTTGGGAGCTTGCTTCCACCCCTTCTTTGTCAGACTGTGAGTTTCTCTAAAAAGAGGTCCATGGAGTGTTTAAATGGGCTAAACCCAACTACCATACAGCAACAGATCTGACATTCCCAAAACCAAACCTTGGTCAATTTTGTTTAGGTCAGGGCTAGCATATGTCCAGTAGTTATCATCCAAGTGTCCACCTACGGCATTCCAAATAAGGATACCGGAACCCTTAGCCTCTTACAAAAAGCTTCCTCATCATTGGGTCCAGCCACTATGCTAGGTTGGCACTGCAATGCTTAGCAGGCCCTACTACTCCCCAAAAAGGGGGGGGAGGCACTTTGATGAGAGATGTGTTGTACAAGTGATGTGACTGGTGAGTGTAGATACCTGAAATTTGTGCAGGTGAAAATTGGCTTAAGATTACCTAGTGCACATGCTAAACCCCGTTCCTTTTTTTAGTACCTCGCTCTAGGTAAAAATCAGTCACGGTAAGAGGACATCCCACTTCCACCTCATGGGCTCAGGCAGGTCCATAATCATGCCCTTCAGGGTCTTGTAGAATCTTTCAACCAGCCCATTTATTTGAGGATTATAGGGTGTGGAGAACTTATAGATTACCCCATGCTCTTCCTACATGGACTTCGTGTAGGCTGACATGAAGTTGGTGCCCCTGTCAGACAACACTTCATTGTGGAACCCCACTCAGGTAAAAATCCCCATCAGGGCCCTAGCCACTGCAGGTGCAGTTACAGACTTCAGAGGGATGGCCTCTGGGTATCTAGTTGCATGGCCTACCAAAACCAGGACAAACCTGTTTCCTAAGGCAATTTTGGGGTCCAAGGATCCAATAAGGTTGATGCCCACCCTTTCAAAGGGTAAGGGATTAAGGGAAGCCTTGAGCCTTTTACCTGTTTTCCATTTGGCCTGACTTGTGGCACATGTTCTGCAAAATGGATCTGAGGCTGTCTTCATCTGAGGACAATATAAGTGGGAGCCAAGACTTGTAAATATCTTGTCCTGCCCCAGGTGCCCTGCCAGGGCTATATCATTAGCCAGTCCCAGTAGGAAGGCCTTGTAGCACTACGAGACCACCAGCACACCTGTTGCCTCATTCACAGGCGACTTAGGCTCACTATATAGGAGGTCATTCTCCCAACAGATGAGGTGATCTCCACGTGTCACCAGCCACCTGGGCTTCAGTAGTGGTCATTGAACTAAAGAGCAGTTGAGCATCCTAATTCTTGAAACTTTGTGACTCAGCATCTCACTTCATGCCGGTCTAGGCTGCATTCCTTATAGCATTACATTACCGCACCAGTACTAGCAGAAGGGCTTTGGTTCCTAATGATATCTACTAATCTGGTAACATAAAACTGCAGCTGTTCAACATTTAGTAGGGATACCACTGCAACAGACGTATTGGTCCTATACAGAGGGCAAGTTAACATTACAAGCCTCATAATGATTGGCAGACAACATCAATGTAATACACTTGTTGTCCTACTATGGAGTCAGTGGACGTAGATGGGCTGACTGCTCCATTATTACCACGCAGTTTAATTTTTCGTCACCATCACCATAACATTCAATTAAGGGTAGTAGCTGTCTGTGTACACCCTTGACTCTACATAGTTTTTCGTATACTGGGTTTCTCCGTGATCTGTCTGTTCCTCAAAAATGTGTTTTAAGGAGTAGTGTCAATTCAACTGTGCAGTATGTTTTTGACACTTTTACATTCACCCTCCTTTCAGAGCAGTGCCCCCCTTCCCTGTGCTCGCCAGGTAGAGGTGAGGTATCTTATCCATACACTACAGGTAAGCGAATTCTACATTGTTTACACATCCTAGTCGCATTGGATATGTGGTGATAGCATCCCACATAATTTTCACAAATTTATTTGCAAACATGTTCAGAGCCACTTATCTATTGGGTGTCTATGTTTTTGTATCTTTCTCTAACAGGTACGATCAGTATACCTAGAACTGAAAACAACAGGATAACTGGTTTTGTATCTCATATATTTTTTTGAACACCATTCACATTTTTGTTGTGCAGCAGCAGCATCTCAGGTCCTGACGAAAGCCGTGATACCGTTTTGGGTCTCCCTAGCTGAAACATGTAGACCTGTTTTTTCGTCTGACACATGCAGTTTCAAATCCATACTGCAGGTGCACTGTTTTTAACCCTGGCAGCGAGAACAACTTAATAAAGGAAAGATTTTTGTTCTCGTTAGTTTTAAATCACTACCTACACAGATATTTTTTTGTTGTGCTGCGCCCTCACCTAAACCCTCTCTTGTCGCTTTCATCTGCTGGATTTAGAATATCCTAATTAGAGTAGGTATAAAAACATCCCTGAGCTCCTCCCTCCAAGTGAGGGAGTTGTAGCCCTTGGCTGGAGTAGGGATTCCAGCAATTGGTTATTTTGGTGCAATTAATTGGGGATGTTATTCTTGCTGGTCTTAAAACTTTCCCTCGGACCCCCCTCTAACCCTTTATGTGAAGCATGTATTGGGTATCACCTGCTCCGAGGACACCAGATGATACCTTACCATAGTCATCCTAGCTCCTGTGTCCCTCAGAGCCTCCACCCTCTGCCCATTGATGGTGACACACTGCCTGTACTTTGAAGTATTGGAAGGCATGTGTTCTTTGGGCACCATCTTGTTGTCACCCAGGGACACTAGGGTAACCTCAGGGGCCCCCCATATTAACGGTACCACCTCCTCCCCAAGCTCTACACTGGCCAACCCTTGGGTCTGCCCACCAGGGGGACTATGTGCCCTCTTGGGGCACTTAGGATCCCCTTTTGCTTGCCCAAACCTGTAACACTCATAGCACTTAGGGACAAACTTTAAATTGTTCTTATCTTTGAACCCTATATTTATTGTGGTCATATTGGGGCTGGGTTCCTTTCCCCTGTGAACTTATTTGGGGGACTTCTTTTGATTTTTATTTCCCCCCTCTTTTTTCTGGTGGGAACCAAGATCACCCTTTTGGAAGTTGTCCTTCTCATCCTCTGCTGTGTCTAACAACTGGTGGGCCTCAACATGGAGCTACCTTTGGCTGTTAGCCCCCTCTCCTTGCAGAATCATCTGGGCTCAGCTACAGTGTAGCTCTGCAGGTTGCTGAGCTGAAATTCCATACTTGCAGGCAGAGTCACTGGCACAGACAGTCGGGTAGAATGGAGGTGAACTTGGAAAAAGCAAAACATGTCTAATCAAGGAGAATTTTAAAAAGAGATTGAATATGGTATCAAAATATTTATAAGGGGCATTTTTGTGTTATGCAAATCACTTTGTGGCACTGCACAAACACAAGCACTTGATTCCACCACTGAGCATCAATGTGAGAAGTTGGGTTTTTGGATGAGGGGTGAGAAACCCTACTCTAGCTACAGCCACAATCCTCGTCGGATGAACCACAAAAAGTCACTAACCTGTGCTTAACCTTCTGGTAGCTTGGCACAAAAGCATTCAGGCTTAACGTAGAGGCAATGTGTAAAGTAGCTATTGCAGCATACAAACAGCAATAAAGTGAAAACACAACACAGGAAAAATCCCACCCATATTTAGATAAATAAAGTACATTTCAATAAATATTTGACACCAAAATGACAAACATCTAATTAGTAGAACTGGAGTTATACAAGTTTAAAGATTCAGATATAAATAGTGCCTAAAAGCACAAAGACCAAAAGTGGTTATCTGGAAATGCCAGACCAGGACAAAGTCACAAGTTCAGGTTAGCCGTGATTGAGCATTGGTCGGATACAGGGACCAAGTTAGACAGTCTAAGGATTGTGGCTCATGTCTTATGCATTGGTCTGGGTTGGTTTTGAGACCATGCATCATTAGTACTGATGAAGAACTTCGAGGGCTGTGTAGCATTGCACTGCGTCGGGTTGGGATGATGACCACAGCTGGGCTGACAAAGCACCTTTAGCCCCACTTTCAAGGATCCAGGTCTAGTATCACCTCTTGGGGGGTTAAGGACTAACTGCAGGTTGAGTCCAGGTCCATGGTTCAAGAGTGTTGGAGCTTATGTCCCTGCAGCTCATAACAGGAGGCAAGCCAACTAGCCCATGGAGTCACTCTGGTGGTCCTGGGTTCAAGATGCAGGTCCTGTTCTCCTTCCTGAGGCCTCAGGGCAGCAGAGCAGTCCTCCTTGCAACAGAGCATCTCTTCTTCGGAGTCTTTCACTAGTCCCAAAGGGATGGGTGGAGTGGGTCTGAGGCTCCTATTTTTACATGGTGTTCTCTTTGAAGTGGGATAAACTTCTGGAGGCTTACAGAAGTATCTGGAATTTCCTGCCTCCCTGCCATGTTCCTAGTTTGTCTGCAGGAACAATAGGCTAGTGTGAAGGTATTTGTGTGCAGGCTGAGGCACAGTCTTTTGAAGTACAAGTGGGGCTGTACACTGATCCATCCCACATCCTGTCTGAGGTGGCCCTTCCAGGCACACCATGGGCCTCTATTATGTGGCTGTATGGGAGGAATACACAAAGGCCAATTGCCAACTGCACATAGTCATGTGACCCAGGACAGGCTCCAGGCATCAAATGGTTAGGACAAGAAACTGCCAACTTTTTAAAAGTAAACACAATATGATGGACAGAGTGCTAAACCTTTTCAACCACTCACCCCCAGTCAAGAGATCTGGTTTTAATCCATCATTCGTTTGCTCACTATGAGACTCCAGTTCAGACCCAGCTATATGCAAATCAGTCTTCACCCTGTTCCTCATGGGAACAGTTCAGTCCGAACTGCCAGGCCAGGTCCTTCCTGGACTGAAAACAAGCGTCCTGGGACCGGTTTCAGGGTTTCACCCCTAATCAGCCAGGCCAGCTTGAAACCAGTGGCACGGCGAGCAAGAGACCCACGTCCACAATCACAGTCTTGACTGTGCTCACTGACATTTCAATATTGTTGGTTTTCCAAATGAGGCCTTCATTTAAGGTGTTGATTCAGTGGTGCAATGATTGTTCACCCCCAATCAGGCCATTTTATTATGAAGGATCCTGCTGCTCTCTTTCTTTTTGTCTCTCTTTGTGGGCAGTGGCACACTTCTTGCAGACTTATTCTTTAGTCCACTTTTTGTCACCTATTGCGCATGAACCCGCCCGGGCAGAGATCAGCACTATTGGCAGGTGTAAGGGAAATAGATTCAAAGAAATGAGGCCAGCTGAAGTTGAACTCTCCTTGATTCTGCTTAATCTCTTGCCCTGAAGTTTAATACAGTGGGCAGCTTTGAACTGCAGTGAATGAGAGGGAACCAGATCCAGACAAGGCAGGCGTGGCCATGGGTAAACAGTCATAATATCGGAAAAAAAATATCGACTACACAGAATATCGAGTTTTAAATATAGAATGGACAGAATATCGAATTGCCAAAATATAGTGGTGAAGAATATCGAAAATCAGGTAAGAAATATCGATTTACATAATATAGAAGTAAGTAATATCGACAGTCATAATATAGTTGTTAAAAATATCGATTTTTTTTTTATAGTGTTTCAAGTGTTAGTATATGTGTTAAAAGTATGTATTAATTTTGGAATGTAGTGGAGTGGGAATAGTAAATTTTACCCTCCCGCTATCCAACGCTTTCCCTACTGTTGCACTCTCTGGAGTGGGAATAGTAATTTTTACCCCTACGCTATCCAATGCTTTCCCTATTATTGCTCTCTCTGGAGTGAGAATAGTAAATTTTACCCGCCCGCTATCCTACCCCAAAAATATTGAATATTTTAAATTAATATTACGTTAATATATATGTAATCATTTTTTTTTTGTTTTACTTACATTAATTATTTATTAATTTTAAAGTTATTTAAGTATTTTTAAGTATTTTTTAGTTAATAATATGTATTATTTCATTAATTTTACATTACTTTTAAGACATTTAAAAAATTCGATATTTTGACCAACTATATTTTTTACAACGATATTTTGGATTCTATATTTTTGTACTTACCTGTTTGTAGATAGGGATTCGATATTTTGGCATTCTATATTTTTTCCTTGATATTTTGGCAAGTCGATATTCTCCTTCTCGATATTTCGTCAGTGATCCATGGCCACGGTCAGCAGTTAGAGACCATCCCCCGTAGGTGCGCAGTTACTGCCTCCTCCAGCATAATCCTCACCTGGAGGTAGCAATTCCATTCACTGTTTGGTTCATTTATGTGCAGAACCGCCAGTAATCACCACCATTGCATCTCCTAGACACCACATACCTCTTGGCTCCAACCGACTCGTCCCTTAGGCAGTGAAGATTGGTAGGATGGACCTGGCCAGCCACTGCCACCACTGTCAGATGCCGCCTGCAATGCGCTCGCCGCACACTCATCTGGGGAGAAGAAAATACAACTCACCCATCCATAGAAGCCAAATACACATGATCAAATAGCAGAGGAGGCATCACCCATTCCCATCAACTTAATCCAGCATCCTCCATTCTCCCGGGCACAAGCAGCAGAGGGTTTAGCAGGAATGCAGAGACAACAGGGCATTCTTGGGCCTCGGTTTGCCATACCCCCACCTTCCCCTCTTTTGAGGAACCTCTCTCTCTATTCCCGTCTCTTCACCTGTCTTTCCAATCTGTAGTCTTGGATGCACTCTCAATTTCACTAAATATTTCCAGTATGTAAATTGCCTTTCCCCCTTGTCTGGCTACCCTCTGACATCCATGCTTCCTCCTGTTCCTCCTGCAAGTTGTCTGCTTGCAAACTGAATATCGCATGTGATTCATCTGTCTCTATAGATCTCTCTTCTTACCGATTTCATTTTAGGTACTTGAAAAAATATGAAATCTATCCCTTCTGCACAACTGGCTCCTGTCTATTTTCTTGGTCCCTCGAAATTATTTAAACCTCTACCTCATGGTACATTAACAACCTTCCATGCCTCTCTCATCTGTCCTCTTTCCTCCATCTTTAGGGGTTATCCATTTCCGAGTGTGTCTGCCTATGCATCACCACTCAATCCCTTCACATATCACGAGGTAAAGTCCCTGACATTTGTCAAAAAATGTAAGTCTTTGAAGACCGAAAATAAAAAATCTAGCAGTATAGTACAAATGTTTTTGCCCTCCATACCACCACTTCCTTCCCTTCATCTCTTTGTCACCCGCATCAACTCCAACCTCGGCGAGAGCCCTCCTCAGTTGCTAGTCTTGCTTAAACATCAATATTGCCCTCACCTTGCCATCACTGGTACCCACAGTTGGTTGTGTTCTTTCCTGAACGACCTCAACCAAACCAATTGAACCAGTGGCTGGGCAGCGCTATCTGTCCCTCAGGTCATCCTTGAGGGAGTACCAGCAAGCGCCTGCCTTACTAGATAGAGCTACCTCTGCACCGAGTAATCTGAGCTTGTTGAAGTTCCCTTCAAGTGAAGTGTTGTTGAGGTTAATCAAAGAAAGATGGGATCCAATGTTCATATTCATGATTAGTTCCACCGCCATCTGGTACACTGCTGCTACCAGCAAGATGCTTGCAGCAAAGAGGATCTGTGGGAGCTTGATCTGGAATCCTCCGGGCTCGGGTGGAGCCACTGGGACCAACTACGTAGAGCAGAATATAAAGCCAGATTAAGGAACTGAAGTGGATCAGCAGAGGAAATATGAAAAAACAAAATGTTGTTCAAAGTCCACAAGTTAAATAGAGTTCAGGCCTACCTGACTTTGAATATCATTTTACCTGGTCACTGTGATCTTGTGCACATCAGCCTGGACGTCCCACTGGAGAAATTTATACACCAATTTCAAACAGGTGATGCACTTTCCTGAAAAAACCTCGTCACACTTGTTTGTCTAACTGTTTTCAGAAGGGTGAGGACTCGCTCATCCTAAACAAGTTCATTTTCTTTACAGCCTCAAAGCTGGGCATAGCAAATCCTTTGCAAACCATTCAACGCGACAAGAGGTTGAGTTCACAAGATGGATACGACCCTGTGCCATCACCTACCACTTGAGCCTATGACTAAGTGGGTTCTATAGGAAGAGAGAGTGAGGTTACCAAGAGTATTGTTGCCCAGAAGCAGAGCAAAAGGAAGAGTTCTCCTGCTTCTCAGGTGTAGCCACTGAGCTTAGCTGCCTTTGGATCCTGTGCTGGTCACTTCAGGGCAAATCATCCTTGACTATTAATAGCCTAATGATGGGAAACCTCGTATTGTGTAAATGCACACACAATTACCTCCCAACTCTCTCCTGAGATGCACTACTCTTGCAGACTTCACTCATTTGTGGAACTTTCCACTACCATCATTCTGTCGTAGAAGAATAGAGTAAACTGCAATAAATTAAACGAGACCAAAATGACACAAATCTAATCAGTATAAGCGGAGTTAACGAAATGTAAAGATGTCAGTGAAAATAGCACCAAAAAAGCAAAAAGCACCAACTGTGGATGTCTGGACGTACCGGACCAGAACAAAATCACAAGTTTGGGATGACCATGATGGAGAGCGGGCACGCTACAGGGACCCGGTTAGGCCTGATGAACAAGAGTACCTTAAATCCTAGTTGCAGAGGGTTGCAAGGCCCTGCATCTGGCAGCAGAGGTTTGATACAGCTGCAAGGTCGATGCAAAGTCCTTGCTCTGAAAGAACCCTTACCGCAGGAGCCCTGCATCAGTTCTGCTTGGGTTTGCACCGTGTAGCAGATTTTGGACAATAGAAAAAGCCCAGTGAATGGGCCTTATTCCTTCTATGCAATTTTAACAAAAAATGCAGACAGTTTAACAGGCCTCTCCCAACCTCAGGATTTTTAAAGTTGATCACCACACAATCCCTTCTTGAATGGTTTTGATCATACAAAATACAAATGAAAACAATGACAAATCCACGTCAAAGAGTTAAACCTGTAAACAGCTTAAAATAAGGTGATGTTTTTTTCTGGTGCAGAGAAGGAGTGTGTTTCCATTGTGGTAGTAAGACACTTATACACCTTGCCCTGCAGCGAATGAAACATGTTTTAAGTGTAATAGGAGAGGGTATTTTGCTAGTGTGTGTAGGGTGAACAATTTTAAGAAGACGTTTTTTCAAAAACTGTAGGAACAGTTCTTGAAGGGTATTAGGAAAATTGCTGGAAGAACTTGACAAATTGTGTTCCAGGTCCATTATTGAGCCCATAGAAGTGTCTGAGTGGTGCTATCAAATCGTTTTGGCATGTAAAGCAGGTAGGTCTTTGTATCTATATGTGGATATTCTCGATCTTAATTGCAATATTTGGGTGGATCGTCCACCTCCACCGAATATCAATTTAACATACATTGAAAGGTGCTGCAGTTTTTACATCTTTAGATATGTATGCAGAATGTCATCAAGTTGAGTTACATCAGGATTCGAAATACCTTACTTCATTTGTGACACCGGAAGGTGCTTATCGCTTTATGCACATGCCATTTGGGTTTGCTTTGGCATCTTCCATGTTCCAAAGTGTAGTGAATCTCTTGTTTAAAGTAATGGATGGAGTAAAGTGTTTCCCGGATAATGTTTTGATTTAATGGCAGGGACAAAAGTGAGCATGATATGAGGCCAGTGCAAGTGTTGAACATATTGAAAAATAGAGGAATGACACACAGAAAAGACAAATGTAAGTTTGCTCAAAAGGGTTTTGATTATTTAGGTCGTCATGTATTTACTAGTGGCGTGCAACTTCAATGAAACACTTTAAATGCCATCAAGGATGTGCCGCCCCCTAAAGATAAGAATCACTTGAAATCATTTTCATGTTTGGTAGAGTTACCAAATGAATGAATAAATGAATAAAATATTGTTTCAGCCCAACCATTCTTTTGTCACCAAGGATGTTAGTATTTTAATTACTGATGCTAGCAATGCCAGTTTGGGGGCAATAATGTTGCAGAGGAGCTCGAATGGTAGTGAAGAAATTATTGCCTTTGAATCAAGAGTCTTATGGGGGGGGCAGAAGCCACTTACTCCACTATTGAAAAGGAAGAACTGGCCATGCGTTGAGGTGGGGAACATTTTTAGAACTATTTGTGGGGAAATTAATTCAGTTTGAGTGCCAATCACAAGCCATTAGTGGATTTATTTTGCACTCTTGAAGCTTGAAGGTGGAAGGGCTACTGCCTGCATTTCCAAGTGGTAGTATCGGATGCAGGAATTTTATTATAAATTAGAACATATTTCAGGCAAGAGGAATTTTATGCTGGATTGTTTGTCCAGATTGCCTGTGCAATAGGAAGATGGTGGTGGTGGGGTTAAAGTGGAGCATATGGACATTTTTATGTATGATGAACAGTGTGATTGAAGTTTGGACAGTGCATTGTGTAAGGATGAGTGGTTGCAAACAGTAAGGTAAGATGACATTTTAAGCAAAGTAATGCAAATTGTTGTGCAAGGTTGGCTAACAACAAAAGATATTCAGGAAGAGGTTGTTTCATTTGGTGAAGGTGCAGAGGAGCTGTCAGTGGTTGATGGTATACTAAGACCGAGAGGATTGTTTATTGTACCTAAGTGTTGACAGAAGAAAGTACATACCCTTACACATTGTGGTCATGGAGGCATTAGGGCATTAAAGCGAAAGGTAAAGGAAGATGTTTGGTGGCCGGGACTGGATGGAGTGGTAGAATATTTTGTTAAAGACTGTAATGCTTGTGCTCTTAGTGACAACACTAAAATTACAGTGCCATCTCCGGATGTGTCTGTGGTACCTCCATATATGCCATGAAGTAAGTTGGCTTTGGATATCACAGGTCCATTTGGGGTTGTGGGAGGTACTCCTAGATTTGCTCTACTGCTCATTGATTTTTTATCATGATGGCCTGAAATAAGGATGGTTGAGAATGTATCTACTTCTTTTGTCATAGATTTTTTGAGTGACCTGTTTTCTAGGGAACGTTATCCGGAGGAGTTAGTTCCCGACAATGGAATGCAGTTGATGTCAGCAGAGATGGTGAATTTCCTTCAGTCATATAAGAACACCTTTCTATCATCCCAGGAGTAATGGTTTGGTGGAGATAGTTAATCAAGTACTAGAGGACCAGCTACAATTAGCTTTAGTAAACAACATGAGTTGGAAACAGGTAATTAAATACGTGTGAGCATATAGGAACACCTCGCGTAGTGTTACTGGGGTGTCACCTTTTACCCTCATGAGAGGAAAAGGTGCAGGTGTTAGTTTGAACAGGGAATGGATGGATAGGAAAATGGTGAAAAGAGATGTTGTAGGAACGTTTTTGGTTGTGAAGAAGGCATTGTCTGGGAAGTCGAGTGATGAATGTGTTAACAGTAACATGATAGTGAAGGTGGTAGACTGGATCAGAATTAAGAGACAGGTCAGCGAGAGAAAATGTTTTCCATGCCTAAGAAAGTCGTTAAAGTGCAAGATCATTTCATTGTGGCTGATGGTGGATAAGTGTAGAATAAGAGCATGATTTCCATAATTCCTTTTGGAAAACTTCAATAGTGCATTCCACATTGTAATTATGGTGGAAGAGCTGATGGTCAAACGAGAGACGATGTGGGTTCTGATGTGGTTACTGATGATGGTGTTATTGGAGATAGAGTGGATGGAGGTATTTGGTGCAAAGAGAGTACCTCATGCAAGATGGATACCTCAGCCAAGGATATTTCCATCAGGGTGAGGTGGTCATCAGTATGCTATAAGAATTATGTAATGGGTTAACTATTAGCCTTAATGAATATCTACATTTTATGTGATTCACATTGTAAATTCAAATTTGAGTTGTTTTATTTTGTATGTGTGCGTGAGAAAGAAGGCTTTTTGCAGGTGTCCCCAACGTTTTGCCCCCATTTTGAATACTAGATGCTGGTTATCTACTCTAAATGTGCACTGGAGCCTGCTAACCAGGCACGAGTGCCAGTACTATTTCACTAAATATGATGTATGTGAATTGGCAACCCCAATTGGTAAGGAATTTAACACTCTTATAAGTCCCTGGTAAGTGGTACCAGTGGTACAAAGGGTATGAGAGTTAAAGGGGTCACCAGGTGTGTGACACTAAGTGACCCAAGTAAACTGAAGAGGGCAGCAGGTCTGCCATTGCAGACTTCAGGAGCGGTGAAAATTGCTCCAACTTGACTTTGCCCTCACCATGTGTGCCAAAGTCAAAGTACTATTTTTCATATACACCAGCCTCCCCTAAGGAAGGCCTCCTGAGCCTAAAAGGCAGGGTGCATTATATTAAAAGTAAGGACATATATGTGCCAGCTTATATGTCCCTATAGTAGCCTTTTCCATTAAATGCCTACTATGCCAAATATCGGTTCCCCCAGACAGAAGGACCCCTTTGAATGCCAAAGGCAACTCCAGACTCCCTTGGGCAAGTGACACTAGTTCCCTGCAGTCCACAGATAAAGGTAATGTCCTAGAACCAAAGAATTGCTGGTCATCGAGCCCTCAGAGGAATTGCCCAAAAGTAGATAGTCCAATGCATTGCTGGAAACGTAGTCCTGACCTCCAGTAAGTTTCAGGCAACTGTCGTTTTCCCCTGATCTCTTTGAATGTCAAAATAACCTCCTGCTTACTTTACAGTTGCCAAGGCTAGTTGGTGGCTAGTACGACAACCACCACCGTTATTAAGCCCGGGCGTAGTGCTCCGCGAAGCAGAGCTGCCCGCCACCTGCCGCCCGCGCGCCCTCATTTTAAAATAATTTAAAGAATTTAAAAGTAAGTAAAATGCCTTACCTGCGGTGCGGCGTCCCGGGGCTCCCTCTTCCTGGTTGACGGCAACTTCTCCTCACAAATGCGCATGCGCGGACGCATGCGCATTTCTCGCGAGAAATGCACATGCGCGGGCGTCCACGCATGCGCATTTGTGAGAAGAAGTTGCCGTCAACAAGGAAGAGGGAGCCCCGGGACGCCGCACCGCATGTAAGGCATTTTACTTACTTTGTAAAATACTTTAACTTATTTTAAAATGAGGGCGAGTGGGAGGTGTGCGGCGTGTAGTGGGGCTACGCGGAGCGCGAGAGTGTGCGTAGATTTGGCCACACTACGTGATGCTCCACGTAGCCCAACTACGCCCACTACGCCCAGGGCTGACCGTTATTCAACGCTGCAACATGAGGGAACTCCACAGCACCTTTAACCGATCACAGCAGTGGCCCTGTTTTCAACTTTTTGCACCTGTTTCCCATCCAACAATGTCCAAGTGGTAAAACCAGCTACCCCTGGCTCCTGTTTCAGCACCAAGGAAAGCCAGGACAACTTTGCAGCCGGGCCACTTGAGCTAGGTAAAATCAAATTCACTGTCACGACTTGGTCCTGGAATGTGCATCACCTTAACCCCCAGTGGGTTCTACGCAACATGACCTGCAAGTGACCGATTGTCACTAGTGCTTTCTCCATTGACAGCAATGCTAAAGTTTTGAGGTATTGATTTCCACTTATTTAGTTTTGCTTCTAAAATCCATAACTGCAGTTATACTTATCCGATTTACTTTATTTGGGGGTCTAAATGTATATAAACATGTACCTTATTTTTTTTAATTGGCGTCAGATTTTATTCAAGGCGTGTCAATTACTTTTCATCCTTGTTGGTACTCTGAAATGCTTAACACATGTTTCTCTAGTAAAGCCTGACTGCTCTTTGCTACACTACCAGTACTGAGCTAAGAATTTAGTATTGTGAGTTCAAGGACCATCTTTGAGGCATTGTGAGAGTATTACATAGTGAAGCCTAACCAGCCTTACTATATAATACTCCACTTTCCTACAGTGCGTAATTGGGTTGGAGTTTTCTTGTCATCTTTAGTTTATTGTATTCTTCTGTTAATGAGCTAATTACTAACCTTAGTCCTTTAACTGCTTTTCCTTGTACCCCTCCCCCCCTTTTCCTCATACTGAGCCCTTTTTTTACCACAGTTCTGGCATTTTTCAAAGAGGTAGCTAATTCTTCCTATTTTTTGAGCTATTAACCTACTTCCAGTTTGAAACAAAAACAAGTATGAAACCAAAGAGTGATCCAGGAAAGCTAAAGATTTCTGAAAAGTAGGTAAAATTTAGATTTCAGCAAGGGGTCAAATGTGTAGATCCTTCAAGGTTTTCCTAAAAAAACCAAACAGTTGAAATAAAGACATATTGTAAATGAGTGGGAAAAACGGCCATTTGTGACTCTGTTTTTTAATCTGTAACTTATTGTCCTAATGACTGATTTACAAAAGCTATATACCATTATGTCTGCTAGACCCTTCTGGTTGCAGAATTATGTAGGGTTTGTAGGTTCTTCAAGATACCAAGGTACCCAGAGCCAACAGCTGAGCTGTACCGTACAATGGGTTTTTATTGTGTATCGAGTGTAAACCAATTTATATGGTGAAATATGTAGAGTGAAAAATAGGTATCAAGGAAACACTTATGTACTTCTAAAATAAGCAAAAGATATGGAGTTTAGGAGCAGCGGTTATTTGTACATCTCTGAATTTGTGGGTATCCGTACTAGCATATGATTTAAAGGGTATTTTTTTAAATGTCTTCTTTCTTAAATACTGGCTTATATTTGGATAGCACAAATGCAACAAAATCCAATTGGTAATAATAAATGTTCTACTATTCTACACTCCCACATTTCTCCGATAAAAATGGAACCTCATTTCTGTGGGAAGGCCCGGTGCCCACAACTGGAAAAGGCCCAAAACACAATGTGGATACTGTAGTATACTGTAAAGTACATAACAGTGGATGTGCGTGTTGTGTAGTCTCCAAGGTAGAGTGTTATGGTGCAATATAGAATGTAGAACTTAGAAGTTAAAGGGGATCAGAGACAACTTGTCAGTTGCTTTGGCAGTTGCTCCTGGTTATTAGGGCGAGGTGCCTTCATTAAATACTCTTTTACTTACTATCAACAAGCTGTTGGAGTCACTCTATTTTGTTGTGGTGACTTCACTTTACATTGGTAACGATTGTTGGGATCTTTTTAACCCCTTCGCTGCTAGGCCTGTGCTAAGCCTTTTTTTGGCTATTTGGGGTAGTTCGCGCTTAGGCCCCTGTAACCTTTTGACCACATAAGGTATCAACGCCAAATTTGCGTCCTTTTTTTCCAACATCATGGCAATTCTAAAGGTACCTAGGGTTTGTGGATTCCCCTGGAGGGGACTCAGAAATTAGCCAAAATACAGCTAAATTTTGTTTTTTTGGGGAAAAATGCGAAAAAAGGGCTACAGATGAAAGCATCTGTTTTTTTCCCTGCAAATGGTATAAAAAAAGAGGTTATGGTGCTGAAATCAACATCTTCCCAGCTTTCAGGGACAAGCAGACTTTTGTCAGAAAACCAAACCTTTTTATACAGTTTTAGCATTTTTCTGGGACATTGCCTATTTTTGCTATTTTTTGTGCTTTCAACCTCCTTCCAGTTAATGGTAGAAATGGGTATGAAAGCAATAATGGATCAAGGAAAGCTATACATCTTGGAAAGGTAGTCAAAATTCTGAATTTAGCAAGGGGTCATTTGTGTAGATCCTTCAAGGTTTCTTTATAGAAACCAACAGTTAAATAAAGGAATAATTGAAAATTAGTTGAAAAAAACAGCATTTTGTGTCAATGCTTTCACATTTAACTTCTTCTAATTATGACACCTCTTTGAAAGCAATATACCTTTACATCCGCTGGACATTCCTGGTTGTGGGGATATATAGGACTTGTAGGTTCACCAAGAACCAGACGAACCCAGAGCCAAAAAATGAGCAGCAACTTGCAATGGTTTTTTATTATGTACCGGGTATATAGCAATTATTCTGGGAAAATGTGTATATGGAAAAATCGGTATGAAAGACACCTATGTATTTCTGAAATGGGAACAAAATATAGAGTTTAGAAACAGTAGATATTTGCACATTTCCGAAATTGGGAATACTCATACTAGCATGAGAATTATCGGTCATTTTTCAAAATTACTTCTTTTTTACACATTGTCTTTCATTTGGAAGGCAGAAATGCATCGAAAGTCAATAGGTAATAACAGTTGCTTTACAAATCTGAATTACCCTAAGTTTCCCGATAAAAATTGTGCCTCACTTGTGTGGGTAGGCTTAGTGCCCACAACAGGATACGGCTCACAACGCAACGTGAACACACCACATTTTCACAATGAAAAATTACCCTTTTTTTGCAAAGTGCCTAGCTGTAGTTTTTGAACCCTAGCTCTGCCGGCACCTAGGGAAACCTAGCAAACCTATACATTTTTGAAAACTAAACACCCAGGGGAATCCAGGATTCCCCTGGGTGAAGGTGGTGAAGGAGAAACAGACTCTGTGGTGGACAGCTGGCCTAGATAGCAAGAGTGAGTGTGTACGGCTGTCCTCACTCCCCCACCATTTCGAGTTTACTAATTCAATAAACTCGGTTCCTCTCCAAAGGCGAGAGACATCACTTGAGGTGTTCTCTACTTTTCCAAATTGGGAAGAAGAAGGTTCTCCACCTAGGAATCTATATGGTGAGAAGTCCTGAGGAAAGCCGGGTGATTATTTAGAGCTGGCTGAAACATGTCGACAATTATGCAGAGTGGGTGGGTTGGAACCTCATTATAAGCTCTCCAACCTACCTCCCACGTTCTTTGGTTATTAATCCAGTCTGGGCACCTATTATTAAAATTGCAATAAGGATTTCCCGGGATCTGTTTTACATCACTGATTATCACTGGTTCTGCACCTTTATCTCACTTTTGGTTCCACTTATATTGTGTGTGTTGTATTGTCTTCCCCTCCCTTATTGCTCCACCTCCAGCGTTTGGCTGGCGCGTAGGTGTAGTAGCAGCCCTATGATGAAGCATGACACAGCTTGCTGTGTGTGAGGGCAGTTTTACTAAATTGATGGATTTTCCCCTCCCTTCCCCTTCACACACTATTGGGTCTTCACGTAATTTTGCTTTAACCCTCTTCTTTTTGTGATATTGAATTAACAAGCGGGAGGTCGAAGAGGGTTTTTCCTCTCACCCCTCTGTTCTTTGTGTGTTTTGAAACCAAAAACATTGTCAAACAAAACACATTTTCCTCACATTTCTGTGGGGAAAAGTTCTGGAATCTGCGTGGATCCACAAATTTCCACGCACCCCGCGTTCCCCAAAGGCTTCTGAGAAAAATGGTACCTCACTTGTGTGGGTAGGCCTAGTGCCTGCGACAGGAAACGGCGCAAATCGCAACATGGACACACCACAATTTCACAGCGAAAAATGACAATTTTTTGGCAAAGTACCTAGCTGTAGTTTGTGAACCCTAGCTCTGCCGGCACCTAGGGCAACCTAGCAAACCTATACATTTTTGGAAACTAGACACCCAGGGGAATCCAAGATGGGGTGTCTTGACTGGCTCTCACCAGGTTCTGTTACCCAGAAGCCCTTACAAACCTAAAACATTGTCAAAAAACCCACATTTCCTCACATTTCTGTGGTGGAAAGTTCTGGAATCTGCGTGGTTCCACAAATTTCCACCCACCCCGCGTTCCCCAAAGTTTTCCAAAAACAATTGTACCTCACTTGTGTGGGTAGGCATAGTGGCAGCGTCAGGAAACGGCGCAAAACGCAACGTGGACACACCACAATTTCACAGTGAAAAATTACCCTTTTTTGACAAAGTACCTAGCTGTAGTTTTTGAACCCTAGCTCTGCCGACACCTAGGGAAACCTAGAAAACCTATACATTTTTTAAAACTAGACACCCAGGGGACTCCAGGATGGGGTGACTTGACTGCCTCTCACCAGGTTCTGTTACCCAGAATTCCTTGCAAACCTAAAAAATTGTCAAAAAAACCACATTTTCCTCACATTTCCGTGGTGGAAAGTTCTGGAATCTGCGTGGATCCACAAATTTCCACTCACGCCGCGTTTCCTAAAGTCTTGTGAGAAAAATGGTACCTCACTTGTATGGGTAGGCCTAGTGCCCGCGGCAGAAAACGGCACAAAACGCAACATGGACACACCACAATTTCACAGTGAAAAATGACCCTTTTTTGGCAAAGTGCCTAGCTGTAGTTTTTTAACCCTAGCTCTGCCGGCACTTAGGGAAATCTAGTAAACCTACACATTTTTGAAAACGAGACACCTAGGAAAATAAATCTAGGATGGGGTGACTTGACTGCCTCTCACCAGGTTCTGTTACCCAGAATCCCTTGCAAACCTAAAAAATTGTCAAAAGAAACATATTTGCCTCAAATTTCTGTGGTGGAAAGTTCTGAAATCTGCGTGGATCCACACATTTCCACTCACCCCGCGTTCCCCAAAGTCTTCTGAGAAAAATGGTACCTCACTCACATGGGTGGCTCAAGGACCCGTGACAGGCAAGGGTCCAAAACCTATTGAGGCGACATCAAAATTACCTATCACAAACCAACCTGGTTTTGCAAGGGGGGTCCCATGAGTTTTTGGCCCTGGACTCAGCGACCATCTTGGGGAACTTACCAAACCCACACATTTCTGGAAACTAGACACCTGGGGAGTCCAGCGAGGTATGGCTTGCGTGGGCCCCCTAACGTTTTCCTACCCACAATCCCCTGCAAACCTCAAATTTAGCTAAAAAATCACTTTTTTCTCAAATTTCTGTGTGGGAAAGTTCTGGAATCTACATGGATCCACAAATTTCCTCCCACCCAGCGTTCCCCAAGGTCTCCCGATAAAAAATTATACCTCACTCGCGTGGGTGGGTCAAGTACCCACGGCAGGCAAGGGCCCAAAACCTATTGAGGTGACATCAAAATTACCTATCACAAAACAACCTGGTTTTGCAAGGGGGGTCCCATGAGTTTTTGGCCCCGGGCTCGGCGGCCATCTAGGGAAATCTACTAAACCCACACATTTCTGAAAACTAGACACCCGGGGGAGTCCAACGATGTATGGCTTGTGTGGGTCCCCCAACGTTTTCCTACCCAGAATCCCCTGCAAACCTCAAATTTATCTGAAAAAATCACTTTTTCCATACATTCGTGCGTGGGATAACCGTGCCAGCACAAATCTCCTACCACCCAGCATTCCCCTTGTTCTCCCGCGTGAAATGATACCTCACTTGTGTGGGTGGGCCAAAGGCCTGTGACCAGGAAGAGCCCAAAACATAGGGATTTAGAGTATAGCACCGAGAACTCTAAGCGCTACATTTTTTTAAAAATACGTTTTTAGCCAGTTCTGCTTTGGACACCCACACAAGTGAGGTATCATTTTACTTGGGAGAGCAAGGGGAACGCTGGGTGGTAGCACATTTGTGCCTGCATGGTGATTCCACGCAAAGATATGTGGAAAATATCTTTTTTTCAACTAAATTTGAGGTTTGCGGGGTATTCTGGGTAGGGAAACATTGGGGGATCCACGCAAGCCATACCTCTTTGGACTCCCCAGGGTGTCTAGTTTTCAATAACATGTGGGTTTGGTAGGTTTCCCTAGATGGCGGCAAGCCGGGGCAAAAAACCAGGTCGTCCCCCCCCCCCCCCCCCCCCCGAAAACCAGGTAGTTTTGTTATAGGTAATTTTGAAGTCTCCACAATACGATTTGGGCCATTTTCTGTTTCAGCCACTTTGCCTACCCTCACAAGTGAGGTACCATTTTTATTGGGAGACCTGGGGGAATGCTGAGTGGGAGGAAATTTGTGGATCCACGCAGATTCCAGAACTTTCCCACACAGAAATTTGAGAAAAAAGTGATTTTTTTCAGCTAAATTTGAGGTTTGCAGGGGATTCTGGGTAGGAAAACATTGAGGGACCCCCGCAAGCCATACCTTTCTGGACTCCCCGAGTGTCTAGTTTTCAGAAATGTGTGGGTTTGGTAGGTTTCCGAAGATGACCGCCGAGCCCAGGGCCAAAAACCCAGGTGACTCCCCTTGCAAAACCAGGGTGTTTTGTGATAGGTCATTTTGATGTCTCCTCAATACGTTTTGGGCCCTTACCTGTCGCAGGTACTTGACCCACCCACGCAAGTGAGGTACCATTTTCATCGGGAGACCTGGGGGAACGCTGGGTGGTAGGAAATTTGTGGATCCACGTAGATTCCAGAACTTTCCCACATGGAAATTTGGGAAAAAAGTGATTTTGTTCAGCTAAATTTAAAGTTTGCAGGGGATTCTGAGTAGGAAAACGTGGGGGGGCAGAAAGGCTGTAATGGTGGGTGCATTGGCGTGCCCGTTTTGGGCAGCCCCAACCTAAATAAAATTACGCAAAAAAAATCCCTGGTATTTAGTGGGTTTTCTGCCCCCCCAGGGGGGCAGATGGGGGCTACTGCCCCATCTGCCCTGCAGGGGGGACAGAAAGGCTGTAACGGTGGCAGGGGAAGGGGGCATTGGCATGCCCGTTTCGGGCAGCCCCCACCCTAAATAAAATTACGCAAATAAAATCCCTGGCAGCAAGTGTGTTTTCTGCCCCCCGGGGAGGGCAGAAAGGCTTTAATGGTGGCAGATGGGTGGGGGCATTGGCGTGTCCGTTTTGGGCAGACCCCACCCTAAAAGAATATGTTCAAAAAACAAATCCCTGGTGTTTAGTGGGCTTTTGCCCCCCGGGGGGGCAGAAAGACTGTAATGATTGTGGGGGGTCGGGGGCATGGGCATGCCTGTTTTGGCCAGCCCCCACCCTTATTTTTATATGCTAAAAAAAATCCCTGGTGTCTAGTGGGCTTTTTGCCCCCCCCAGGGGGGCAGATTGGGGGCTACTGCCCCCATCTGCTTCCCAAGGGGGGCAAAAAGACTAAATTGTGCCAAATTGAATTGGGGGAGCAAAGGCCCTTGCCCAAGGGTCCGCTCCCCCCTCCCTGGTGTCTTGTGGGTGGATCCCTGCTTGGGGTTCACCCTCCTGTGGCGATCTCCAAGCAAGGATCCACTGGAGTACCATTGAATAGGGGAGATTCTACCCTTTCCAACGATACCTCTCCCGTCTTTCTATGTGCTCAGGGGGCTGAGATAGCCCCCTGAGCACGTAGAAAGGGAAACTGAAATGAGCCATTTGGCTCATTTCAGTTTCGGTTTCACTGAAATGACATCAGTGCGACGTGCGCACCGATCGTCATTTCAGGGAAACCAGGGGGGGGGGGGCCCTCGGGAGCTGGGGAAGCTCTTCCCCAGCTCCCGAGGCTCTTTGGGTGTAAAGGGAATCCCTCTGGTGCCTGCACCCGAGGGATTTCCGGGGCGATGTGTCATGACGGCTGGGAGCCGTCATGAGCACACGCCCACCGTGTTTCATTCATGACGGCTCCCGGCCGTCATGAGCACGGAAAGGGTTAAAAGATTTTAAAAGGGAAGACACCTTGACCCAGTACTTTGGAAAAAAGGAAAAGGTGACTTAAAAATGTGGTCTCTTAATCGATGAGCGGGAGCACTGCGGCAGAAAGGAGAGGCTCGTTTGAGTTCTGCTGCAGGAAAGGGTGCACTGCCGCAGTAAGGAGAGGCTTGCTGAGTCATCATTTGGAACTGAGAGCACTCGGCGAAAGCACTGTTTGGGGGCGCAGTTAGGTCGCATTACAGGCAGTTAGAAGATTTGGAGGTTTCAGAGGTAAGGTACTGTGACATTGGGCTATTTGCTGGCAAGGGAGATTGCCGGTAGAAACAGCCCTGCTTGTTAACAATGCAAGCACTATCTCCCGTGGAAAGCACGTCGTTTTACATGCAACATGCAGCTATCTTGGGTGATTGGGGAGCAAGCTATTTTAAGTATTGCACAGCCATTTTAAGTGATTGGGAGCATTGTCTGTAATGGTGACAGGCACAACTTTTAGAAGCATATTCTATGGTAATTCAGCAGAGGTGTCGGCATTTGCCTGCTAGTGCTAAATTTATACAGCACTTTGCCTGTCACGGTGACAGGCACACCTTTATCGATCTATTAGCCTTGGTGTGCTAGTGTAATACAGTGGGTTGCCAGTGCTTTGCTTGTCATGGTGACAGGCACATCTTCATCGTTATTTCAACATCAAAAGCAAATTTGTCTGCAAGGACAGTTTTCAAAAAGAAAACCGTGAGTTTTCTTCTTAAAATATTTAAGATTCCAGAAATGTTTTATTTGCATATGGTGGAGACAACAGAAAGTACTTTCTGTGCACAGGTAGTGCTCTGTGTCATTTTGGTGAAAATCACCTTTGAATCAGAAAAATGCATCACAAGTGCAGTAAGGTATAAAAGTTGGTATTCAGCAAGTGAAGAAGAGCAGCAGAGTGGCAGATTGTGCTCCAGACATGGTGACAGGCACACCTTTTTATCAAGAACCTGATGCTTCAAGTCTGACGTTTAAGCATTTTCTCAAAGTCTGACTCTTCTAGTCTGGTTTTGGCTGTCATCCACTATTGTTACTTTTTTTTTCTTCTTTTTCTTCTCTCTTTCCAAGTTGGTACTGCTTTTAGTTTTCAGGTACAACGATATGCAGAATGTAATTCCGCCACCTTTCTTCTTGTGTAGTGTTGTACTGCAGCTTATCTATTTTGCTATACTGCAGCTTATCTATCCTGTGATGTTGCTGTGCTCTAGAATCTATGGTCTCCTAGCAACTGTATTGAGATTGTACATTCCTGTTGGAGCTGTTGGCAGAGCTGGTCTTCCTGTCTCCGCTGTTCATGTAGCCAATGAATAACCAGCTTCTTACTTCTTACGTCAACTTGGTTACTACAAAATTATGGCGACGATCTTTGGCTACATGGAGGAACCCACGCAGCTGTTTTGAAAACTTCTGAACTGGCTCCTGTCTCCTGCATCAACTCGTTTCCACACAACTGCTGAGGAACAACGTATTCTGACTTCTAAATACGAGGTATTTTGTGTCTGTCTATGCTGCCTGCCCTGCGTTTTTTGTGACATTTAAAAAGGAACTCTCTTTTTGAACAAAAGAAAAAGCGTTCACTCTTTGAGCTCCAGCGACTGTCACTTTCTGTGCACATCGGTATTGGCTGCTTTGCGCTTTATTTTGACACCCACATATCTGTTTTTCGGAGTGGGTTAGAGAGAAAAAGGGTTTAATTTTAAATCAAAACAACTGCCATCACTCCTCGTGCTTCTAAACTTATCACGGATTTATCCTCGCGCCTACCTTCCTCGAGCCTGCGCTTCGTCCGTCCATAATCAGGATCGCCTCCATGTCTTCAACATGTGACATCATCGCGTCACATCACGTTGCATGAAGGTGGCCATTTTAGCTCATTGGGAACCTTCCTGCGTTGTGGACGTTGCATAGGTGCCATCTTGGAGCAAGAAAAAAGAAGAACGATTTCTCCATGACAACGCGTGTCTCTTCATCGTCGGTGACACGCACACCATTTTAAGCATTGGTATCTATGGGAACACGTGTCTCTTCATTGCCGGTGACATGCACACCATTTTAAGCATTGATCTTCATTACAATGTGTGTCCTTTCATCGTCAGTGACACGCACAACATATTAAGCTTTGATTTACATAACATTGCGTGTCTCTTCATCATCCGTGACACGCACACCATTTTCTTCATTGTGTCAAATGCTGCAAAAACCCGAGGCTTAATTACTTTGCGTTTACAGCCCAACAGAGTTAAATTGAAGCAACACATGTGCTTCTTAACTTTAAGAGCTCATTCAGTCTACAGTTGTATGTGTCAAGCACTGTTTGCTTACAGTTAATAGTATTTTACTGCTCATATGTGGTGATGAACACAACCTTATTTTTTTTATTCACAGTGTCTATCTAACAGTAGAAGTACTATATTCTTTAGTGTGTCTTTAGTGACACACACACTTTCTGCATCCTACTGTGTGTTTCACCTGTACATCTGCGGTGGTATACACATCTTCACATAGTGACATAGTATTAGTGCAATTTATATACACGAGTACAGTTTCAATTACTCATTTCTCTTATTTTTGCATATTTACATTTTAATATTTTATGTTTACTATTTATTTGTTGCTTTAGCTTTTGTCACTGTCGGACACCATTTCTCAATCAAATTTGCCCAGTTTTGCAGAATTGTGCACTATGTAGTCTGTAAATCCACCACCTTCATTTCTTGAGTCGCCTGGTGATCCTCCAGTCAGGTGGGAAAACTGGTTTGATGCCTTTCAAACGTATCTGGGAGCCATAGGTGCTTTACGTTTTAGTGCACAAAGAAAAAAATGTCTCCTTCACTTTCTGGGATTTGAGGAATGATCTATCCATAAAAATCTTCCACCTCTTTCTCAAGAACAACTTAATGGCATTAATGAATATGAGTAAACCATCATTAAGTTGAGAACCAGATTTGACAAACAACCAAGCCTTATGGTTCTAAGGCACAAGTTCTTTAAAAGGAAACAGACAGAAGCAGAAGATGTGGATGCTTACATTTCCGCCTTACGCAGGCTAGCAGCTGACTGTAGGTTTGAAAACTTTACAGATCAACTCATTAGAGATCAGTTCGTTTGTCAATGCAAGGATAAGAATATTCGACAAAAACTCTTGACTTTGGGTGATCCATCTCTAGATGAAACTATAAAAGTCGCCAAGAGTATAGAAATTTCTATCATTTCTCTAAAAGAACTAGATGACAAGCCGCATGATGCTGTTAATGTAGTCAATGCTAATAACCCTGTGAAGCAACGTGTTAAATTCACTCAATCGGTCCATCAAGCTTCGAAGCCCAATTCTGATCTTGCTAATTCCACTAAGGGAAATACTAATAATATGTGCATCAGATGTGGGAATCCACCACATGTCAAAGGTTCCCGTTGTCCCGCTAGTAACGTTATGTGTAATTACTGCAAAAAGATGGCGCATTTTGCCAAAGTTTGTTTAAAGAAAAAGAGCGTTAGGAAGCCAACTATTTGTAGTGTTGAATCTGATTGCGAGTCTGACCTGGAAGTTATTTCTGTTATCAGAAGCTCAGATGAGTTATATTCTGTTGAACATGCTTCCTCCCAAGATGTTGTTAAGGGTGATCCCTCTTTGTGTATTGATCCCATTGTGGATATTAAGGTTGGGGATCACACTGTGAAACTCTTAGTTGACTCAGGGACCAAGATCACAATGATCACTCAGAAATTGTTTGAAGAAACCTGGAATGGTTCTCAATCCCTATCTCCTCCTGATCGTTCTCCTGTCTCGTATGAGGGGCGGATAATAGATTTATTAGGTTATTTTGAAGATGAATTGCAATTCAAGGTAGGAGAATTAAGGGAAAGATATATGTCGCAGTAAAGGGAATCAACATACTGGGTTGGTTTCATCAAGGCCTATTCGGGATGATACTCGAACCAGGAGCAAAGGAACAAGTGTTAGTTGTTGGATGCTAGTCTTGTATGGAAGAACAAGTACCCTGAGGTTTTCAGTAAGGAGTTGGGAAAAATTAGAGGATTTCGGCACAAAATAATCGTCAAAGATGATGCTCTTCTCACTAAACACAAACTTAGAGGAGTTCCGTTCAGTGTGAGGGATGATTTGGAAAAAGAATTAAAGGGTCTGTGTGCCAAAGGGATCATCGAACTGACAGACTCTTCATTTAGCTTTCCCCCTTAGTCGTAGCAAGAAAAAGGGGAAGAGATCTTTGCGTTTGTGTCGATTTGAGGTCCCTGAATAAGGAGATTTGGGTAGATTCCCATCCCTTACCAAAGATTAATGGCCTATTCTCTTCCACCAAAGGAGTATGCTATTTCACAAAACTTGACTTGGCCAGCGCTTACCACCAGGTGGAGCTTGATCTTGAATCGTGCCATCTAACTGCATTTGTGTCACCTCTGGGAACTTTTCGCTACTGTTGCATGCCTTTTGGGCTTGCGTCAGCGGCGTCTGTTTTCCAGAGAATAATGAGCAGTATACTCAGGGATGTTGATGGGGTCTTAGGGTTTCAGGATGATGTTCTCATTTTTGGTAAGGACCTTGCTTCTCATGACCGTGTTTTGGAAAGAGTGTTAACCCTGTTCAAAAAACGTGGTGTAATTTTGAAGGAGGAAAAGTGTAAATTTTTGTGCTTAAAAGTTGAATACTTAGGACATGTTATATCCCAAGAGGGGGTCAGTCCACGACCAGGACTGCTTCAAGCAATAGTTGATGCACCCGATCCAGTAGACAAAGCGGGTGTCAAGTCATTATTGGGGTTATGTGAGTACTATTCACAGTTCATACCAAACTTTGCATCAATTGTACGTCCTATAAGCAATCTTCTTAAAAAGGGAGTCAAGTTTGAATGGTGCAATGATTGGGTAGTGGCCCTCAAGTTTGTGAAGTCTGCTTTAAGTGATGGTCCTGTACTTAAACCATTTGACCCAAGTTTACCTTGTTGCGTCACTGTCGACGCAAGTCGAGTAGGTATTGGTGCCTCCTTAACTCAAATGGACAACAATGGTGAGAGCACTGTATGCTTTGCGTCAAGGGTACTGAGAACTCCTGAGCTCCAGTATTCAGTCATCGAAAGGGAGTTGCTGGCATGTGCATTGGCCATTGAGAAGTGTCAACCTTACATCTGGGGTAAGCGTTTCATGCTTTTGACTGATCACAGGCCCTTAGTAAGCATCCTGGGGGGTAGTGTGAGTAAATGCTGTTCTCCCAGAATTATGCGCATGGTGACGAAACTTCTTCAGTATCAGTTTGGGGTGCAACATATTTCTGGTGGTAAGAATGGAAGGGCAGATTTCTTGTCCCGTTTTCCCATTAAGTCGAGTGAACTTGACGATGTCAATCTGGACGAATTTTCAAGTGAGGATTGTGATGATTGTCTGGTTGCTGTGCTTGATCTACCTGATTTAAGTTTGGGCTCTGAAACTGATTAGGTGCAGGCACTGGAATCGGATTGTGTGATACGTGAAGTTTGAACTTTCGTCAGGAATGGGTGGCCCAGAGAGAAGCTACTTCCCACTCCTCTTCAACCTTTCTGGAAGGTTGAAGGTGAACTGTCCATTGAAGATGGGTTGCTGCTCAGGGTGGACAAATTTGTACCCCCCGGTGTTTTCCGCAAAACCATTATTGAAAGAGCTCACAATGGTCATCTAGGTTCACCACTCACTAAGCCGCGCAACAGAGACATTTATTGGTGGCCAGGGATGGATGCTGAGATTGATTCTATGGTTGCTGGTTGCTGTGTCTGCGGCGCAGCTGACAAAAGTTTAAAAGTGTCTGTTCCACCATTGATTGAGTGCCCCAAAGGTCCTTGGTTAAAACTGGGCATTGATGTCATGGGGCCTTATGAGGTACTCCCAGGTGGATCTTGTTTTATTCTGGTTTTAATGGACTATGCGTCGAAATGCCCAGAGATTAAGCTGGTGAAAGAAGCCAACACTAAGACTGTTGTGGAGTTTCTTAAGAACTTGTGGTTGAGAGAGGGTTTTCCTGAGACTTTGGTTTCAGATAATGGAAATCAGTTTATTAGTACTGAATTTGAGTAATTCCTCCATGAATCTGGAATAAAACACCACAAGAGTTCCCTTTATCACCTACAGAGTAATGGTTTGGTTGAAAGAATGAATCGGGTGGTGGGGGAGTGCATTAAGTGGGCCAGAGCTGGTAGTCATGATATTTGCAAAGCACTTAATGCTATGATTTGGTTCTATAGAACTACACCCCATTCTGCAACTAAAATTTCACCTTTTAAATTGTTGAGAGGAAGGAAGCCAAACACTAGTTTCAGGCCTGCTTGGATGAGCAAATGGGTCAGATCTGAATCTGATGTTGCTCATTTAATGTCTTTGGTGAGTGAGAATATGTCGACTTCACAATCCAAACAGAAGCTATGGTTTGACTTCCGCAGAGGTGTTAAAATGGCTACACTGGAAGTGGGGGACACAGTTAAAATTAAGAGTGGTGTTCATGCTAAGAAAGGTGACAGCAAATTCAGTCAACCTGTCAAAGTTCTCAAGATTCTTGGAAATGCAGGTATGGTTGATGGAGGTCATTGGTGGAACCTCAACAGGGTTGTGAAGGTTCGTGTAAGTGATGTTGTTCCACCTTCCAGGAAAAGTGTTCTTCCTTGTATTGACCAACCATGTTCCTAGAGAAGTTCTAGAAATATTGTTAGGCCTGCCAGGTACAGGTCGTAATTCTGTGTTTGTTATTTTTTTTCTCTTTATGTTCTCTTTCTCTCTCTTTTTTTTTATTTTAAAAAAAACACGTTTTCTTGGGAGAAGAGAAGATATGTTGTACTGCAGCTTATCTATTTTGCTATACTGCAGCTTATCTATCCTGTGATGTTGCTGTGCTCTAGAATCTATGGTCTCCTAGCAACTGTATTGAGATTGTACATTCCTGTTGGAGCTGTTGGCAGAGCTGGTCCTCCTGGCTCTGCTGTTCATGTAGCCAATAAATAACCAGCTTCTTACTTCTTGCGTCAGCTTGGTTACTACAAGTAGTCATGGGGAACCCACAGTAAAATGGAGCAATTAGAAAAAAATGTTTGGGTATTATGCTAAGGTGTGTGGAACGACTCTTACTGCAAAAAGAAGAGAATATGTTCTCTGGTGATATATATTGTCTGGGGGGAGAAGGCACAAAGTTCTGGAACATTTACCAGAATAAAATAAAGTTGAACGGGAAGAACTGAGTGAATATGGTATGTATTCTTTATCTTGATCAACACTACTTACCTAGGGTGAGCACCTTTCTTGAAAGGCCCCATTTTGGGTTGAGAGAGCAGGGCAAAGATGAGACTGTGCAGGAGTTTGTGACAAGTCTAACTAGCATTTACCTGCAAGTTCTGGGGAAATATAGAGGAGAGAATTGGAGATAATAATAATAATAATAATAATAATAATCCATATTTGTAAAGAGCAAACATATCACCCCTTAAGGTTTCAAGGCACTGGGGGCCATCGGGGAGATTAAGTGAGCTATTGCCCAGAGTCACATGATGCTTACCTGTGCGGCCACCGGTGCCGGTGACCGAACCGTGAGACCTGTACTACGGAGTCAGCCACTCTGACCACTGCGCCACACCTCCGAAAAGTTGATACTTAGGTGTGGATGTGTTAAAATCAGGGTGGAACTTTGCCCCAAAGACGAACCACCTTTAGTAGAAGTCATTTTGGTTGCAAAAACAGTTGAGTACATGATGAAATGTGTATCTGAATTATAAATGGAGTAAAACAAAGAAAGTACATACTGACAAAGTAGAAGAAATTGTGTGAGGTGAAAAGTAAGTTGGGTATAAAAGAAGATTGAGTGGAGTTTATTGGTGAGTGTTTTCAGTGCGGAAGGAGTGGACACAGGACCAATTCAAGAATTTGTCTAGCATGGAATGTAACATGTCATAACTGTGGTAAGAATGGTCATTTTAGGAAGTGTTGTAGGGAAAAAACAAGGCAAGGTCAGAGTAAGGACAGAGAGACAGTCACCCATGAAGTATTTTCTAAATAGGCAATTCACAAGGAGAACACCCTAAAAGAGAAGTGAAGATTGATGGATTTAAGGTAAACATTAAATTTGCTTTGTGTTCTCACTTGCCCATCATTTCAAATAAAACATACATGCAGTGGTTTGTGGAGAAGACAAAATTACATTCCATGAACATAAGGCCAGGTGGGTATGTGGGTCAACCCATAAACATAAATGGTAATTTTGGGGCATGCTGTCAGGACCTTGCAGATATCAAGATTTCCACAGGACCAGAAGTATCTTCCCAAATCCCCCCGGTGATTGCCAACACTAATCCTGATCATTTATTTCAAGGACTCATGTCAAGCACCCACACGGGGAAAAGGGGAATGGGAAGAAAGAGAGATTGCCTCCAGTTCCTGGTTCTCTGCTGAAAAGTCTTCCTTTAAAGAACTCACGACCTGTTTTTACTGTATTATAGTAGTTCAGTGTAAGGAATCTCTTGGCTACCTGCAGAGGATGAAAAGAGCAATTGAATAACTACTTCCTGACTACACTAGTAATTCAATTACCAGTCTGAACATTTTAACTACTAACTACCTGGAAAATGGATTGGCTTGCCTCCATCTTGAATTGACAATAGTTGTATACTTGAATTTATCTTTAGACCTTCTTCTTTAAAACTTGCTGAGCATTAAAGTCTTTACAAAAGTTCCAGCACTACAATTCAATAACTCTAATTCTTACTGTCCCTTGACAACCCATGTTGTCAAGTTTGAAGATCCTCTGAATACTTCTTTCCTCTCTGCAGTCTAAACCTTCTTTTTTTTAACTTAATGTCTCCACCAAATTAGAGTTAGAAAGGATTATTCTGGTGTGCACACCTATTTGCACTAAGCGAAACTCTAAATTTTAAATAGCCAGCCAACTAGACGGCAAACACTTGTCAGTACTTTTAAATGTATTGACATCTAATGGATTGAAAACAAAGCCTCTCTAAGTAAAAACTGTAGCACAAGAAGAGCTGAATGTTCCTTCACGGCATCTTGCCGTTTTTATTTTCTAAAGACACCGCAACAGTGTATAAAATTCCTGCTGCTCCTTCAGCCTCCTCCGATCAGGTGAAACAGTTAGGAGTCCTAACTTTACTACTCCTAAATTGAGAAAAATCCTAACTTTAAGACTTTCGGTATTGGCAGAAGGCATTTAGGAGTCCTGAAGTTAGGACTCCTAACTTCTGTGAATACCGAACTGAGTAAGTGCTTTCTGTGAATATCAAAATGAGTAAGTGCCTTCTGTGAATACCAAAATGGTAGTAAGTTTAGGATTTTGTCTTTGGTTAGTTCTGTGAATCGGGCCCATAGTATTTAAATGACTATATGTGAGAGTGAGTGATTGTGAGAGTGGCTGTATGGGTGAGCGTGTGCTTGTATCAGTGATTGTATAAGAGGGTAAGTATGTGTTAGTATCTGTATGAATAAGCGATGTGGTGTGTGTATAAATGTATAGGTGAGTAAATGGGAGTGTGATTGATTCTTTGCATGACTGACTAGGTGTGTGAGTAACGCTATGGATGAGTGGCGGTTTGTGAGTGTCTGTATATGTGTATGAGTACATATGATAGTACTGTATTGATGAGTGACTGCATGTATGAGTGACTGTATGGGTGAATGAGTGGATGTGTGTGTAGACCTAGGAATCAGTGAGTGGGTATGTAGTAACTGATATTGCTGTGTCTATGGTTTCAAAAATGGTAGTCTGTATTTTAGAGTGGGTGTATCAAAGGTTATATTAGGTTGTGAGGTGGTGCATCAGATTATCACGTGGATGATGTCATCAGTAATGTCATCAGTGATGTCACTGACCATGTCATGAATGATGTAACAATTGAAGTCATCAGCAGTGCATTGCGGGGGTACGAGGTATATTTAGCGGAACTAATTATAATGGAAGAATTTCACTGGTTTTGTACGAGTGAAATGTCCAACTAACCATAATGTCCCTGAAACCTATGTTTTTTTCAGTGAATTTCTGAGGTTTTTTAAATGCTAATTTCTAACTATAACGTCCCTGGAAACCTATGGTTTTTTCAGTGAATTTCTAAGGTTTTTTAAATGCTTATTTCTAACTATGCCTACAGAGGTAGGACATGTGCAGAAAGAGGAAGAAAGGCACAGAAAGAAGCAAGAGAAATGCAGAAAGAGGCAACAGAAGTCCAGAAAGACAAAGAAAGGTGCAGAAAGAAGCAAGAGATATGCAGAAAGAACCAACAGAGGGGCAGAAAGAGGCCTTGTTGCAAAGTCATCTTGTGCCCCCAACTTTTTGCTGATGGGTACTGTTGGTAACCGACTCTGACTAACCAGGCCTAGAGCCAGTGTATGCTAAAAGACACTTAGAATACAGTGAAAACACCTACATACACTAGGGTACACTATAGGTTTTTCCCCTGTAATTGGCATGACCTCCTCTGTAGGACCCAGTATATAATAGGGAAGGGGGATTAAAACTACCTCTAAATCAGAGGTGCAGAAACATGCTTCGTTAACTAGTAGTCACGTTTGCAGAGTGGTAGAGAAAGGGTGCTGGGCCTCCAACCAGCGCTCAGGATTTCCGCGGCATAGGACTTACAGCAGGTACCATGAGGGCTTCTTGTCTCCCAAGAAGACCTCATCGCCCCACCAACAGCGTGCAAAGAGGTGCATTTGCCGAGTGGTATAAAAATGGGCATGGCCTCGGACCACCTCTCTGCAGTCCAGCTGTGTGACACTTACTGGAGGTACCTGGTGGGCTAGTTGGCCCCCAGGGACCCTCAGTATTCAAGGGGACTTAATTAACCAACTTAGAACGCACCAGGGGGCACGTTTGAAGAGTGGTGTAGGGAGGGGACAGGTCTGTGTGGCCCCCCTTCTTTAAGTAATTTTTTGGGCCCTGTGGACCCCATCCCCCAGGGCCTGCCACATTTTTTTTATTTTAAAAAAAAAACCAGGAAGGGGGCTGTGCGGCCCCTCTCCCGAGGCCGATTTCAGCCCCTGGGACCGTATCCCCTGGGGCATGGCCTTCTTTTGAAAATTTTTAGTTACAGGGGAAGGGGGCCATGTGGCCCCCTTCTCTGGGCCACTTTTGGCCCCTGGGACGCCATTACCCGGGGCCTGGCCTTCCGTTTTTATTTTTAATTACAACATTTATTAAAAAGGAGGGGGCCGAGTGGCCCCTGCCGGGCCACTTCTGGCCCCCGGGACACCATCCCCCATGCCGGCCCTCAAGTTGGGGACTGTGGGGGGAGCCCCAATGCCCCCACAGTCCCTGCTGGCTCCCCGCCTCCTGCGGGAGCGGGAATTGTTTTTGGGCAAGGGGAGCTACTTACATGCAGCTCCCCTTGCCCAAAAGCAATCTGCTTTGCTTTTTGGAAGGGAGAGCAGGTTTGCTTCTCTCGCATCCAAAAAGCAAAGCAGAGTTTGCTAATACAGGGCGAAGGGTTGTGCCCCCACCCTGCCATAGCAAACAGCAATGTCCCGGGGGTGGGCACCCGGGACATTGCAGGAGCCGGCCCTGGGGGACGGCGGTCTCCAGGGACATCAAGGGCAACCTAAAAGTGAACGCACAGAGCACACACATGAAGAAGCAGAATTAGTAAGTAGTCACAGAACACTCATGAGGAAACAGAATGCACACTGGATGTCACAGTCTACAGCCAGGTTGACACATAATCAGTAAGGAGTCACAGCACACATGAGGAAACAGAACACACACAGGAAGACACAGAATCAGTAAGCAATCAGATAACACATGAAAAATAACGCACATAGCATGACACAGACTACACAGAGGGTGAAACAGAATCGGTAAGCAGTCACAGAACATGTGAGGAAAAAGAACACAATTCAATTTCATCTTTAGTCTGTTAAAACAAAATAAAAAACACATACAATGTGAAATAAAACATATAAATAGTTAAAAACATTAAATTCATAAAAATATATATTTAAGTCCAAGATAAGACGGCCATAACATGACAGCCATGCATGGAGCAGACTTGTTTAATTACAAATTCAGATTTAGACCGTGTTTATTGAAAGGCGAGCACGGACAGCAGTTTTCAAGAAAGCACCTATGTAAAAATACTCTCATCATTATTGTGTTGAAGGAGCATACTAGATGCTACCATAAACTTGGTGACGTTATGCTGTCAGATTCACCGACAGCCGTCTCTTTACTCCGCTCTGAATCTATACCAGGGGGAGCCCCGGTCTTAAAACTAAAAAAAACTGTCATTTTGGCAACATAGCACCACGTAAATATGAGCAGTAATAATTGTAAGCACGAAAAGCGACGCCTCTGTTCGAAGTGCCCACTCCACCAGTGTGCAAAATGTGTCACGCACCAAGGTAAATACTGTATTTATATTAATATAACTGCACTTGAAAGGTTACTCTAAACTTACAATGCTACCTGCTGCGAAATTCAGTAGACCAGTCGCAAATGGTTTCCATTGTGTCCAAGATTATTGATTACCAGTGGACGATCTAGCCATTGGACCAAGCGCAATGTGAAACTATACAAGCCACAGAACCATGTGGTTCTAATTTGTAACTTGCACGTAAATGTTACAGCCAAAACACACCCCTTTGACCAAAAGCAGTAGGCAGTCGTAGGAAAACCGAAAACCGAAATCGCGCCAGGCACAGCCATCCATAAACAAATAAAAGCGGGTGGCACTTATCTTTAATAAAGTGAAAATGCGTCGTGCCACACACTAACATTGAATTAAATAAACAAGTAGTCCCCAAATAACAAATAACACTTACTAGTGTAAGGGAACTGTAATTGGCCGGTGCTCCTTCCGAAAAACCGGAATTTATGTATCGGAGCCCAAACGAATAAGGAGCAAGGAAACAAAAAACGACACACAAATTAACCAATTGCAAGAAGCATGCCAGAATGCCAGAATGCCAGATTACACTCCTGTAGAGTGAGTGAATCCTGCAGGTCTTGCAGCAGCGCATGCTCGCTGATGCTCGACCTAAAAAAGGATTCATCTGGTGCAAGCACCGTATGATCCCTTGTAGCCCTCACCTGTGTCGGGCAATGGGAAGGGAGTGCGGAAGTCAACCATTGGCTAACCGCTGTACGAATAGGGTTAATGAAAATGTGCATTTTATGTTTATTCATATTATAAAGTTCCATTTGGGTTCTTATTTTGTGTGCATCATATTTTGTGCCTAATTGGGTTGGCTTTTATTGTTATGTTTAGTGTATTATTCTGTGTTATTATTGTTTAAGGGGGATATGTGTAAAGACTTGCATGGCATTGCTGCATAGGGGTTTAGAATGTAAAATGCGTGGATCAGTTGGAGGGTTCTCAGGATAGCAATTGCTGCCAGGGAGGGCGGCCCTGACAGGTGAAATAAAGATGTTGGCTTACCACACTCCTGTCTTCAACTTACATATAGTTATTTATGATAAAAAGCATGCATATTTGGGACACTATTACCAACAATAACACCAGAACAAGCCAACTAAGTAGCACTTTTGCTATTTACCTTGAAATGATAAATTGCAGAGTGGATGCCCCACAATTCCAACCTCTCAAATGATGAAACGCAAATCGCAGGAGGGGAACCATTAGTCCATTGAGTCACCAGCTCTTGCTGTGAGTATTTGCCCTAGTAATTTCAGTGTCTTTTGTCAAATCTATAGCTGTCTTTTTCTTGACTACAGATGTATTTTAAATCTTGAACCCCAACCCCCTGAAAATGACTAGGCGCTCCCCCCCGCGCCTAGGGGAGGGGTGCCCTTAGTAGCACCATGGGACTGAGCCTCCTCTGGTGCCAAGAAGGGGACTGGATGAATGAAGAGGTCAGGTGACATCATCAGGGTGCGTAGGGAAAACTTAGGAGGATATTTAAGGCTGCGCCCTGGTGTTTCCAGCCTCTTTGTCCCCTTGGACCTCAGCCAAGCTGCAGGGGCTCATCATTGATGAGGAGCGAGGTTTCAAGTCGGCAGCTGAAGGAGTGTGGCCCGGAAGGTTGGAGGGGGCCTAGGCGTAGTGTGTTGCCCGCATAATGGGGCATTTAGTAATATGTAGTGGTGGTTAACCATATTGGTAAACTCACATTTTCTGAAATAAAAATAAAATTCTTGGCGCGATGCTACCTGCATCGGCCCTGCGCAGTAATGAAATGCAGTGGGCTCGGAGGTAGATTGAGATAGATATTGAGGCCGCTGCGATATGCGGGGCGCGCCCTCTTTCTTGGAGCGGCGGTATGGTGGCGCACACAGTTTGCAAAACATTTAAGGTGGAACTGTAACAGATTAGGAGGTGCCCCGTATGCACCGGGATCCATTATACCGCATTCGCACACGGAGTTTGTGCACTTGGGAGGATGCAGCTTAAAGGTGAGCACGGTAGATGGAGCGGCACAGTGAAGGGGACGATCATTGGTGTTGCCAGAGTTCGCAATGCAATATGTACAGTGTTCACGGCCGAACAGTTAATTTCTGCCTTTTTAGGTCTCGCCTAGCGTGGCAGTGCATGCGCTATTCGCTCAGCGAGATTTATTGTTAAGGACGACTTTCAGAAGAGGGCTTGAAGCCCCGCCCCTCATTTCCATTGGCTGGCGTCACCGTTTATGCTAAACGGTGGCCTGCCATTGGAAATTAGGTTTTGGGTTCACGCCCTTTCGCCTCCGGTCCAGACTCGGTAGCCTGCTTTGCTGCTTTCGCAAATCACTTTTTTATCTTTATGGGGCCATGTGTTTCTAATTGGAAACACATGGCCCCATAAAGAGAAGAGATCCCCATGCTCCGGCTGCAGCGCGGTCCTCTTTCACTTATTATATATCTGTATGCAATGACAGAAGCAGCAAAATACAAGTTGTCGTACACCACCACCAGCAAGGCTCCGTTTAATGGCGCTGTGCGTCTTAATCTCCACGTCTGTCGAGCTGCAGGGTTGACTGTGGCGTTACAACCAGAACTGCAGAATTTTGAATTTGAGAACCATGATTGAATCTCGGCGTGCTCAAAATCCTGTGATTCTGGGCACATCACTTCTCCCCGTGCCTCAAAACATGAATGTGATCTTGTGTAATTCAAGCGGTGCTCATGCACAGTGATCCAATATCGCCAGTGTGCCTCTCTGCTCCGTGCACTTCCCCCACATGACGGACCTGGCATGCTGTCCTGCTCCTCTGTATTCTTTCTGATCTGCCACACTTTTCACACACATCAGCTATTTATTTTCTCACATGAGCGCCTGCCGAGCTGGGCCTCTTTGCTTTGCTAGGTGGCTCTTTTCCATAAATGAGCTCCTTGCCAAGATTTATGGCTGTGTCTGCTACTCCACCCTCCTACAGTGAGCCATTAGACTTCACATGTAATGTTACCAGGGCAGTGTCATAAACCCAGCACAGTAGCAGAGCAAGAGTTTGTATTTAGATTACTGTGCACTTTGTATGTCTGAGTTCTAATCCTATTTCAAGAAACATGTTTAGAGTTTGCATTTATAAACATTTGAAATGCTGCTGAAGCTTTATTCATTAACTCTGCATTCATCACCTAAATTATGTTAAAAAAGGTATTTCTTTTCCAAGTCATAAGCAGGGGATGGTTTCAAGTGCTGCATCCAAATTGTAATATCACCTGAAACCCTTCATTTAAGTACTCTTTCTAGCAGCATCTCCAGGATCTGTGTTTATTTATTTTTTGGCGGTTTCTGTCTGGTAACTTTGCATCCAACAACTTACTAAGGCTAAAACAGGCCCTGCAAACACATATAATTTTGACAGTCCTCCTGCAGCTGTTTTTACTGTTATTCATAAAGGATAATAAAGTACATTCAATATAGCCTTTGCACATACGAGCACATTAATCATTGCCACCTAATTACACTTTACTAAATACCAGATAAATACATCCCACATAAAACTACTATACCACATAGCAATCATCCATTCAAATACACTCCACACCATGCCACATAATTCCGATCAGCATCATTTCACTCAAAATACCACACAGTTCCACGCCACGCAATTCAGCCCCACACATTTCCATTCTGCACCACATAATTCAACGACAAACCACATAATTCAAATCAACACACTTACACAACAAATGCATCCAATCCACACCTCAAAATTCAACATCATGTCACACAATTCAACAGCTCACCACATAATTAAATTCCACTACATACCACGCCACAAGACAACATACCAATACACATATTTACACTCCATAACACTCAATCCCATTCTACATAAGTCTAGCTAATTTAATACCACATAATTACTATCCACATAATTCCACTACACAAATACCCACACACACTATTCCACCCCACACAATTCCACAACTAACAAGTTCAAACCAAACCATATAATTAAACTCCACACTACATATATCCACTCCATAAACAAATGACATTGTCATTTACAACACCATTAACTCCATCTTTCACTAATGGGAGACCAATTGCATTGCAAATGCATGTGTTATTGTACTTTGTGGCAGATCTGCTCCACTTGGGGCTCTACAAACAAATTTGGTGATGAAGAGTAAATTGTATTTTTCTTAACAACTTTTTAATTAAAAAATTCTTCTCTTTATTTGCCTGTAATTCCCATAGTTGAAAAAATAAGCATTTGCAATGCAATAGGTCTCGCATTTTGCGAGTTTGAGCTATTGGCAAGTGGGCTGCTGGATGCTGTTAGTGTCTTGAGACCGTCACGGGTGTGTAGTGCACTTTATAAATGCTATGATTGATTGATTGATTGATTGGTGTAGGAGTGGTTGATCATAAGAACTTGCAGGAGACACATGTGAACTCTCGTTCAACGTTATGTGGTGCAGTGTGGCAGCAGTGCGGTGAGCGGCAGCCAGGCCTGAAAGCACAGAGGAGTAGAGCACGGTAGCGGGGCTTGGGACAGAACCAGGGTCCTTGGTGCTGAACACGGTGCAGATGCAGATAGGTACAGCTGTGCCTGCTGCACGCATCCTTTCATCATCCGTTTTTCAGCTGCCATTAAGTAGTTTGTGGGAAAGAGGAGGAGTGCAGGGTGCCGTGGGCGGGAAACAGAAACCAGTTATGTCACTTCCTGTACGATAGATGATCGGAAATCCAGTGACGTCCCTTTCTGTGCAGATGGTTGCTAGAAAATTAAGTTCTCTTTGTAGGTTTCTTCTACTGCCTAGATATAAGCCCTCATGTATTCCCCATGCTTGCAGTGCAATACAGCAGGTTAAACATTCACACTACACATATCGCCAGCGCACCTTTGTGCATGACGGCGTTTACATGCATGAGCACATTGAAGCTTGGTACAATCAGACTACAGCATTAGTTCTGTATTGAAGAGATAAAAGTTGGAGAGATTGCGGCTCTTCTCGAGAGTACATATGGAAAGATAAACTGTTTTCAAAGCCTGCGTTCTATACATTTTATCTTGAGTAACACAGATGCAGGCCATGGAACTGCTAAGCTCGGCGTTTCATTATTGCAAAATAACCAAGATAAGGATTGACTGAAAACTGGTAAATATAAAACTTTGCATCACTTTGCAATTAACACGAAAGTGTGTTATTACCATGAGTGCTTGGCGCTGTACCTGTGTGCGTTCCATCAGTGCTTGGCACTGCACTGTAATGGCATTCTTGTGAAAAAACATCTCTGGGGTAAAAATCTTTCACAACCGGGCACATAATTTGACAGATTATTTTCCCCTTCTTACTACCATATTCCTGTCGGTGCACTGTAGTCACCAGCAAGCCACTTTTGTCCTCATGAGAAGGAATGACGGCAGCCGTTTCACCAACTCTCTGAGGAATACGGCTGGGTTTGGCAGGTACCATGCATGCAGTCGGAACAACTCGCAAAAAAAAAAAAGCATTACAAATGCAATAGGTCTCGCCTTTCATTAAGTTAAAGCCATTTGCTTGCTATACAATACCATTAGCAAAGCAAATGTCTTTAACTTAATCAAAGGCGCAACCTATTGCATTTTCAATGCTTGTTCTTTTTCATATCGGGAACACCTCGCAGAGATGGCGGCAGCATGGTCCCAGGAAGTCCACCAGTGTATCCTGAGGAGGTTGGCCAGCCAGCAGCGTGAGGGAAGGCAAGAGCGCACTGAAGACCGCCATGGCACTGGGAGTCATGGTGTAAGGCACCGAGGTCACATATGGATATCGGTTGGTTTGCTATGTCCAAATCCTTGTATGAAACCATTATTCAGACAAGTTAGGAAAACCCGCTTCTAGGGTGCAGGAACGGTTCAGGCAGGGGTCTTCTGTGATGTGCAGCAGTTAGTATGATTCGCTGATTATCAAAAGGTTTCGGCTCTTTCTCAGCTTTTGGTATCGCACCTCGGCCTCAGGCAAGTCCCAACAGGGGGTTCAAGGTCGCTGTTTATGATGGTGGCACTTGGACGGGTTATTAACCCACTTATGGCCGGCTCCGTCGAGGCCATCCAATTAAAGGTGGCATTTTTTATATTGCAAGTCCACCGGTTCGTATCCTAAAAGAAAAAAAAATTGCCACGTGTGTATTGGTTTATGGTAAACTTTGCGCTCCCTGCTCAACATCCATAGAAATGAAATAAGTCCACTCGATAAGTGGCAATCAGTGCAGGAGCTTGGGGTGCAAGACCCTCGGTGGTCCACTCATACATTCTTCAACTGCAGCGGGGAGATAATAGGACTTACTTCTGTTGTAGGTTTTCATCAGATGGAATCGGATTAGGATTGTCTCGTCTCTTTAGATTCCATGGCCTAATACCATTCAGCACCGCTTAGGCATGCATACAGAATTTGTTTGATGGTAGGGGACACCGGTTTGGCTGGATGATACGTTGACTTCACTGAACTAAGATTTGGGAGTCGTAATGCAGGGCTTATAATGGTTTATGTTGGTATTGTGTGACAGCACTGGTGTGTTGAGAATAACTAAATCTCCCCTTTCAGTGACGCCACGGTTTTTCACGATTCGATCAGCAGGCCCCAAGGACGGCTTTCACAAATGATGCTGTGTTGCAATAGAGGTTGAGTCCTCAGGGAACGTTGTACGCACCTGATAGCTTCAGAGAACAGGAAGCATGTGTCATGGGTTTCCTAAACTAGTGAAGCAGGAGTTCGAGCCCGAGCAAGGGCGGGTGTTTTGACCTCAGGTGATAATCATAAGTGTGTATAGCCCATTTTTGGTAGGATTCTTGTACAAGGGCCAGGTTTGGTTCACGCTAGGTGAGCAGCCAACAGTCGCATCTGTATTACTCTCCAGGGATCCAGACTTGCTGGTGTGCTGGCCTTGAGGAATGCATGCATGGGTTTCAGATATTACGTGACACGAAGGAGGGTGCTTGGGCAGCAAATATCTAGAGTTCTGGGGAGGAACTGTTGGATTGTACAATTCTAGTGATTGCACCCTATTACATGCATGTTGCTACCTGTACAGTACTCAGAGGAGGCAGCTTGTTACTTACTCCCAACTTTCACTTGAATAAGCAAGTTACCTTGCACAGCGGGGGTGTAAGGTGACTGCCCTGCTGGGGATCCTGCACTCTACTGCCCTACCCCGCAACGTATGGACTGAGTAGAACCTTGGGGAGGCTGCCTGTGTTCAGGTACCCCGGTGGGCCAGTGCGCTATGCGGTGCCCTATGCGGTGCCCTGGATATTAAGTAGTGCAACTGTTTACTGTAGCGCGTTGAAGCCTGCTGGCACAATGTGCGCAGCAGAGTGGGTGCTTGGTGGGCGGAGACGGCCAAGTTCAAATGTATGGCCAAGTTCGAGTGTATGGCCAAGATTACGTGTACAGCCAAGTTCAAGTGTGCGGCCAAGTTCACGTGTAATGTCGTGCCTAATTTCCTTACTGCCTTTGACATGTTGGTGCCGCTACAGGGTGATGCTGTGAATAATTTTATATATAACCAAGTAGGATACTGTTACTCTCATATTGGTTTGTGGTGAATTACCTGGTTTGATGTGAATAAAAAGGCAACACGTTGGAAAACATACTCTGATTCTGAGAGTTCTTTGGCACAGCGGGGAGGAAAGGTGACGAAAATTGGGGAAGAGTGAATGTCACGTTGTGCGCGTACTATAGGAATTCAGATTTTTGATTTCTGTGAAACAATTGACTTCTTTAAGCCTGGTGTCCCCTCTGTTCGAGACAACAACTCCAAAATGGCGGCTGCAGAAGTCATACTGGGCAGGTAGCTCCTGCCGCCCCTTCGCTGAAGACTCGACAGCTCAAGAGGGCTCCTCCCCCTGTCCCATAATATCATAGTGCCATTTCCGCAGGGAGTATGGTTATGAAGGTCTATGTTTTGCGGTTACGAAGTGTTTGTGTACACTTCCATCTAGGGGCCACATCAGGAACTGTTAATTCAGGGCTACCAGGTTTCATGAGTAGAAGGTCTCCATAACTACACACATTCATATAGGAACCATCATCGCTCCCATTCTTGATGGTAGTAGCCAAGTTTCACTTTAAGGCTGTGGTGGGGAGGCTGGTAGGCGAGTTTAAAAGTGGGCATTATTCTGTTGCTGGGGTAATGAGAGGCTCCTCCTCTTAGGGTATAGCAAAAACGTGAAGCCGATTCTTGGGCTGCTGAGGTAAGGATTTAAAAGGAAGATCTGGTCCGGAGCCCATCAAGGGGTCTACCCGGCTACAGGAGCCCAAGCATGAGCAGGGTGAATTTTTGGTCACGTAGGTCAGGCGACAGGCATCGGAAGAAAATGAGGCAGTAAATCAAAACTTTGTAATGGGTACTTCTGGAACATGAAGAAACACTGCAACATCAGATTACGGCATGAATTAGGCAGCTATACCGTATGAGTAATACAGTACTTCCCTAGATGGAAACGCAATGCGTCTATCCGTGGCCCTTTTCAAGATTGGGCTAAAGTTTCAAGACCACATGCTCTTGACGAACCTCGCTCCTTTTTACATCCCCAGATGGTGTTCTGTCCAGACTGGAAGGAGGTGTTAGTCTAGCTAATAGTGCTGCTTGTCTTCAGTTTCAACCACGTTAATGCTAGCCACGGGACATATAATAAATGGGTATTTGGCCTATGGGATTATGAGTAGTGCACATGGCGATGTTTCGGCATCCCCTACTTCTAAACTATTGCCAGCACCAAGGTGGGCATGTGGCATGGGTTTGGGTGCACATTCGGGTAAACGGGGATTTGATTTCTTGGCGCCGACGCTCTAAGGCAAATGCGAAAACAACAATTGATGGACATAATGCAGAACATTGTCGTACATTCACCCCAGTACAGGGATCTGGGCCTTAATCCATCGTTTTTTTGCTCACCATGCCATTCCAGTTTGGACCCAGCCATATGCAAATCAGTCTTGACCCTGCGCCCAATGGGAACAGTCCAGCCCCAACTGCCAGGCCTGGGTATTGGATTCGTGCTCCTGAGGCGGAAGCCGGGAGCTGGTGTTTTAAATCTGTTTTTAAGATTACTTGTGTAATAATCTGTGTTTTAACCCCTTCAGTGCCCATGACGAGCTGGACTCGTCATGGGCTGCGGTGGCGCTGTGCCCATGACGAGTCCAGCTCGTCATGAACTCCGCCCGCTAATGCAAAGCGCGGCACTGGGCGGGGAAAGGGGCGGGCATGCAAGGGGTTAAAACCTTTACCTTGATACACTTGCACCGCGCAGCCGACTAAGGCGCTGCCACAGTGATTGCCGCCATTTCCAGGGAGACACATAGAGACCATAAGTAGTTTTTCAAAAAGGCTTTATGAATTGCATCATTCATAAATAACTAATGACAATGGCTGTCAAATATACAACACAGTTGTGACAAAGTGGCATAAAGTGACATAAAGTGCTCAGTGCTGTGGTGAAAAGTGCGTAATATATACAGTGTGATTTTTGCGGGTACTGATAATTTACAAAGGCCAGTTTAAGCGAATAATCGGAAAGATCTGCAAATCGATTGAATCAGTCTTTTGTGCAGAGTATTTCCAACTGGTCCTTCAAGAAGTGTCGACGTTTCAACCCAAGGTAGCGTTATTCGCTAGTCAAAACGGGTCTTCATCAGGACAGGGAGTGACAGCCTATGAAATAATAATAAGGAATATGGTCAGGTGCGTTCGAAAGACTGAGTGCCGTCTAAAATTGTGCATGCAGGGTGGAGACTCACCAAAAGTAGGAGGCCCAATGTAGCTTGTAGGGCGAAATGTAAAGGGAGGCAAGAGCAGTTGTATCCTGTTCTCCCTGGTTAGGAATCAATTAGAGAAATTGGGATTTAATAATAGCCCTGTCGTGGCTACTGAAGTGATCGCATGATTAAGGAGAGATAGATAGACTCACTTGGTGAATGCGTGAATTCTGTTCAATACATCCGCGTTGGGGATTAATCGTCCTGTGCGGGAATGCGTAAGCATAGACAAAGTTACGATTCACTGTCAGGATAAAAATAATAAAAGAGCTCAGTCGGGATTTCAAGTTCAATCAGGCATGGCGGCAGAATCAGGGAGGGGGGAGGGGGGGAAGGGCTTGGCGCGCACTCACCATCTGAGTTAGTTACGATTCAAGCAAGTGCTTTATAATCAGCAGCGCGCAGGCAAACGTCCTGTCATTCGCGAAGTCTGTCAGTGAGTGTGACAGGCGCTGTCAGTTAAATGGAGAAAAGGGCGCGTTGGAATTGGCGCGTGCGGCCGCGTCATATGCCGGTTGCTAAGAAACGCTCGTGACTCAGACCTCTGAGTCCTGATTGGTTGTAGTGGGGGATCCGGATTGGCTGGAATGTACGTAGTTGAGGTAACAACGTCAAGCTATTGTTGCTAGGGGCCCCGGTGTGTGTACTCAGAATGGGGCGACGTCGAATACGTCAAGCCTTCGTTATTGGAAATTATTTAACACAGCGCTGTCCATTTAAGCGCGACCAGTGATGATAGATTGCGGTCTCGTGATGACTCGCATGGTTAGAGTCAAGGAGTGAATTGAGAATCAATCCATGGTTGAATCGATTGGATTACGAACATAACCCGCATTAATAGAATTTACGTAAGAAAAGAAAGGCAAGGAGGCACAGTGAAGACTTGTCTACATGCATTCAAATTGTTTGTATACATCGGGTGTTTAAGAGGCATTAGTGAAGATGATATAATCAACGAATAAAACTTATATATTAATTGTTAATACACCAATGGCTTTCCTGCAAACATTTGGTTCATGTGAACATTGAGATTATGTACATTTAAAGGTCAACAAAATTGCGGGTGGTTTTGACACATCTGACCTGTATTGTTTCCATAATTGTGAAATGAATACTTAAAATTAAAAATTAAAATTGGAGTTCTTATCTATTAGTGTGCCAACCATTTCAAACGTTTTGAATACACAATAGTTAAAGTTTTGTATAGATATACAATTGATCAGATTACAGGTGATTTTTAACATAGGGATCTATGCAGAGTATTCTAAGACATATCTGATTGCCTCAATTTATAGCACAACCTTGTCTATGTCAAAGCAAGGCACAGCATAGTCTGTGTCCCAAGCGGCACACCGGGGCATGCACGAGGGAATCATGTTGCGGTATTACCCATAGCACTAGAAATATTTAGAGGCTAAAGTTGCCCCATCTGTTTTGCAATCTCCTCAATTTCGTTCAACCCGGTCTGTACAGAGTTGAGCAAATGGATCCATCTACACTCTTTGTAGTTTAGGGTCCCGGAAATTGCACCACCTCTGACATTGGTGCTGACTTTCTCTAGGATCCACCATTTGATGCTGTCTGGAGGGTGATTGTGTGTCACAAAGTGCTCGACCATAGGCGCCCCTTGTACTTTGCACCTAATCCTGCTGGAGAATTCTGGCTTTTGCTTTTTGGATGGTTTGGCCTACATAAATAAGGCCACAGGGACAGATAATGGCATAGATAACCTGTGAACTGTTACAATTGGTAAACTGGGGCAATTTGTATGTTTTATTTTCATAACTGAAGCTATTCCCCTCCTGGCAGAGGTCGCATGCTTTACATTGCCCACATTTATGGTGTCCCGACAGTGGTGGTAGTCCAAAATAGTTCCTCACATCTGGTTGTTTTGGTGGTTCAAGAAAGGCTCGTACTAACGAATCTTTAATGTTTTTGCCCCGCTTAAATGCAAAGATAGGGTCTTGCTGGGTCATCAGTTCACTCGCTACCAGGTTCCAGTACTTTTTCACGATTTTTTTGATGTCGTTGCTCCTTGTGTTAAATGTTGTGACGCAAACGATGTTGTTGATTTTGGTGTCTTTAGTTTTGACTTCTAACAGCTGTTCTCTTGGACAGTACCAAGCACGTTTTTTCGCTCTTTTCAACAGACCCATGGGGTAGCCTCTCTCCCTCAGGCGGTTCGTGAGGACGTCAGATTCCTTAAAATAGTCCACTCTACGAGTACAGTTTCTTCTTAGTCTCAGGTATTGTCCGTAAGGCAAGTTGTCTCTCAGATTACGGGGGTGGTGTGAGTTGTATCTTAATAGTGTATTTCGCTCCAAGGGTTTGCGATACAGATCACAATACAAGAGCCCTTCCTCCACTCGAAAAGTAAGATCCAAGAAATCAATTGACTCGTTGTTACTAGTCATAGTGAATTGTATATCGTTGGACCTGGCATTGAGCCACTCATAGAAGTTGTTAAGCTCCGTTCTATCTCCGGACCACACCATGATGACATCGTCAATATAACGTTTCCAAATTGTAATCTGGTTGAGGAATGGGTTTTGGAGACTGTATAGATGTTCCTCTTCGTAGTTGTCCATAAAAATATTCGCCAGGCTCAGCGCATATGTGGCTCCCATCGCCACTCCTTTACACTGGTAGTAGAAATGTTTCAGAAAAATGAAATAATTCTTTTTCATTGCGATCTCTAAGAGTGTGATCAAGAAATCGGTCGGGATCCAGTGGGGTCTCTCTCGTTCATCCAGGGTAGTTCTGATAACTGCCAAAGCTTTGTCTTGAGGGATTGAGGTATATAGTGAAGAGACATCCAATGTGACGAGCAGTTGTGTTTGTGGATCGAATTCCTGCCCCTCCAAAAGTTGGATAATATGCATAGTGTCTCTCACAAAGGATTTTGTTTTGGGTACCAATGGTTGCAAGAAATGGTCCATAAATTTGTTTAGTGGTTCCAAGATTGAGCCGCAACCAGAGACAATAGGTCTGCCTGGTGGTTTCACTAGTCGCTTGTGCACCTTAGGTAACGTGTAGATTGTAGGGATACGAGGTTCTTTGTTGTTTAAGAAATCATGTTCGTGTTTGCTCAGGAAGCCGCAGTCAAGTCCGTTTTTGGTCACCTGTTCAATCATTGATTGTATAGTTGGTGTTGGATCTTTTCTGATTAATTGGTAACTTTCTGGATCTTCCAGTTGGTGTTCAATTTCATCCACATAATCCTTGGTGTTCTGTAGTACCACAGCTCCACCCTTGTCTGCTGCTTTGATAATGATTGAGTCGTTGCCGCTCAGGGAACGGAGTGCCTGCTTTTCTTCCTTGTCAATGTTAAACTGGATGTATTTTCTCTCATCCAAAAGTTGCATGGTTTCATGGAGAACAATCTTTTCAAATGCTAGAATCTTCTCACTCATTTGGTAAGCATTTGGGGTGAAAGTTGAAGCCGGCCTAAAGTTCGTCGCTGATGGTGCTGGATTGAAAGAATTTTTGCTAAAGTAATATTTCAGCCTGATTTTGCGAAAGAATTGTTGGAGCTCCAGTTTGACTTGAAATGAATCAGGTATGACAGTGGGCACAAAGGACAGTCCTTTAGTGAGAACATTTCTCTCAGCATCAGTCAAGTTATGCGTCGACAAGTTAATTATTGGTTCTTTTTGATCAGTTGTGATGAGCTTATTTAGACCTTCGATCTGATCTGTTACTCCAGTGGTGTCAGGTAAAGCTCTCGGTGGTGCTGTGGTATCTTCCGTGTCAGTATTGTCAACCACAACTGTCCGTTGTACACCACTGTCAATGCTCTGTTCAGTGGCAATACTCGTCATATTCTGATGTGTCCTTTCATTCTGTGTTCCCGGGTTGGTATTATTAGGGTTCGGTAACAAGGCTTCGTTGTTCATGTTATCAGTGTTGGTCAAGACACTCTGTATCTGAGTATTAGCACTGTTTCTCTGGTTTCCAGTGATGGTCAGAGTACTGTATATCTGGATAGTGGTCGGAGTACTCTGTGTCAGGATGTGTGCACTCGGGCTACAGATATCTACCACCTGTATGTTTGTCTCCGGGTGGATATTTCCCCGTGTGTTTCCGGTTGGTAGAAGCGAACACGTGATGTTCCTTGTTGTGAATTCCTGCCTCTGTTCCAACCCCTTGGTCTTTCCCAATTCTGTGCTCTGCCACCGCCCCTGTTGGTTTGGCGGTAGCCTTCCCCTAAAAAATTGGGGCCTTGGTTAGCTTGGTTACCTTGATAACTGGTGGAGGGTCTGTCTAGATCCGTATCAGAGCCACTGCCAAAGGAAGAATCTGAGAAGGTTTTGAATCTCCTAGGGCCCTGTCTGCTTTTATTAGAGAAGAAACCTTGACTGTCTTGCTGATAATAATCGTCAGATAGGTAAGGATATGTGTTGTTCTTATCGTAACTTCTTATGTCCTTAGCTAGTTTATCCAACTTCCTATTCAGTGTGACTGTATTAAATTCTGCCAATGTTTTTTCTGCCCGCTCTAGAGCTTCTCTAGCATTAGAAAGAGCTCTGTCCTCAAGAATCTCCTTCTTAAGGTCAGAGATTTCTTGCGTAAGTTTTTTAACGTACTCAATAGCAGTCTCCACACCGAGAACCATCCAGTGTCTGGAGCAGTTATTGGCCACGTAGCTGAATCCTTCCCTGAACTTGGGGATGTCTATGAAAATTGCTGGTTCGTTGCGTACTTGCAATCCCTTGGGAATTATATTTGAGGACAAATACTTGGTTAGAACGTGCCCGTGAAGGCGGGCTCTAATCAGTTTCTTTTCCAGTCTTTCAATCTTAGCTAGTTTCTCGTTAAGACCCGAGTCAACTGACACTCTGTCTGAGCCTAGAAGAAAACTAGAAGCACCTTGATCTTGTATAAGTTTAGCTATATAATCTTCAGTATATGATAGAGTTTCTTTTTCAGACATACTACAAAATTAGAAATGATGAACAATAATTAAAACACAGTACGGTAAACAAGTTTCAAGACAATGAATGAGAGTTAGAAACCCTCGCAAGTATGTACCTGCACTCAACTTGATAATATCAAAATGGGGTAACCCAGTATCCCTCAGAACCTGGGCGGATTATCAAAAATAGTACAAACGGTTCTGTCGGGTAAACAATATTACTTCAAGAAACAAACTTCATTTGTATGCATATACGAACACACATAGAGACCATAAGTAGTTTTTCAAAAAGGCTTTATGAATTGCATCATTCATAAATAACTAATGACAATGGCTGTCAAATATACAACACAGTTGTGACAAAGTGGCATAAAGTGACATAAAGTGCTCAGTGCTGTGGTGAAAAGTGCGTAATATATACAGTGTGATTTTTGCGGGTACTGATAATTTACAAAGGCCAGTTTAAGCGAATAATCGGAAAGATCTGCAAATCGATTGAATCAGTCTTTTGTGCAGAGTATTTCCAACTGGTCCTTCAAGAAGTGTCGACGTTTCAACCCAAGGTAGCGTTATTCGCTAGTCAAAACGGGTCTTCATCAGGACAGGGAGTGACAGCCTATGAAATAATAATAAGGAATATGGTCAGGTGCGTTCGAAAGACTGAGTGCCGTCTAAAATTGTGCATGCAGGGTGGAGACTCACCAAAAGTAGGAGGCCCAATGTAGCTTGTAGGGCGAAATGTAAAGGGAGGCAAGAGCAGTTGTATCCTGTTCTCCCTGGTTAGGAATCGATTAGAGAAATTGCGATTTAATAATAGCCCTGTCGTGGCTACTGAAGTGATCGCATGATTAAGGAGAGATAGATAGACTCACTTGGTGAATGCGTGAATTCTGTTCAATACATCCGCGTTGGGGATTAATCGTCCTGTGCGGGAATGCGTAAGCATAGACAAAGTTACGATTCACTGTCAGGATAAAAATAATAAAAGAGCTCAGTCGGGATTTCAAGTTCAATCAGGCATGGCGGCAGAATCAGGGAGGGGGGAGGGGGGGAAGGGCTTGGCGCGCACTCACCATCTGAGTTAGTTACGATTCAAGCAAGTGCTTTATAATCAGCAGCGCGCAGGCAAACGTCCTGTCATTCGCGAAGTCTGTCAGTGAGTGTGACAGGCGCTGTCAGTTAAATGGAGAAAAGGGCGCGTTGGAATTGGCGCGTGCGGCCGCGCCATATGCCGGTTGCTAAGAAACGCTCGTGACTCAGACCTCTGAGTCCTGATTGGTTGTAGTGGGGGATCCGGATTGGCTGGAATGTACGTAGTTGAGGTAACAACGTCAAGCTATTGTTGCTAGGGGCCCCGGTGTGTGTACTCAGAATGGGGCGACGTCGAATACGTCAAGCCTTCGTTATTGGAAATTATTTAACACAGCGCTGTCCATTTAAGCGCGACCAGTGATGATAGATTGCGGTCTCGTGATGACTCGCATGGTTAGAGTCAAGGAGTGAATTGAGAATCAATCCATGGTTGAATCGATTGGATTACGAACATAACCCGCATTAATAGAATTTACGTAAGAAAAGAAAGGCAAGGAGGCACAGTGAAGACTTGTCTACATGCATTCAAATTGTTTGTATACATCGGGTGTTTAAGAGGCATTAGTGAAGATGATATAATCAACGAATAAAACTTATATATTAATTGTTAATACACCAATGGCTTTCCTGCAAACATTTGGTTCATGTGAACATTGAGATTATGTACATTTAAAGGTCAACAAAATTGCGGGTGGTTTTGACACATCTGACCTGTATTGTTTCCATAATTGTGAAATGAATACTTAAAATTAAAAATTAAAATTGGAGTTCTTATCTATTAGTGTGCCAACCATTTCAAACGTTTTGAATACACAATAGTTAAAGTTTTGTATAGATATACAATTGATCAGATTACAGGTGATTTTTAACATAGGGATCTATGCAGAGTATTCTAAGACATATCTGATTGCCTCAATTTATAGCACAACCTTGTCTATGTCAAAGCAAGGCACAGCATAGTCTGTGTCCCAAGCGGCACACCGGGGCATGCACGAGGGAATCATGTTGCGGTATTACCCATAGCACTAGAAATATTTAGAGGCTAAAGTTGCCCCATCTGTTTTGCAATCTCCTCAATTTCGTTCAACCCGGTCTGTACAGAGTTGAGCAAATGGATCCATCTACACTCTTTGTAGTTTAGGGTCCCGGAAATTGCACCACCTCTGACATTGGTGCTGACTTTCTCTAGGATCCACCATTTGATGCTGTCTGGAGGGTGATTGTGTGTCACAAAGTGCTCGACCATAGGCGCCCCTTGTACTTTGCACCTAATCCTGCTGGTATGCTGGAGAATTCTGGCTTTTGCTTTTTGGATGGTTTGGCCTACATAAATAAGGCCACAGACACTGGATGGTTCTCGGTGTGGAGACTGCTATTGAGTACGTTAAAAAACTTACGCAAGAAATCTCTGACCTTAAGAAGGAGATTCTTGAGGACAGAGCTCTTTCTAATGCTAGAGAAGCTCTAGAGCGGGCAGAAAAAACATTGGCAGAATTTAATACAGTCACACTGAATAGGAAGTTGGATAAACTAGCTAAGGACATAAGAAGTTACGATAAGAACAACACATATCCTTACCTATCTGACGATTATTATCAGCAAGACAGTCAAGGTTTCTTCTCTAATAAAAGCAGACAGGGCCCTAGGAGATTCAAAACCTTCTCAGATTCTTCCTTTGGCAGTGGCTCTGATACGGATCTAGACAGACCCTCCACCAGTTATCAAGGTAACCAAGCTAACCAAGGCCCCAATTTTTTAGGGGAAGGCTACCGCCAAACCAACAGGGGCGGTGGCAGAGCACAGAATTGGGAAAGACCAAGGGGTTGGAACAGAGGCAGGAATTCACAACAAGGAACATCACGTGTTCGCTTCTACCAACCGGAAACACACGGGGAAATATCCACCCGGAGACAAACATACAGGTGGTAGATATCTGTAGCCCGAGTGCACACATCCTGACACAGAGTACTCCGACCACTATCCAGATATACAGTACTCTGACCATCACTGGAAACCAGAGAAACAGTGCTAATACTCAGATACAGAGTGTCTTGACCAACACTGATAACATGAACAACGAAGCCTTGTTACCGAACCCTAATAATACCAACCCGGGAACACAGAATGAAAGGACACATCAGAATATGACGAGTATTGCCACTGAACAGAGCATTGACAGTGGTGTACAACGGACAGTTGTGGTTGACAATACTGACACGGAAGATACCACAGCACCACCGAGAGCTTTACCTGACACCACTGGAGTAACAGATCAGATCGAAGGTCTAAATAAGCTCATCACAACTGATCAAAAAGAACCAATAATTAACTTGTCGACGCATAACTTGACTGATGCTGAGAGAAATGTTCTCACTAAAGGACTGTCCTTTGTGCCCACTGTCATACCTGATTCATTTCAAGTCAAACTGGAGCTCCAACAATTCTTTCGCAAAATCAGGCTGAAATATTACTTTAGCAAAAATTCTTTCAATCCAGCACCATCAGCGACGAACTTTAGGCCGGCTTCAACTTTCACCCCAAATGCTTACCAAATGAGTGAGAAGATTCTAGCATTTGAAAAGATTGTTCTCCATGAAACCATGCAACTTTTGGATGAGAGAAAATACATCCAGTTTAACATTGACAAGGAAGAAAAGCAGGCACTCCGTTCCCTGAGTGGCAACGACTCAATCATTATCAAAGCAGCAGACAAGGGTGGAGCTGTGGTACTACAGAACACCAAGGATTATGTGGATGAAATTGAACACCAACTGGAAGATCCAGAAAGTTACCAATTAATCAGAAAAGATCCAACACCAACTATACAATCAATGATTGAACAGGTGACCAAAAACGGACTTGACTGCGGCTTCCTGAGCAAACACGAACATGATTTCTTAAACAACAAAGAACCTCGTATCCCTACAATCTACACGTTACCTAAGGTGCACAAGCGACTAGTGAAACCACCAGGCAGACCTATTGTCTCTGGTTGCGGCTCAATCTTGGAACCACTAAACAAATTTATCGACCATTTCTTGCAACCATTGGTACCCAAAACAAAATCCTTTGTGAGAGACACTATGCATATTATCCAACTTTTGGAGGGGCAGGAATTCGATCCACAAACACAACTGCTCGTCACATTGGATGTCTCTTCACTATATACCTCAATCCCTCAAGACAAAGCTTTGGCAGTTATCAGAACTACCCTGGATGAACGAGAGAGACCCCACTGGATCCCGACCGATTTCTTGATCACACTCTTAGAGATCGCAATGAAAAAGAATTATTTCATTTTTCTGAAACATTTCTACTACCAGTGTAAAGGAGTGGCGATGGGAGCCACATATGCGCCGAGCCTGGCGAATATTTTTATGGACAACTACGAAGAGGAACATCTATACAGTCTCCAAAACCCATTCCTCAACCAGATTACAATTTGGAAACGTTATATTGACGATGTCATCATGGTGTGGTCCGGAGATAGAACGGAGCTTAACAACTTCTATGAGTGGCTCAATGCCAGGTCCAACGATATACAATTCACTATGACTAGTAACAACGAGTCAATTGATTTCTTGGATCTTACTTTTCGAGTGGAGGAAGGGCTCTTGTATTGTGATCTGTATCGCAAACCCTTGGAGCGAAATACACTATTAAGATACAACTCACACCACCCCCGTAATCTGAGAGACAACTTGCCTTACGGACAATACCTGAGACTAAGAAGAAACTGTACTCGTAGAGTGGACTATTTTAAGGAATCTGACGTCCTCACGAACCGCCTGAGGGAGAGAGGCTACCCCATGGGTCTGTTGAAAAGAGCGAAAAAACGTGCTTGGTACTGTCCAAGAGAACAGCTGTTAGAAGTCAAAACTAAAGACACCAAAATCAACAACATCGTTTGCGTCACAACATTTAACACAAGGAGCAACGACATCAAAAAAATCGTGAAAAAGTACTGGAACCTGGTAGCGAGTGAACTGATGACCCAGCAAGACCCTATCTTTGCATTTAAGCGGGGCAAAAACATTAAAGATTCGTTAGTACGAGCCTTTCTTGAACCACCAAAACAACCAGATGTGAGGAACTATTTTGGACTACCACCACTGTCGGGACACCATAAATGTGGGCAATGTAAAGCATGCGACCTCTGCCAGGAGGGGAATAGCTTCAGTTATGAAAATAAAACATACAAATTGCCCCAGTTTACCAATTGTAACAGTTCACAGGTTATCTATGCCATTATCTGTCCCTGTGGCCTTATTTATGTAGGCCAAACCATCCAAAAAGCAAAAGCCAGAATTCTCCAGCATACTAGCAGGATTAGGTGCAAAGTACAAGGGGCGCCTATGGTCGAGCACTTTGTGACACACAATCACCCTCCAGACAGCATCAAATGGTGGATCCTAGAGAAAGTCAGCACCAATGTCAGAGGTGGTGCAATTTCCGGGACCCTAAACTACAAAGAGTGTAGATGGATCCATTTGCTCAACTCTGTACAGACCGGGTTGAACGAAATTGAGGAGATTGCAAAACAGATGGGGCAACTTTAGCCTCTAAATATTTCTAGTGCTATGGGTAATACCGCAACATGATTCCCTCGTGCATGCCCCGGTGTGCCGCTTGGGACACAGACTATGCTGTGCCTTGCTTTGACATAGACAAGGTTGTGCTATAAATTGAGGCAATCAGATATGTCTTAGAATACTCTGCATAGATCCCTATGTTAAAAATCACCTGTAATCTGATCAATTGTATATCTATACAAAACTTTAACTATTGTGTATTCAAAACGTTTGAAATGGTTGGCACACTAATAGATAAGAACTCCAATTTTAATTTTTAATTTTAAGTATTCATTTCACAATTATGGAAACAATACAGGTCAGATGTGTCAAAACCACCCGCAATTTTGTTGACCTTTAAATGTACATAATCTCAATGTTCACATGAACCAAATGTTTGCAGGAAAGCCATTGGTGTATTAACAATTAATATATAAGTTTTATTCGTTGATTATATCATCTTCACTAATGCCTCTTAAACACCCGATGTATACAAACAATTTGAATGCATGTAGACAAGTCTTCACTGTGCCTCCTTGCCTTTCTTTTCTTACGTAAATTCTATTAATGCGGGTTATGTTCGTAATCCAATCGATTCAACCATGGATTGATTCTCAATTCACTCCTTGACTCTAACCATGCGAGTCATCACGAGACCGCAATCTATCATCACTGGTCGCGCTTAAATGGACAGCGCTGTGTTAAATAATTTCCAATAACGAAGGCTTGACGTATTCGACGTCGCCCCATTCTGAGTACACACACCGGGGCCCCTAGCAACAATAGCTTGACGTTGTTACCTCAACTACGTACATTCCAGCCAATCCGGATCCCCCACTACAACCAATCAGGACTCAGAGGTCTGAGTCACGAGCGTTTCTTAGCAACCGGCATATGACGCGGCCGCACGCGCCAATTCCAACGCGCCCTTTTCTCCATTTAACTGACAGCGCCTGTCACACTCACTGACAGACTTCGCGAATGACAGGACGTTTGCCTGCGCGCTGCTGATTATAAAGCACTTGCTTGAATCGTAACTAACTCAGATGGTGAGTGCGCGCCAAGCCCTTCCCCCCCTCCCCCTCCCTGATTCTGCCGCCATGCCTGATTGAACTTGAAATCCCGACTGAGCTCTTTTATTATTTTTATCCTGACAGTGAATCGTAACTTTGTCTATGCTTACGCATTCCCGCACAGGACGATTAATCCCCAACGCGGATGTATTGAACAGAATTCACGCATTCACCAAGTGAGTCTATCTATCTCTCCTTAATCATGCGATCACTTCAGTAGCCACGACAGGGCTATTATTAAATCCCAATTTCTCTAATTGATTCCTAACCAGGGAGAACAGGATACAACTGCTCTTGCCTCCCTTTACATTTCGCCCTACAAGCTACATTGGGCCTCCTACTTTTGGTGAGTCTCCACCCTGCATGCACAATTTTAGACGGCACTCAGTCTTTCGAACGCACCTGACCATATTCCTTATTATTATTTCATAGGCTGTCACTCCCTGTCCTGATGAAGACCCGTTTTGACTAGCGAATAACGCTACCTTGGGTTGAAACGTCGACACTTCTTGAAGGACCAGTTGGAAATACTCTGCACAAAAGACTGATTCAATCGATTTGCAGATCTTTCCGATTATTCGCTTAAACTGGCCTTTGTAAATTATCAGTACCCGCAAAAATCACACTGTATATATTACGCACTTTTCACCACAGCACTGAGCACTTTATGTCACTTTATGCCACTTTGTCACAACTGTGTTGTATATTTGACAGCCATTGTCATTAGTTATTTATGAATGATGCAATTCATAAAGCCTTTTTGAAAAACTACTTATGGTCTCTATGTGTGTTCGTATATGCATACAAATGAAGTTTGTTTCTTGAAGTAATATTGTTTACCCGACAGAACCGTTTGTACTATTTTTGATAATCCGCCCAGGTTCTGAGGGATACTGGGTTACCCCATTTTGATATTATCAAGCCATTTCCAGGGAAGCCCTCGCTCCTGGACACGCCCACTGATGCTCGGCCACGCCCCCCTCCCACACTATATAAACCGCTCCTCTCCCCCAGCGCGTCTTAGTATTGGATTCGTGCTCCTGAGGCGGAAGCCGGGAGCTGGTGTTTTAAATCTGTTTTTAAGATTACTTGTGTAATAATCTGTGTTTTAAAACCTTTACCTTGATACACTTGCACCGCGCAGCCGACTAAGGCGCTGCCACGGTGATTGCTGCCATTTCCAGGGAAGCCCTCGCTCCAGGACACGCCCACTGACGCTCGGCCACGCCCCCACCCACACTCCCTTAAACGATGTGTCTCTCCCGACCGCGCAGCGGACGCGCGCAGCGTGCGCGCCGCCTGCGCACCACAGGCAAGCCCGTCTGCGCCCGTCCGCGGACGGCCGGGGACAGGGGCCACAATTCCTGGCCCCCCTCAAACATCGAGGAAGTATTATAGCTCAGGGTCCCTCCACAACCTAAGACCCCCTTTAAAAACCAGCTGTTGTCATCCCCACCATCCCCTAGACCTTCCCTCATTCTGCCCAAACTGTAACACTAGGCTTAACACCTCCCAGCAGAAAAATGATCTACAGAATTACACTATGCTTCTTCTAAACTGCAGATCCCTTCCAAAGCATAGCACGGAAATCTCTTTAATGATAAATGAACTAACGCCAGACGCAGTCTTTCTAACCGAAACCTGGCTTAAACCGGATTCCGAGCCGGACCTGATACACGCACTCCCCCCCCGTCATCAAATCTCACGCAGGGACCGCACACAGGGAAAAGGCGGAGGACTTGCAATTATTTACAAATCCCTATATCAGTGCTACTGCATCTCGGACCCCATCCCAGACTGCAAAAGCATGTCTTTCTCCCTTAAGCTCACCCCTAATGACAGCTTCACAGGAACACTTGTCTATCGCCCCCCAGGCCCACTGAACCAATTTCATACAACTCTACCCTCCCTAGTAGCAGAACTAGCTTTGTCCCCCTCCAACTTTACCTTGTTGGGCGATCTTAACATTCATTTTGACAATAGCTCAGATAACACAGCAAATGATCTTACCACGAGTCTGGCCGCAGTGCAACTGGAGCAACTAGTCCGAGCCCCCACGCATAATAAAGGACATTTGCTGGACCCTGTATTCAGCAACTGCAACAACCTCAGGGTAGGCCCCATCTCTCCTCTCCCATGGTCCAATCACTTTCTTATCCCTCTCACCTGGTCTATATATAAACCTGTATCCTGCACTCCCCTCCCACGAAAAATGAGAAACTGGTCCAGGCTCCCACTAGAACAGTGGACTAGGTCCCTGGCAGCCTCAAGACCCTCATTTTCTCAGAATCCCTCGTCAGACAGCAGGGAATTTGACAATTGGATCCGGAAGTCCATTGACTCCATACTCCCCACTCGCAAAATCACCTTAAAGAGACCTCGAGAAACAGCCCCATGGTACTCAGATGAACTCAGAGTGAAAAAACGACTCTGCAGGAAACTTGAGAGGAAGTGGCGTCTGGGGTATGCCACCGCAGACAAAGCCATGTATAGGGAAGCCATCAGAGCCTATAAAACTGAAATAAAAACGGCACAGTCCTCCTATTTTAGTGTAAAAATTATGAAGGCCAGATCTAAACCGAGAGAGATTTATCAAATAGTAAAAAGCCTCACCAAGCTGCCCCCTCCCGTAGTCCTAAATGATAACCCCATCGCGCGCTGCAATGACCTAGCGGAATTTTTTTTATCAGAAAATAAACAAAATTTATGTAACATTTGCAGCCCCAACCTTGGAACCCCCCATGGTTGAAGCTCAGCTCCCTACTGGGGCGGAGTGCCACCCGCGAATAGCTCTGGATCACTTCCCCCTAGTGGACCTAGAGTCACTAGAACCCTTGATACTACAGGTAAAGTCAGGTTCCCCAAATGACCCAACCCCACCCCACACTATGACCGCCGCCAGTAAAGTTATTCTTCCGACTCTCATTGAGCTGCTTAACAGCTCTCTGATAAAAGGAAGTGTGCCACCAACTTGGAAGCAAGCTATGGTGCGAGCACTCCTGAAAAAGCCCAACCTAGACCCCAATAACTATAACAACTACCGCCCCATCTCCCTTCTGCCTTGGGTGAGCAAGATCCTGGAGAGACACATCAATCTCCATCTCACAAGGTTTCTCGAATCTAACCATCTACTCGATGCCTCACAGACAGGGTTCCGCCCCAAACATGGGACGGAAACGGCTCTGCTGGCCGTGACAGAAGAAACCAGGCGGATCCTGGATCGAGGGGGGTCAGTGGCAGTCATCCTCCTCGATCTGAGCGCCGCGTTTGACACGGTATGTCACAAAACTTTGCTGTTCCGACTTCTCGATCTAGGAGTGTCAGGAGACGCTCTGGCCTGGCTAGGATCCTTCTTGAGCGAAAGGACCTTCCAAGTCTTTGATGGAGATGTCATCTCCACAAGCAAACCATTGGACTGGGGGGTACCGCAAGGCTCATCACTAAGACCCACGCTGCTCAACGTGTACATGAGGCCGCTGGCTGAGATCGTCCGTCCATATGGCATTAAGATCATCACATATGCGGACGATACTCAGCTAGTGGTCTCCCTCGCACAGAAGAACAGTGAGCCGGCACAGGTCAACCTAATGACCTGTATGGAAGAGGTCAGGAGATGGATGACGGCATCCTCTCTTAAACTCAACGGCGATAAAACCGAGCTCATGTTGCTCGGCCCTCCAGCTCTGTCCACCATTGACCGCCTATGGCCCATCACCTTAGGCATACCCCCAACTCCGAAAGACAATATCAAAAGTTTAGGGGTCTGGCTGGACAAATCCTTAACCCTCAACTCCCAAGCCACAAAAACATCTGCAACCTGTTTCGGGATCATCAGGATGCTGAAAAAAATCCTGCCACTCCTGCCCTTTGAAGCCAAACAAATTGTCATACAAGGCCTTATCCAATCCCGACTTGATTTCAACAATGCCCTTTACTTAGGGGCGCCAGAATACGTGCTGCAAAAACTCCAGCGGACCCAGAACTGCGCTGCACGCACGCTGCTGCAGATTCCACGCAGAGTATCAGTGGTGCCCGGGCTGAGGACCCTACACTGGCTCCCTGTCAGGGAGAGAATAAAATCTCTCCCTGACATATCCCACCAAGCCTTCTGGAGAACCGGCCCCAAAATCAACCACTCCCTGCTCTCCCCCTACTTCCCTGGCAAACAACTTCGATCCACCCACGCATTCCTAGCGGTAGCCCCCCGGATCAAGAGGTCAAGAGCAGGAGGAAGGTCCTTTACGCTCAACGCCGCTAAGCTGTGGAACTCCCTCCCCTTACACCTCAGATCGAACCCTAATCTGTCATCCTTTCGCAAGGAGCTTAAAATGTTCCTCTTCAACAACAAACTCCCCCTAGCTGCTCTCCTCAAGGCACTATCCTTTCTATTAGCGCTTGGACGCCTAAGGGCAGCACTCGCGCTTAATAAAACCCCTTTTCATTTCATTTCATTTCATTTCAGGTCCTCTAAGGCAGGCAGAAGCTCCCTAGGGTAGGGGCGGCCTTAGTAGCGCCACAGGACTAAGTCTCCTCCGGGGCCAAGAAGGGGGCTGGACGAATGAAGAGGTCAGGTGATGTCATTAGGGTGCGCAGGGAAAACCTGAGAGAATATTTAAGGCTGCGCCCCAGTGTTTCCAGCCTCTTTGCCCCATTGGACCTCAGCCAAGCTGCAGGAGCGCGTCGTCGACCACTCACCCACCCGGCAGAAGAGCGAGGCCTCGTGGAGCACTGACAGTTATCACCAAAGGGGAATGCACAACAATGGTGGTTCAGAGACTGGATGAACCCCAGTAGGGGGTAGGATCGACGTGTGTAGAGGGTAGGCAGAGAGGGGGGACTGACTTGCTGGTGGTCCTGCACTCTACTGCCCTACCCTGCAATGTAGGGACTGAGTAGAACCTTGGGGAGGCTGCCTGTGTTCAGGTACCCCGGTGGGCCGGTGCGCTATGCAGTGCACTGGATTTCAAGTAGTGCAACTGTTTACTGTAGCGCGTTGAAGCCTGCTGGCACAATGTGCGCCGCAGAGTGGGTGCTTGGTGGGCCGAGACGGCCAAGTTCAAGTGTATGGCCAAGTTCTGGTGTATGGCCAAGTTCGAGTGTATGGCCAAGTTCAAGTGTACGGCCACGTTCAAGTGTACGGCCACGTTCACATGTAATGTCGTGCCTAATTTCCCTACTGCCTTTGACATTTTGGTGCCGCTAAAGTGTGATGCTGTGAATAATTTTATAAATATACAGTGGGAAACAGCCTTTACCACGAAGGCTTTTCTACGCGTTACGTTTACAACGGTACACTTACCACGTAAACGTCTTTACAACGCGTATTGCTTCCACGACCGTCTTTACCACGCAAGCAGGACTGGAACGTCTTCTTCCTCATCCCATTCAGTCCTTTTTTAGTGTCGGCGAAGACGCGAGTAAAAGCCAAAAAAAAGAAAAAAGGGGGCTTGGGGGGGTCTCCCCCCCGCCCCCCACAAAAAATCCAAGAAGTAACGTCAGGTCGGGGAGGAAATAGACGTCGTTTTAGGTGAAAGGGAATGACGCTTCAACTTTAAGACGTAAAACGTCAACAAGGAAGAACGAGGAGACGACATGAAGAGGTATGGGGAATATAAATTTAAAAAATAAATATATGGATTGAGGGTAATGGGCAGGGGTAATTATAATAAGTATTGGGGGCTGGGGGGTCAGGTAAGGGTACAGGGGAGGGGTATAACCTTTACCAAGAGTATGCCAGTACCATGCATAAATTAACAACAAAAATCGTTGTAAAACTATGCGTGGTAAAGGAATAATCGTGGTAAAGGTTATGCGTAGAAAAATCATTCCGTTGTAACGCATGCGTGGTAAAGGCATGCGTTGCAACGGAATGCGTAGTAACGACATACATTCATATCCAGTAGGATACTGTTACTCTCATATTGGTTTGTGATGAATTACCTGGTTTGATGTGAATAAAAAGGTAACACGTTGGAAAACATACTCTGATTCTGAGAGTTCTTTGGCACAGTGGGGAGGAAAGGTGACGAAAATTGTGGAGGAGTGAATGTCACGTTGTGCGCGTACTATAGGAACTCAGATTTACTGATTTCTGTGAAACAATTGACTTCTTTAAGCCTGGTGTCCCCTTTGTTCGAGACAACAACTCCAAAATGGCGGCTGCAGAAGTCATACTGGGCAGGTAGCTCCTGCCGCCCCTTCGCTGAAGACTCGACAGCTCAAGAGGGCTCCTCCCCCTCTCCCATGATATCATAGTGCCATCTCCACTTGGCAGCCAAGCTGTCAAGGTAACGGATGCCATTGTTAAGGCAGTCAAGGTAGTCATTCAGATCCTGTCGGATTTCATTTGATAATAATGGCAACGTTAATAACACTAATTTCATTCTAATGTGAATCATTATCGTTTTTTTAGCTCTCAGCCCTCCCTTTCCTTGCAGATCGTGATCACAGGCAGAAGTCCTGGAGAAAAGCAAAAATTCAAATGATAACTGCAGAAAATCGCCGTGTATTCACCTTTATTCTGATTTGATGCTCTATGACGGGTCATTATATCATGGCTCTTATTGCATCAGCCTGTGTGAGGACAAAGGCCCAGTGCTTCTATGTCACCCTTAAACCGTTTGTCTCTGCGTGTTGAGTTCCCTGTGTTTGTAACATTGTTCAGGTTGTTTCGAGTTGTGGGGGGAGGGTTGTTTGGGGTGTTACACCCCTCTGATAAATGTATTTTCAGATTAATAGTTGGGTATAGATGCTTTCAGTCGGATATGGTAAGGTGTCTGTGATTTCTCCTGGGATTTTTGCATAAACACACAGACAAAAGAAACACACACAAACTCTCATCCCTGTTTTGAAAGCCCTAAAAATTTTTTCTTTTTATAAAATGTTGTGGTTCTCTCATTTGGTATTTCAATTAATCCGTTTTACGCTCCCTTTCCACTGCCTCTTCAGCCCCTCTCATGTGGCCTGCATGTCATAATATATATTTTAATATTATATGCCAGCGTGAAATCTGATGCTCACCCGTCCCCCTCCCAATTTTACTGTTCAAGCCACGCCCATGTAACATTCGTGTCAGTTTTGACGTTCCACCTAATCGTTTGTCTAAGTGGAAGCAGCATGCAACGCACTCCTTATAGCTTCACGGGGAGTAAGTCCGTGGGATGTAATACGTGAACCTCTGGTTAGTAGTAGCACAGACTGAAAGTAGTTGTGGCATAGATTTTTCGTGTTTAGGTGCCCCTCCCTAAATAGTGAATTCTCTGGTGAGTTGTGTGACTAGGAGTCAAGAATGAAATACACTATTAGGAGGGTGAAAGTGCATTGTGTGTGCGTGTTCTTTTTGGCACGTTTAGGTGAAAGTGACACTCAGCGCCAGATAAGGTGAAAGAGGGAAATAAAAGAAAGGAGAGGGGAACAGCAATGCAAATCAAGATGGATATAGGGGGAGACAAGAAGGTGAGAAGGATGAATTTAGAAAGGATATAAGAAGTGGGGCGGTGAGAAGGAAGGAAAAGTGATAAATCAGAAGGAGACGAGGGCAGGAAAAGACAAAGGAAAGGATGAAAGACTGAAAAAGGAGAATAAGAATCATAAAATAAGAAGGATGAGAAATGTGACAGAAACCGAAATTTAGAATGATAAAAGTGAAACGGAAATGAGCAAGGGATTCAGGAGACCTAGATGCTGTGAGAAAGAAATGAGAGACAGGTGTAGATAAGACGACATCTGGGAGGTTTTGATGACACTAACAGTGATAGATATTGTGATGTGCATTCAAAACATTATGGACAGGCATACAGTTGCCCCATTAGCATATTGCCTATTTTCTAGTGATAAGAAAGGCTATCTTTGCCATACTGCGGACATTCTAGATATTATGGTGGTCTTGGCATAAGGTAATCATCCTTTGCAAATTGTGGGGATTCCAAAAATGTCAGTGGCACTAGCATGAGTTTACATTATTTGAGACAGTGTGGTCCATATTGACACTTTAAAGCCCCTCGCGTAAAGCAGTCCCCCTTGGAACGTTGTGTCCATTTAGTGCACTATGGTGAACTTGGCATGTAAGTAAGTATAGTAAGTAAGTAAGTAAGTAAAGGTTTTATAGAGTGCACTAATGCCGAGGCGTCTTGGCGCTAAGGTTTGGGTAGAAACGTGAACATCGCACAGGAAGTACCGGAACATTCCTAATTAGGAAGTAACTCGTTTTTGACCATTTTCCTGAACAACAGAGGTCTGGTAGTTTGAAGCCTAATGTGGGTCGGTAGCTCATTCCAGAGCTTTGAAACTCGATAAGCGAGGCATCTACCCCCCATCTTGCTTTGTTGGTTTTAGGAACCTGGGCCCAGGCTTTACTGGCAGATCTAAGATTCCGAGGGGGTGTATACCACTGAAAGAGTTTCTGTAAGTCCAATGGCCCTCCACCGTAGAGTGCTTTCTGAACCTGGCAGAGCACCTTAAACTGGATGTGCTGCCTAACTGGGAGCCAATGGAGCTTCCTGATGCTGCCAGAGATATGGTGGTATTTAGGAACATTAAGCAGAATTCTAGCTGCAGCATTTTGCAGTGATTGCAGTTTCAACAGTTGATGCTTTTCAACGCCTACATAGAGGGCGTTACAATAGTCAATACGAGAAAGAATTAGGGAGCAGACTACCATTTTTCTAAGGTCTAGTGGAATGAAAGGCAGGATTTTACACAATATTTTCAGTAAAAAGAAGCAGGATGAGTTTACAAGATTAATCTGTCCTGAGAAATTTAACTGGACATCACAGAGAAACCCCAAGTTCCTTACTTTTATCACCGGAACTGGACAGGCCCCTGCCACTAACGGCCACCAAAATTGACTCCAGATAGGTGGTCCATTTCCAAATTCCATGACCACTGTTTTATCATTTTTCAACTTGAGGAAGTTGTTATGCATCCATTCCATAATGTGCTCAAGACACCTGTGGAATCTCCCCACCACTGTGTCTATGCTTGAGGAGATGGAAATGACAATCTGAGTATCGTCGGTGTATGACTCCAACGAAAAACCGTGGGCCCTAATCAGTTTGGCCAGAGGCATAACAGACATGTTAAATAGTGTTGGCGATAGAGTTGAGCCTTGGGGGACTCCACAGGGGAGAGAAAAACTCGGATTTAAAATTGTCGCAGCACACGCTCTGTCCTCTTGCGGTCAGGAATGAGGTGAGGAGAGTTAGAGCGGCCTATTTGAGTCCTATTGCCTCCAGCCATTGCGTGAGTACCGTGTGATTCACAGTATTAAACGCGGATGATAGGTCAAGTAGGACCAGGACGGCTCTGCCCTCCCCCCCTCATCGACCCGCATGCGGATTTCTTCTGTGGCCATGATTAACTCTGTGGAGTGGCGTGGATGGAAGCCATGTTGAGTAGAATCTAGGTAAACAATGGCTTCTACGTAGCCGGTTAAGTCTTGATTGATGGATTTCTCAAGGATTTTGGCCGCCATGGGTAGACAGGAAATCGGACGGTAATTCTTCACCTTGGATGCGTCTAGGGAGGGTTTCTTTGGGATAGGTCTAATACAGTCTCTCTTCCAGGAAACAGGGAAGATTTCTGTTCTAATAACAGTGTTCAAAAGTGGGGTTAGTAAGATACTGATCCTACACAAAGCCAGATGTATTATATCCGGTGGACAGGGATCTGTCGGGGACCTTGATTTTGTGGCTAGTAGCAGATCATTGACTTTATCTGCAGACAGAGGTGAGAAACTGGTCAACTGGCCCTTCCTATTAGATGAGGAAAATCCACCATTATTTGTAAAAAAGAGGTGATGGGGGCAGGGATCCTCACAGCCAGTTCATCATATATTATTTGAAACTTGGACTGGAAGAAATTGGCCATTTTGTCACAGAGCCCCTGATCAGGAGTAAATTGAATCTCCTGTTGCAGTTTGGACAAGGCGGTGACGGTCTTGAAAAGTTCTCTTGAAGAGTATTTTGCAGCCTCAATTTTACATGTGTAATAGATCTTTTTGGAGCTTTTAATGGCTTCCTTATATTCAGTTAGTGCAAGTTTATAGGTAGTTTTATCTTGCTTGCTATATTCAGTCCTCCATGCACGCGCTGGTCATCTACACTTAGATTGTAGAGCCTTAAGCTCTGAGTTATACCAAGGGGCAGAGAGTTTGTTTCTACGCTGTTAAATTGTTATTTCTGGGGCCAGCTGATCCAGTTATCATAATTGTCAGCCACCTTGTTAGTGTCCGTGTCTAGGATGGGAGTACTATTCTTAAGTGTCTCTATTAGCGCATATGTCCTGATTTTGCACCAGGATCTTACTTTAGTGTGGAGTAAGTTGTTTAACTGAGGGGATTGATTGATTGGGCCGAAAAGGTTGAAGAAGACCGCCATATGATCAGTCCAAGTTAAAGGCAATACTTTATTCACCATGATAGCAGGGTTGTTAGTTAAAATCCTGTACAACGTGTGCTGAGCCTTGTGAGTGGGTTCCTTGACTATCTCTAAATGAAAGTTGAAGTCCCCCAATATCGTAAAGGTTGGGGAGTCCAGACAGGATTCCATCAAGGTCTGTGGACCTTGAATAAATGCGGGTTTAGGGCCAGGCTGTCTATAAAGAAGTAGCCTGGGGAAGGATACGGTGTTGCCCAATTGCATGCTGGAGAACGTTTTGGAAAATGATGGTCATTCTAGGCATTATGATGGGCTAAACATAATATAGTACTTATTGACACGCTGTGGACATCCTGGCATCATTCTAGCTATTATAGTGTTGATGGCATGAGGTGGCCCCCATTAGTATATTCTCAGCATCACTGGCATTATTGTGGCCATCCAAGTAACAGTGGTGCACATGTCTAACATATGGTGGCCATCCACAGGTTAGTGAAATGTACAGCTTCCACAGGCACATGATGGACATCCCCAACATGGGAATGTGATACAAGGGCAAGTGTAATGAACTCTGCGCATGTGTAGCAGTGGTTCATGAAAGCACCTGAAGAAAATGACAAGATAGTATTTGGGATTCAAGCTGGTGGATTTAGTACAAATGAAAACTGATAAATAGTTGATCAAATGTATTTTGTTTTAAATTGCAGGCATTTTTCTGGATGAATTGGGTTTATCGTAGTTGCCAAGCTGCCATTTGGGAACACAATTTGTGTTTTTCAGGAAAAGCCAGCCTATGGTAGGGGTCACACTGCTTGCATGGACATTGCATAGTAAAGGCTTCTATTTGAGTGATAGTTAAATCAGACTGGAGTCAAAAATTGCTAGTAAGAAAAACAAGCCTCTTTATTTATGTCCTCCGGATCTGGAATGGCATTGCTCTATCCACCAGGACTATCCAATCCCTTCTCTAGTTCACGGAAGAGATGGAGATACACCTTCTTAAACACTACACCACTATAAAGAAACAGTCCACACTCATTCTAAAAACCCAGCTACCACTCCAATCGTTCACTGACTGTATCTTTACTTTTGACCTTGCGCAGTGCACAGCTTAATTTCAGGTACTTTGATGCTCTACAAATCCCGCATACATACATATGTACAATTAATTCAGCATATTTTCAAAAGATTCTTTGGGTGGAAGTCTCCCTTAATATCTCCTGGGAAGATTAAACTTAGCAGGCCATACTAGAGTTTTTGGTTTATTTCCTAAACTTGCCACTGAAGAACTGATTGTATATTGTTTCACTTTTTGGGCAAATTATTCAACAAAATGAGCTGTAAAAGACGTCAATTCGACTTATTTCTTTAAAATGTTCCGTGGGAGACACATCTCAGCTCTCAACTCTTCTAGAAATGGTTGTGTTTGCTCCTTCGTTACCCTTGTCATATTGGTTGAAAGTGGGACTATTTCAGTTTTCTGACAACTCACTTGAAGACTAGTTTGTGAGCACAGACAAACCCCCCCCTTGAGGGGTACATTGCAAGAGACAACAAATTCTAGTGGAAATGCCATTACCATTGATGGACACTGATCAATTTGTGCGTGACAATAAATTTGAATCATGGTGGCTACAGAGACTCTCTGGGGGAACCGCTACTTCCCTACTTAGTAATGCAAAATAATGCAGATTTATTTCTCCTGCCACCTTGGCGGGGGGTTTTAATCCGTCAATTAAATCCAGTGATTAAACTCTAGGGCCTCATGTAGGAAGCCAAATACCGGTCGGTAACGGCCGATTTTCGGTAATTATACCGTTACCGACCGGTATTTTGGCTTTTGAGATGTAGGGGGAGAATTTCATGATTCGGTATTTACCGAATCGGTAAAATTACCGAATCGGTAATATTACCGATTCGGTAAATACCGAATCATGAAATGAGATGTAGGGGGAGTGTGTGGTGGGTGTGGGGATTCATTATTTACCACCAACTAAAGGTTGGTGGTAAATGACGAATATGTGTAAAAAAGCATTTTTGTGCACGTTTAAGTGTGCAATGTGGCAGACATACATGCCCTTAGGGCATGTATGTGCGCCACATGTGCACACATGGCCGAATCAGGGGTGCAACAGGGTGTCAATGTGACACCCTGCCACCCTTGCATGTGCTCCCCCATTACCGAATCGGTATTTACCGATTCGGTAATGAGGCATACCTTCCCATCAATGGGAAGGTATGCCTCATTACCGAATCGGTAAATACCGATTCGGTAATTACCGAATTTTTCCGATTTAGTAATATTTATCGACTCATTACCTACATTGCATTTACCACTTCATAAATACCGAATCGGTATGATTCGGTATTTATGAAGTGGTAAATGCCAGCCCACCTACATAAGGCCCTAAATCAGGTTCTTTGTCAGCAGACAGTGGAAAAGCAGGCTAGATGTGAAGGCAGACCAGATTTTGTCCTCTGAGTTGAAAGAGTGTCTGACAGCATATAAACTAAGCCCAGGCAGCGCACTCCGCTCCGCCAGCGGATTTTGCGGAATTTTACCAACTCCGCGCTCCGCTGGGAATGCAAAGTTGAGGCAAAACTCTGACTCCATGGCGGAGCGGAGTATGCCCCTCAGCTCCTAAGCCATGGCCCAAAAAAAAAAAACACTTACCGTTTCTTCTGTTTTTTTGCGGGCCGCCCTTTTCCTCGCCCCGGTGTCTCCTCCTTGCCTTCGTCCTCCTCCTCGTGTTGCCGGTCACAACCCCCTACGTTTTACATCTTGCATGAACTGCGCAGTTCACACAAGACGTAAAACGTAGGGGGATGCGACCGGCAACGCGAGGAGGAGGACGACGGCAAGGAGGAGTTACCACGGCGATGAGGAGGGCTGTCCGCAGACTACAGAGAGATGGTAAGTGGTTTTTTTACTCTTTAAAAAAAATTGTGGGGTTGGGGCAGAGCGAAGGTCCACGGAGTTTCTTTTTTAACTCCGTGGAACTCCTCTGATGCCACTCCGCATACTCTGCCCAGGGTTAATATTATCCAAAGCCTGTAGTGGAGGGCCACAGAAGCAAATCATCTTCCTTAGAGGTCCCCTCAAAAAGTGGATTTAGCTTGCATCAGAGGACTTCATAAGATCTTCCAGCATCAGAGTGATTAACAAACCCACCTAGATTCCCTCTCCAGAGGAACAAAAGCCCCTACCAATGGATGTTTAATTTACCTCAGAGAATGACAGCATTTCATAGTGAGTCAGCCCATGTCTCACACATCTCAAAAAATGGAGGAGAGGAAGATGGACTTTAAAGTAGGACTGATGCCTCCTAATATTCACTACACAATAAACAAAGGTTCTCCTACATCTTTTAAACTATATAGGATTAGATAATTCTGCTTCCAAGGCCCTTGCTAATTATGTTGGGTCGTTATTTCTGAAAAGATACATAGATGTATAAACCATAAAAAAGACCTTCACATCTTAGGTGACAACAACATTCTTGTTACCACTGAATCCCCCTCTGACATTGTATGTGTGACTAAAGATTGCAAATCCACAAAGGATAAAGCCAACTGGGGTTTAGGACCTCCAGAAAAATGCTCAGCATCAATTAGTCTTATTACTTTGCACAGCAGACCTCACCCATGAGTTCAGTGTCATAACGAAACTTGAGAGGACCCCCTGCAAGTTCAGTGGCGGGCCCCCCTCTGTACTCAAACAGGAGCTCTCCGGCCAGGGCACTGTGCTGAGATGGCCCCCTGGAGCTTGAAGCCAACCCCCCCCCGCACCGCTGGGGCCTATGTTACACCACTGCATGTGTTGTGGCATGCTTCATCATCAGAAACCGTCCACATCTGTGAACGTTGCTTCATCCAGGTGAGCTCAGCCACTAACCAGCATCATCTCCTTTGAAAAAACATTAGTTATGCTTTCAAGATACTTGCCGGTGGTTTTTTGAAGACTTTACTTCTGCTGTGGCCTTCACATGGTGTGGGCCTACGGCAGTGTGCTGTATTTAATTGCAGATCAGCATAGTCCTCCTGCTGCAATGTTGGCCAGGAAGCCTGGATGTGGCCTTGTGATCCTGGGGTTGGTGTATCTGTTTGCCCCAGTGTCTGGGAGTACCACTAGGTCACCTGGAGTCCTTGTATAGGTGTTGTCTGCCCTCCCAGCTCCTCTGACGTTTTCCAGTCTCTCAACAGTTTTGTGTAAGCTTCAGGAGGTAATGAGGTATAGGTACTGGATTGGACCTGCCTGTCCATGGCCTCCCACCCACTTAACGAGAGCCTGCAGTGGTGCTACACAGCACAGACCACTACATCTTGCTGCTCAACCAGTGCAAGAAACTGTTTGCTAGGTGCAAAATGTCAAGGCAGATGACATGGTCACACTCGTTCTATGGTCATGTCTGTGAGGAAGGGAGGCATTGAGTCCTCCTCAAAGTGACCTTGACTTTTATATCGAATGTTTGAGGCTATCATTCCTTGGTCAAGACTAGAGTCTTTCACGTTGTTGCAGCACAAGCAAGAGTACGAGCCGGTGGGCTCATTCACCAGGTCTTATGTATATTAGATGATCCTGAGACGATGCACTAGAGTTTTTATCGACAAGACAATGCATTACACCTTCGTGCACGCGTTCAGAAATGATTCCAGTACTGATGTGGAAGATGGAGGCCTGTGTCTTTACAGTGCATCAAACATCAACAGAGATCTCCTGCTCAGATTGCAAGGCCGACAGCCCTCCCCAAATGCATCATGATGGATTCAGTGCAGAGCAGTCTGTTTCCTCACATTTTTCATAGTATTTCATAGTAATTATTTAAATGTTGGTCATCCCCTTGCACATGTATGTGCCTTATTCCTCTTAGTTCTCACTTTCCATGACGCTCCAAATAAATAGGACCGTGGCCACATGTTGGGGTGTTATTAGAACCCTAAATAGGATTCGTAGCTATCTTTCTTTGCAGGCGCGGAAGCAGATTGCAGTGGCTCTTATAGGCTCCAGGCTCGACTACTGTAACTCCTTATATGCTGAATCCAACAAATGCTTGATCCATAGATTGCAAATTGTGCAGAATGCTGCTGCACGTTTTGTTCTTGCCCTCCCTCTGGCATCTTCAGCTACAGTGGCTAGAAGAGATCTTCACTGGCTTCCCGTTCATTATAGAATCTCTTTTAAGATTCTATGTCTCACTTACAGGGCTCTTGTGGCTGACACTGAAAATGCACTTGGCTCTTTGCTTACTCGCTACTGCCCTTCCAGAACCCTTCGGTCTGCTGGATTATTTCAATTTGTAGTTCCACGCACTAGATTAGCCAGATGGGGAGCGAGAGCTTTCTCTGTGGTTGCCCCTAAGCTTTGGAACTCTCTTCCAATTGAGGTTAAGACTCTCCCTTCTTTGGATTTGTTCAAAAAGGCCCTTAAAACCTGGTATTTTACCAAAGCGTATGAATAAAAGTTCGCTGTTTTCGATTGATAAGCTGGATTATTTGTATTTGACTTAGGCGCCTTGACGCCCATTGGGCAAAGTTTTGCGCATGATAAGATTTAATTCATTCATTCATCAGAATGGATCAGCTCTCCGTGAGGGGTGCTGACTTGCTTCCTTGGTTCCTAGCGTGAAAAGCCCTAAACAGGCTTCATGTATCGAACTTCAGTAGATGGGATGCACACAGAAGAGCAAACACCGGCCTTTATGAAAGCTTTAATGAGAGGTAGTGGAGAAAAGTCTGTTTTTGATAGCATTTCCTGATAAATTTAAGCTCAGCGGTACCGGACTCCTCTTTACTCGTGCATGGATGTTATTCTCAAGCTGCCTGTGTCTGTCTGTCTGTCTGTGTCCGGCCATCTAAATCAGCCTCTAAATGTCAAACAGTTAAAGTACAGCTGTCGATAATTGTTGCCTATACCTGGTTTTTCATGTCTGATTGTCTCTCTGTTCTCTGTCTAGTTATCTTTGTCTGGTGATATATTAGTGAATATCTAACCCATTCTTCTTTTTCTATGTATCTATTTATTTGAGCATTTATCTCTTTGCATGTTGCTCTCTCGCACCTGAGGGGCTCAGTCACTGAGCCTGCCCCCTTAAGCATCTCCTAGAGACAACGAGGACTCTTTTTTGAAGGGCGTTATCAGGAGCCGGCTAGATTGGCGGAAGTATTAAGATTTACGCACCTCGGACTCTCAGTAAAATGATATCAGTGCTCAACCTCAGTCCTGGGTTGCACGGAGTCATCTGTTTTATTATTCTCTGGTTTGTTCGCCTCCATTGTGTGGTTTACTCATCACGGATCATTCTCTAAGCCTGGCAGAATTTCACACCGTTATAAAACTCCGTCATGCGGATCTCTGCAAGGGCCCGGACAGGACTCTGGAGGTATGCAGTCATGGTGAGTGAGGGAAAGCAATAAGGCGGAAAGGCAGGATATACGAACCTGGCGATTTTTACTGAAGCGTCAAAAACAATTATGTATAACTTTATGATGGTGAACATTCATGTGTGCGCAGCGGATCCGTTTTGGGCATGTTGTCCTTATCCTCGCGGGCCTGGCCACGTGCCACACTCTGCAGCTAGGTGCTCGCGCTCTCTCGTCTGCTCACCTGCAGGCCAACATTAAAAGGCGCCAATTTCCACATCACTTCGGTCAAGTGAAGGCAGGTGCGCCGCCTTGGCCATCGCGGCCAACGTCCCCCGGGGGGAGGGAGGCCATGTTTACCACTGGGCAGGAAATTGACTTTTGGTCTCCGCCGGGATGCCAGCTGCTGCCACTTCCTTAGCAGATGGAAATAGTTGCAAGATGAAGAGCAGGTAAAAATGAAACAATAAACTAAGCCTCGGGTAGTGAAGCACTTCATCAAAAACAGGAAAGAAGCTGCCTCCACCTTAAAAAAGTTCAGTGGAGGCTTTATTCAGGCATAAAAGTTTTATTTGCATGTAAGGGGGTGTATTAGCCATTAATATAATAACTGATACGTTGTATATTAATACCATCATGAGTTAGGGACAGCCCAGCAAAATATTTCTAAAGTAATTATAACATAGATCTATTAAGCAACCCGATGGTACTCAGAACTGATCAATGCGTTGGATGGAATGGAATAGAACATTCATCCTCACGGACAAGGTAGGAGACACACCTAACAAAGTGCAGCCTCAAGGCATGGGCGCACTGGGAAGTTTCCCGGTGGCCCCACAAGCATATGGGCCCCATGCAGACCACAATTTAACACTCATTTTCTGTTAAACATTTTTATTCCTCTGTGTGGTTGTGTAGGTAGGGCCCAATGCAAGGCTTTGCCCAGAGGCCTATAATGCTGTGAAGACGGCCCTGATGTGACAGTATAGTGCGCCTGCACTGCATGTCTCCACAAAAGTACACTTATACTTTTGACATATTCCTAAGTAGACAGTGTCGCATATCACATAGTTCACTGCAGGCAGAGAGGAAGGCCTTGGCTCATAACAGCACTTGTAAGAGAGAAGCTAACGCCAAAGCTGTTTGGCTCAAATGAGTAAAGGACCCTTAGGAGAAGATGGTCCGTGAGAAGGGAAGCATGAAAAGTGAACTTAAGGCCAAGATCCCCTGGAAATTCAATTCAGCCAGTGGGTATTGGGCACGTCTGATAAGCAGCAAGATCAAAGCTCCCTCCCTTACTGCTTATCCCTATATTCAGGGCATGTGGTGAAAGCAGATAGTTTTTCTGGGTTGAGAACCTTGAACTTTAAAACTAGTCCCAGTAGAAAGGTGAGTGGAGCTATATGAGAGAGATTGTGTTGTGGAAGTTTGATAAAACCTCAGGTGTGGCAGAAATGCTCTAGGGCATTGGCTGAAAAGAAGGGTACCCTTTTGAGGGGTTTTATAGCTTGTTTCTGTAAATTTTCAATGTGTTGGTGACTTGGGAAGAGGTCGAGTTTACGTGACGTTGTTCCATATTAATATGACTTAACAGCTACTAACTCCTTCCCAGAATCACAGCAGCATTTGCTTGATTCCAGGCTCACAGGTTCTAAACAGCATGCACAGAAAGGGAAGCCGACAGGCAAGCGAACACCATTATTTTAAGGCAGAATTGGGTTAAAAAGTTGGTATGAGGCCAGGGAGGGTTGAAATTTTGGGTGAGGAACCTCCAAAAATGGATAACGCAGAATAATCTCCAATGTAACCGCTGAGATGGGAATTGATAAGCACGTGGTGGGTAAAAAGCAGTCCCAGGGATCCTTTTTGGCTCTAAATGCTTTAGACGTCATTTTGAGAATGCAAACAAACATGGCCCCAACAAGCAGGATACTGAATGCTTCAATATCAAACCTCGTGCCAGCTTTTGTATTCCCAGGAGAAGCACGGATATCCAACTCATCTAGAACCCAGCTCATCCTGCTATTATTCATCATAAAGGAAGATGAGGTAGTCTACTTGTGGAAGGGATGTTAGGACGTCACTGGTTTAAAACAAGTGAAGTGAAAGAACACAGACGAATTTAGTATTTATTCAAAGCAAATCTATCTAGAATTACCTTGATCAATAGGTGCACAGTTATATTGAGGTGTGTATATATAATTGTCCTTGGTCTGTATTGCATTCCAGAAGAAATGAGGATCATTTATTCATCATCAAAACTCCTCACATAATGACTATTTGTGATCCTTCAATATACATTACTGATTTGGGGTGTGATCAACCTACGTTCCGGCCTTCTTTCTTCTGATCATTCAAGGTCTCATGGAATTCAGTATCATTAAAACCCATTTTTAAAAGCCTACTCTACACTTCAGGGAAGACCGTAAAAACATATGTTGCCTTTTACAGGACCCCACTCAATGCTTGATCTGGGAATGCCGCATCTTCGTGCAACTAAGCCTTACAACTTTAATTTAATAAAAGTTGTGAAAATTGACCAGAAGTTGCGATCCCTCATTCTACTCACTGCTTCTTAGGCTTTAAACCTCCACAACTCTTTCATGGGCCACTCTGGCCTTGCAAAGCTCATAGAAGGAAGGGAGGGTTAGAAAACAATTGTATTATCCGACTAAACTGCATTTAAAAAACACAGAACATTAGATTAGCACCTTATGCAAAATGGAGGAAGATATTTGATATAAAAAAAGGTTATTTGCATTTATTAGTTCACCTGAGAATTTGTATTAAAATTGTTGTTTGTGTTTCCCATCAAAACTACTCAATAAAATACTAACATGATTATAATTAATCTGGGTGTAGAGGGAAGATGGGGCATGGAAGACAAAACCCCCCAAAACTAGAAATCAAAATGTCCAGGAATTGCAACATGATCATGTTAGAATATTGAGTCCAAAAAAGAGACCACCCAGCAGTTGAAAATCCAGTGCTTTCAACTATGTCCCCTTACATACAACACAATATGTGGAAGAGCACATACAACACACTATGTGGCATAACAACCAGGATGACTCGTTGATGCCTCAAATATTGCTTGAGTCGGCATTGATGGGGTCTGGTTGATCATGCGGCCCCACACGAGGCTGTTTGTTGACTGCTTTCTCCGTTCATTTGTTATTTTCAGATCTCTGGTAACAAGTACAATGTTTGCAACAAATAAAGCAGATTGCTTTGCTCTTGGGTCTGTTATTTCACACTGTGGTACACTTGCATTGTACACCACCAAGGCCAGCGCACAAAGAAGGCCAAGTGGAGCCTGGCATCGCTCACGTCAGGCAGCGGGAGCAGAGACCACAGCTGGCACAGGCTGAGGACTAAACACAGACCCAGCCCATCTCTTTTGTTACTCAAGTCACAATGCAAACAATACTAAACATGCAACGAGGATAAACAAAAACTAACAAGGCGCCACCGGGAACTCGGGCACGCCGCCGGGGGCGGGGCCAGCATGGCCCCGGGCGCAGCAATTGGACAGCCTGGCCATGCCCTGGAAGTGGATCAAGCGCTTCCTGGGCAACGTAGGCAAAACGGGTCCCGGATCATGCCGGGACCTGTTTAATCTGGCTATGGGGGTCAGGCTCCTTTAAAAAGGAGAGCGGAGAGGCGGCACAGTCTTTTCCTCGCAGCTTCCCCTCAGGACTCAGCTGATCTTCACCATCACCATGCGCCGGAGGCTGCTAGGAAGCCCGTTTTTCTTTCTACAGGTTTTGCTGTATTACGGGCGATCACCTGGGGCTTTTCGGAGGCATTTTGGAGAGCATTTTTTGGCGCAAGGAAAAGCAGGCAGCTAGGGACATTAGTTTTGCACCCCTGGTAGGCCTGCATTCCACCACAGCCGGAAGCTACTCTGGTTAGAGTGCTACTCACCCGACCCACTGAATTAGCTGGAGGGAGTGGCTCTGGCTGTGGGGGTGCTTGTGGAAGACCAGGAGCTTGTGGTGCCTCACCCAACAGGGAGGTAAGGGTTTGGGCATGTCCCAGACCAGGTCATTTGTAGTTTGTGCCTCAAGGGTTGGCCTGTTTGTAGCACGAGGATTGTTGGAGCCACACTGAAGTGTGTAGGGCTGAGGTTTTTGTCTGTTACAGGAGCCAGTTTTAGTATTTGGGGCGGGCTGGCTCATTGAGGTTTGCCCTTTGGCCTAGACCCACGTTACCCGGATTGTAGTGCAGTCTAGCGGTGGGCATCTAGTTGAGCAGGATTAATTCTAGCTTTGGCACCCAAGGCAAAGAGGGGGCAGGTTCCAACTCGAATGGAGCAGTGGATGGCGACAATGATGTGCACAATGAATGATTTGTATCAGACCGTGGCAGAGCTATGCAGGAGAGTGGATGGCAGAAGGAGGCTCAGGACAGGCCCAGGCGCTCTGGGGTGGCACCCAGGGCGGCTTTCCCTCTGGTACCCCGGAGATCCAAGCATAAACGTAGGGGTGGGGGGGGGGGGTTTCCAGCTAGTTTGCCAAGCCCCGCAATTCCAGGACCTTCAGTCCTAAGTGGGGGGGGGGGGCTGTGCCAGCAGATTTGCTAAGCCCAGAAATTCCGGGACCTTCACTCCCAGCTGGGGGGGGGGGGCACAGCCAGAGGTGCGGAATGGAGCTATGCCAGTGGGAGTGACACCGCACAGATGGCCCAGGTCAGCCTAGGGCACCGGGGGGTCTTGGATTACGGGGGCTCTATCCCAGCCAGTGGTACCCCTTTGCAAGACCCCTAGTTTGGTACCATGTCAACCTGATTTAGTATCGAATCTAGATGCAGTGCTCCCATGGCTGGCCAATGCAGGGACAGTAATTCCTTCTGCGGGCAGTGGGGCACTGTTGGTGGAAAGGGATGCAGTGGAGAGGGCCAAGAGTTTGGTAGCACAGGTAGAAAGGGCTAAGCAGGTGGTGCCACATGGTTGAGACGGGCTCACCAGCAGTTGTAGGGCCTGCCAGCGGCACAGGGCAAAATAGGGCAGGAAGTGATACGAGTGGCCCAGAGTTCTCCAAACTGGTCACAGCTACAGGATCTGAACACACAAAGACACAAGCAGGCACGTCTGCAGGTACGGTCCCAGTGTTACCAAGTTTAGGTTTGGGTGAGATGCGCACAGCCAGAGAGTGTCTGGGGAGGCACATCGCACAGGATGTGAAAGAGCAAATCTGGAAAGGGGAATATGTGAAGACGTTTTCTATGTTAGTTGACAAAGATGAGAGGGAGGAGGCTAACAAGTTATGGGAATGGGCTCACCCAAGGGATTGGGGCAATTGTCCCACTAGAAAGAAGATTGATGAAACCTTAATTAACTGGATAAAGGCATTTTCAAACTTCCATGCAATAATGGTAGAGAAATTCCCAGGGTTGGGCACTGAATTGGTGTGCTATCAGAATAGGATCACATGTGCACATGATGAGTGTGGGGGGATGTGTTGGAAGGAATATGACAAGGAATTAAGAAGGGCGAAGGCCTCTGACCCGGCACTGGCATGGGATCAAATGGATGTAATTTTGTGGTTAAGGCATATGAAAAGCCCAACCCAGGACGCACCAAAAGGGCAGTCCATTCGGTCAGGTAACCCCCATAGCGGAGGAGAGGGGTAGCAGGAAGGGAGCGTGTTGGAATTTCAACAAACGGACATGCATTAGGCCCAATGGTTCATGTAAATTCAAGCATGCCTGCTCTTTCTATGGCTTATCCTCTCGCCTAGAATCCAAATGCTTGAAGAAATCGAAGGACAAGGGAGGTAAAAAACAGGAGTGAGGGTTTATTACTTACTAAGGCACACTCACCCATAAACGCAACAGCTTTGATTCCCATGCTAAATAAATACTGTTGCCCAAACAGAGCCCAATTGTTGTTTGAAGGATTCAGGGATGGTTTCAGGATCCCTGCTCCTGGCTATTCTGGGGTCCTTTACTGCCGAAATCAGCAGTCAGTAAGGGAGAACATGTCGGTGGCAGTAGATAAAGTGTTGAAGGAACTGCATTTGGGGAGGCTGGTGGGTCCTTTTGACTCAATCCCTCTTGATGATTTTGTTTGCTCACCTCTGGGTGTAGTACCCAAAAAGGACCCGGGGGAGTTCCGATTGATCCATAATTTATCCGCTCCCAGGGGCCAGTCACTGAATGATGCTATTGATGGGGCCCTGTGCACCATGAGATATGCTTCATTGGATCAATGCTGCAATTGCTTGGCCCAGGCACTTTGCTAGCAAAATCTGACATAGAATCTGCCTTCCGTTTGCTACCAGTCCATCCACAGGATTTCCATCTTTTGGGGTTCCAGCTAGAGGGGAGGTTCTACATGGATAAGTGCATGCCAATGGGGTGCTCGGTCTCTCGCTCATATTTTGAGAAATTCAGCTCTTTTCTGGAGTGGGTTTTCAGGCAGATGACGGGGCACCATTGGGTATTGCACTACTTAGATGACTTCTTGTTGTTGGGGGCACCGCAGTCACAGGAGTGTGGCAGGGCTTTAGAAGCATTTTGCGCACTCACGAGGGACCTTGGGGTTTCCCTGGCACAAGGAAAGACACAAATTGAGTTCCTGGGGTAATTGGACTCTATCGAGGGTGTGTCGCGCTTGCCATTGAGTAAGGTAGAAGGTTTCACGCTAGCATTGGCGGAATGTTTGCGCAAAGAAAAGGTCACTTTGCATAAACTGCAGAAGACAGTGGATATGCTGAACTTTGCATTAAGAATCATCCCTATGGCCCGCCCCTTCTCACTTTCCATTGCACAGGCAATGTCAGGGCTGAAAGAAAAGCATCACCACACTCGGTTGTCCAGCGAGGTTAAGCAGGATATGGATGGCATTCCTGCATGATTTCAGTGGCACAGTAGTGTGGCCCAGCCCGGGTAGGTCCAGTCCTGAACTTGGCCTCATTACAGAGGCGGCAGGGAGTGAGGGATTTGGAGCCATTCTGGGTTCTTAATGGGCGGCCCAACATTGGCCCGCATGGTGGGTTGACACTAGTGTAACAAATAACATTTTGTTTCTGGAACTATTCCCCATTTCGGTGGCTGTGACCATATGGCCACATCAGTTTCGCAATCAGTCTGTGGTTTTCTGGTCAGACAATATGGCGGTGGTGGAATGCATCAATCAGCAGTCTGCCAAGTGTAAGATGATGCTTTGCTTGCTTAAAGAAATTGTACTGCAATGTATGAGACTAAATGTGATGTCCCGGGAATACTCAACCACATGGCTGACGCATTGTCTTGTTTCAAGATGCAGGTTTTCAGGTCCTACTATCCGGAAGCACCTTTTCTGTAGCATCTGTGGCAGCTTGGTGCCCCAACCTACCAGACCTCATGGCAGCTAGCCTAGCACCCAGGACTAGACGGCCGTTACCGCATACTGCACATTTCTAGGGGAAGGCTGGGAAGGGGCATGGCACGAACCAGCGTCCGTCATATCATTCATAAGGGAGTTGAGGGACAGTGGGCGTTCTATGGCATGCGCAAAGTGCCACATGACAGCAATAGCTTTTTTTGCAAAGATACTGGGGCATAGGGATCCCACTGGCTCATTCTTGGTTCAAAGGGCTCTGAAGGGGTCGCAACGCCTTCAAGGTGCCCAGCAGGACATTAGACACCCGATTAGCATTGAAGTGCTCTCAGCCCTCATGGAGGCATTGGGGAAAGTATATAGATCCACCAGTGAGGTCCAACTGTTCAGGTCGCCTTTTTCCCTTGCCTTCTATGGAACTTTCAGGGTTAGGGAATTAGTGACTCGTAATAAACACGATTGGCAGGGTGGGATGCAATTTGCCCATGTTCAACAGAAGGCAGGGTCAGTATCATTATCAATCCCCAGAACAAAAATGGATCAGAATGGGAAGGGGGAATCACGTTATCTTGCACAAAGCTCTAGAAGGCTCATGCTGTCTGGTGGGCAACCTGGAGACATATATGGCCTGCAGGCCATGGGGTGTAGGGGGGCCGTTATTAATCCATCAGGATGGGACTCCCCTCACGAGGTTTCAGTTTGGGATCCATCCAGGATACGCAGAAAACAAGTGTACATATTCCAGTTTTAGGTTAGGTATGGCTATGTAATAGACTCATGTTAAGGTTAGCCATACAAATGTATAAATATGTGTATTTGAAATGTTATTGAATATGTTTGGGTTTTCTATGTATTAAAACCGTATCAAGAATTTTTAATTATGAATTATTAATTTTTTATAAAATGCGGCCAAGGTTATCCGACCCCAAATCCAAATTCTGTGTTTGGATGATTGTTATTATCAGTGCCTCTGGGAAAGAGGGGGGGGGGGGGTTGGAAACAACCTGTCTTAAGGGGAGTTTGGGGGCCCACAATTTAACCATTGGGAGGGGACTCAGCAATACCTGGCCATATGGAATTCACTGTATGTCACTGTACCTTCATGAAAGTCTAAACAGCAATAATAATAATAATTTTGGTAGATTGTGAAAAACACATACTAGATATGTTTTATGCTGAAGCTTCGTCACAGCAGCTGCCTTTGGACACTAACTTTTATTGAGAAAATTACTTTACGATGTTGAATGAGAGGGCAGGCGTTTACCTTGGTTGGGTTGTGTCTGTCTTTCAGATGTGAGATTGATCCAGGGCTAAACATTTAGGGCCTCATTTATGAAAACTGTCGCATCGCTGCCAGAAAACACAATGCACCGTATTTAATGTACAGCGTTCCATGTCGCAAGAGTTACAAACATGTCAGTATTTCTGACGTATCTGTAGGGGCAGTAATGAAGCATTGTTGGAGTGTGTCGAGAAAAAGTGACGCAACTCCAGCAGTGGGTCATTATACGTGGGCAAGTCCCATGTTAAATCTGCCTGCATCAGTCTTACGCCTGCTGTGAGGCAGGTGTAAGATTTTGACGCAGTGGTGTCCTAGAAGTGGTGCAGTGAAATCTGGTAGATTTCACTGCGCCACTTCACCGAGTCTTTTGCGGGAGAATGCCCACCCTGCATACATTATACCTGACACAGGTATAATGTAGCGCAGGGCTTTACAAAGTGACGCATCTGCATAGATGCATCACTTTGTAAATATTGCGCAACATGGTAAATTTTTTACGCCACTGGTGCATCAAAAAAAATGACACAACGGCAGTGCAAAAGTGTAGCAAGGCCTCATAAATAAGGCCCTCAGTATCAGCCAGGCTGGATTCTACCTTGACTCGTCATATGTAGAACCCAGATAAGTAGAAACCAGGTGCAGAAATTCATTACTTATCACACTACACATATACAATCTGCTTGTCATTATTTCTCAAGCAAAGGATTGCACAGAACACAGCATGCATCAGAAAGCCTACGCACACTGAGGTCCTCGCAGTGGCTGCCACCACCTAGTATGTGGTATAGCACAATCTCATGCAAACACCAATCCCCACGACCCCATGGTATACAAAACTCATGACACAGTTGCACTCTTTTACATCTAAAACCAATGATGACATGGCAGCCCTCAACAAAAGGAAAACACAAGACACTGGATCCTCTCACAAAGTCAACTGCAGAAGCTCTGCTATGGGCAAGGCATAGCATCCTCCCGAAGGTGAGGAAAACTGCTGGAGTATACCTGAAGCTAACAGGATGAGGGCGATCCTGCTGCTGAAGCAGGGTGGCATTTCAAGATCAATGAACCAGTTTTGATGCCAGGTGCCCCCTCTTGCTAGGCAATAGATGTTTACGAAGACATTGCATGCCACCCAGATTGCTAATGCACAAGGTTACTTGAAAATAGGTGAGATGGACCAAAGAAAATGGTGTTAGTGCCAAAAGCAGGATCACACATCATATTATTTAGGATTCTGTTAGATTTCAGTGAATGAAGCGAGAACCATTCAACCTGGATGGAGGAATATGCACGTGGACCAGTGGGTGGAGGAGCATCGCCCCACTGCTTTATCGCAGTGCGAGATGCAGAAACATAAAATGGTATAAATACCATTTTATGTTTCTACATCTCGCACTGCCAGAAAGTAGAAGAAGGTTTGGTTTGGGGCCGGACGGGTGGGTGGTCCTGCTTGAGGGCAGGGGGCGAGTGGCTAGCCAAATGTAGTGGGCGCTGAATGTTTAGTCGGCCGACCAAACCAGTCATGCACAGTCTCCCTTTCCTCCATGTACGCTGCATACAGCCTGCATGGAGAAAACGGTCTCCCCAAAGACGCCTGTGAGGTCAGCGTCCCAGCCAATCACAACGCTGCCATTGCAGCATTGTGATTGGCTTAGGGGAGGGGAGGGAGGCTGCCTGCGGCTCCTTCCTGCGTGGACAACACGACCCGGGATCGGACCGCCAAAGGTAAGTTTTTATTTAAAATTAAACCCTCCTGCGTGACCCTCTCCCTGCGCGACTGCCACCCCCCACCCGGGAGTCATGCCGGCCGCGACTGACGTGGATGTGCACTCAGATGTGCAAGCGTGTCTCACCTGTTGGCCATGCCTTGACAAGAGCCCTAAGTACACACACTCTTTGCACATGAGAGACCCATATATCTCGAATTAACTAGTGCCACAATGTTGGCAGTGTGGCCGCATGGCACGACTGCTCTACTGTGTGATGGATGATTCCTTTGTCTCTGAAGCTAGGATGCTCCACTAAAGGTGGTCATCATGAGTCACTTATGACTCATAATTGAAGCGAGTTTTGTGCTGAGGGCACAACTAAGGAAGTCAACTAGTGAGAACATTCAACAGGCTTACAGCAGTTTATTTGATTTGTGTTGTATTTTGCAATTGGTTTACACAGCATTAACATGCTTTAACCGGTAAAAATATTTAGACTATAGATTTGCAAGTTTACTCTGAATTCAGAACCGAGTAGCCATTCTGCTTTTGTTAATCAGTGACATGAGTGCATGTGTAGAATTGTAAGACACAAAAATATGAGTTGTAACGAGAAAAGAAGGGGATCGGATACAGAGAGCAAAAAACACCCGGAGGGTGAATAGCGTGGGAGAGACATATACTAGAGGAGGAGGCGTGCTTCTAGAACAAGGGGTCTTAGGGAGCAACGCTGGCGTTCTCCCTGAAAGAAAGTGGTAGACACGCACAAAACACCTTCATAATGGATAGTAGGGGTACAACAGGAAACAGAACACATAAACTGCTTGCAAACAAGACGAAGTGTGGAAATAAAGGCAGTGCTGCAGATGTGTGCGCCTGCCGTGTTGCAGGAGATGCGTAAACGGGCACATTAGAAGGGCCTGGGAGTCTATCCTCTTCTGCTGACAGTTTCTGTGTATTTATGATTTTATTGAAGTATGAATCAGACACCATCCACGCAGCCGAATGTGCCGTTACTCACACAAGACTTGAAGGAAGGCGCAGCCTCGCTCAGATACAATCATTAGCTTGGGGATGAGACGCCATGCTTGACCCTGGGCAGAAGAAAGACGGCTGCCTGTCACCCAGAAGGCAGCTGCCGAGCCTGGAGAAGATTATTCTGCCTTTGAAATGTCCAGCTTCTAAGATTTCAAGATTCAAGACAGAAAGAGAGGGGGAAATGCAATCTTTCAACGGGAAAGCAGGGAAAAAGCCGGGCCGGCAAACTGCATTAAGGCTTCCAGGAACCTTTTGTGTTTTTTTCCAATGGACAGCTTATCAGAAAGAGCAAGAGGCTGGCTGGACTAGATAACTCAAGCCAGGGCCTGGGACTGCCTCCGCTAATGGAACAGCAAAGGCCTATACAGAGAAATGGTTTGGTGCTCTCAAGAGCCGCGGTGCTGCAGGGGACGTTTGTTGAATGGCAGCTGAAAGTTTCAGACATGTTCGAGCAAATTGAGCACTTCAAAAACAAAAACTTCCTAAGTATGATAGCTGAGATATTTACCCTGTCTGGAGCTGAGCGAAGTTCCTGGCATTGCCCCCCTCTGCAACAGCTGTCTCTATCTGTTGCCATGATAGTGGTGCCAGGGGCATCCTCTATGTGCGGGGGTCTCGATGAGCCCCTTGGGTGTTTGTCGGATGTGCTTCCATGCAGAAGTTAGAAGGAAATTAATATTAGGAATATGGTGGGATCAAAGCAAGCCAGTAGAGCCCTCACACACTTTTAATCTTAACTGGAGAAACAGAGGTACCTCACATCAAGGGTTTGTTTGTGAAATAAAATAAACACTGCAGCAACCATGCACAGAAAGAGATGGTAGCTGCCCCCTGCCTCGTGCAGGTAGCAAACCACTACGAATAACTGAGGAGATGAGAATCAGTGCAAACCCCTCTCCTAGTGATGGGGCAGGGGCAGGGTCATCCACTCTGAGGCGATATTTGCGTTCAGGGACAACACTCCCCATGACTTGACGAGCAGGCAAAAACAGAACTCGACCTGGTGTAGAATGGAAACCAAAATCAGCACCAGCGAAAATGTTCGAACCAGCCCCACAATGGCCTTGACTAGATTTGGGCCGTAGAAGCGCATGTAGGTGACGGCAGCTAATCAGTGCTTAATTTGTAAAAGAATAAGTGCTGGTGCCAAAAGTTTTTTCATAAGCCCGTGGCTGGCATTATCAAATGTCTGGGGCACTGAATACCAGGGCTACATATTCCTGATTCTACCTCATGTCTCTTTCATCCACCACAAGACACTCCCGACCCCTTTATGTCACTCTTTCAGAACCAGGGGCTGTAAATTAAATGCTACTAGTTGGCCTGCAGCACTAAATTGTGCCACTCACTTAACTGGCCTTTTCAACATGTTTCAGGCCTGCCATTGCAGTCTGTGTGTGTAGTTTTAAACTGCCGTTTCAACCTGGTAAAATAAACTTTTTACCAGGCCCAAACCTTCCTTTTAAATACATAGAGGTTGGCCTAGGGTAGGCCCTAAACAGCCCACAGGGCAGGATGCAGTGTATTTAAAAAATTGGACATGTACTTTTAACTTTTACATGTCCTGGTAGTGAAAAACTCTTAAATTCACTTTTCACAACTTCAAGCCTGCCTCTCCTGAAGGATAACATTGGGTACCTTATTAAATTTATTAAGTGATAACGTTCAATTGGGAGTAGGTAGGAATATCGATTTTGGTCTCTAAAGAATTGTAATTTAAAACCCACTTTAATGGTAAAGTTGGATTTTAAATCACAATTCTATAAATACCACTTTTAGAATGTTGGCATTTTCTTGTCCTAACCATTTGGTGCGTTCAGCCTGTATCCTGTGTTACATGACTAGATGTAACTGGCAGTTGTTCTTTGTGTATTACTATTAGATAGTAAGACAAAGGGGCAATAGGTGTTGGCAGGATGGGCCATTACTGACTTGATAGGGGGGGAGAGCTGTGACCTACTACACTTACACATAAAAAAGGTTCTGCCTCAGCACACTCACAAACATATTCACATTAGTCATCTGCACCCCGCTCAAGTAATGACCAGGGTAGGGAGGCTGAAAATTCCAGATTCCAAACACATCTGGGGGTGGAAACCTATAGAAACTTCTTCTACTTCAAAGCTGGCACCAAAGATAAATGGTGGACCCTCAGACCCAACTATTCAGTACGCCTCTGGAAATGTGGAAGACTCAGAAGCACTGCTGAGCTGCTCTGCTGCAAGAAGGACTGCTACTCTGCTGCCTGAGTGAGAAGGACTGGACCTGCATCTTGAACCCAGGACCACCAGGGTGATTCCAAGGGCTAGTTGGCTGGCCTCCTGATCAGTGCCTCTGGGACAGAAAAGACTCCAACCACTTTATATCCTGCACCTGGACTCTGCCTGCCTTGAGTACTGCCCCCAACTGGTGCCAACTCAATCCTGGAGCCTTGGAAGTGGGCCTGAAGGTGCTCTGCCAGACCAGCTGTGGTCCTCTGGGCAGAACTGATGCAGCACGGTGCACCTCCTCGCAGCTCTGCATCAGAACAGCTGCTGCCCAACGCTTCATCGACACAGGACCCGCAGCTCCTCGCAACCATCGCTGCATGACGCATTTTCGATGCAGGACCTCTCATTGCAGCTGAGCAACTCCCGGGAATTGCCGCTTCATGACTCATCCTCAACACAGGACCTTGCAATTCAGCCCCGCAGCTCCCTGGACTTGCCACTCTGCAATGCAGGGCATCACAACCAGGATCTAAGGTACTATGTTGAGAAGGCCTAACTTGGTTCTTGTATCTGGCCCATGCTCCATTGCAGTCAGCCTGAAGTTGTGACTTTGTCCCGGTCTGGCGCGACCAGATAATTACATATGGCCCTTTATGCATTCAAGCACCATATTTATCAAAATATTTTAATTGCATATTTCTGGTTCTGCTGTTTGGAGTTTTGTCGTTTTGGAGTTAAATAATGTATTACATTATACTCTACTTTTTTTTAATTGTTGAGAATTTTTCTTGTTTTTTTCACTTTAATACTGTTTGTGTACTGCAGAAATACCTTACGCATTGCCTCTTAGTTAAATCTGACTGTTTTTGTGCCAGGCTACCTGTGGAATGAGCACGGGTGAATTTGGGGGTTTCTTATGTTTCACCTTGACAAGAATTGTGGTTGCTGGCTGAGTAGGGTTTCACCCCTCTCGACCAGTAATCCAATTTCCTACTAGACCCATTGACATTAAAGTTCTGAAGTAAACTATAACACTCACATTGCATAAGCATTTATGCCCGAGTCCTGGGGTCCCACCAGCTACATTTCATCCTTAGTGCTCCGTTTGCAACCCATTCTGCCTTATTACTGTTATAATATGAATAATGTGCCAACATCACACTTCCCCATTCAAGGTTTGCAAACAGTGCATGTGCGCTATTTGCCTTGCCTGTTTGTGCCAGGTTCGAACTGACAAAAGTTGTATAGGCAAAATTCTTAGGATGCACAATGTGCACCATATTTGTAATTCTGCACACCACAGGGAATCTGGGTCTCTAAAACTTTTATTGGAGGACTGTCAATACAGTACTCACTAAAGATATGGAGACTGCAATGAACAATGTAAAGGAATAACTGTTGACTGGGTTAAATAAAGGATAAGTCTCACCTTTAGTGAGCTTGACCTAGCCACAGATGTTGGTATCGTACCTCATCAAGTACTATTTGCAGATGCGTCTATGGAGCATCAAGATGGTAATTAGATGATTCTCTTCCTTTATGTCTGAAAGGGTATCCCATGTGTGCATTGAGACATTCAAGGTAAGATGAGCTTTATAAACGTATTTCATTTTTTTAAACCCTCAAATTTACATGCCTATATACGACCTGCAAGACATCTTCAGTCTCGGGGTGGGAGTGTCTAATAATGATGACGAAAACTTAATTAACCACTTTGGATCTCATTATGAGTGCCCTTTAAATTCTAAAGGGCTGGTAACTGTAGTTACCAAACCCATCGGAATAATGTAACCGACAGGAACACTGTGGGGTATATTTACGAGAAAATATCGGCTGCACCAGCTTTGGCAGTGTCGCGCTCTGACATTTTCAAAATGCAGGGAGGCTTTGTATTCACAAGAACATGGCCCACCCTTGTGTTTGCCCTAGCACTGGCTCTAAATGTAGCTGCCTAGCATCAACGCAGGCACCCTTGCACCGTAGTGCAAGGGTGCCTGCGTTGCAGGGAATGGTTGTTTATGTACAGGAAGGTGTCCTTTCTTGTACATAGGCCATCACTAATGGTATTTTGCCCTTTCTGTGCTGCAGAATACAACACACATAAAAAAGCAAAAACGAGGAGAAATAAAAGTATTTCTCCTACTTTCATCATTCTAATGCCTGCTCTTACACCTCCTTGTTAATCTGTGCAGCTGCAAAAGCAATGGGTGTTGCGGTGGAATGCCCAGAGCAACACAACAACAGAGTGAGAGCCAATAATCACAAATAATAAAGAGTTTTGAGTTCAAACAATTTTATCCACAGCTTCCAGTGTAAGCAGGGAGATTCTTTATTCAAATTGTTCTTAATTAGGTATATTGGCGCAGCCAATGCGTTTCGCCCAACACCAAGGGCTTCTTCAGGGCACTCTAAGTAGTGTTCAATAAGAGTTGTTCATAATAGAATACTCCACAATCCTGGCATAGGTCCAATGATCCTCTTAAGCTTTCAATTCAGTCATCCTTCAATGTCTGTAGATGCGTTCACGAAAGAAACCATTCCTGTTTCCGTTGGGTATTGTCAAAAGTTTAGAAATCACCGAACCACATAGATGAGCTAGGCAACATAATTCAGATGCTCTTTAACAAGTTTCTTCAAACAACTTCACAAAATCCTCACGTCTTCGGAAAAGTCCACAGCAACACCCATTGCACTCCCCTTTCACAATAACTGATGCATGTAAAGGGGCCTTATTTACAAGGTGGTGTTAAGCCACAAAAAGTGGCTTAGCGCCTCTTTGTAAATATGGAGAAGGGCATATCACCACAAGAACGTCGCTAAAAGTGAGGTTCTGCTGGCGATAACACTCTTGTAAATATGCCCCTGTGAGTCTAGTGCATTTCACCCAGAGACCTCACTTGCTGGAAGGGGGAGTCTCCCGTTGAACTACAGGGAGACATGAGGAACAATCTGGTGGAATCGGGACTGAGATGACCAGTCCCCCCAGTAATTGCTCATTTCTCTGAGGGACCCCGAAAGACCCCACTTGTGATCAGTTGATAATTCAGCCCCTGGAATTAACTGTTCTTCCTGCATCAGTAACCTGTGGGGGGAATATATACCACAGTATTTTCCAGTGCTCTGCATGGGCCCACTTTCAGTATAGTAGTTTTAGAACTAGAAGACTTGTTACTTCTGATAGAAAAAGATGCCGGCATTTTGTCCAACATGGTGAAACCACTGCCTACCAGGTCTGAAACAGCTAGTTCCACAATATATGTCTATGACTGGTGGGTTGGTGTTGCCTACTGCTCTGCCTTGTTACCTGTAGTGGAGAAACTCTGGTTGTCACAGAGAAACCCTAGAGGACCGAGGGTACAGGAGTGCAACACACCTTCCAGGAGAGTCATTTTTTGTGTTTTTCTCCTTTTGTTGTGCAATGCAGATCGAAAGTGTCTTTGGGGCATATTTACAAGGCGGCGATAGAAAATTATCGCCGCTTTTGCAGCCGTTTTCGGCCTAAAAGCGGCGATAATTTTATCGCCTAATTAGCAAGGTCATGCTAACGCGTGAAACCTTAGATTAGCGCACAAATTCTTAACGCCCAGCTTTGCATCTCTAATGAGATGCAAAGTGGGCGTTCCTGACCTGACATGACAGGAGAAATGTCGCTAACCGTCATTTCTCCTATCATCAAGCCCCACGCTATGAAGCATAGCGGCAAGAAAAGTAGCGATAACCCCTGTTATCGCTACTTTCCTTACGCCTGCTTCAGGACTGACTTAGCCATGATATCCTATGGAAGGTGGATATCATGGCTAAGTTTGTGGGGTCCTATCAACAAGCTAACGCCACATTTCGTGAGATTATCGCTGGGTTTCCAGCGATAATCTCACGTTAGGCAGTTAGCGCTAGGATTTTTATCGCTTTTGAGATAACCGTTGCTAATAGCACGCTATCTCAGCGATAAAAATCCACGCTAGCCGGCGACAATTATCCTAGCGCTAAGTGCGCTTAGCGATAATTAACGCCGGTTGTTGCTGATATGCCCCTTTGTTTCCTAAATGTTCCTATCTATTTCTCGTCACTTGAGTCTGTCTAAAGACTCAACTGGGTAGTATTTCAAGCACTGTTGAGTGTTTTGTGATCCTTTTATTCAAAGATCTAGCTAAGTGCCACCGAGCACATTTAAAAGCCTTGTAAATCACCAAAGAAAAACCGTGCACACCTAGGAATATAAATGACTACTCCCCAGCCCTACTCTCCCCTCTGAATACGATTCGTTTGTTGAAGCCTGCTTATGAATAATCATGGTGTGATGCAGCCTTTCTGATAAAATCCGTTTTGATGGTGAATTTGTCCTGTTTCTTCTGCAAATATGTATGACAGGTTTTTCGCTGGTATAGTATATTTATTGGTGCTTTTGGACATTTACAGTTTCTAGCCAAATGGTTTGAGGGATCATCCCACCAATTATTATTTGTTTCCACATTCCCTTCATCATTTTTATATCTTTGTTGCTATTAGTTAAACGTTTTTCTAATTACTTTTTACTTATTTGTTTTGGATATTACATTCTTCCTGTTATAGCTGTATTGTTTGGGTTGCTGTGCGCCTTAAACCTCAACGCATATTAAGGCAGGCCAAGCATGAGAACTGATATCATTTTGTAATAGACAATGAACCCAAGAGTTGATGAGTCATGATGTTCAAAATTGGAAGTGACAATTGGTACCGATAAAAATACTCACTGGGATGTCTTTGATGAACCAGTGTTTCATATCATTTTTGAATATTGGTTAACTAACCGGTCAATTTGATGATCTGTTGGGAATAACATTCTCTGGGATTCATTCTAGTAAAATATGTTTACTGATGCCTGGTTCAGAATAAACTGTGAATAGAATATCGCTGGAGGTTTTCTGAGGGAAGTCATACGTGTGGAAGCCATGGAAGAATAGATGTCATTGGAAGATTTGGACTATGCTGATGTGTTTCATCACAAGCAGGTAAGAAGTGATGGCTACACAGAGAGAATCATTGCAGAATTGATTTGATTCCTAGAAAACCCGTTCATTAGAATGAGGTGTATGAATTGGAGTGATAAACTTGCAGCTTCCTTATTCGGACATTCCACGAACCACCCAGGCAGGAACTCCCTTGCTTTTTGTCAAAAATAGTAATATATCCTTTTAGAGGAGCAAGTGCCAGATGTACAAAGGGTTTTTGTGGTCACAAGCCCTCCGACTTGGTAAAATATAGTGGTTGCAAATAGGGGAAGCACAGTAAGACGTAAGGGGTGGAGTATAGTGAGTGGAGCTGATACCCACGAGTGTCAAGGCGCTACAGAAACAGAAAAGGCAAGCATCAGAGTGAAAAGATGGAGGCATGGCTTTCCATTTCCAGCGTACCCTGGCACAGAAAAAACGGATTTTATGACTTGCCTTGTTTGTGAGGGATATTTTAAAACTCTTAGGTTTATGTAGCAAGGGACACCTTTTTGGTATTGCAGGACAGATATGGATCATGTGAAGGGACAATGTGAACCAGCAGGGGTGCAGCTTGGGGAGTAAGATTGGGGGGCAGAGGGGGGGGGGAGCATATCATAGTAAAACACACATCATTTAAGAGGCAGAGCATGAGGGGGCTTAAGGGGCAGCGGGAAGGGATAGCAGTGTGGATTGTTGGGGTTACTTAAAAGACAATGGGCCATATGTAGGTAGCATAACATTTACCGATTCATAAATACCGAATTTTAACGATTCGGTATTTATGAATCGGTAAATAGTATGTAGGTAATTAATCGGTAATCATTACCGATTCGGTAAATATCGGTATTTATGAATCGGTATTTACCGAATCGGTAATAATGCATCCCTTCCCATTGATTCCTATGGGCCTGGAGGCCCATAGGAATGAATGGGAAGCCAGTTACTATTACCGATTCAGTAAATACCGAATCGGTAATAGGGGAGGCATTATCATGGGTGGCAGGGTGGCACATTGACACCCTGTTGCACCCCTGATTCGTGCATGTGTGCACATGTGGCGCACATACATGCCCTAAGGGCATGTATGTCTGCCACATGACACTTCACAAATTGCACAAAAATGCTTTTTTAAAGGTATTCGTCATTTACCATCAACTTGTAGTTGGTGGTAAATAACAAATCCAGACACCAATTATGCACTCACTTGAGTGCCCCCTACATAGCATTTCTGGATTCGGTATTTACCGAATCGGTATTTTACCGATTTCTTAAAATTCCGATTCGGTAAATACCGAATCCAGAAATCAGCCACCTACATCTCAAGTGCCTCAATACCGGTCGGTAACGGGATATTTACCGAATTTCGGCCGTTACCGACCGGTATTTGGCATCCTACATATGGCCCAATATGTTGTAAAATAACCAGTAGTTTTAAGAACTTTAAAAAAGAGAAGAGAGAGAGTGTGTGTTTTTGTCTGTGTGTGCATGTAAAACTCCTAGGTGACAGCCACCTCACCATACCCGATGAAAGCACGTGTACCTAACCATTTGATAGAGAATATATTTATTGGGGGGGGGGGTGTAACACCCCAAACACCCCCATGAAGCTCCACCCCTGTGAGCCAAACTCTATAGGGAGAATGGTGATCCAGCTTCCTTGGGACGATCAAGTAGATTTCTCGTAATGTGAGATTTGATCAGATCCCTTTGCACCAGCGATCAATCCACTTCTTTCTTTAAAGTATCCCTTCATCGGACACCAGTAAGGGTGAGTAAGGGAACAATGTTCGTTTGGATAAAGCTTTGAATAGGTCCTTTCTTTAATGCAGAAGTGTTTTCATTTAAACTCTTTTGTTTTCAGAAACAGTTCTTGAATGGAAGAAGGGCTTTGGCTGAACAGGTTTACTTAGAATGCTGAATTCATTCTCGAGCAGGAGGCTCTGCCCGGTCACGCCTCCGCAGCAGGGCATTCTATATATCAATGACCCCACAGAATAAAGTTAATGAATCAAAGTCCTCTTTAAGATATTTTTAAAATGTACAGGTACAAAAATCTCCACATCACGTGTTCACTTTTGATTTCCAAGATCATTCTATTTACTCACTTGTACGCGATGCCGCGGGATTGCAAAGCTCTCTTCCCTCATGGCGCTGCAGGAGAATACTTCATCCGTTAAGAGGCTGTTTTTTTCCAGCTTCCAAGGGAGATAATTAGCTGCTGCAATTGATTGCATTATATTAATCAGAGCAACCGGTTGTGCAGTTAGGAAATCCCATGGTGCTGTGGTGGTGGTGGTGGGGAGGAGCACGCTATGAGCGGGAGGGCCAGCTGCAGGGAATCCATTTTAGCAGCTATGCGAGGCTAGTTGAACTTGCCTACAGTTTTCTGCAGCTCTTGTCCCACAAGTACTGCTCCTTTCAGACTTCTTGGGGTGGACTTGCAGCACTGTCTAAAAGGTACAATGGCTAAATGTTATTGTAGTGACTTTAATAACCATGAGTCATTTTGTCAGTCTGGCTTCTACAATGTTTTATAGCGACTTGTATCTATTACAAAGCTATTCACACATTTATCCTCCATGCCAGCCCATTATACTTTTACTTATAGTGCTAGCCTCAATTGTATATTGACTTTATGTCAGTATATCGTTTTTGAAATATAGATCTACAAAGAGATCTCATCTATTGAGCCCACTTCCACTGTATAACCAAAGCAAGTATTGTTACTTGGTTCAGGAGGTGTTGGGACAGAAGAGATCTTTGCATGGTAATGGGCGTGCACCCCTGCCTTGAGTGCCCAGCTGTAATGATGTCTGGATCCCTAGTGCTGATTTTTGCCATCATCGACCAACACATCATACATAGGCCTGTCTCACAGATTGTGGTCTTGTTGGACCGGTAGAGGCACCCAAAATACTACCCTCATAGTGGAGGAAGGCTACTGTCTTCACCAGGAGTTAAGCAGCATGATTGCGGTGGCGGCAGCATACCATGCAGTGATCAGTAGGAGTGAACAGGCCCTTTTTCACCTGTGTCATTGTAGTAAGGCCTACAGGGCTCACTCATTTTAAAGTTCCACTTTTGTGTGCCTAGCTCACCCTTGGCCTACATCGATTTGGTGTGAAGTGCTGTGCAGTGCAGGAGTGGTGAGTCTGCGCTGGTTGTATATTTGCCGAAGAAGGGTACAATACCGGGATAATGCAGTGCTTGCAGAGAGTGCTATTTAAATGCATGCACTGTATGTGTGTGCGCTTATGAGTTGTACAGTACCTGAAGGATGTAGTGCTGTGCAGTGAGCGCAGGATAAATGCATGTGCTGGCTGCATGTGTACATACCTGTGGGTAGTACAATACATTTGAGGGCAAGATTTACAAGAAACTGACGCATCTCTGCGTTAGAGAAGAGAAGCATCAATTTCCCTGCGCCTGCATGCAAAACCCTTGCGCCACCTTGGGTGCATCGTATTTAGAATACGGCACACCATGGCGCAAGGATTGACAGATGCGTCTGTTGGTGCAAAAATCACGCATTGCTGGAGTTGTGTCACAAGCACGACTCAACTCCAGCAAAGTATGGTGAGCCCTATACTTATTGTACTGTGTCACTCCTTACGCCTGCTTCAAGCAGGCGTAGGGTTTTGATGCAGTGGCGTCCTAGAAGTGGCATAGTGAAATTTTGTAGATTTCATTGCATCACTTCTACAAGGCTTTCTTGCGTGGGAACACCCACACTGCATACATTATACCTGCCGCAGGTATAATGTGCCGCAGGGCTTTACAACGTCATGCATCTCCCTAAATGCATCACAAGGTAAATGGGCCATGTGGTGCAGTGTTTAAGCCGCCGCTGCGTCACAAAAAGTGACGCAACAGCAACGTAAAAGTGACGCAAGGGGCTTGTAAATATGCCCTTTGGTTTATGTGTGACTATGGATGGTACATTATATGAAGGGTCCTGGGTTCCATTTTGGGAGACCCAGTCATGCATGTTGAAACATGGAGAGGAGATAGAGAAATCCCCCAGAGAGATTTGTGTATTGCTGCATTCCTGTAAGCTAGGTGGGACACACACTGGAGAGGGGAGAGACAAGGCTTCCCCTTTACACTTCAAAGGGTGCTCTTTAATTCAGTGAGAGGGCACAAGGAAGGGGCCTGGCCACATCTCAGGAAGGAGATGGGGCTGATAATAAAATCATAAAGAGTAGGACTGGGGACCCTGGGCTAATATTTTCATGCACTTTTTAACGTAGCTGACCACCCGGCTGTGAACACTAGTCACTCCCATGGCCTGTGTTGTTGGACTATCAGCTTTAAGACACTCCTGCTGTGACAGACTGCTTTTCAAGAAGAAGAGAAAGAAGCGGAGTGGACACTTCAAAAGAAGCAGAACTCTAACATAAACTTTCAGAGACTCAGACCCTAAATCACATTTAGTGTCTGAAAATGGACTACAGGATGGGAGGTTTGAGCCCCAAAAATTGTTATCCGCCAAGCAGCCAAACAGGATGCATGAGGAGTGGAAGCGCTGCAAGATGTCTGCTCTGACTAGGACTGGGGGCAAAGGCCTGCTAGTCTACCTGCTGGGTGAGGGGACATCACATAGGGAATCCAAGACCACCTGCTCTGGAGCCCTGGAGCATCATCGCCTGCCTGCTTGCCAAGACCAGTGTGCACTGTAAGGGAGAGGAGAGCCTCAGAGGGAGCAAGATCCAGTAGAGAGTCCAGTTGGATGGACTGTCTGTGTGAAGTATGAGGAATGGTTGCACACCAATCAGGGCTTTACCCATTTGCAGGGCAAAGTCAGCAACCCCAAAAGCCAAGAGGGGCTGCCATGAAAAAGACATGTGTAAGGGCTGTGGCCTTGTGCTGTAGTGAGTGGAGACCCCGCTTGCCAAGAGGGGTTGCTGTGAATGACTTCACCATGCCGATTGGGCAGAATTCTGTAAACTATGAGATACAGTGACCCCATTTGCTGGAGGGGGTCACTGGGATAATCAACAACTATGACCTACTATGCCCCCTCCTGTGGTAGAAGTAAAGACACTGTGGAAGAACCCACACACCACCACCCAGGCAATGGAGCCAAGATAGGATCTTCACAGCCAACCCCACACCAGGAAGGGAATTGGACACTTACCCCACAGAAGGAGCCTCTGGTTGCTTTGGGAGCACAACCGCTAGTGAGAGACTCTGCACCCACTGAGTGGAGCCACCTGGGCCATGTGTGACCGATGCAACTAATCTCAGCTGCAGCTGCTGTGGCCACCCACAGAAGGGGTACACTCAGGAATTCCAGGCGCTTCACGCTTGTTGATGCGGGTAAGACTGTTTTCAGGCTTGTCTGCCCTGGGGGAATATGTTGCTAAATTAGCGATGTAGCACTGGAACACTATTGACTATAATTCAGGGTGAAAGTGAACTCTTCAGACTTGGACTGCTCGTGGGGCATACCCTGGATATTACCAAATCAGGAATAACCACTATTGCTAACACGAAGAGGCAGTGGTAAAGGGAGTAGCCAAAGAAACCCTAGAGCCTCGACCTCCAGGGTGAATGTGTAATTGTTTGTGAATGTTGTATTTTTCCTTTGTGTGGTATGTGATAGAAATAAAGTACTTCTCTGTTTTCATACAAGTGAGTATTTGGCTGGAAAATGTTTTATTGCTGCTGCTGTGCATGTTTTGAGTGTTGAGCCTGTGTTCACTATCCTGTACCCCCAAATCCCTTGTGAGGGAGACTTGGACTGATTTGAACCACACAACCTTGAGAGTCAAGTGCCAATTGGGTACTTGTCTCAGTTACTCAGGTTCCACAGTAAGTCGTGTCCTGGACATCATGATGAAATGTTCTCAACCCCCACGGTTGAGCCCAGTAACCCCTTGCTTCCCCCTTGGCCCTCTGTAAGGGGTTCTGACAGGACGATTCTAAGGTGGTCAAATTTTATGTGAATTGTGGCTTGTTGGGGTTGCAGGCTCAACTTCAGAATGAAGATCAGGGCAGATGTACAATTTTCATATGAAACATATTAGGAAAAAGTATTTTTTTTTAAGCCAGAGAAGGCATTGTTTCTGCTGTACTTGAACCGTCTCCTGCATGTGTTGGGCACATTACAAGCTGTTTACTGACTGGCCCCTGCACCTGGGAAACTGGGGAGAGAGGACAGACAACAGGTTGGAGTGGAATTGAGCAGGACTGAGGGGTTTGAGCTTCGCTCCTCTGGCCTTCTGCTACTGGTGCCAAACAATGATAATTGGCAGGGGTGGTGGATCACGCTAGTCCGAGTGAGAAGATTTCGTCTCTCCTTATTTTAACTATAAAAGACAGTGGTGTAGCTTATGGCTATAGTGTAGGGAGCTAAATTGAGCCAGTGTGTGTATTGAATATACTGTTTTTAGGATGTTTTTCAGATAGTTGGAAGGGAGCGGTAATTAAGCCTTTGCATAAAAAAGGTGAGTATTCCCTTCCTGGGAACTATCAGCAAACAGGCTAGATGTGAGTGGGAAATGTATCTCAAAAATCCTTTTGAAAATGCTGAGAGACTGGGCAGACGCAAACTCTATCATTCCACAAGAGCAAGGAGGTTTTAAAAGGGAGGTAGGACACTCGACAAACGACCACTGTTTAGGCTATGGGCCTTAGCCAAGAAAAGCTTAGAGGAATGTGGAGGAATGTATTGCCTCCAACCATGAATTCATCAAAAGGGATACAGATTTCTTCTTCCTAAAGTGGATTAAATTGGACTGTATTGCTGCTTCATGGACTTAGTTCTGTGTTTGATTCTGTTCATCAGGCCTTATTATGGGAGGCTCTAAATAGTAATGGAATCCCTGATGGGCTACTGCTAATCTTACAAGAACTTTAAAGAGATTACTGGGCCCAGGTGGAATTCGATTTTGAGGGTTACCTCTCAAAGAGGCTTAATATAAGGAGTGGCCTGAGAAAGGGGTGTGTCCTGGCCCCGATATTATTTTCCTTATTCCTTGCTGATCTACCAAAAGTATTTAGCCAATCAAAGAGCTTGTTGTATTTTATATGTGGACGAATAATTAATCTTTGATTTAACAGAATTTGGCCATCAGAGGAAACTAGATGTCTTCTTGGACTAGTGTAAGAAGAAAAAACTAATAGTCAATATGGAAAAGACTAAAGTTCTGCCAATAGGGAAGAAGAGGATGAGGTTGGTCTGGGCCATAAATAAGGTAAAAATTGAAACAGTCAGTTAATACAAATATCTGGGCATGTGGTTATCAAATGATTTATGGTGTAAGGAAACCCTTGATTCCTTACAAGCTAAGGCACTTTCCTCTGTAATGGGACTTAAGAAATGTGATAATTGTTATAGTGACCCTAAGACCGGTGCTGGCAGCTTACGAGGGTCTGATAAGGCAGAGGTTCCAGTATGGTGCTGAGTTGGTTGGTATCAGACTAAAATGAAGATGGAACTTTGAAGAGGGTAGGTGTTTAAAAAGACTTCTCTCTCTTCCTCCATCCACAATGGTGCAGGCAGTCAGAATAGAAACAGGTTAGACAGGATGGACTCACCTAGCATATGGAGAGATAATACAAATTCTGGTTAAGAATGATAGCGAGGAGCTTGCCAACATTTCATCACTATGCAAAAATGATGTATTACAAAGTGAATTACTCTGGGCATGAGTAGTCAGAGGGAGGATCCTCAATTGTTGTTGGAAATTAAAAATAGTCGGTGAAATAGATCAGGTAGGTGTGAGTAAATCCGAGCTAAGAAGAGCAACTAAGCAGGTCTCCAGAGAGGAGGATTTAGTCCACTTGAGGAAGAAGAAATCTGTATCCGTTTTCATGAATTCATGCTTGGAGGAAAAGACATTTCCCTATCTGGTGAAACAACCTAATGTGCAGTTGCAGTGAAGTCTTCTGAGATTCAGATGTGGAGTAAATCAAGTCTTGTCAGATGTTCATGGAACACTGCTGAACCAAAATAAAACCTGTAAATGTGGCCTTAATATGAACGTAGATCTAACACATACTTTGGCGGACTGCCTGTGGGAGCAGATCCGGTCTTCCTTTCTCAGGCAGCAGGGCAGTCGTTCTAACAGCAGGGCTGCAGGGAAGTCCTTCTTCTCAGTGTTCCACAGGTCGAGAAGTGATCCGATGTGGGATTACAGGCTGTAGTCCCTTGTACAAAACCAGAGAAATTCAGCCATTATAGTTAGCTGAGGTAACTATAATCCGCGCCCCCACAATGCACTGCTTATGACCTCATATAGTACATCACTCACGACATGGACTTCACTGATGACATCACTTATGACATCTCAAATGACATCACTGATGACAAGTTTGTTGTCCTATGTGTTACTCTGATACGCTATATGTTAAGTTGTGGCTGTGTCATTGTGATAGAGTGAAATCCTCATGTAATGAGTGTGTATCTGAGCATCCCAAACAAACCGTGAGAACTATGTACTGCATACCTGTAACCAACACCCAATCAGGTTCTATTTAATATACCTGTGCCAACAACCACTCTCCGCACACTGACACCCTGTGAAGTACAAAACTCAGCCAATAATTCAGGGATATCACGGCCAGGTGCAATTGATAGGGGAGTTCCATCCCTATCTGTGACATTTAGTAAGGACCGCAGGAAATTCCATGTTGTATGCTCTCCTTTGCACATACAAGCCAGACTGGCCATAGGGGGCTCCAGGTGTTTTCACGATGGGCTGGAAGGGTGGGGGGTGGTTTTTGACCCCTGGGGGTTGATTTTGTTACTGGGAGCACGTTCTGCAGAAGTGCTTGAATTCTGCCCCCATGTAACAAAAGCGGTAGAAGTGAATAACACTAGAACCCCTTCCCCCAGGTCCGGAGCTTCGCTCAGAAGCACCCCCCCCCACCAGTCTAGCGGAATTGCCAGGGCTGGTTTCTGTTTCCAGTCTGGCTGTGTGCACTTTCATGTTGTTAGCATGTCTCGGGGGAGAGAAAGAAGAAGAGGAGGACAGCAGGGGGAAGATTCCAGGAAGGAGTAGGAACCAGTGACACAACAGGTATGGGCAGAACCAATGTGGAAAAAAGTGAATATTTAAAAAAATAAAATGACACCAAACTGACCAAAAATTAAATCCTTATAACCAGAGTTGTCAATTTTCAAAGTTTAAAGTAAAGAATAGCATCGAAAGGCATGCCATGCCAACTGTGGGTATTTGGTCGCAGTGGACCACAGCAATGTAAAAAGTTCAAGCCTATTGCGATGGGGCATGGGCTGGCTACGGGACCAGCTTCAGCCCACTGGGAGTTTAACTTTCTGTCCTTGGTATGTGGGCTGCCTGGTGCTGTGCTGTGAGGCTCTGCATTGTTCTGTATCATTAAAGCCGTCAATAAGGAGCTGCTCAGTGCAGCGATGTAAGGCTCTATGTCAGATTCAGTGAAACTGATTATCAAGAACTGTGTGGTGCTGCAATGAGAGGCTAGGTGTTGCTCTGCAGCACACCAGTGTAAGCTGTCAATCAGGAGCTGCGCAGTGCTGCAATGTGAGGTCCTGTGTCACTCTGAGCTTCTCTGTGAGAGATCCAATAAAACCGTCAGTTAAGCAGAGAGAAGTGCACTCTGACTCCAGCCAAGGGTCCAGAACCTCGAGGAGAGCACAGGAGGATCAGGACTTACTCTCACGGATACTAGTAGAGGGGATCAGGTCAGGTCCAGTTGGGTCTTGTCAGCTGGAAAGCAGGAAAGGCCTCTGGAAGCTTACTTTGTCCATGTAGCCAAAACAGAAGGCCAGCCAAATGGCCCTTGAAGTCACTTTTGGCTTCCTGGGTTCAAGGCAAGCAGGCCCACTCTTCCATCTTCTGACAGCAAGGCAGCCATCTTCTGAATCTTCTTAGGTCCAAGAGAGTTCTGATTTGAGATTCTGATGATGCCACTTTAAACCCAGTGCCAGCCAACCTGTCGATGGGGGTATTCATTTGCCTACCTGCACAACTGGTTCTGGGACAGTTCTACCCTTTACCCTGGATTTTGGTCCAGCCTGGACAGTGAAGCAAAAGGGAGGAGCAGGCCTTGTGTCAGGTTCCTTTGTGTGTGCTGGGGCAGGTTGGTTTAAAGTGCAGTCAGGGAAGATCACAGCTCCGCCCCAGTCATGCTTTCAGGAGAACCCACTCCACTCTACAGCCAGTCACTTTGTCAACTGTCTGGCCCCAGTACACATGTCCCAGTGAGGAAGCCATCACCGGGCCAAGAGCAACTGGCCACTCACAGAAAGACCCTAGAGCCTTTAGGGTTCGAAATGCCAACTTTCGATAAGTGACATTTTCAAAATTATAATTTGAAATCTGACTTTACCATTAAAGAGGATTTAAAATTACAATTAAAATGAGTGGAAGAAAGATTTCTAGCTGTCTCCAAACTGAGTTTAGCACTTATCAAATGTAATAAGGTAAACCAGTGTTAGTCAATGGGTGGCCGCCTTGCCACAGTAGAAAACTGCTTTCGAAATTTTTCGCTGCCAGGACAGGTTAAAGATTAAATACACATGTCCTCCTTTTTAAATCCACTGCACCTCGCCCTCTGAGCCTCTAGGGACAAACTTAGGGGTGACATATAAGTATTAAAAATTAAGGTTTATGTTTTGCAGAGGGGTTATTTTGACATGTTGAAATGGCAATTCAAAACTGCACTCCAGGCTGCAATGCAGGCCCGAGACAGGCTCTATGGAGCTACTTTGGTGGGTGGCACGATGACTGGTGCCGTCCACTAGTAGCATTTAATTTACAGACCTGGGACAGCAGAAATACCATAAACTAGGCACTTATAAGTACATTGAATGTGCCAATCAGAGGATGCCAAATTTGCCATGTGTAAAAAACAAGAGCACATGCCCTTTAGCTCTGGTTGGCAGGGGTAACGTGCCCAGAGTCCTAACACCAACAAAAACGGGCTGAGCTACAGAAGGCAAAAATCCGGGGGAATACCATGCAGAGGATGGTCACCTCTGACATTGAGGTTGTTAATTGTCTTGCCAGTCTTGAAGCACTACAGGGGCACTGCATGGTTGGGGTGCTTATTTCCACATCAGATGTGCATGCACGTTTTCTTCCTTCTGTGGTCAATTGAGCTAGTGCCATTTTCACAATATGGGAACTCTTTTAATGCGACATTTATCACATGAAATAGCTACCGACCCTGTGCGGCTCGGACAAACTTGTAATCAGTCATATTCTTCTGCCCTATGGTTTCGGCATTTATCTGTGTGGGAATTTACTCGCATTTACCTCATAAGCCATAATTGGAAGCTAAAAAGTCTGATAATGCTTGTAATCTGTGTTGAGACGCAGCAAGTTCGGTCAATTGAGTCAATAGTTTGCAATTAACTTGGACAGAAAAACCACAATGCCCTCTCGTAAAATGGCAAATAAAAACACTTCGGAATAGACAATATAATATAAAACTGTGGCTGAGTGTGTGCATATTGCCTGTACCCCTGTTTGCCCCCACCACCCCCAATAATTCCAGTCCGCTGACCATACATCATAACTGGAGGGAAGGTGCTGGTAAAAGTTGCAATGCGTTTGCATGGCTAGATTGCTGCTAGCGGGTATGAGTTGCTGGCTACAATTTTATGGCAAAAGAATTTAACTTTTTATTAATGAAGTGATAAACATTAGATGATATGATTTAACACCTGTTAAAGGCCACGCTGATGACATTTCTGTACTAGGCAGCCTCAGCATCTGTAATGTGCCGTCTGTGGGTGGTACACATTTTTCAGGGCAGTCAGATCATGCTGCAGCTGTTTGCACGCCCACGTCTTTTCCTGATGTCTAATAACACATTAGCTTTAATGAGCTCCTGCCTGTTCCATGGTGTAGATGATTTGGCTTTCATGCAATATGTTTTTTGATTGTGCGGGCATCTGCTATTGCTTGGAATGTGCTGCTGACGTCCCGTAGAAGGATCTCGTCATCTATCCTGGGCTCAGGTGAGCTGCCATTGCTGTCAGTGTGCTACAGAGAACAGCCCTTGCAAAGCTCCTGAAATATCTGTTTTCATCGACTTTGGTTGGCTCAATGAGGTGGGGAAGTGCAGGTCAGGATGAGGTAAATGGGCGTGGTCAGTCCACTCGAAATGCAGCAGTGGAGAAGGGAGGTGCAGGTGATATTGGCAACATTGATGTAAACTAGATCTAAGATGCTTCCTCTGGTATGGGTTGACACTGTCAGCAGCTGTGCAGTTTAAGCAGTGTCCAGTATGCTTAGGAAGGCCCCATTCATGGTCTTTTTAAAAGAGTTGTCTGGAACGTTGACGCCACCAAGGAGGTTATTATTTGAGCAGCTGGTGGAGTATGCTGTGATAAGACAAACCATTTCAGTGTTGAATGTTGGGTTGGAGCAAAGGGCTCAGTGTATGCGATGAAATGTGATGTCTTTGTGGTGTTCATAGGATAATGGTAGGTGTGGAAGATGAAACTGATGAGCTTTGGTGCTCCCGGGATGTGCAAGCCCATGATGTTTGGTGGGTGATGACTACAACACCCGGCCAATTCAGATAGTCAGTGGCCTAGACTTGTAATATTGAGTGACCTGGATGTCACTTTGTGTGCGATGGTGAGAGTGAGCCAGGTGTCTGTAATAAAGATGGCACTTTGATTACTGAACGTAATTATGTCAACTATGTTGATTGATGCGCATGATTTGAGGGGTGATGACATTTTAACTGTAGGTGCTAATGAGTGGAATGTTAATGAGGCTGTTTTGGTTGCTGTTGCGTGGTACATTAGAGTTTGTTGTGGTGTGTGCTTGTGAGAGATGTGATGTAGTGTAGGGTCACGGTAAAGCTTATGATAAAAGTGCTGCTTATGTTGAGCTCTGGAAGGTGTGGGGTGTTGTTCTGATGGTTTGGCCCTTATATAGCACCAACAGGCCCACACTGGTGGTACCCTTATCTTTGGACACCCAGATGAGGACACCCTTGAAGTGCTTATGAAAAGAGTTGACAGGTTGGCCACAACATCACACCATGTGGATCCATGAGAGGGACTGTGTTCATTCTCGCTTCTAAAATATACTACACCTAAAAAACTAGGATATGATGTCAAATTGTAGTGTAGCCACAATAAGGTGCTTTGTTCTGTCACCTTTCAAGTCTTTAGCAAAAGTTGATGAAAGGCAACTAAACCCGATAATTAAACTTTATGCTGGCCAACTCCATATGTTTAAAAAGTCTACTTAATAGGTGCATTTCCACACTGAATAGAACAAAACTGAATCCCCCCAGTGCCACATTCCCAGCTTTATAAGTATTGGTTTCAAGTTGACCCTATGATCATTAGTTTTGAGACAGCAGCAAACACCATGCACTAAGGGTTATTTCTTATAATTGCACCATCTGCAGCTGTAAGTGGTAATCAGGCACCGGGATCCCTGCCATGTGCAGTTGGTGCCTTGGTATATGCGCCATACAAAGGCACCAACTGCACTCGGCATGGATACCCCTCCATTGGGGTTTATGTACCCTTCGGCCTCCTAATTTGGAAGATTCTGGAGCGGAATTAAACAAAATGTTCACTCCATTATTTACCCTGTTATATGGTTATGTGCAATCAACCGTTCTTTTATCTAGGACGTGACTATCAGGATGCGCGCTGAGATAGCACACAGCTCTTACAGTTGGATGGGTAAAATAGAAGCACCACCATTACTTATACTGTTTTGATTTTCACCCTGAAGAAGTCCAGTGTTCTGGACGAAACACGTTGGCTGTTTTCTGCTGTATATGCCATTCATATACGAATTTTGACTGAATAAAAAGAAGAGTTGCACGCATCTTTGAGAATCGTATTGAACTGTTACTTTCATGTGAAACTGTCAAGAATTCCTGTCATACAAGGGAAACACGCCCTTATGTAAACAGGAGAGCTGTTACATAACTCAAGGGAAACACGCCCTTATGTAAACAGGAGAGCTGTTACATAACTCAAGGGAAACACGCCCTTATGTAAACAGGAGAGCTGTTACATAACTCAAGGGAAACACGCCCTTATGTAAACAGGAGAGCTGTTACATAACTCAAGGAAAACACGCCCTATAAAGGGAGGAACCGGGAGGTACAAGGCTGTCGGATATTGTGTTTACACCGACGTACCTGCTTTGTGAAGAGCAGTGTTCCGGAGTGGTGCTCCAGTAAGGCAAGAACGGAGGTAGGTCGAGTCGTTACTCCCTGGGCCGTGTCTTGCCCCATCGTCACCTGTGAAGGACCCGGAAGCTCTACCGGTCAACCATTGAGCTTCGCTTTTTGACTCGGCTGAGTCCAAGCGCAGTGGCGCTTTTGCTGGTTGGAGTCGTAACTCCCAGCCCGACCAGAGACACAGGGACTGCCAGCTGTAACGCACACCAGGAGGTGTTTGCCGCGTTACAGACTCGGAAGTCCACAGGATCGATCGAGCGGCTGCTCTCGGTTCAGTCTTCTTGCTTGTGATTGGGGTATCGGTGACGCATCACCAGGAGGTGACCCCGCGTCCCGGTGCAGTCTGAGGAAGAGGTTGAGCGGCTGCTCCCTTCAGGTAGAGACCCCGGCTGGGTGTTTCCCTGACTCCTCGATTCTCCCCAACACTCTTCGTGCCCCTCACAGCCTACCGATTGGCATTGTCGGCCATTTCATTTCTGCCCTCTGTTGGCATACGCCGGGATCGGCGTATATGCAGAGGACGGTTAGGACCATCCGTGCTGTGGGCTGGTAACGTACTTAGCCTGGAGGATTCCAGTGACTATAACTTTTGTTTGTTCTTTGTATTTTATTTGCCTTCATTAAAAGAACTAACCCTTCACAAGTGGTTGCGTCCTCATTGTCGTGTCTGTTAAACGATCCTGAGACGTTCAGGGCGTTACAAAATATCCGACCTTAATAACACTAACTGTCTCCCGGTCGATAACAGACATGGCAACACTTGATGATGTGCTGGCTGCTTTAGCGGCCATGCAAGTTGAAGTGGCTGCCTCTAGGCAAGAAACAGCCGATGTAAAAGCCAGACTGGATGCTATCCAATTGGACCCGCTCACGCCCAGCACCTCCCTCACGAACCAGACCCCTGCGGTAGTAGTGGAAATGCCGGTAGCCATCCCCTTGGCAACACCAGAGAGGTACAGTGGGGATCCTAACACAGTGCAGGTATTCCTCACACAAGTGGCGCTACATTTATCGTGCAAACCAAAGGCGTTCCCCACGAGTCAGGCTCGTGTGGCTTTCCTTATATCCTATTTGGCTGGAAACGCGGCACAATGGGCCGTACCTCTGGTGAGCAGGGACGACCCCCTCTTATGTGATTGGGGTGCTTTTCGCAAGGAATTCCTGAAGGTATTCGACAGAAGGGCTGACTCGTACACGGCGGACCGTGAAATGCTTGAGTTGAGACAGGGATCCAACGACCTGGTGCAGTATCTCAACGCGTTCCGAAGGCTGGTTGCGGAAACCAAGTGGCCTGTTGCTAAACAGACGGCGCTCTTCCATCAAGGGCTGTGCGATGAGCTCAAGGACGCCGTGGCTCATATTGACCCTCAACCCAAGACATGTGAGGGCCTTATCAACCTGGTATTACGGCTGGAACATAGGCTAAGTGAAAGAAAGGGGGATCATGGGAGAAAAGGAAAATCCCTTCCATCCTATGTGACGGTGGGAAGTCCTGAAACTTCCACCGCATCCAAGGGAGAACCCATGGACATCAGCGCAATACGAGCGAGCCTCACAGCCACGGAGAAAGAGTCACGCCGTAAACAAGGATTGTGCCTATATTGTGGCAAAAAAGGCCACTACGTACGTGAATGCCCTGCCAAACCGAAGACGTCACGTTATCGGGCCAACCGGTCGGTAACAGCCGTGGTGGACATACCGGCGGAAAACTAGAGGACTCCAAGACCAGAGAAGGGGCATCTCGGAGTCACTCATCCATCCCTTCACTTTCCAACTCGGTCACTAAGGGACAACGACACCTGTTTATCACGGTGCACGTGGGAGTGCATGACCAGTGGATACCCGTTGTGGCCATGGTGGATTCAGGGGCCACTGGCATGTTTATGGACCACAACGAGGCATGCAGGCTAGGGCTAGTGCTTCTTCCCAAAGCAGTACCCGAAGACGTCTATGCGGTAGACGGAAGGCGATTGGTGACGGGGCCCATCGGACAGCACACGGGGGTCCTTCCGATGAGATATGGGAGGAACCATTTGGAACAAATCGATTTTAACATCATCCGAGCGCCCCAATATGGCGTCATATTGGGATTGCCGTGGCTACAGAAACACAACCCCTTTGTGGATTGGCCAACACATCGCATCGAAATGACGTCACCGTATTGCATCCTGCATTGTGGAATAAGAACGGAATCCCTTGACGCAGATGAGAGCGGGAGTCAGACGGTGGCTACAGCGGCAGAAAAAGATGTGGCTCTCCCCCAGGCTTATCACAGTTTTGAGGATGTATTTGATGAGGTGAAGGCGGAAGTGCTACCACCACATAGACAGTTTGACTGCCAGATCGACCTGGTGCCAGGGGCCAGCGTTCCCAGCGGCAGGCTGTATGCCCTGACGGAGCCTGAAAACGTGCATCTCCGGGGGTACCTGGATAAACTCCTCAAGCTAGGATTCATCCGCCCGTCCAAGTCTCCGGCCGCCTCGCCACTCTTCTTCATCCCGAAGGCTAATGGGGAGCTGAGAGCCTGTGTGGACTTTAGGGCATTGAATGCGATAACCATAAAAAATCGGTACCCCTTGCCTCTCATCAGTGTACTTCTGGAACAGGTCAAGAAAGCTCGTATCTACACCAAGTTGGATTTGAAAGGGGCATACCATCTGGTGCGCATGAGGGACGGAGACGAGTGGAAGACCGCCTTTAAGACCAGGTTCGGCCTTTTTGAGTACCTCGTCATGCCGTTCGGTCTGTGCAACGCCCCGGCAGCCTTTCAGTACTTTTTGAATGAGGTATTCAGAGAGGAGTTGGATATCTACGTGGTCGTATATATCGACGACATCCTCATCTATTCGTCCAGTGTGGAGGAGCACGTACACCACGTCAAAGCTGTGCTCCAAAAGCTGAGGGAAAACATGCTGTTTTGTAAACTCAGCAAGTGTGACTTCCACGTCACATCCGTGGAATTCCTCGGAGTGATGCTGAGTCCAGAGGGACAGGAGATGGCAGAACGAAAGATCAAGGCGGTGAAAGAATGGCCGGTGCCCCAAAGCGTGAAGGACGTCCAAAGTTTCATTGGCTTCGCCAACTTTTACAGGCGGTTTATAGATGGATTTTCAGGAGTGGTGGCCCCAATCACACAGCTACTGAGGAAGTCCAAGGAGTTTGTCTGGTCCCCTGAAGCGAACAAAGCCTTTGAGGCCCTGAAAAGCGCCTTTGGTAAGGCGCCGGTGTTGGCTCACCCCGATCCGGATCTCCCCTACGTGGTGGAAGCGGACGCGTCGGATGTGGCGCTGGGGGCTATCTTGTCCCAACGCAACCACGACACAGGGGTGCTTCATCCCGTTGCGTACATGTCCCGCAAACTCAACGACGCTGAACGCAACTACCATATTGCGGAGAAGGAGCTTCTCGCAATCAAGGACGCCTTCACCGAATGGAGGCATTGGTTGATGGGAGCAAGACATGTGGTATCGGTGTACACGGACCATCGGAACCTACAGTTCATGACGGCCACTAGACACCTTTCTCCCAGGCAGCTGCGGTGGATGATCTTCTTTGCGGGGTTCAACTTCCGCATCACATATCGGCCGGGGACGGAAAACCGGAAGGCGGACGCCCTGTCCCGTCAATCTGCAGTTAAGGAACCATTGCCTGCAACCGAGCGTTCCATCATTTCCCCGAGGATGGTATTGGGGGTTATCCAACCGGATACTTTCCTGAGGGGAATAAAGAGAGGGATCAGGTCATTCGCATGGCGGAGGTGGCTCCTCAGTCACAGAGAATGGCAGCTGAAGGACGGGATACCCCTGAAGGGCAGGTGCCTATTGATACCCACGCCTAGGCTAAGGAAACAAGCATTCATCTGGTGCCATGACTCTCCATGCGCAGGTCATTTGGGCTTTGAAAAAACGGTGGCTAGCGTGGGACGGCATTTCTGGTGGCCAACCATGAGAGTGGATGTCAGGAGGTGGGGACAGGAGTGTCCTACGTGTGCTACCATGAAGGCCGACCATGGCCGAACCCAAGGGCTCTTACATCCACTTCCGACCCCGGATAGACCATGGGATAGCATATCACTGGACTTCGTGGTGGGCCTACCGGTAGACCAGGGGATGACGGCAATACTGGTGGTGGTGGATTACTTGACGAAAATGGGGCACTTCATCCCCTGCAAGAGAGTCCCTACGGCCGGGGAATTGGCGTCACTACTCCTAAAGAATGTGGTACGACTGCATGGATTACCTGGGGTGATCGTGTCGGACCGGGGGTCGCAGTTTACTGCGCAATTCTGGAAGACTTGGTGCACTGCGCTGCATGTTAAGACCGCCCTGTCCACCAGCTACCACCCTCAAACGGACGGCCAAACCGAGCGCCTGAACCAAACGCTCAAACAGTATCTGCGATGTTTTGTGGACCAGGGCAGGGAAGAATGGGTCGACTTGCTATGGGTTGCAGAGATAGCCTATAACAACGCCACTCACAGCTCCACACAGTCATCTCCGTTCTATAGCAACTATGGCCAACATCCCAGGTTCTTGCCATTTCTACATCCGTTCAGAGAGGACAGGATTCCCGCCACAGCGGACAGGGTGGCACACATAAAAGACACGTTGATGCGCTCAAGGGCTGTCCTAATAGAGGCCAAGAGAAGATACAAGGCTGCGGCAGATAGGAAGAGAAGGCCCGGGCCACTGTACCGCACTGGAGACTACGTCTGGATATCCACAAGAAACATGAGGTTTCGAAAGAACAGTGTGTTCCATCCCAAGTACATGGGCCCCTATCGAATTACCAAGTGTAGGGGTCCCGTGAACGTGAAGGTGTGCTTGCCCCAGTCATTGCGGATACACCCTGTCTTTCATGTATCATTGCTCAAACCAGCACCCTCCAAGCCGTCTGGGACACCTAGGCCGGTATGCGTGGAGTCGGAGGTGGAGTATGAAGTGTCGGGCATACGGGCGTCCAAATGGCGCAGGGGGAAGCTGTGGTACCTGGTTGCGTGGAAAGGCTATGGCCCGGAGGAGCATTCATGGGAACCGGCTGAAGGGGTTCATGCTCCGCGCTTGGTCTCCTTGTTCCATCGGCGTTTTCCTGCCAGCGCTGGACCCGTGGGGAGCCGCTGAGAGGGAGGATGTACTGTCAAGAATTCCTGTCATACAAGGGAAACACGCCCTTATGTAAACAGGAGAGCTGTTACATAACTCAAGGGAAACACGCCCTTATGTAAACAGGAGAGCTGTTACATAACTCAAGGGAAACACGCCCTTATGTAAACAGGAGAGCTGTTACATAACTCAAGGGAAACACGCCCTTATGTAAACAGGAGAGCTGTTACATAACTCAAGGAAAACACGCCCTATAAAGGGAGGAACCGGGAGGTACAAGGCTGTCGGATATTGTGTTTACACCGACGTACCTGCTTTGTGAAGAGCAGTGTTCCGGAGTGGTGCTCCAGTAAGGCAAGAACGGAGGTAGGTCGAGTCGTTACTCCCTGGGCCGTGTCTTGCCCCATCGTCACCTGTGAAGGACCCGGAAGCTCTACCGGTCAACCATTGAGCTTCGCTTTTTGACTCGGCTGAGTCCAAGCGCAGTGGCGCTTTTGCTGGTTGGAGTCGTAACTCCCAGCCCGACCAGAGACACAGGGACTGCCAGCTGTAACGCACACCAGGAGGTGTTTGCCGCGTTACAGACTCGGAAGTCCACAGGATCGATCGAGCGGCTGCTCTCGGTTCAGTCTTCTTGCTTGTGATTGGGGTATCGGTGACGCATCACCAGGAGGTGACCCCGCGTCCCGGTGCAGTCTGAGGAAGAGGTTGAGCGGCTGCTCCCTTCAGGTAGAGACCCCGGCTGGGTGTTTCCCTGACTCCTCGATTCTCCCCAACACTCTTCGTGCCCCTCACAGCCTACCGATTGGCATTGTCGGCCATTTCATTTCTGCCCTCTGTTGGCATACGCCGGGATCGGCGTATATGCAGAGGACGGTTAGGACCATCCGTGCTGTGGGCTGGTAACGTACTTAGCCTGGAGGATTCCAGTGACTATAACTTTTGTTTGTTCTTTGTATTTTATTTGCCTTCATTAAAAGAACTAACCCTTCACAAGTGGTTGCGTCCTCATTGTCGTGTCTGTTAAACGATCCTGAGACGTTCAGGGCGTTACAGAAACATACAATTATTGTATGGTGCACCTTTCAGTTTATTTGAATTCATATGGGAGAACCATCAAACTCCTCTTTTATGGCCTGGCTTTCCAGTGCAGCTGTCACCAGAAAATTATGTGAGCAGCACTAAAGAGGGGCTTTGGCACCGCTCGCATGTTGGGAGCCAGGGCTACTAGTTTTGGTTGGACAGAAGTTGTGTGTTTCCACAAAAAAAAGCTTGCCCGCCACACTACTGTGATCAATTTGTTTATCCAGCCGCCTCAGTTTGAAATTTCAAAGGAACATGCACAGGGTTGTAATGCTATTAAAATGTCTTAGATAAATATACAATTTATGATGTTTTACTCTGGCAGCAGCAGGGATGGGAGGTGGGAAGTCCTTAACCTACATGGATGTTTTGGTCTGGCTTGACAGTGCAGATGTCACTTTATCTTTTAACCTACACCAATATTATTCTACTGTTCTTTTCTTTCACACATTCCCATGCTATTTACTTGTAATTATTCACATTATGATACAACATTTGTTTAAAGCCAGACCCATTGGCATTGTCAATGCTTACTTTAATCTGGAGATAGTAAAGCACCTTTTAAAATATTTTTTCAATGAATATAAATTTGTCTATGTTGAACAGAAATACTATTTTAAAATGCAAATTCTGCTTGACAACTCATTATGCAGGAAGGCATAATTTGGACATGTGCACGGCCGCTTCTCTTAACCACTAGTTATTATCGTGGGTATGAAGTGGAGAAAGAAAAACGCTTGTCATCCATCGTAAAAGTCATCTCGCCCATTAAAGCTTTGACTACAGAGATTTAATTCAAGGAGGTTAATAGTGGGAGTGAGTTGTGTCACAATTTCTATGCACAGAAAGTGATGGAATGAATTAGCACAGGCAACACAGAGTTGCATGTACATCTGACTGAGGACTAGCCAGTAGCATGGGAAGGGTGCAATGGGCCTTAAAGAAAGCAAAGATGATAGCACCCATCATTTTGGCTGAGCAGTAAAATAAAGCTGTACACTGAGGTGCCCCAGTACCACTGCACCTGTGCACTACTAAGAGCTCCGTCCTGAGACAGGCAGCATTACTCACAAAAAAGCAGCAGTGCAGCATGCACCATACAACCATTTAATCCGTGCTGACAGACATCCTCAGCATTGAAATTCAACAGAAAACATGGTGCCTGAATGCCACTTTGAGAAAATAGGATTCATTTATGATATGGGTCAAGAGTGAGCACTCTGGGGCATACATATTGGCATTGTCATGCAGTGCAGGGTAGCAAGTCACCTTGCCGAGTTGCACTATGTGACAGGGAAAGGGCAAGAATGTGCTGTGTTAAAAAAAATATGGCTCATTCCTGCCTTTTTCCGCGCACCGAAGCCATTTTAGCTGCCTAGTTCTGATACAGGCACCCCTGTACCGTGGTGCATGGGTGCTGTGTTGCATTCAGGATTGGTTTTGTTCGGGAAGGGGCACCTTCCTGCACAAAACAATGCTTAGAGGCATATTCCTCTATCTATGTGTGCTGCAATTCTGCAGCACACATAAAAATAGGAAGTAACAAGGAGAAATAAAGATATTTTTCCTCATTACACCTCTGCTGGAAGGCAAATATTTTTGGTGCATTCCGAGGTTTTTGATTTCTGGTAAATCTGGGAATGTGTAAAAACCACAGAAGTTGCGTGGGAACACCCATGCAAAGTCCATGGAATGCCTCCCTAGTACAGAGTAAAAGAACTCAGGGGCATATTATCAAGAAACGGCGTTAAAATTATCGCCGCTTTAGCGGCAGAAAACTGCCGCTAAAGCGGCAATAATGGGCTTGATAATATGCCCTTGAGAATTCCCATAGAAGCCCATGTTCTGGTGTCAACATGGGCTTCTATTGGAATTCTCTGCGGCATATTATCAAGCCCATTATCGCCGCTTTAGTTTTCTGCCGCTAAAGTGGCATTAATTTTAACGCCGTGCTTGATAATATGCCCCTCAGTGATTGGTGCTGCATTGCTTTATTCGAGATTTATGAAGCCACATTGGGCCGCGCAAAATGGCCTTGGCTGGCTTCATGAATCTCATTTTTCAGTTGCATCTCGTATGCACCACATTGCGTCGGGCAAGCACAATGTAACTGGGGTCTCAATATGGCCCGAGATGCCCAACTGTTTCATAAAGTGAAGTGACTGCACGAATTATCACTACAAAACACAACATTGATATCATGTGAGACTTTGAGGGTTGCTATAATCCATCACCCATAGCGAGATCTGGTGCCTGCCTTACATTTTGCAGGACCCTCGTTATATAGCTCCTTCAGTCACCCCTTTCATCCTCATTTGTAGTTGTAACAAGAAATCGTCATCCCATGCTTGTTTAAAATACTAAATCAGTCCTCACTGCATAATCTAAGAAACCTGGAAGATTCCCAATATTTTCAGAGACTGTAGCAGTGCCTGCTACCACAGCCCTCCAACATGCAAACAGTTTTCAACACAGGTAAGTAAAATGCATTTTGAATAGCATGCATGTTTGGTCACAATAAAGCTTAGTGGCAGTAAAGGGCAGCTTTAAAATGCAATTTTCATAATGGCTCCTAAACCCATCCAGACGGTGTGCTGTGGTTCAGCCAATCAACGATCTTTACAGGCTCCTTGCTCACCTCCAATCCAACAGACTGTCTAGAAAACCATTAAGCATCTCATGGAAAGATTGATAATTTATCTTAGGAGGTTGCTGCTTCTATATCTCTGTTTTCTTCCCACGCACAGTAGCGACTCCTGGAGGGAGTGCTGCGGGCGGTGGGGCGGGGCGGGGAGGGGCAGGGTGGGGGGTAGTAAACTCCGGTTTACGGCCGACCGGAGTTAGCTAACTAAATAAATAAATAAAACAAATTACATTGCGCGCTCTGTAACGCCGATTGCGTTTTTACACTGGAAAAATGGCTTTCATATGTATATAAAGCAAAATGGAGGAATGTTAAAGATTGTACACTGGTTGCTATCATCAGGGTCAGACTGGGCCAAAAAATAGGCTCAGGCACTAATATCAAGGCATAACGGGGTTTTAGTGAACCAGATAGCCAAAGAAAATGTCTCCCATTTGCAAATCAGGCCAGATTTCAACTTGTAATGACATGCTGTATGGGTATTTTGCTTATTAAGTTTATAGATTAACTTCTCATAAAATATCAGGGGCCTTCAATCATATCTCGTAAACCTGGAATGTAAATGTGCTCCATAACCTTGAATGCCAATTTTGGCCAGTCCCAAGGATGTGGAAAAATATCATCTGTAGTGAGCTTTCTTGAAAGTCATGAGTGCCATGGAGTAATGCCATTCAGGCAGAAAGGGAGCTCCCTGATGCCTGATTAACGTTCATTTCATCCCACAGAGTTGGACAGTATTGTTTCATATCTGTGCATTCCCCTGGAATGTGAACAATATCACATCCTGGATGGGTGCACCTCCACTATTCAGAGACTCAGTTTTGTTATTTGCAGTCTTAACAAGGCTAGAACCATCGGTGTAAAATTTTGAAAAGCCCAAATATAATTCACATTTCTCTCAGCCTCTTGTCATAGTTTAGTAGAATGTCATCACAGTCTTTTTCTGAGAATTGAGTTGGCAGTTGATCCTCCCACTATTCTTTAAAGTTAAAAAGCTGAGGGAGGTGGAAAGATAAAGTCAATCAGCTCCTGTAATGGCTCGAGACAGCTTCCTTAAGCCTACACAGCTCTGCTGTCCTTGATTACCTACTTACTTTGGGTAAATTAATAGGAAATGGACCTAGCAGATGGGGCAAGCAATGAGATAACTGGTTACATTTCCAAAATTTTGCTGTAGCAGCCAAAATGCTGCTTTTAATTATTTAAATGACTTAAAAACTCTAGTAAATACGAAGTACTTAATCATCATACCTTTCAAAAATATTTATTTTAAATGATTTTTCCCACCACACATCAGCACAGGAAGTGACATCATTGAATTTCTCATCATCCATCTGGACAGGAAGTGAAATTACTGGTTTTCCTGCCAAAACCATCTTTTTCAGTTCAGAAAATTTTTATTAAAGAGAAAAGTTAAGAGGTGTCAAAAAGCAATACAGGTGTCTAGCAAAACAGTATAATGTAGGAACGTCCAGCATAAATACATAAATAAGAATATAGAACAAAAATACAGAATAATAAATTTTAGGAGTGATACAGCATACAATTTGTAAGAATAAATAGAAAAACGATAATAAGAATCATGGAGGTTTAAGAACTTCTTGCTGAGATGGGAGTGGTAAAACATGTTGTAAAGCACACTTGTCGAAAAAGGCAATAACAGGTGACCATATCTGAAGTCGTTTCGTAGCCATGTGAAAGGGAAAAAGCAAAAATGTATCCAGTCTGTGATGGTAACATATATCATTCCACCATGCTTTGTAAGAAATTTTTACAGAGTCTTTCCAATTCCTCGTAATCTGCTGAAAAGCAACGGCTATTAACAAATCCACAATTTTAACATTAGTTTCACAATTGTCCCATATTGGTGAGAGGCTTCCTAGGAAAATGTCCCTTATAAGAAATGGGAAATTAGTGCCAAAAATTAAATTAATTTGAGACCAAACCTGGATCCAGAATTTACGTACTAAAGGGCAGAAAAAGAGCATGTGAAAAAGGGTGGCGTCAGGAGATGTACAAGACCAACAGGTAGCTTGTACCTTTTGTTTAAAGAGTGTGGAGAGAGCAAAATTCTGTTATATACATAAAACAATGTTTGTGTTAAAGTAGCCGTTCGTGAAGTTTTGCGTATTTTAATCCAAATCTTGTTCCATGTTGGTAAGGACCAGATTTCATTAAAATCTGTTTCCCAAGCGGATTCAATCTTGGATTTTTGCCTTGGTATGTCTGCGGATTGGAGAAAAGTATATAAAGCAGAGGCTTTAGGTTTGGTGCGCAGGATAGTAGACAATCCTGTGGAAGGGGTGCCAGTTGAGGAATCAGTGGAATTATTGGCAAGCTGAGTGTAAACGTCAAGTATTGCAGTATGGAGTATATTATATTTAGGCAAAAAGGAGGTGGGCAGATTATAAGACTGCTGAAGCGAAGAGAACGAGACGAAGCCAGCTTCTGAAAACAACTGATGAATCCATAATAAACCACGTTGCCTCCATGTTTTCCAATAAAAGGGCTTGTTATGTATTAGTAAGATTTTATTATGCCAGATAGTAGAGGCTAAGAAAGAATCAAGAGTGTCATACGTCAGAGGATATAAAGGGCAAAGTAGTTTGGAAGTGAATTTAAAAAGGGGAGTGGATAGCATTTGGGGTTTGCGAGAAAAAGAAAGATATTCATTGAACGAGTATGGAGCCAGGAGCGAACGCTCAACTGATGTCCATAAAGGGCAATCAATCGTGGGATCAAGTAACCAATATGAAGCCTGTCGTAATAAAAATGCTTTATGGTAAGAAAGAAAGTCAGGAAAGTTAACTCCCCTTTCAGTTTTAGGACGTGTTAACTTGTAGGTCGATAATCGGGGTTTTTTATTATTCCACAGAAAAGCGGATAATGCTGAGTTAATGGATTTAAATAGCTTAGTTGGAATTGGGGCCGGAATGTTAGAAATGGTATAGAGAACCATGGGGAGAGCAACATCTTTTTAGTGTCTAAGCGTCCCCACCAGGAGAGATAGAGCGGGTGCCATTTAGCCGTAAGCTCTGAGATTTTCTTAAAACAGTTAGTCATACAAAGGGTTACAGTGTCTTTTATTGTGGACTTAAAGTATAGGCCTAGATATTTGATATGGGAAGATCTCCAGGCGAAATTGGTTGAAATAAAATCGGCCTTAAAAGTGAATTTAGTCAAAGGTAAGATTTCACATTTATCCCTATTTAGCTTATAGCCTGAGATCAGCGAAAAGGCACGTACTTCCTGCAAAAAAGCGGGGATGGATTCAGTAGGATTGGAAATGAAAAGCAAAATGTCATCTGCATAAGCCGCAAGTTTAATATTAATATCTGGTGCTTGAAAACCATGTATGTGTGGATTTTGACGTATTTTCGTGAGAAAGGGTTCAAGAGCTAGGTTGAAACGAAAAGGGGATAGGGGACAGCCCTGACACACTCCTCTGCCCAGACTAAAGAAGGGAGATATGAGACCATTTGCACATATGGCAGCACGCGGATTTGAATATAGAAGGGAGACTAAGGAGATGAATTTGGGGCCAAAACCAAACCACTTAAGTGTGAAAAAAAGATATTGCCACTCCACTCTATCGAAGGCTTTCTCAGCATCTAGAGCTATAGCTGCAAGAGAGCATTTTAGTTTCGGGGCTTTAGATAAAATATTGAAAAATAATCTTGTATTATCACTAATGACTCGGCCTTTCACGAAACCAGATTGCTCCCTGCCCAAAACGGATGGCAAAATGGGGTCCAAGCGTAAGGCGAGTGCCTTAGAAAAAATCTTATAGTCTATGTTAACAAGTGAAATGGGCCTGTAATTTTTACAAAAATTCAGATCTTTACCTTCCTTAGGAATTAGACATATGTGAGCATCTAAGAAGGAACCCTCCGATTGTCCCCGGAAGGCAAAGGAGTTCATCAAAGTGTACAATTTAGGCAATAATAATTTAGAGAAATGGAGATAGAATTCAACAATGAAACCACCAGGGACAGGTGCTTTGTCCTTCTTTAAGTGCTGGAGTGCGGATAACAGTTCTTGTTGTGTTAAATCTGTTTCTAATGAAGCCAAATCGAGGGAGTGTTGATGAGGTGTATGTAACGAGGCAAAAAACGATGATAACATGTGATTGGAGGGGTCTATTTCAGAGGCATATAATGATTGGTAAAAAAGGGCAAATTCATCCACAATTTCTGCATCTTTAAGTTTTAAAATGGAATTACTATCATAAATAGAGTTAATATTCAACTTGTTATGTTTAGTTTTCAAGTAACTAGCTAAGATTTTCCCTGCTTTGTTCTTCCCACCATAATATTTTGCACTGGACTTCAATAAATACAATGAAGCATTTTCAGTTGATTCCTTATTAAAAAGTAATTTTGCTTTTATAAGAGTATCAAGAACAACTTTCGAATTGGATGTATAAAAGGAATGCTCCAGTCTCTTGATGTGTTGCAATAAAGAACACGAGCGTTTGCGCGCAGTATTGCGCTTACGGGCCACAAACCGTGAAATAAAATCTCTTGCTGAAGCTTTAAAGGCATCCCATATAGTGGAAAAAGGCAAAGAGTTAGTATCGTTCCTGGAGAAATATTCCTCAACAAAGGCAGTGAAAGCAGAAGAAAATGTCGGATCCAATAAAAGGGAGTTATTAAATCTCCATCTTCTAGGACTGTTAGCTTTAGGTAAAACGTCTAAATCAATTGAAATAGGGGCATGATCCGATAATAGTATAGGTCCTCTCTCTGCCTTTGTGAGTACTTGTGATAAGTTATGAGAAATAAAAAAGTAGTCAATCCGTGATTGAGAGTGATGTACCGGAGAATAGAAGGTGTATTCTCTCGTGGTAGGGTTGCACAGCCTCCACGCATCCAGCAGTTTATGCTGAGTAATAGCATGAACAAAGGATTTATGTGGTTTGTTGGGAACAAATGAGACTTTAGAGTTCCGATCCACAAAAGGGTCAAAAGTCGGATTACAGTCCCCTGCCACTATGTAATTATCCTCCATACAGAGGGTAAGCTGTTGGGCAATTGAAAGCCAAAAGGAAGGATTGCCACCAGTAGGGCCGTAAACATTAAAGAGAGAGACTGGAACATCCTTCATCAATAACTTAACATTAAGCCAGCGGCCATCTGCATCGGACTCCTTTGAAAGAACCGTGAAATTAAGCGATTTGCGACATAGTATCATGACTCCATTACGCTTGCCATCGCCTGTGGAATAAAATACTTCCCCCACCCAACCTTTTTTTAGCTTTAACGACTCATTCTCCGTGAGATGGGTCTCTTGCAAGAAAACTATATCTGCATTTAATTTCGCTAAATGAGACAAAACTCTTTGCCTTTTTATGGGGGAATTCAATCCTCTAACATTCCATGATATCAATTTCAGCGGCATAACAGAGTATTAACAAAAAGAAAATACGGAAATAACTTTGAGATACAGTGAAGAAGTCATGAAGGAAAATAAGAAAGGATGAAACAGACAAAGGTCCCATCATAAGAAGAGAAGAGTGAGAACATAATACAGATGAATAATAAGAAAGAAAAGGAAAATTGGAAGAAAGAAATAGAGCTGGAGCTGTGATACAATAAGAGAAGATGAAAACAAACAGGAAGTGAGAGAAATAAGTAACACCTGAAACTGAAGATAGACCACCTCAAGAATGAAATTGAGCGAAATACAAAAGGTATTAAACCGTAAGATACGAAGAGCAAATAGGAAAATAACACAGAGGGTAAGAGGGAAAAGGGAACGTGAAAGGAATGGAGAAGGTGAAGCTAAGACGTGAGAGCATAGGAAACAATGGGATAATAGCATACCTACACGGGGAAAGACCAAGTGAAGACGAGGGAGGGGGTGGAACCACATGAGGTCAGCTAGACGGACAACAGGAAGAACTTCACGAGAAATGAATGTAATATCTGCAGAGGCAAAACAGAAACAATGGAATAAACATTGGCCTAAATATAAACAGATAAAACCATAGCATTAATGAGAAAAAACAGAACAGAAGATACGATCTATAATTAAGACCTAGAAAAGGTCAACAATAGCAAAACCTAAAAACCTGATAAAAGAACATTCTAAAAAAGGAAAAGGCCTATTATATGAGACAACAATTTAAATAATAGGTATAGCAAATAGTCATATCAGGCATTGAAAAAGGAGGCATGTCCTGAGGAATCCATAGCCATCGGTGTACAAGAATTGATGTAGCTTTGTAGTCGTAGAGGATCTTCATAAGCAATTGTTTTGTTATTATGTGTGACTTTAAACAGACAAGGGTGGAAAAGACCGTATCTAGCTCCAATTGAGCACAGGTCTGCCCGCATGTTTAAGAATGCTTTACGCCGGTTTGCAGTAGCCTTGGCATAGTCCTGAGCAAAATATAAGGATGAGCCAGACCACGTGATCTTCGAAGAAGCTCTTACTGCCGAGAGGACTTTCAACAAATCCGTATATTCCAAGAAATATAAGATAACGCCTCTAGGTCTTGACGAGGACAAAGCTTGTGATGGGAGACGGCCTAAGCGATGCGCCCGTTGGATGTTGAGCACTGTTCCGTCTGGCATGTTGAGCAATTTTGTAAGGAATGATTTGAAGAAAGAAATAGAGTCTGCACCCTCAAGACCTTCTCCCAGGCCGTAAATGCGGAGATTATTCCGCCTGTTACGATTTTCCAATTCCTCGACTTGTTTCTGAAGTGTAGTGACTTGAGATTGAAGATGAGAAACGGTGACGCAGGTTTCCTTGAAGGAGGAGATGTTTTGTTCAACAGAGGAGACTCTTGTCTCAAGCTGAGACCAATTGTCTGTTAAAATTTGTAATTTGGTTTTAGTTTCTTCCATGAATGGACGAAGAGCTCTTATTTCCTCCAGAAGTAACTCCAAAGACACAGGCGAAGCCGACTTGGGAGGTGTTGGAGGGTCTTTTTTCAAGTGTTTGGTGTTGGACTTCCCAGAGGCAGCGGACGGAGGCTCCATGGCAATGTCCAAGACTTGAGAGGCAAAGGCTGAAGAGTCTATTAGTTTAGAGAATTACGAAAAGACTTTCGAATTCTTGACAAAAATGCGTTTTGGCTTGGAACAAAAGGAATGAGCCAGCTTCGTTCTGCCCATAAAGCACACTCCACGCACTCCGTAGTGATGCAGGCGAGTTGGAAAACGCAGTGAAAAGAAATTATCCAGAGGGAGGGTGGCGTCACCAGTAATGCGAGATGCTAAGCAATGAAGTATATCAACAGAATATTGCAAAAGCACCTTACCACAAAATACAAAATCCCAGTCATATTCCAATAGGCTGCGTGACCAACAAGAGGCCAAGAGGCAAGGGTGGTGAAAAAAAAACTTTCAGAAGAATTCAGCGCAAAACGTAGCACCACCTATGAAGGTAAATAAGCACTGCACTGATAATTCCTCAAGGCTGCAAGGGTGAAGACAATAGCAGTGATAAAGAAGGCTCAAAATGGCTGCCAAGTGAGAAGCATAAGAATTGCTGAAAAGTCAGTCAGTAAAATAACGCAGCATCAAAGGAACGAGTAGCCACACATAAAATCAGCCCAAAGACATCTAAAAACGGTCACAGGGGGCATATGGACAAGCTGAAAGCAGAGGCATGGTTCTTGTCAGGACGCGTGCATTCGCGTGAAAAAACAAAATGGCGGCTGCGCTAAAGAGAGATCCACGACATCGACTTACAGCGCAAAACCGCCTGAAGACGTGTCTCTCTGAAGTCCGCAGGCATTTTCCGACGTGCTGCCGACTTTCAGGCAGCTGTTCCGTCCTCCAGCCAGGCGGCAGGGTGCCGCGGAACAACGAATCCTTCCGGTGAGCCGGGAGCCTCACCCGTATGCAGCCATTCGGCTCGGGCGCCAAGCCACGCCCCTGTCAAAACCATCTTTAAAAGAAGCCAAGTAAGAGGACTTCCCTTCCTATCACCCATCAGCGCAGAAAATTATATCATGGCACCCTGGACTCCTCCCACCTCCCAAGACCAACTTTATGACAGCTGCATTACGGATGCTCAGCGTGTGTGCTGCTGGTACTCCAAAGGCAAGCCCACCTGAGCTCATCCACGCCTGAACAGTATCCAGCGCCAGGAACCTTGGTTCGGTCACTGCCCAGTGATAGTTAGAAGCCCTCCTTAGGTCGATAGACCCCGCATGTCATTCCCCCAACTGCTCCCACACCATACCTCATACCATGGTAGGTGCTTTCACCTATACCCACCCCCGGTTGTCCAGCAGCCAATCACAAACATTAACAATGCCCTTAACACCCCCTCGAAACACACACAACACACAGGCACCTACAGTGCCTACGCTCCCACCCTATACCACATGCCATAGCAACCTGCACGTCAGCTCCCAGTTGCATGCATGCTCCTCACCACACAATCATTCAGCAACTACACAATCAAAATATGGGACCTTCTGAGCAGCGATGCACCCAACATCCTCTTCATCACATCCCTCAGTGAAATACAAGATCGCTCGACAGGACCACCTTCACAAGCCAGCAACAAATGCACACCATCCACATAGAACGCCACCTTATTTATGGAACATCTGCTTTTCAAGCTGCAAATCTCAGAAAAATTCCCCCTAACTAAACCCTCACATACAGATCGACTCCAGAGACTACATCCTCCTCTGTCAACCCAACTTTCACCTGGAAGGCCGAGACAACCCCTGCTGCACAACACCCCTAAAGGCTGAGCAACATCAGACTAACCCAGCTTGCAACAGAAACAACAAACACTGCAGGACACACACTGGACCCCATCTTCACCACAAGCAACAGCATCAAATACTACTGCACCACACAGCTCACAGGGACTGACCACTCCATAATCCACTTCCAAATCAACACACCTCAAGTCAACACCCCTACCAGGTTTAGCACTCCAAGCCGCAGCTGGATAAAAATCACAGAAGCAGATTGGCTCAGCACCCTGAACACTGATCAGCCTAGCCCCATAGACAACCTCGACAAGGACATCAGCAACTTCAACAGCTGGAAAAACAACTGCGCAGACTCCTTCACACCCATCAAACCCAACAATCATAGTAGATCAAACAAGCAGACCAGCTGGTACACAGAAAACCTCAGAGTCACCAAACAACACTGTAAACAGCTGGAAAGGAAATGGAGAGTCAGCCACAATGCAACTGACAGAACTACCTACAAGGTTGCACTCATACGCTAGCACCAGCAGAAGTGGAGAGAACAAAAAGAAAGCAGTAGTGAACCACCTCGAAGGAAGCTCCAGCAGCTTCAAGGAGATCTTGTTGATCATCAATTATTTCACCTAGCCCTTAGCCACTGTCAACAATATCGCTGCCTCCCAACAACTTTGTGACAACCTATCCAACTTCTTCCATAGCAAAATCACATACATCTACGGCAACTTCGCACACCAACCCAACCCTAGAGAACTCAACACTAATCTACCCACCACCAACCAAGACAACCCTTGACCAAATGGACAACCCTCACCAGAAAAGACACAGCGGCAATCCTGCGGACCATCCAATCAGCTGCACCAATGGACACATTCCCCCACCACATCTAAAACCTGGGAGCATCACCAATCAGCACCACTCTGACCCGCATCATCAACACTTCCATCACATCTGCCACTTTCCCAGATGAAGGAAACTTGCAGAAATGAGCACCTTCCTCAAGAAGCCACAGTCAACCAGAACCAACTGAGCAACTCAAAAAAGACCCCAAACTTCTCCATCTTCTAGACAACACACAATAAGGCTTCAGAAAGAACCACAGCACTCATCACGGCCACTGGCAACATTCAAAATATCCTTGCCTGAGGAGAAACAGCTGCCCCCATCCTGCTCGACCTCTCTGCGGCCTTTGACACTGTTTCAAACACCACCCTCACCAGAAGTCTACTAGAGATTGTCATACCAGGATCTGCTCTCAAAATTGATCTATTCCTTTCTCACGAGAAGAACCAAATGATCAGTCTGCCACTCTTCACATCAGAGACTAAGAAACTGATAGCTGTATCCCACAGGGATCATCCCTCAGTCCCACTCTTTTAAACATATGCATGACACAGCTTGCCAACATTATCTGATCACAAGACATCACTGTCATCTCCTATGCCAATGACACCCAACTCATCATCACCACCTTAACAAACTTCACCAACTGCCTTATTATGGTAGCAGAGTGGATGTGTTAGAAATGGGGGTCTCTAGTTGGCAATGGCTGGCCACTGTCCAAGTAGGTACCCTTCTTCCTAAGTCAGAGTAAGCGGGCTACACCCTTTGATAACCCCTGCTCAACCCTGTGGTAATGTAGCACGAGCAGCTAGGCTTATCTCAGAGGCAGTGTGTGTAGCATTTATGACCACACACAGTAACACAGTGAAGAACACTACAAAGGGACACCACACAAGTAATTATAGAAAAATAAGTATCTTTTTATATAGACATCACAAGACCAATAACGGTAAAAAGCCACAATACTGCAAAAATAGGATTATTCTTGAAATGCTGCAAAAATAGTTCAAAGTGTGCAAAGAGGAGTTCAGTTCAAAGCAGTGGTCTTTGCAACCCTTTTACTTACAAAGTACCTGGATTCTGTAGCAAAACAACCAAAATGTCGCAAAGGAGCTGTAGCGATGATTTTCCTCACGTGAGAACAGCGATGAGTTGAATCCTTGCCGCAAGGGAGGATGATGCGCTGATCTACAGATGCGTGCGGGACAAAGCGACAAACTTCTCCACGCTAAGCCGGCGATGCGTTAAAATCCTTGCCGCAAGGGAGGATGTTGCACCGAGCCTGTTGCGTGTGCGACCCTGTTGTGATGAGAAGAAATGGCCCTCCGTGAGGGAGGGACGATCCGGGTGCGATGCGATGAAAATGGCAGACACCCGGCGTCCACACCGTGATGTTGTGAAGCGATGAACTTGATGCAATGATCTTTGGTTAGCGAGCACTTGGAGGCCCGCAAACATGCAATGCGATAATCTTTGGGTTAGCTAGCAGTTGGCAGCCCGCAAATGTGCGATGCGATGATCTTCGGGTTAGCGAGCCTTTGGCAGCCCGCAAACGTGCGATGCGATGATCTCCGGTAGCGAGCCCACAGCGGCAGCAGCGCGATGATTTTCCATGCGCTTTCAGCTGCGGTGGTTCGCAAATGGGCGTTAGCGATGATTTTCAGCACTCTCTTCTCTGTAGTAGAACTAGAGGCCCTGGAACTCACAGGAGCCTCACCTGCAGATAGAAATCCTCACTGGGAGGAAACAGGAGGCTGATGGTGGAGTCCGATGTGCCTGAGACTCCAGCAGGAGGCTAGCTCTCTTCTAGCCCTTGGGTGATTGCTTTAGCAAGTTGAAATAAAAGTTCTCTTCAAAGTCCTTTTCCTCTTCTTCCAAGTCCAGTAGTAACCACTGCAGGCCAATCCAAGCAACAGCACACAAGCACAAGGACAGTCACCTCCTGCAGATTCCTTCAGTTACACGGACAGAGGTTCTTCTTGTTATCCAGGAGCAATACAAATTGTAGGGGTTTCAGCACAGATATTTATACCCCAAAAGTCTTTGTTCTAAAGAGTCACAAGCCACTGAACCCAGCCAGAACCAGTTCTGCTCAGTCCTGGAGCACTTTGTTTACCAGGCTGCTTCTTTCCTTTCAGAGTGCAGGGCAGAGACATCAGACGCACCACAGGAGGTGGAGCCAGCATTGTGGAGGGAAGGCACAGCCCTCTTCAGGTCCCAGGTGCAACTCCTCCCACCCATCTAGATGCAGATCTCTCTATTCACCACTGGGACACCTCACCATGTCTCCTGGAATTCCCCATCCCTGTCACTCCAGAACCAGACAGCCAATACACATAACAGCAGAGCACACTGGAAGGCTTAGGCAAGAAAATACCTACTTTCTAAAAGTGATATTTTCAAACACAGAATATAAAAATAAACTTCACTAAAAGATGTATTTTAATATTCTGAGCTCAGGCATACTAAATTCGTTTTTCTACCATGTTCCTGGGGTCAGTTAGGACTATAGAGTGTAATAGTCAAACTGCCCATTCTGGCCTATGGAGAACAGGTAGCCTTACAGTAGTGAAAAACGAAATTGTTTGTAATTCACTACCAGGACATGCTACACACACCAGGGCATGTTCTACCTTACACATACAATGCACCCTACCATAGGGGTGACTTACATGATGCCAAGGGAAGGTTCAGGGGCTGGGAAGTGGGTGCACTTCACAGCCAGATGGCAGTTCTGGACTGCACACAGACTCTGCAGTGGCAGGTCTGAGACACACTTTACAAGCTGCTTCTGTGGGTGGCGCAAACCAGCGCTGCAGGCCCAGCAGCAGCATTTGGTCTACCAGCCCTGGGCACACACAGGCCACACTACTAGGGACTAACAGGTAAACCAAATAAGCCAATCAGGGATATACCAATTCACTGTCATATTTACCAAGGGAGAGCATATGCACTTTAGCACTGATCAGCAGTGGTAAAGTGCCCAGAGTCATAAAGCCAACAAAAACAGGTTAGAAAAAATACAAGAGGAAGGCAAAAAGTTTAGGGATGACCCTGCAAAAAAGGGCCATTTCCAACAGGATCGAAACTAACTGCCTCGAGCTCAACTCCAACTAGATGGAAGTGCTGGTCTTCGACAACAAGACCTCACCATGGTATTTCACCTGGTTACCATTGGAGAGAGGACTAGCACTCACACCCACAGACCACACAAGAAATCTAAGGATCATCCTAGATGACAAGCTGAACATGACAGCTCAAGTCAACGCAGTGTGCACCTCCTGCTTCCACATCCTACGCATGCTGCAAAAGATCTTCAAATAGTTGCTTCAAAACACCAGATGGATCATCACACAAGCACTCATCACCGGCAGGCTGGACTACGGCAACTCTCTCTATGCTGGAATCTCCAAGCAACTCCTACACAGACTCCATACCATCCAGAACGCAACCACAAGACTCATTCTCGAGCTCCCACACCCCATCCATATCTCACCGCACCTCAAGAAACTTCACTGGCTCCCCATTCACAAACACAGCCAATTCAAACCTCTCATGCACACATAAAAAGCACTGTACACCAGAGTACCAGAATACCTGATCACCACATACACTTTCACCAACCCACTGAACACCTACACTCTTCCTCACTCTCGCTCGCACATCGCCTGACAGCCTAAAAATGGAAACTGGAAGTCGCTCATTCTCCTACATCGCACCCGAGACATCAAATGACCTTTCTCAACACATCAGAGCCTCTTCCTCGCTTACTGAGTTCCGCAAGAAGCTGAAGACCTCGCTCTTCGAGTAAGCACCTAGGGACCATCAACCTACACACCTTGCCCAAGCGCCTGGATGCTCTCTTGGGTGAATACTGCATTATACAAATCACCGTAACATAATATCAGAATTTCATCCTCTTTCCACAGTTTCCAGAATATAAGGGCCCCATCAATGAGGATCTATCTATTCTGCCACAAAGGTGTGCCATCCTGTGTTCTACACTAAATATCCATTTTCTTGGGCACCATATGCCAGGTAATAGATTGAGAAGTATATTATGAGGTTCAATTCTCCTCATAGTCTAGGGCTGTTGACGTAAAAGCAGTTTAAGCTTCCTATACAATAGAGAATGGCCTTTTCCATAAGAATACACCCTTGTGTTTCCCTACATGAAATATGCATGCAGAAATATGTATGCAGTTGGTAAGGTCTATTTTTAATATCTTTGCAGAGTTGCACAATTTCTTCCTAATATGTCTCATGTTTTGATAGGTCCCAAATGTTTGACATTGGTCCAGCATCCTTCAGAATCTAGGAAGTAATTTTGATGTGGTACTTAACATTGCAGTTTTTGTGGCATAAAATACACAATAATTAGCAATTCACTGACTACCAACACCATTTCATTTGCCCAGTTCGTTTTATATAGTAACAACCATGGCTTTATCTGGTCATTTCCACCCACCAGCAACCTTAAGTGAAGTGCCATGATATTCAATAGTTTGTCCATTTAAAAAAAAGCTTCAGCCTTTTTCAGCTGCTTTAATTTTGCAGCAAAGACCTCCGAAGATTAATTCCAACACATCTCTTTAAATTTGTTACTCCTCCAAAATTTCTTCTTGAGTATATCCCTTAGTTGGTAGCTCCGCATTCTACCCCTTAGTAGAACTAATAACGTAATAGTCATTCTTATTCACCCATTTTCTTACCTATCACATATTCAATTAAGTGGCACAATAGGAATATTAATTGGGTCTGGATAACAAATTCTCCCAGAAGATTGGCTATTGATTGAAGGAGTGTGTACGCTAACAATAGACATAGCTTCTCAGTAATACATATATTCCATAATGTATTCTGATGATGTCCCCACAAAAATGTACAATGTACTTTGAACACAATGGTAAAAATATTTAAACTAGTAGCACTTTTTACTGTTGCCTGACATTTAGGGATTACAAAAATATTATAGATTTCAGTGGTCTTTGAGTAAGAAATAAAAGAAATGAAAATGAGAAAAGCCAACTACTTCTTGCTCATTAGTAATTTAAAAGGGTTAACATCATTCCTTTTGCCCTCACAAAAATGTAGACATGAAAGCACCTAGTTAGACAAATGAACCCTTTCTTATAAAGCAATGCACAGAAAACATTTTAATTATATTCATCCTGGCTAGAAAGGAGAAGGTATTCTTTGGCCGCAATGCAATGTCAATTCTTTAAAAATCTGGATTAAACTGACACCGATGTGTAAGGGAATGTCTTTATCATCTCCCGTCTTAAATTATTTCTAAATATTTCATTTTGGAATTATATAACTAAAATGTGAGCAGTCGTGTCTGCATTTATGATTTAAGAATACAATTTTGGTCTTTGGTTTCTTAACCAGTCGTCCAGAGACTTGACCAAGTAAGTGCATGTACTATGGTTCTCGGGGTTTCAAGCAAGTTGTCGACCTATTCGACAAGCAATAGTAAGCATTCGAAGAAATCCTCTGCTCGTATCAAGAACAAGAGCATCAACAGTGCAGTTTCCCTAAATCTCAACGCTAAAATAATTGGCAATAAGGAAAAGCGCGTTGATTTCCTTGCTTCCTCTCCACTATAATACATGTGGAGCATTAACTATTAAGAGTTGGTTTAATGTTAAAAATGGTAATATTGAAGCCGGGACTAGTGGTTGAACAGACTAATGCGTCCACTGTAGGGGCCTTTGTTTGTCCTCATAGTCACAGATTCTGTAGTGTAGTTCCTAAAGTACCCCTGCAGGACCTGCGCTTTTGGATAACATACACTGTGGGCCTGGTGGTAGACTGATTCTGTGCTCCCCCACCGCATAGGTTGGCCTTGTTTGTATTAGCTAGCTCACAGTGCCACTAGAATCTCCTCTTATCAGAGAAATTAGTTTTTGGCAACCTCAGAACATAACAACCCTGATTCCTCAGACTCGTGGAAACAATATACTACTTTTCACCCAGTCACTTGTGCTTTCTCATTTGGTCTCAGAGAGATACACAGAAAAAAAGAAGTCGAGCGTGTTTACAATAAGAATTGATTGCACCGTTGTTCTTCTAGTGTAAAATATATGTGCTGCTACAACTATTACACAGTAGCACAGATATAGGATGAGAAGAACAGTGAATAAAAAAGAATAGTACAGTTCTACCATTTTGCAATAGTCATGAACATATACATGAATATAAAATGCATTTATAAAATAAAGCGCATACTCCTACGATGCCTGTCTAGATGTACCTAAGTGTACCAAGCATGTGAGTATGTGCGAAAGAGCTAATAAGCCTAGGAGCCAAGAATTCCGCTAGGATTTAGTTGAACCCCATTACCTGAATAATGAGAGTGTGGGCCTTGTCCTGGTCTCGAATTCGACAACCCACAAGGGATGTTTAGACAACTGTCAGCTAGAGCAACTGCATGCAAGAGCCTGAGCATCTCTGGTCAGTGTGTTGGCCTCAAATTCTTGGTTCCCTCCAACTACTGATAGCAAGAGGTGCTGTATTTATACAGAGTCCCTTTTCCCCTTGTGTGTGTGTTAGCCATTGTTTAGTATGAGGATGACGTATGGGATTAAACATTGTGCGTAGATAGGAGAGGTGAAGTATTCCCCCAGGCTAGTGTCCTCATAAATTATTCATATGTGCTAAGGATGACGTCTTAGCATTATTGATTGGGAAAACCCTTCCTCTGCATGGAGCTAGGTGAAAGGTTTGGTCCATAAAAGACGTCAATCCTTATAAGGCATTCTGTCCCTATAAGGCGTTCTGTCCTTATTAGGAGTTCTGTCCTTATAAGGCTCGATCATGTGAAATGAAGGGGAGATGATGTAGGGAAAGGGTACGATGTTCCCTGGACCTATATTAGAGTACCTATATGAAACATAACAGTTCAAATAACAGAGAGTCTGCTCAACCTTTCATCAATCTGAGGTCGATAAAATGAGTACCATTGAGTTAGGTAACAGTAGAAATCTGTTATTCTGTGCCAATATGCCTACCAGTGAACGTGCACTTTACAAATACACATCCCTACAAATGTATGTTTAAAAACAAGTAGAATGTGCAATAAAAATTCTTAATCCAAAGAATCAAAGGCTTTAATACGGTTATTTTGTATGACCCCCACTTCACATGTTGCCTAGCTTATATAGGGTAGTGTCATGCTAAATAGACAGATAACATTTTTGCTTAGTAATGTGCCAAACTCTCTGATCCTACTTAGTCATGCGAACACTATCTTTGTGTGTTTCACTTTTACCCCTTTTCTGACTAGATGCATTCTCAAACATGGCATGGTTGCTTAAGGTGAAGAAGCCCCCTGAAAGGTAAAGGTTCTGTGGATAACTGGCAGGAAATCATCCTGAATAGCTGTGGGAGGCTAACAAAGTAGGTGCTGATTTTAGGTGGTTATCAGCCTATTCAAACTCAGGGAAATGTGGCTGAAAAAGGATGGAAGTTCAGCAGAGACAACCTTTTGTCACACTTCTCATCTCTGAAATGGGTTTAAAAGTCATGTGTGGCCTTACATTCCCCTCCCCCCCCCCCCCACACCGTTGTTTATTATCAATACTGCTAGTCAGTCCAGAGCAATGAGCAGGAGAACATGAACAGACAACATTGTCAAAGTAAGTTTAAAAATGTATCCTATTTTACAGTTGTATGTCTTTTATTGAGGGGGCAGGTCTGTAAATAAATAAGTTTTTTTTTAGGAATGATGCCCTAATCTAATTGTCAATGTAGAAAATATACTCATCCTGTTTTCTTTTAGTAGATATTCAACTCTTGAGGGCTTCACACAAATCCTCAAGGAAATCTATGCAAGTTGTGACCCCAAGATTGGTCCTGTTGCTCCACACTTTAGTGTGAATGGCATAATCAGCATGAGTAAATGTGTAATAATTGTGTTTGAGCACACCAAACATCTTATTTCTCATATTGGAAACCTATTTCTGGTAGAAAGATACTTTCTATTGTGAAACCATTAAATATGGGAGTGTAAGTAGATTATTTTCCATCCCCTTTGCAAATTTACTGCGACCTATACTTTACATGCATAAATGAGGAATAAAGACATTTTGAAGAAATTGCAGGAAAATGAGAGGAGAGGCCAGGAATAGGGACAAAAGGAGGGAGAGGTAGCAGAGAGAGTGAGCAAATGTAGAGAGAAAGCGAAAGGGAGCAGGGATGGACAGGGCAAGAACGTAAGAGAGGAAGAGAAGAGGAACTTGTCAAAAAGAGGAAAGAGAGTAGCTGGGAGCCCAGCAAGGGTTTTAAAAAAAAAATGCTTTGTATAATGAAAAGTGTGAGAAAAGTGTGTGGAGAGTCATGGGCAGAGAATTCCTTGGAACAGGGCGCCCTCCAGCAGACACAAATTAGGATTGTGTGACCTTTGAAACAAGGTAGAGGTTGGTGCATTGGGCCTGAAATGGGCCTGGGCAATAAGGGAATATAGTTTAAAGATAAACAGGGCAAGGCCAGAGAAAAACTAGTTCATTAGTCCCCCAGGATCTCTGTGAGCCGAGCTGGGGGTTAATGGGGTCTGTCACAACTATCAGAGAGTAGATCCGCTTGGAGGTTGCCAAAAGCCAACGTCCATCTATCTACGCGTACAAGGCTGTCTGCCTTAGCTGATACCAACAGCAAAGAAGTCCGAAATTAGCAATCTTATCCTGAACGTCCCTTGGAAGGCGATTCATTTTTAATGCTTCTAGACCTGCTTTTGAGGCTGTGCAACGCGAGAAGCTTAAATTTAAAAGAAAGCAAGTAAAAAATGCAATAATTTCATAACCATGTTTGATAATAACGTAGAGAGCTCTCATTACATTTTAAAATTGCAATTTAGTAATTTTACTTTATTTTGCTGCCTTATTTGGAAATTGTGAGTACTAGCACTCCGATGAACAATGCATTTGGTAAAAAAAATCTAAAATAAACATAAAAGGCCAGCTTGGTGAAGCTGCGTCAAGACTCCTGCCCTCCTCAGACACTTTCTAGAGGTGGCCGTTGTGTTAGTGCCACTTCAGGCACTTGCACTCCAAATGAGCCTGCAGCCCTTCCTAATTCTACTTACTATGTACTATGGGGCAGATTTACAACAAAGTAACACAGCACGGTGCAGCAAATCATTTTGCTGCGCCGTGCTGCGTTAGTTTGGAAAGCACAGAGATGCGACATATGTACAAGAATATGTCGCATCTCTGTCCTTCCCCTGCGCTGGCGCACAAACTGCAGCCATGCGCCGGCGCAGGCACATTTGCACCATGGTGCAAGGATGCCTGCGTCGTGGGGAGATTGTTTTTGTGCAGGAAGGGACACCTTCCTGCACAAAAACAATCACAAGAGGCTTTTTCCTCTTTCAATGTCTGCTGTAGAATGCAGCACGCATTGAAAGAGGAAAAAACGAGGAGAAATGAAAACATTTCTCCTTGTTGCGCCTCGCTACGCCACCTCTAGGGTGGCGTAGCATTCACACGCATCTCCTGATTTACGATTTCTCGTAAATCTGGAGATGTGTCTTGTTCCATGGGTGTTGCGTGGGAACACCCACAGCAACACCCATGGAGCGCCCCTTCAACGCACAGTGCTGCGTGTGAAGGGGCCATATTTACGAGGAGAGGAAAAGTCACGCAGGGTGGCTTTTCCTCTCCTTGTAAATATGGAGGAGCCCCCTGCACCACCAGTACGTCACGAAAAGTGACCTAGTGGTGGCGCAGGGGGCTTGTAAATCTGCCCCTATATGTTTTGGGTACTGGGGGTTGTCTGCAGCAAAAATCAATGTTCATATTTGGTCCAGGTAGACAAAAGGCAAAATAGCATAGGCCACCGCATAAAACAAGCCTCAAAGATAGCTGTGCATATCTGGTATCTGTGGGCTTTAGGAGAACGCAGATTTTTGCCGCTGCGAAACGAATCCGTCCACTGTGATACAGAAGATGATTTTTGCTGTCACAAAACAGTACTGACAGCCCCAAAGTGAAATGGAGCTCAGTGAAATACTGCAATGTATACGGGGTGCCACCCCAGCAGTTTATATCACTGAAATGGTGAAAAAAGGTTAAAAAAGCATGTGACTTGGGTAAAAGTTCAGCTTTTCTCCTTTTAACAGTGGCAACTATACAAGAATAGATCGGAATAATTTAATTAAGGACGGCCTTTGAGCTACCGTTTAAAAACAGAATTCAAATCAGACATCATATTATGGGAGTAGAAAGTAGGGATACCTTTACTCATCATGCGTGTCCCCAAAAATGACAGGTGCCACGCACCCTTCGATGTGTCACCAAAAGTGACAGGTGTCAAACCCCTAGGATGTGTCCCCAAAAGAGACAGGTGTCAAGCCCCCTTCGCTGTGTCACCAAAAGTGACAGGTGTCAAGCCCCTATGATGTGTCACCAAAAGTGACAGGTGCCACGTCCCCTAGCTGTGTCCTTAAAAGTGACAGGTGCCAAACCCCCATGATGGATGTGGGTGCCCCCCTTTGAGCCAAGGGGCGGTGTTACGTAGGGAGGGGCTACTTTTGGAGACAGCAGTGCCCTATGATGGAGGCTGGACATGTTTTGATGTAGAGGTGCACACCCCTTTTAGGGTTTGTTTAGGATACATATAAGGCCTCCTTAAGAGCCTTGTACAGTAAGTCGGCGCCTGAATACGAAAAGGTTCCCATAGCAAAATGAAGAGATACAACCCGCTCGTGAAAAGGCCCATGTGGGGTGGAGGCCAGCCTACTATCAATAGATATTACCGCAGCTTAACACCCCTGGTAATGGACGAGGATGCTCAACAAGAAACACCTAAGGATATGGGTTGCGATGTTACTGGTTTTGGCGAATACCAGTGTCGGCGTATGGAAGCACATAGTCTCACGGATTGCGTATGCCAGATGTGCCCTATCAAGGTTGGTAGCATCGGAAGTGTGGACTTTTGTGATGGCAGCGGGTATGAGGGATTCAGCTTCGTGGAGCTGGGCGATTTGGAAGATACGATAGTTCCACCTAGCTCCCCCGTCTATGAAGACATGGGTTTTCAGGAGGATACGCCCCCGGAGAAGGTAGTTGAGCAACAGCCGGATACAAGCGTCGAAGATGATGGGGCAACGCAGGACATTAGCGACTCTCAAGATTTCAGAGCCACCGCAGAGGGCGGTAAAAATGCTGAGATTAGTAAAAAAAAAATTTAAACAAAAAATGTTATGAGCATACAGTTACATAATGATGTATTTTATTTCTTCAACTAATGGCTTGTTAATCTTTCTTCTTTTGAGCCTAGAGAGCAACCGCAGCTGGATGCACATACTTCATAAAGCACTATGGGGAAGAAGCTGGAGCACCTCCTAAATCTCCCGCCTGTGAAGACATGGTTTTTCTGGAGGAAGCGGCTCCTGAGAAGGTAGTTGTGCAACAGCCTGGTACAAGCGTCGAAGATGATGGGGCATCGCAGAACATTAATGACTCTCAAGATTTCAGAGCCACAGAGGGCGGTGAAAATGTTGAGGTTAGTAAAAAAAAAAAAAGAAGAAGTTTTATGAGCAGTTACATAATGGTGTATTGTATTTCTTCAACTAAACTAATGGCGTGTCAATCTTTCTTCTTTTTGACCCTAGGGAGCCACCCCAAAAAGAACTGAGGCCGTGGAGCCTCCTACAAAAGCGGACAGCGTAAATTTTTACTGTCTATGTTGTGCAAAACAGACTGAAAGTTCCACAAGACAAAGTACAGATGTTCCCGTGAAGCGTGACTATGTCTCTAAGAGCGTCGCTGATGTAAAAGAAATTCAAGTAGTATCCAACGATGACATGATGTCTGTTAAGGGTTTCGCAGTGGCTGTAATACAAGCTTGTGTCAAGCATGACTATTACAGCCTTTGTCACGGGCATCAAATAAATGATCCTCAGCAGGCAGCGCATGAGTGTCTGGGCAATGCATACAGAGATCGAGTAATCCGCTATATATGTAGTTTGTTAGACCCGTTCAAGGTGTATAAACTGTTAAGGGTGGTGTACGGGAGGGATGTCAGTTGAAAAGAAATATGTTCACCCGGAGATGCTGAAGCTCTTGACAGCGACACTCAAGGAAACCCAACATGCCCATTACCCTGGCTTAAAACTGATATGTTGATAGGCTGTGTGCGGCTTCTGATAGAAAGATGATAGAAAGACTCGTAGAAAGGCGTATGTGTAAGCTGTATCTAAAAAATAGAAGAATAGGGTCTCTGGCCCCTCGAAGACTATTTTAAATAAATAAGGTCTTACTTAACGGGTCATGATAGCTTGTATTTAGAACAAACTAGTGGAATGTTACACCGCATGGTGGTTATGTGTTAAACCATACTTATGACGTTACTGTGAAAGTGTAAAGTACCTTCTGTTTATGTTTTAATATTCTTTACTTTTAATAAAAGTTTCTTATGCAAAACACATGTCATTCATTTTCTGAGGTGTAGCGGTTGATAACATGCCGGGGGAGCTGTTAAGAAAACTTTATTATGATACACGGAATTGGCAGCTTGGGAAGCACCGAAGCTCTATATAGAAGGGCTGTCGATGAAAACTAACCTGTAAGCAGAGACCTGGTGAAGACCTGGTTATCAGGAGAGGAGGCATAATCACTCCATAAACCAGCCAGAAGACGGTTTAAGAGACGCCCTACAATTGTTAATGCGCAATTAGATTATCAATGGCAGGCGGATATCATCAGCCTTCAAGATTTAGCAAAACATAACAACGGAGCTCATTATATATTAACCGTCATAGATGTGCTGTCCAAGTACGCCTGCGCAGAAGCACTACGGGATAAAACTGAAACTAGCGTCACGGCCGCTTTTAAAGCCATCTTCGAGAAGGGGCGAATTCCTCAAAAACTACAAACAGACGCCAGTAAAGAATTCTTAAACAATACATTTCAGAAATTATTAAAGCAGCACGGAGTTCAACATTTTGTAACACACACGGAGGTAAAAGCAGCGGATGTAGAGCGGTTTAACAGAACTTTAAAGTCTAAGATGTTGAGGTATTTTATGGCCCACAACACCTACAGATACGTTGATGTTCTACAAGCTTTTTTAGCTGTATATAATGCCAGTTATCACGTGACCATCAAAACAGAGCCCGTAGAGGTAACTCCTAGTAATTCCTTAAATGTTTGGAGAACGGTGTACGGACGTAATTTTGCTACAAAGGTAAAGAAGCCTATTTTTAAAAAAGGTGATCACGTAAGGATTTCAAAATTGAAAGGTGTCTTTACGAAGGCCTACCAACAGACTTTTAGCGACAAAATATTTATAGTGGAAAGTGTGGAGCTTAAAGAAGGGATGTATATTTACAGGTTAAAGGACTACGATGGGGAAGCGGTATCGGGGGTCTTTTACAAGGAAGAGTTACAAAGGATACCCGATGACCCGCACAGGGTGTATAGGGTTGAAAAGATTCTGAAAAGGAAAGGTAGAGGCGCTAATAGTCAGGCCTATGTCAAATGGCGGGGCTGGCCGGAGAAATTTAACAGTTGGGTGTTGGCCAGCTCCCTGAAGGGTGTGTGAGCTAAGGACCATCTAAAAGCTGCTGTTAAGATGAAGACAACCCCCTTTTATATCATCCTGCCATCCAACGCTTCTAAAGACATGCTCCCCGACAACCAGATTTCTAATTATACCGTGAAATTGGCTAAGCCGGTGGACCTGAAAGGGGATTGGGAGGTAGCCCTAACCGAGATCCAGTACCCTAGAACCTGGAATACATTTACACTGAGCGAGGCCAAGTTTTACTTAAAGCGTGAGCAGGACCCTGTGAGCATGCACGAGAGCATCCCCTACGGCTACTACCCAAGCATTTTAAGTGTTGTCGACGGCATCAACAAAGCCATAGGTACCATCGAAACATATACGAATACTCATCTGTCACTAGAAAACGTCAGAAGGAAGGTGTTTCTCAAAGCCCCAAGTCGCACCACGACGTTTAACTGCTCAGGTAAATAAAGAAGAGTTTTAGGAACAGTACAGAATGCGAAAAGTCCGATCGAACCGGATCACACATGCCCTGATATTAACGGGGGGCTCTACACGCTCTATGTGTATAGCGATATTGTGGAGGCCCAGAGGATCGGCGATAGTTACTCACCGTTGTTAAGATGGGTCCATGTACAGGGTGAAAATAATACGATGATCAATATTCAATTCAACAAACCCGACTACGTCGCAGTCTCTAAAAACCATTTTGACACTATTTCAATTATGATCGTCGATGACCAGTCAGATCTTGTGTCCTTTAAATAAGGGAAAGCTATTGTTAAGCTTCATTTAAGACCTAGACACGACAGAGGCTATTAAACAGGCATCATGGTGGTTGTGAAAACATACGGGGACCCTTCTATGTACAGTGACTATTACCGAAACCAGGCTGGATATGGAGGCCCTCTGTACTTTCAAGAGTCAGCTGTTATGTATGGGGCTGGTCTAGGAGGTTTCTTCCGCAGTCTGTTTAGAAGAGCTATGCCCTTCTTGAGAAAAGGCTATGAAATTGTAAAACCGCATGTTAAAGCGGCGGCTACGAACATTGCCCAGGATGTGGTAGCGTCTGTTACTTCTGCGGTTGCGGAACGCATGAACAAACAGCCGCAAGAAGGCGCGGGCTTGGTGTACAGACCACGAACGCGTGTTAAAAAAAGCGCCGCACTTCGAGACGCAGAGGACCGCCGGCCCCCTGTAAAAAAAGGAGGAGTTCTTCATAACGCACTCAGAAAAGAAAAACCCCAAGACGTAAGAGAACTTCAAAGAAGAAGAAGAGAGCCGCCTCTAGAGTAAATATTTTTTAACGCGGAGCAAAATAAAGCATGGCCTTCGTACACTGTGCATCGGGCGAGTGCGCCAAATCTGAGTTAGACTTGTTTACTCTAAAGCCCACGCAGACAAGCATCGAAAACAGCTTCTTCATGGAGGTATCGCCTTTAGCCGCTTTGACGCCTCTGGCTCCTATAGAGTTTTATGTATCAGGGTCCACGGATATGTATTTGGATCTCAACAACAGCCTACTCCATCTTATGTGTAAAATCGTAAAAGCAGATGGAGCCGATATAGCAGCAGATGCTAAAGTGGCGACGATCGCTTACCCCCTAGCAACCATGTTTAATCAGGTGGACATCGCCCTGGGTGATCGGCTCATCACACAGAGCGATAACATGTATGCCTACAGAGCCTACCTCGAGAGTATTCTATATTACAGGAGCGACGCCCTTGACACGTAGCTTTCAGCGGGACTCTTCTACAAGGACACAGACGGCCAGTTTGAAGCCAAGGAGCTGGACGGTGACAATCAGGGTTTTGTAAAAAGAGCCTGCTTTGCGGGGGCAGTCGCCAATTTGACCTTCTGGGGTGCATACATTCTTACCTCTTCTTCCAAGATAAGCTGCTCATCAACGGAATTGATCTTAAGATCAAACTCACGCGCAACAAGGACACATTCTGCCTCATCAGCGGGGATGCGGAACACTATAAGATGGACATACTGTCAGCGAGTCTGTTTGTAAAGCGGGTGAAAGTGTCCCCAAGCGTCAGACTCGCTCACGCCGATGCTTTGCAAATATCAAATGCCAAGTACGCTGTGGAAAGAGTAGCTCTGAAGGTATTCAGCATCCCTGCGGGTACACAGTTAACTCAGCAACAGAATTTATTTATGGGACAACTACCAAAGCTTATCATCATAGGGTTTGTGGACAATACAGCTTTTAGCGGTGTCTATGGTTCAAACCCCTTCAATTTTAAGCACTACAACATCAACTACGCTGCGCTGGTCCACGAGGGCATCGTGATTCCTGCAAAACCCTACACACCCAGTTTTAGAACCTCCAACTACATCAGGGAATACCTGGGGATGGTCTCGATAACCGCGAAGCATCTGCGGGACTGTGGGGTAGCTGTGACAAGAGAAGGCTATGGGGCCGGATACACGCTATTCGCATTCGACCTGACTCCTGACATGGAAGATGGTGATCACTACAACCTGGTCAAAAACGGCAATCTAAAAGCTGAAATACGTTTTAATGATCCACTAACTGCGAATGTGAACATGGTCGTATTCTCGGTATTTGACAGCATCATTCAGATCAATCACGCCAGACAGATTTTGTTTGACTATCTTTAAAAGTTTGTGAAAAGGACCCTGTATAGATACGTAACTTCTTAAGCAGACATAAATACGCTAGGAAATACTTTTTCCTAGCGATGAACTACTAACTGAAATAGGGTCGGAAAGACCACGCACCCTAGTCTTTAATACAGATCCTCATTACAAGGGTGGAACCCACTGGGCTGCAGTGTTTATAGATAGTGACAAGGTTACGGTGTTTGACAGTACAGCAGAGTTCCCCGAACACAGTATCGATACACAGCCCATATTCAAGTTTGTGAAAAAAGCCGCAACGAGGGTTGAGTATAACAAGCTAAGGGTCCAGGATTCGTTAGCCATCACATGCGGAGAACACTGTATTTATTTTATCAGTAAAATGTCGGATGGTCTGTCGTTTAGAAATTTCTTAAATCTATATTTGAGTGACCTTGTTAACAATGACAGCATAGTTGTGAAATATGTAAAAGAAAACACAAGGGCATCTGTCAGACCTGCGAAAACAGAATATAACATTTGTCAAAATTGTAAGGGCCTGTAACATGTGTATGTTTAATGATTAACGCTTAAAATAAAGTCCTTTTTAAAACACGCATTCAGAATCTGTATTTCTATGATGTTCCATACCCCAATAATAAAAAAAAATGTTTTCAAAACACGAGTGAGACGGGATGAAAAGTTATAAAGTGTTTATTACAAACAGTTATGTAGGTTGCGCACTACAACGACATCTATTACTAAAGAAATATATGAAGAAAAATCAGACATTATTATACACGTAATAGGCACATTTTATTCAAAAAGTCTGTAGAAACATTAAGGATGAATCCATGTATGGGCTTTGGACAATGGCCTTTTTCGCCGTACAGACGGCACAAGTGGGGTGCTCCAAGAGGGGGATAGTAGAGGAATGTCAGAGGCGGTCGGCGATGGACGGTGGGTTGTCTTTAAACTTTCAAGCATACGGCGGTTCTCGTTATTACCCACGAGTGTGGAAGGGATGTTGAGTTCAGCGACTGCTCGTAGAAACTGATCCCAACCTCTAGCAGCATTTTGATGCGTTAGGGGCTTGGGGTGCGTGAGACCTTTGATTAGGTCGTACCTGTGTGAACCAGCAACCGGCTGCCCCTTGTAGAGAAATTCACCTCGCTCATTCTACGCTGTTAGGTCTTTAGAAGAGGCGAGTTTACTCAGCAACATTTGCGCGGCCCCCCTGTGCCTCTGACTTATACTTTTTTAGGAGATCATCAACAAAGATATCCGAGGTCGGGGACGGGGTTGGCTGCGGCTGTTGGGGTGCGTAGCAGGCACAGGCATTGCTGGCTGTTCAGAGTCCGGTGTATATAAAGTTAGCTTATTTTTTTTGGTATCCCACTGCCTGTAGTAGCTTAGAAATTTTTTAATGGTGCTGGTGTAAAAGGTAGCTTTGTCGTACGTGTTTAGATCCGTCCGGTTCAAAATGTCTTTAATTTCAGCATCCAGTCGTAGAGTCTCATTTCGACGTATGTCCCAGTCATTGTCCGCAGAAGAGCCCAGTTTCTCCAACTGTTGTCTAGGAACGAAATACATCTTTGAGGCATGCTCCATCACAGTCCTGATAGGAGGTTTGTAATTATGGGTATAGCTATGCCCAGCAATGAGCCTATAAAACCCCCAGACTGTTTCACCAGTTTCTTCTTGGTGATGAGTGAGGCCCTTTTATTACTGAGCTTCTTGATAAGATGACGCTTCTTCTTCAACACTTGTAACTGGCTCTTTGATATAGGGACGTTGCCTTTTAGGGTGTTTAGAGCTATTTCTGAGCTGGCAGCCACTAAATCGTCAGAAGCCGCGCAGAGGAGGGTCTTTCTGTGCTGGGGACTGGCTGTTACCAACATTTTCAGGAGGGCCAAATTGCGGCGTAGATGGTCAGACATGGTCGGCACCTGGGTTATAGGGGCAGGGACTACAAATGTCATTAAAGGTCTTCAGCGATGCTTTTTATAGGCTTGAGACTTAGTCTTTGGTGTGTAAGCGACTGGGAGATCAGGGGGAAAAATATCAGCCCTCAGTCTGTAGTCCTCTGGAGTGTTATTTTTTAAGTCGACCAGCAGGTAGCCGTGGGGTTTTGATGTAGCGTCGTTAAAGGCCTCCATGAAGAAGTGTGTGTTTCCCGGGTACATCTGCTTAGCTATGATGGATATTTGCTATTTGTCACAGGGATTTTTAAATAAAACAAGGTATGAGGCGTTGAGTGCTATAGAGCTACTGTGCTTACCCTTGTAAAACAAGTTCTGCACAATGTAGCATATGCTTAGATTGCGATGGTGTGAAAATTGAGTAAAAGCGACTTACCTTGTAGATTTGCGGCACTGCAGTCCTACACTCCTATCAGCTTCACTTGTAGGCATCCATTTTCTGGGCCAAAGACTGTTAGGAGCTTTGCAGCGCCTGTCCATACCTGTGTCGATTGACGTGGCATCCGAAGTGGAGTTGCATTGCACGCCTGAACAATAATGCTATAGCTTGGCTGTGTTCCCCTGTGTTCCCCTGGGCGAAACCTACCTGCAAGCTGCTGACTCTATCATCCCCCCTCCCGCCGCCGCAGTAGTCCATCCAGCGGCCGCCGAGTGGAGGGAGAGGGAGACTACACCTCCCAGCCTGCTCTGCACCGCTGTTCCCGCGCCCGAGGCGCCATAAATAACGAACAGGCTCCGCGTCGCGGGATCGCGCGCGGTCGCGCCGGGCTAAGCCCGGGCAAAGGGCGGGCCGTCTGTGGCCGTCAGAGGCCGGAGGTGGCCGGGTCGGGCAACCGCCCTTTCGTCCCACTCACCAGTGTTTGTGTACACGGCCCCCGCTAAGAGGAACTCATATGCGTGACCAAAGGTACATTAATTGTTTTGGGGACTATTTGTGAGATTCTACATTAGCTTTGTGTTCGTAATATTGGTCTGATTTGACGCTTCCCTATTCTTACCCTACCCCCCTCATTGGCATCCTTTGCGATGGGCAAGAGAAAATTACCTGATGTTAATGTAGGGTCTACAACTTGCAATGGTGGGGTAGCCAAAAGGAAGAAGGCTAAAAGGACTTCTAAAAAATCGCCATCTGCCACCACATTGGATCGTATAGACACATTGGTTAATGATTGCGAACTTATCTTAGAAAATGCTTCTCCCCACTTACCTGCAAGTAATATGTCCATGATCAAAAGTCATGCTGGCACTGTTACTATTCCGCAAATGTTTTGTAAAGCTCCTCTCCATCAATTAGCTGTCGAATCCGAGGACCGGCCGAGTGATATGAGTAATCCATTAGCAACTTTAGATGCACCATCTTCTACTCCCTCTGTTGTGAATCCAGTCCCCCTTGACCCCATTGTTATTGTTTGTAACAACCGCTATGCGGCACTGGCTGATAACCCTGATATGTTTGTACCAACTAACCTACCTACAGACCCAGAAAAACAAAATAGGGCCTTGAAGGATAAAGAAAGGGAAATTCGAGAGAAATTTGACGGGGGGCAATTGGTGAGGGGCAAATCGCCGACAGTATTGATTCATTAAAACAAGAAATTGCCGAGTTGAGGAAAGTAGTTCTGGAGCTGATGTCTATTGTTAAACAAAAGCATCTTGACCCCCTGAACACTTACACCGATAATTCCCTTCCCCACCTAATATCCAAACCGACTCAAATAACTCACTCAAGCCATGAAAGTAATACGGCCTCTCCTGCCGCTTTACTTTTTTGCGGCAGGAATGACACCAATCCCTTGTTTAGAGCTGGGGTTACTCCTGGCAATCTTCCAATGAAGCCTCAAGTGGCTTCAACTTCTCATAATAATCCTAGGTTGACTAATCCGTCCCACAGAGCTTCTGTCTCCCCTTTAACTCAATTGCAGCATAAAACATAAACTCCTCAAGTTAATGATAACCCTACGGTTTTTATGGTTCGCGTCCCCAAGGCAAATGAGCGTGAGGATGAGGAATCATTAAAAAACAAGGTCACCCACTGGATCCGCCATACTAGGGGTTGCCGGTCTCTAATAAGAGAAGATATAATTAGAGCTCATAGACGACAATCAGCTGATAACAACACAGATACCATTGAGCTCACCCTGGCTAGCTATCCAGTGGCAGAGGGACTTTTAGCACTTGAATTCAGATCATCCTCTCCAGACTCATCCTCTATTCAATTCAGGCGTTTCCCCCCTACCCTTCCTGAAACAACTAGGATAAGGGGTGGGACTCTAGATCTAACGAAAACTGATAAATCTCTTCTTGATAACATTGACTGACTAACACCTGTCATTAATTCATCTAAAAAACCGTCTATACCTAGCAGCGGCTCTCCTAGCGCCACTGCAGAATTGACTCATTGCCCATCTGTCAACATTGTCTCTTTTAACCATGGGGACCCTGAGATCGAATCCCCACCATTTGACTTGCCCACCCTTTCGCTCCATTCATCAAATAATAAATTTAAAATAATCTCATGGAATATTGCTGGTCTTAGAGATAAACTTTCTCTTCCAGATTGGAACCAATACATTGATCTTTACGACATATGTATTTTTCAAGAGACCTGGAGCCTGGTTCCCTTGCACAAATCTGGCTATACCTGTTTTTGTGCCCCAGCTATATCCACTGGGCGAGGAAGTCCCTCAGGAGGGCTTATAATATGGGTGAATATTGCGCTTAATTGTAGGGCTTCCAAGTTTTCTATTATATCACCAGACGTGATTCATCTATCCTTGAGAGGGCCAAAAGGTGGGCACGTCATCGAGCTCTTTAATGTTTACATCCGAGCTACCCATGGCGGCCGTAAGTCGCCGATTATTACAACTTTGGGAGACGCTCTTTCCTCTTGTCCATCTGATTCACTCATTCTGGTAGCAGGCGACTTGAATTGCACCTACGAACCCCTGGCCTCTGAAGACTTATTGGAGATAGAGGTCGAGGATGCACAATGGGGCATACCACCTTTGTCAATACCCCCAATTAAGAAATGGACCCAAATGACAATTCAATTAAATGCACTAACACTGGAACATGGCTTGAGAGCCGCCAATGGCTGATTGCCATCTGACATTCAAGGTGCTACTACTTTTAATAGAGTCTCCAGCCCTACTCGAATTGATTATATCCTGATCGACCGTAGACTATGGCCAAACGCAGTGGATTTGGTCATAACTCCCACTGTCGATAGTGATCATAACCCCTTGTGTCTGACCTTGAAGAGCCCTTGGTGTCCCGACCCTTTAAGCTCTGATACTAGACCTATCATGTCCACCAAGGAAGTCACCCCATCAAATTCCAAGAGACACCTTAAATGGTCTAAAATCTCCTCCGATGACCAGAAACTTTTGACCATCAAGGAGATTTTGTTTAATAAAATTACGGAACTTCAGGGAGTAAGTGACGATACAGATGGGTATCTTAGGGCTGGGAATATCTATAAAGATACAGTTGAAATGATTGGGTCCCTCTTTTGGGCACCTACCTCCTTTAGAAATTCCATTAAGCATAAAACTCCAGACTCTTGGTACAATACCGAGTGCAGGCAAACAAAGAATAATCTAATACTCGCTGTCAAAAATCGTGATTGCCACCAAGTCCGAATTGCCAGGAAAGAATATAGAAAGGCAGTCCTGGGAGCCAAGAAAGCCTGGGAGGAATCCCGTTGGTTGGCTCTCAAAGCTGCGAGCCTGGCAAAAAATGGAAATGCTTTCGGGAACCTCTGCAGACACTCAAGAGGTTGTGACCCCGATCTAATCCCTAACCATATTACGAGCCAGGAGTGGTTCGATCACTTTATGAAACTTTATTCTGGGGAAGATACCCAAAGCCCCCGGCTTGCTGTATCTACTGCAATGATAACCCCTATTCCCGAGGGACATGATCCTTTCACAGAGGTGGAAGTTGAGATTGCCATCAATAAAATCGTTCCAGCAAAGGCTCCTGGACCCGACGGTCTCCCCGGTGACCGGTATAGATCGGACCACAAACATTGGGCAAAGTACTTTGCTATTTTTCTTAATGCTCTCTCTAAGGGGTCGTCCATTCCAGAATCTTGGAAAGGAGCCGAGGTGATTCCAATATTTAAAAAGGGTTCCAGGGAGGACCCTGCCAACTACTGACCCATCAGCTTCATTGACGCTGGTCAGAAGGTCGTTGGCAGGGTCCTCCTAGAAAGAATCCTGATATGGGTCAATGAGAATAATATTCTCTCCCACTATCAAGCGGGTTTCAGACCAAACACAAGTACAATCGATCAGGTCTTTAGACTCCTCCTCTTATATTGGAAGGTGGTTTTGATTGGTAGGGGTAGCCTCCACCTGGCGTTTATAGACCTGAAGACCGCCTTCGACCTAGTCCCCCGAGATCGCTTATGGCAGGTCTTGAGGGATTTGGGTTTGCCCCCTCTTGTTCTCGACCTCCTGGTCCGGTTACACAAAGGCAACTATGCCCAGGTGAGATGGGGTAGCCAGACTCAGAAGACTGCAAAGATCCCTGTAAACAGGGGAGTCCGCCAGGGCTGTGTATTGGCCCCCACCCTTTTTTCTCTGTTTGTAAACGGGGTGGTGAAGTTCCTACAAGATGTCCCTGCAGACGCCCCGTCATTGGCTGGTGATCGAGTCCCCACATTATTATTTGCTGACGACACCTTGCTAATCTCCAAAACCCCAGTAGGACTTCAAAAGCTCTTGGACAGGTTTCACTTGTTCTGTACCCAGAGAGGCTTGAGTATTAATACCCTAAAAACCAAGCTTCTCTCATTCAGCTCACGAAAACCATCTAATGTCACTCTTAAGCTTGATGGTGCACCCCTGGAGCTTGTCAAAACATTTGACTATCTTGGTATAAGAATCTCCGATAGATTGAGCTGGAGACCCCATATTGATAAAATGCTGCTAAATCATAAACGGGCAGTAGGAACAATTAGCAAAGAACATCGCACCTCGCTTAGCAGACCAATCGCTCCCATGTTGGTGATTTACCAGGCTAAAGCTGTAGGTTCGGCTCTGTATGGAGCCGAACTTTGGGGCTTCGACAATCTCGAGGACATCTCCAGGTCAGAAAATAAATTTATGAGAGAGTTGGTTTCACTCCCAAGGGGAACCCCACTCAAGCCCCTTTTTAGAGATTTGGGTAGACGCACGATAAAAGATATGGCAAGATTACGTCCCCTGCTCTTTTGGGCTCGATTATGGCGTACCCCCGAATTAGCAAAAATATACTGAGGGTCTAAGAGAAATAATAAATTCCCCGGGGTCCCATAAAATCACTTGGTCATGCTGTATTAAGAAGTCTTTCTTGTCGCTAGGCCTTAGTGAAGTTTGGGAGCAAGGTGTACCTCTGAGCAAGACAGTCTTGAAGAAATCTTATTGGACATGGATAGACATTCAGGAATCTAGTAGTCCCAATCTAGGTAGCCTGACTGAAGCTTTCTTTATGCATAAACAGGCTGTCAGCTTCGAGTCGTATCTGGATTTTGTACAGAAGCCCAGAGACAGATCACTGTACATCCAATTCAGACTCAACACATTGCCAACCCGCGAGTACATAAGCAAATGGAAGCCACCCCATCAAACTCTGTCCACTTGTCTGAGCTGTAGTGGGCTGGTGGAAAATACTGCACACATCATGTTCGAATGCCCAGCCTACAAAAAGCCAAGAAGTCGATGGTTGGGACCTGTATGCCGATTGCTGGGCACGTCGAACTACCGGGTTGCACTGAGAATATTACGTTCCGACACCAGCCCAGTGCTAGTTTGTGGTGTGGCAAAATTCCTTGGGTGGTCTTGGAACATTAGGGCCAAATGTTTACATTTACAACAATGAATTCTTTTTTAACATGTTTTTATTGCATAAATGTTTTAATGAATATATTCTAAATTGACTTTTAATCGCACATTTTTTTTATTTTTTAAATTGTCATATTCTGTACCTTGGCGTCATTAAGCCTTTCCCGCTCTTTTGATGTATTGCACTTTATATGTCCATATACCAATGCTTTTATGATATAATTTTATCGAAATAAAGCTCTTTGACTTTGACTTTGAGTAAAAGCTCGCTCTAGCTCAGGATGGTCACCACCTTCACGCATAAGGTCATCGACAATTACCATGTTTACAAGGGTCGGGGGTAGCAGCTCATCATCGTTGAGATTATCAGGTATACCTTCTATAAATCTGATATGAGGGAAGCTGCGGCACAGGTCTGTATAAAGATCTTGCCAGCACGAATAAAGCCACACAATGTTATTAGGTGTTTGGGATAAAGCACCTGCAGCATTTTCCAAGAGCTTTTTTATAAAGTAGCTTTTACCACAGTTGGAGGGCCCTGCTAACACGCAGGAGAACGGATGCTGTAATCTGGTGTCCATTGTGCTGTTGGTGTCCTCTCTAATGCACCTAATAACCATACGGCAGTGTTTTATAGTCCGTAGTCAGGACCCTTTTGTCAAAAACAACGCGTAAGGTTTTATGTAGGAGCTGGGTTGTAATTTCCCACTTCTTTTTGGATCTGACTATGCAGGGCTGGTTAACAACTATGGTTCTATCATTTTCACGATCGGCTGCTGCAGAGTATTCTTGCACCAGATCCTTCAGACTGTCAAAATTAATTTTTAGGGTAGTGCTGACGTTTAATGTTATACCTTTGACCTTCAGGCACACTTTGTTGGTGTTCGTTTTATACGAGTAGGTCTTAGGCCCGGCTGAGGTATATTCTAATATGTGTTCATCCTTATCAAGCTCGCTGGTCAAATTACCTAGATAATCCCCAAGAGGTGGATCTTCATCCCCCTGTTTACTCAGAAAAATCACAGAGTCAGTATCATGATACAGGCAGCGGTCCTGGAGTTTATCCAGAACCCCATAAAGCTCTAGACGGGCGTGTGCAGTCGTGAAGCATGCTGTGAAGATGTTTATGTTGTTACACGTTGTGGGGTACTCCTTTGTGTATTTCCAGTACACAGCAGCGGTCTCGTCATCGATAAACTCGCAGCTGGACACCTTGTAACAAGGGGCAAAAAGGTACTTAAACAGTTCGTCAGGGTCTGTTATTAAGGTCGTATTTGACATGTTTGTACGCTGTGCGAATTTTCCCCATAAGGAGTTGAGACAGAGTTTGTATGCGGGCAGGGTTGACCTCTATCAAATGGGGCCATAAACGTTTACCCTCGTGCGTGTGGTAGTCATCGATGTATTTTTGTTTTGCATCTTGACTAGTACACCAATCGGGATATCCCGAGGCCTCCTGTTTGTCTCTGAGAAACAAATTAATGTAGCGTGAAAAGAGACGTGTCGTGGTCCTCTTAATATGCCACACCTCGTGTACTCTCCCGAGTCTGTAGCCTTTCTCTAAGGCAGCTAGGACCTCGATGCTGCACCCGGTCCCTGTGAGCATCCTTTGTTCTTCGGTGTGACTACAACCACCGACCTCTTTAAACACGGCGCATGTTCGACAGAGGGGGAACAACAGCTTACCATCGACTCTGTATGGTAACACTGGAAAGTAAAGCTGCCTTGGAGGATAGATTTCACATTTGACTAGCCCAAAGTATTCGGAAAGGGGCTTAAAGTCTCTATATATGATGGTAGGGTGTCCTAAGGGGTATACCTTCATTTTGTTTACAAATGGGTACAGACTGGTGAAATCATAATAGTGTATTTTCTCACCCTCACCAGCGGCCCTGTACATTTGTATGTTATTTGTTCGCCCCTCGAATGAGGCTTCGCGGGGTTCCAGAGGTTGTGGTAAGTCACGACTCTGAAGGAAAGAGCGGAGCTCTGTGTCGGTTGTTAGCATATCTAACCACTCGTGCTCCCATAGGACCCTCATCGCAAAGCCACATTTTTCTATATACTGGGCCTTCATCAGAGTACGTCTGTGTTAGTGTTCAAATTTGGCACCCATCAGTCTGTTAAACTCGTGGGGTTTGTAACACTGAGGACATCTGTGGTAAAAACAGCCGTTATATTCAAAGGCCGTCAGCACTCCCTTAATTACAGCGTACCCATCCAGGTAATAGGGACCCAGGCGGTATTCACCCCCCTTTAAGGCGTGCTGAATATGTATGTCTTCCTTCTCAGAGACATGCATTAGCCATTGGATAGACGGGGTTATATAACGTTTCTGTTTACCGTTATAGAGGTCTGGCGGCACTAGAGCAATACTTTACATGTGTTTGTCGATGGACATACACATGGAGGCCAATGTGATGTTTTGAAAAGGGTCTATGTATTCAACCGCCTTTGTCATTTGAGGCGCCTTGGGTTTCAAGACCCTGACTTTCTTAGTCTTTTGAGGCGTCTTGGGTTTCAACACCGTGACTTTCTTAGTCATGGCCACCACAACATCTCTGAAGAGGTTGCAGGCCTGTCGCAGGATCATTACATCGGCCTGGCAATAGGCTTTCAACTCGGTTTGAAAATGAAACTCCTTTCAAGGTTTTCAGAGTACCACTGTAGAAAGCTCTCTTTCTCAGCAGGTAGTATATAATCAACCCCGTAGCTGTCCGGAGGCGGCATGGGCCCCACATAATTCTGGTTCGCCCAGGTGTTACAAAAGTGTGGAAAATAACCTTTACACCCGGGGAAACCAAAGGCTTTTGGCAGCTTGCTCAATTTCATGGGTAGGAAATTCAGGGTGTCTATGAACCTTATTTGTAACTGGCCAGCCATTAACAACATCAGCTTGGAACCTTGAGTGATAAGTTCTACTTGCACCTTTTCATGAATCATATTCTGTAAAATAAAGAATGAATCGTATGCTTTTGAGTTATGGGCCAGCATGGTATACCCTTTGAATTTGATCTGGATGAATGTATTAAGGAAATCACCAACGCACGTTCGCCCCTCAAACTCCCAGCAGTCATCAGAAGTTAGATGGTGGGCGTAAATATAGTTAGGTTGGTGTACCCCTGTCTCTTGTGTGCACTCTATATCAAAAATGATGTAATCTTCGGTTTTGGTCTGGGGTCTGCCTTTAACCATGTAAGAATGGTGTACAAATCCTACCCTACATGGAATCTGACACCTTGGGCATTTCATGCCTTTGCATTTGTGATCTGTCGACACATACCGGCCGCACTCTTGGCAATCTATTTTAAGGTTGCATTTAACAGCTTTGCGGTGTATGCGCAAGCAATCTTGCGACCGACAACATTTTTTACAGTTACGACACAGCACCTTCAGGGCAGCGTCTACGATGCACCCATCCCTCTGACACATCTTACAATGTATTTCACACTGATGATGTGTCTTAGTGTTGTATATATGGTCGCAATGTGTGCACACGTACTTGACCCCCAGAAAACTTTTAAGGTTCAAGATACCGTAAAAGTGATTTTCGTGGTGAAGGACATATACGGTCTTGTTTTTCACATGTTCCCCAGTTGTAAAGTACTTCCAAGAACCATTGTGATAAAGAACTTTCACCGTAACGGCAAAATAGTTCTCAAAAAGACCTATGTCGCCAAAGCCGACCATGCGGTCTGGAGGTATTTCAAGAACCTCATGAACTTCAGCCGCTCTAGACAGGATGACAGCGTCGGAAGTGTTGCGCCCCATCAGCAACCCCACGATGCTGGCCGCCAGACATGTGTTGACTGCTCCGTTGTTAAAGTTGAGCAACCAACGTTGTTTCTTACCAATTATCTTGCTGTATAGGACGCTCTTTAAAGGCCTGGAAACACCCCCCTCACGACCCCGTACAATGAGGGCTATGACTCTGAAAGTGCCATAGGCGACTAGTTCAGCCTTACTCTGCAAAAGCCTCAAGAGATTTTCTAGAAATTCCACTGAATCAAACACATCAAGGGACTTTAGTTTGGTGAACAAAGGACTGTCAATACCCTGCCCCTGGAAGCGTAGCTGGAAAAAATCATTAGGACCCACATCGCGTAACAACCTTTCTATGAGTGTTTGCACAGCCTGATGTATGGCTAAAAGCCCATGCGTGGAGGACCTTATCTGATGTAGGTTAATAAACCTAAACTCCTCATAGTGTTCTGTAGCGTTAAATCTCTCTACAGTACGACTGTAGCTTCTAACGCTCTCTAAGAACACATCCTCTGAATCCTCATCTTGATGAATCTGACTTATGGGGGAGTTTGCTGATGTATCATTTTGGGGTTTCTGGTTTAGCCCCGGCTCTGGGATTCTTTTAAGCATCCGTGTAGCGCATATTCTGGCTTTCTTTAGTTTGCTTATTAAAAGCCGGCGCTGCTTAGAGCTATTAGCCCACTTTAGGTTTTTTACGGGGCCATATTTTTCTAGGTAGCATACCCCATCCTATCTGCGCTGTATGGTTTGTGTCGGTTGGCGACATGCTCATAGAGGTCTCTGCTACAGACCCACCCCTCGGCCCTTCTGTGTGTTCCTGGTCTTGGTGTGTTGTTGCTCTACCCCCTGATCCCTTCACTTTACCCCCCTCGGACGGTTCTCTTCTGAAGTTATGTAATGTAGGGTGCATGGTATTGGTGTATGTGATTCAGGCATTGTTTGTGAAAATGTATGCCTTTGTTTGAGGGGTTCCCTGTACTTTTTACGCTTAAGCAAGCGTAAGAAGTGCAGGGATTTTGTCAGCACCGTATGGACCTTATGGCTATATTTATATTTGCGCTTAGTTTTATTAAGACCCGGGGCATGATGGTTCTTTAGGGGCCTACGTATATCTAGTCACGAGGGGATACTCCATATGTCGGCCATTGTTGTTTGGCATGTTTGTAGGATCACCCTTTTACACTTGTCAACCATTTGTAGTATCTTTCTCTGCACCTCCAGCCCTGTCCCATCGCCGCTAGCGCACCCCCCTAGTTTTAAAGTGGCGGTGTTCGCCTGGCGTTTTAACTTTCTGACCTTCATCTGTATGTCTTTCACATGGGCCCCTAGTACCTCTTTAGGGTTTACCGAATCATATTGCGGCGGATTAGGGATGAATACAGTGTTTGGTTCTACAACTGCCTGTAACACCCCCGGATCATCTCTCGCCCCGTCCGCCACAAGAACATTCTGTAACTGAGGGACCGGGGGGATCATAGACATAGGGTCCCAGTGCGAACAACCCGGGATGGCCATGGACGGGTCCTCACTAAATATGCCCTCCAAACCCTGATTTGTACAGTCGTCCCAACCCGTACTATTATCGAATACGCCCTCCAAATCCTGATTTGACCAGTCGTCCCATCCCATACTATTATCACTGTATATTGCGGGTGATGTGTGGTTTAAACTGCCCGAGGGACTGGTTGGGTCGTACACACTGGGTGGGATGATAGGTGAAATAAGGGTTGGGGAGTTTAAATGGCCGTCAAAATAATCTAGGGCCCTATCGGCTAAGGAATTGTCGGTGTTGTTGGAGGGTGAATGTCTAACATCCGTATACAGATCCCCATTGTACGCTTTAGAAGGACCCTTGTGCGCTGCTTCTGAGGTTCTATCAAGTTTATCTATCAGCCCTGTCAAAGCCTTGAGACATCCGCTGCCACCAATATAAGGGGGTCCTGGGGGGTTGAGCATTTTCAGACTCTGAGTTCCTAAGACCCTCAGGCATGATTATAGCCGGTTTTGGGTTTTGGTCTAGGTTGAACCCCTCTATAGATGTTGATCCTGTGCAGCAAAACAATCCACGTAGGTCGTTCCACCAAGGCATTTTTGAATAGCTATGTCTGCTGTCCCCAAAGTATGCTTTTATACCTGTCCTGGCCTGCTAATTAGGTCACCACCCTTCATGGAGGTGGGTTTAGAACCAGGTATTGGGGTCCCTGGGTGGGAACATTTTCTGACCAATGTACAGCTTATGCTAGAAGCCCCCCTTAAACCTACTGACTGTCCTGGGAAGAACTGGGTATCAGATGTGTTTGTGACTAAATCTCCTGGGAAGATAAGTGGTCTCAAGTTTAGGGACATGCCGGTTGACCAGGGTACATTTTCTAATCAGGGCTTTGCGTGTTAGATACACCCCATAGCATTATGACATCTGTTAATAAACTACTGTCTGCTGAGGGGAGGGATGCATAATCAGCTGTGGTTGGGACTCATTGTCCTGGGAAGGCTGGACCTGGTTGATTAGATTTTTCCCTCTTCTTGGCTTTGCTCTGCACACATTTAAACATGCCCAGACATCCCCCTCTTACAGAAAGGCCATTCTTTGCGCACACATTTCTCTTAACATAACCTTAAGGCCCTGATAGCCTTACAATGCCCTGCTAGCCTAACAATGCTTCAACCCCGGCACAAACCTTGTGCCACACCCCCACACACAGCTCAGCTCCTTTAGGGCTGAAACACATTCATCATGTCCCCAAACTTTTTGCTCACAAGCTGTCACTTTTAATGACAGAAACACCCTGGCACTTTTAAGGACAAGCGTTTCATGAACATCACACTGCCAACCTTGGGGGTGGGGGGATTTGAGGAAGGCCTGCACATTCACAGCTCAGCATGCCTAAACGCCCTCGGTCACAGCCCTGCCTTCACAGTTTTAAAACATGAGGACACTTTTGCGCAAACATTTTTCTTTACACAACCTAAAGACTCAGCTAGCCTAACAATGCCTTCAAGCCCTGCACACACTCTGCCATAAACCAGGTGTCACACCCTGCCACACATCCATCATGTACCCAAACTTTTTGCGCACCATCTGTCACTTTTGGTGACGCACACACACCTGTCACTTTTGGGGACACGCATGATGAGTGAAGGTATCCCTACTTTCTACTTATGGGATCTCATATTTATGCCTAAAAGGAGACCTATTTTTATTGAATAGTCCACGTTACAACGCATGCGTTTAGGACGCATGCCATTACAACACGGTCATTTAACGACCACGTTGTTACATCACATACCATTACAACACAAGTCATTAGAACGAAGGGGGCGCTGGATGTTGAATAGTATGATTTACTACTCCAACTCCAGTCTGTGCAACAGTAGGGAAGGTGTTGGATTTAAAATCCAACACCTTCCGCCCCCCTACAGCAAGTCATTGTAACGACTTGCGTTGTAATGGTATGCGATGTAACAACGCGGTCGTTGTAATGACCGCGTTGTAATGGCATGCATGGTAAACAATATTTACCATTTTTCTTACTCTATGAAACATGCCTGAAGCCACAGAGAGTGCCTACGCTTTCTTCCCCCTCGAAGCGTTACCTTTTTATTGCCGGTCTCTCAGCACGCCATCTCCTCTCAGCTTTATCATGTAAAATAAGAAATAACCTGCTTTCTGCCTTACACTGTCCCTTCTAACCTAGTGTTGCCTCTGGGAGCCAGTGCCTATTGTAGCAATCAGGCTAAAATGGAGACTTCTAATCACCGGGTCAACTACACACAGCCTGCGCCATGTTTAAAGCTAAGGAGCTTTGAGGCGTTGTGCAACATGTTCTCTTTGCAAGAGATGTTTTTAACCCTGAAACTGAAAAATAAACGGTTGTTGCCAGTTACGGAAATATGTTTGTATTATTTAATTTGCATAATCTCGTTGACTTTGTAAGAATGTTCGTCACTGTTAGACCTGGCATTATTGGTGTAGGTTTCCCCTGTATTTTTACCTTTGCCTCCTGTGTTTATGCAGTGTGTTGGACATCGTTTCTGCTGGTCTAGATGCTCTGGGCACTTTGCCACTGCTGTTCAGTGCCAAAGTGCAAGTGCTCTCTCTGTAAATTGTTGTTATGGATTGGTGATTCCATGATTGGCATATTTGATTTACTAGTCAGACCCTAGTACACTGCACTGTGTGTGGCCAGGGCCTGTAAATCAAATACTGCAAGTGGGCCTGCAGCACTGATTGTGCCACCCACATAGGCAGCCTGTAAATGTAACTCAGACCTGCCATTGCAGTGTCTGTGCACAGTTTAGTACTGCCATGTCGAACTGGCAAGTGCACCCACTTGCCAGGCTCTAACCTTCCCTTTTCTTACATGTGAGTCAACCCTAAAGTAGGCCCATGGTACCCCTGTGGGCAGGGTGTAGTGTATGTGAAAGTTAGGACATGTCCTGATGTGTGTGGCATGTCATGATAGTGAAATACTGCCAATTTTGTTTTTCACTATTGAAAGGCTATCTGCCACATAGGATATAATAGGAATTCATTTATAACACCTTATAGATATAACTTCCCATGATGGTGACAACATAAAAAGATAAAGTTTAGTGTGCCTGAACTCGGAATATAAAGATGCATCTTTTAGTGAGGATGATTTTTACATTCTGTGTTTGAAAATACCACTTTTAGAAAGTAGGCACTTTCTTGCTTAGCCATCCGGAGTGCCTCTTGCTAGTGTTGTGTATTCACTTCCTGGCTTTGGAGGGACAGGACTTAAGGATGTGCATTCTGTTCAGACAGCCACTTGGGGGGGTGAGGTGTGTCCTGCCTTTCCATGGTGAGTTAGGGTTGGGCTGAATAGACCTGGGCTGCATTCAGAGTAGTGGGAGGAGATTTCTTTCACAACTGAATTGGCCTGCTCTGCCTTTGACAATGCTGTCTCCACCTCCTATCAGGAAGCTGCACCAGAGGACAGAACTGGTTTTGGCTGGGCAAAGAAATTCCCTGCCACCAAAGAACAAAGGATTTTGTGCTATTAAAGTGGGGCCCAAACCCCAGACATTTAGATTACTTCTGGGTTTCAAGAGGAACCTTTGCCAAGGAGAAGAGCTGCAGACATTGAGGAGAAGTACTGCCCCTTTGCTGTGTGGTGTCTGGGGTGGACCCTCAGTGTTTGTTTCTGCCAAGGAAAGGACAAGGACTTTGCTGTGTGCTGTGTCCCCTGCTTAAGGAAGATCTCCAAGGGCTTGCATCCTGCTGCCCCCAGCTACCCTGAACTTCCTTGCTGGGAGTTCTAACCTGCGAAGAGGTACCTGCTGCTGTTTTGGGCCTCTGGAGGTTGTTCCTGCTGTTGGGAGCTGGAAAAGTAACACAATGACGAGAAGCGCGACGGCACCTGTGTCCAATGCATCGCCAAAGAAACTGACGCAGCACCTGTCCACAGCCGGAAAAATCACCACACGCCACATCGAGTGCACTGATCTACGAAGTCCAAGATCACCACACCAATTCCAACGCAGGCCCTGCTGTGCGGTTTCAAGAACCAACGCATCGTTGTAGCGCGGCTGGAGAAACCAACGCAGCGCCGTTGCCGCAGCCGCAGCCGCATCGAGAACTGACTCATCCCCGATCCTCACTCATCGCACCGGGGTACCAAGTCTACATCAACGCTTGGTCTGCAGTAAGAAACTGATGCATCACCTCCCCTTCAGTAAAGAACCAACGCATCACCTCCCCTGTGTGGCTTTAAGGATCCGACGCATCACCTCCCCTGGAGTAAGGAACCGATGCAAGAGGAACCGATGAATCACCTTCCTTGCGGCTGTTTTTTTAAATGATTTTGACGCATCCAAGGTACTTTGTGTTAAAATTGTCGCATCTATAGTTTGCTATGAACAGAACTGTTTCTACCTTTTGAAAGTCATATTGTTATTACTGCATTGTGGATCTTTGTCATTTTGATCTTGTTTGGTTTAGATAAAGATTACCTGTTTTTCTAAACTGGTGTGGTGTCCATTTGCGGTGTTTTCACTGTATTACTGTGTGTGCGCACAAATACTTTACACACCGCCTCTGAGATAAGCCTGTCTGCTCATGCCAAGCTACCAAGGAGTTGTGAGCAGGGGTTATTTTAGAAGTGTATCCCCCTTACCCTGACTAGGAAGAAGGGACCCTACTTGGACAAAGGTGCAAACCATTGCCAACTAGAGACCCCCATTTCTAACAGTCACCATGACAATACAATGATGGGTTTCCGTCAAATTACCTTTTAGAGTCAATCATGCCGATTTATGCAGATTGTAAATATGGTACAACGTGCTCTGAGAGATGCAGACTGAAAGTAATTTTCTTTTGCAGTCATTGGTCCTTTGCATCATAGCTTTCAGACTGAAGGACTTGGATGTTGCACGGTATGCATATTTACTAACCTAAATAAAATTCATGTAATCCTGCTATAGTCAACACTTTGAATGTTTCTTTTTAAAGGGATCAGAATTTATTAGGTAAAATCATATAGGAATCTGTAAAAAGTGTGACATGTTCACTCCAGGTGCCATATTACACATTATCACTGTTTGCTCCCGGCGCACCTTTTAAAAGGTACTCTGGGCACCAAGCGAGATAATGCACCCCATTATGGTGTAGGTGCTGCCTCCAGGGCAGCCGTGAACTTGTGCTGCCCCCAGGGCAGCGCATTCACGTGAAAACATGGAGAAACCGCTTTCAAAGGGGTTTAGAGATCCCCTTGCAGGCGGGTGCAGTCAGTGACTACACCCACCTGCAAAGGGATGTCTGGGGGGTCCATGGGACCCACTTTACCCCTTGCAGAGGGCTGCTGTCTGGAGGCACACTGACAGTGCGCCACCTTTTAAATGACACGCTGTCAGTGCGCCTTCTAAGGGCTTCTTTGACTCAGCCATATTACAGACGCGGGCGCAGAGTCAAAGGATTTCCATCATTTGCATAGTGCAATCCCCTATGCAAATGAGGGAACACTCTCTGTTGATAGCGCTGGCACTTTCATGGCACCAGCGCTATCGGTATTATAAAAGGGGACGCACAAGCTGAAGTACCTCCGGGGGCAAACGCCTGTTGCACCCATGGGGCACCATCGGTAATACGGCCGCAGGTATGCTTCATGTATGTAAGTCTGCTCAAAGTACTGTTGCTTCATAGCACCGGTTATTGCTAGAAAAAACCACATGGAAACACTGATTTTGCAGGAGCTCTGATATTGTTTGTGAATGTGTATTTGTGTGATATTTTGCTGTTAAAAATTCTGGAGGAAGGTTAGTTTTGGTGTCGAAGAGCACCTTTAGATGCCAGCTTGTCGGATTTTAAACAGATTATGGCGTTTTATGTGTTTTTATTGAGGCATATTGATTAATTATTTACAGTGTTTGCGAAGGAAATTTCTTCCACCCTCTACGTATTGCAGTTTATTCTATTGTTGCTTGAATGAAATCAATAATAAATACTTCTTACAAAATCATTGAAATGATGGCAATTATTAAGGTTTCCATAATTGCATAAAAAAACAAACTAAGAAAATGAATATGGAATGAAAAATCCGATGATGAAATATTGATCTTAGACAAAACTAAAGGAAATTTATAAAATGTAGGCTCTTCACTTTAAAAGGGCATTGTCTATTTACCTGAGACAAGCAGGACATCAAATACATGTCCAGTCAGTGTATGTCCAGCCAGCAGGTATGCATACTGGGGAAATAGCATCTACCATGCAAAAATTATCCTGCAGGGCCTTTACCACACATTTTATACCACACACATTTTTACCACATATATACCGTTACTAGGCTTGACTTTACCGCGCATGGTAAGTCAATTTAAAGTAAGTATGAAATATGTGATATGTGGGGGTTATATATATATATATATATATGTATATATATATATATATATTAGTTATAGTTAGGACCTATTTTCCATAGGAAATCCGCAACATTCTATTCCCAATAAGTCTGGTGCCGGTTGACGAATCTTCGCAAAATTTTCCAAACTTTTGGCCAGCTCCGGTCCGCTCAGATCCTGAAAGTTTTGTGGTGATTCATCAAGCGGGGGCTGAGAAAAAAGTGGGGTCCCAAAATGCTTTTTCCCATGCAATTTCCCATAGGACCTGTTGACGCAGCTACAGCCCTACTGCTGAACAGAATTACACCAAATTTGGCAGAAAGTTAGACCTTGGTTCAGATTCGTGCCTTTTGCTTAAATGGTGTAAATCCGTTCAGTAGTTCCTGAGAAAATCAAAAGTAAAATCACATATATATCTGGGAGGAGCCTAACCACACATCTAATCGTGAGATCTGATTGGCTGTCAGCACTTCATCCAAGAAGTGTTGGCAGCCATCTTGGGACCAATATACATGATAGCACCTCATTAAAAAGCATTGCAGTTAATAGAAGGTTTCAAGACTTTAGTTACATTATAAATCATTTGTTGATGGTACCATACTCATTTTAGGAATTGTGGTATGTTCTAAGGTGATTTTACCATGTGAAAAAGCCTTCTGCTGGGATATCATGAATCATGTTTGAGAGAAAACTATTTTCACATGCTTTTCCCGCAGAGGTTTGGAAGGTGATCTATAAGCTAAACTGAGAGCATATTTTCTGTAAATTCACATTATCTTTCTTAGTCATGTGAGAATGAAGTCTGACATTCTCAGTAAAACATGTACATCCAACAAGGGCAGAGACTGTCAGTTGATTCCTTTGTGTTCTACTGCAGCTTCCCAGAGTGTTCCAAAGAACAACTAGAGCGCTAACTCTCCTAATTATGATAAACGTATGGCACACCTGAAGCCATCTTGATTGGAATAAAGTGGTAACTCTTAAAACATTTAATTTAAAAAGGAACAACATGAGGAGGTTCATTTTGCCATGGAATGTATGATTAGTGCTGCAGGAAAAAAAATTAGGGCACAATTTGAGAGACTTCTCAAATCCTCTTCTATTTCATTAAATAATTCTGACATGCAGACTGAAACATGCACTTTCAATACCAGCAGCAGACTTCCCTGGTGAGCAGTAGCTTTACTACAGTGATCTAATGAGCAACTAGAGTGCTAACATTTTGAATTTATGGCAAATGTGTGACACATCTGAATGCCTTCTTCATTGAATCAAAGTAAAAAACTGACAGTATGCCTACTGAGGAGACTGTAGTAAATGAGGAAATTAGGAAACTTCATAACACGTCTCCCAAGATGGCCACCAGAGACAAAAGAGCCCAAATGTAGCACAAATATCACCGAGATGTAGCCCAAGTATAGCCCAATGACAGAAATCCCAGAGTGTTTTAAAGAACAACTAGAGGGCTAACAGTCTTACTTCTGACAAAAGTATGGCACACCTGAAGCCATCTTGATTGGAATAAAGTGGTAACACTTAAAACATGTAATTTGCAAAGGAACAAAATGAGGGGCTTCATTTTGCCATAGAAATTATGATTAGTGCTGCAGAAAGAAAAATTAGGGCACATTTTGACTTCTCAAATCCTCTTCTATTTCATTAAAAAGTTCTGACATGCAGGCTGAAACATGCACTTTGAATACCAGCAGCAGACTTCCCTGGTGAGCAGTAGCTTTACTACAGTGATCTAATGAGGAACTAGAGTGCTACCATTCAGAATTTATGGCAAATGTGTCACATCTGTATGTCTTCTTGATGGAACCAAAGTAAACAAGCATTGAAAATGCAATAGGTCTCGCCCTCGTTTAAGTTAAAGCAATTCTGTTTGTAATTAGGTGGCTTTTTAGCTTTGCTTTTATTACTGTTTTTCAAAATTTCATGTACATAACATGCATATATGTATATGTATGCATGCATTTATATTTGTATTTATATAGATATGCAGATTATATATATGTTTATATATGTAGGTATATATATACACATACATATATATAAATGCATATGCATATATGTGCATATGTGTGCGTGTAGAGAGAGGTAGAGAGAGGTAGAGAGGTAGAAGTGTAGAGGTAGAGACGTAGAGACGTAGAGGTAGAGAGGTAGAGGTAGAGAGTAGTAGAGAGAGAGGTAGAGAGAGGTAGAGAGGTAGAGAGTAGAGGATGAGTAATAGAGAGTAGAGAGTAGAGAGAGAGTAGTTGAGAGTAGTAGAGAGAGTATCAGAGAGTGAGTAGGATAGAGTAGTAGAGTGAGTAGTAGAGAGGGAGTAGTAGAGAGTAGTAGAGAGTGAGAAGTAGAGAGTAGTAGAGAGTAGTAAAGAGTGAGTAGTAGAGTGAGTAGTAGAGAGTAGTAGAGAGTGAGTAGTAGAGAGTAGTAGAGAGTGAGTATTAGAGAGTGAGTATTAGAGAGTAGTAGAGAGTGAGTAGTGGAGACTGAGTAGCAGAGAGAGAGTAGTAGAGAATGAGTAGTAGAGTGAGTAGTAGAGTGTAGTAGAGAGAGCGTAGTAGAGAGTGAGTAGTAGAGAGTAGGAGAGAGTGAGTAGTAGAGAGTAGTAGAGAGTAGTAGAGAGAGAGTAGTAGAGAGTGAGTAGTAGAGAGTAGTAGAGAGTGAGTAGTAGAGAGTAAATAGTAGAGAGAGAGTGGTAGAGAGTAAGTAGTTGAGAGCAGTAGAGAGTGAGTAGTAGAGAGTAGTACAGAGTGAGTAGTAGAGAGTGATTAGTAGAGATTAGTGGAGTAGTAGAGAGTGAGTAGTAGAGAGTAGTAGAGAGTGAGTAGTAGAGTGAGTAGTAGGGAGTAGCAGAGAGTGAGTAGTAGAGTGAGTAGTAGAGTGAGTAGTAGAGAGCAAGTAGTAGAGAAAGAGTAGTAGAGAGTAGTAGAGAGTGAGTAGTAGAGAGAGTAGTAGAGAGTAGTAGAGAGTGAGTAGTAGAGAGTGAGTAGTAGAGAGTAGTAGAGAGTGAGTAGCAGAGAGAGTAGTAGATAGTAGTAGAGTAGTAGAGAGTGAGTAGTAGAGTGAGTAGTATAGAGAAGTAGAGAGTGAGTAGTAGAGAGTGAGTAGTGGAGAGTGAGTAGTAGAGTAGTAGAGAGTGAGTAGTAGAGAGTGAGTAGTAGAGAGAGAGTAGTAGAGAGTAGTAGAGTGAGTAGTAGAGAGTGAGTAGTAGAGAGAGAGTAGTAGAGAGTAGTAGAGAGTGAGTAGTAGAGTAGTAGAGAGTGAGAGGTAGAGAGTAGTAGAGAGTAGTAGAGAGTGAGTAGTAGAGAGAGTAGTTGAGAGTGAGTAGTTGAGAGTGAGTAGTAGAGAGTGAGTAGTAGAGAGTAGTAGAGTAGTAGAGAGTGAGTAGTAGAGAGTGAGTAGTAGAGAGTAGTAGAGTGAGTAGTAGAGAGGGAGTAGTAGAGAGAGAGAGTAGTAGAGAGTAGTAGAGAGTGAGTAGTAGAGTAGTGGAGAGTGAGTGGTAGAGAGTAGTAGAGAGCAGTAGAGTGAGTAGTAGAGAGTAGTAAAGAGTGAGTAGTAGAGAGTGAGTAGTAGAGAGTAGTAGAGAGAGAGTAGTAGAGAGTGAGTAGTAGAAATGAGTAGCGAGTGAGTAGTAGAGAGTGAGTAGTTTAATTTAAAAGGAACACAATGAGTAGGTTCATTTTGCCATAGAAATTATGATTAGTGTGGAAAAAAGAAAATTAGGGCACATTTTGAGTGACTTCTCAAATCCTCTTCTATTTCATTAAAAAATTCTGACATGCAGACTGAAACATGCACTTTCAATACCAGTAGCAGACTTCCCTGGTGAGCAGTAGCTTTACTACAGTGATCTAATAAGCAACTAGAGTGCTAACATTCCGAATTTATGGCAAATGTGTGACACATCTGAATGCCTTCTTGATGGAATGAAAGTAAAAAACCTGAAAGTATTTCCTACTGAGGAGACTGTTGTAAATGAGGAAATTAGGAAACTTCAAAACAAATAAGTCTCCCAAGATGGCCACCAGAGACAAAAGAGCCCAAATGTAGCACAAATATCACCGAGATGTATCCCAATTATAGCCCAATGACAGAATGTCCCAGAGTGTTTTAAAGAACAACCAGAGCGCTAACAGTCTTACTTATGACAAAAGTATGGCACAGCTGATGCCATCTTGATTGGAATAAAGTGGTAACACTTAAAACATTTAATTTGCAAAGGAACAAAATGAGGGGGTTCATTTTCCCATAGAAATTATGATTTGTGCTGCAGAAAGAAATATTAGGGCACATTTTGACTTCTCAAATCCTCTTCCATTTCATTAAAAAATTCTGACATGCAGACTGAAACATGCACTTTGAATACCAGCAGCAGACTTCCCTGGTGAGCAGTAGCTTTACTACAGTGATCTAATGAGCAACTAGAGTGCTACCATTCAGAATTTATGGAAAATGTGTGACACATCTGAATGTCTTCTTGATGGAATCAAAGTACACAAGTATTGAAAATGCAATAGGTCTCGCCCTTGTTTAAGTTAAAGCAATTCTGTTTGTAATTAGGTGGCTTTTTAGCTTTGCTTGTATTAGAGTTTTTCAAACTTTCATGTACATACCATGCATATGTATGCATATATTTATATGTATATGTTTGCATGCATTTATATTGATATTCACTGAAAAAACCATAGGTTTCAGGCATGTTATAGTTAGGAATTAGCATTTAAAAAAACCTTAGAAATTCACTGAAAAAACCATAGGTTTCAGGGGCGTTATCGTTAGCTGGACTTTTCACTCGTACAAAACCATTGAAATTCCCCCGTTATAGTTAGTTCAGCTAACTATAACTCGCGCGTCCGCAATGCACTGCTGATGATGTCACATATTACATCACTCATGACATGGTCAGTGACATCACTCATGACATCACTGATGATATCTCAAATGACATCACTGATGACATCACTGATGACATCATCCTTGTGATAGAGTGGCAGACCTCCTCTCCCCCTAATATAACCTTTGATACACCTATTCAAAAATAGAAACTAAAATTTTCAAAACAATGGACATACCAATACCAGTTACAACAATCTATTCAGTAATTCTAAGATCCACATACACATCCACTCATTCACCAACAGTCCTATACAGTCACTCATACATGTACTCACTCATCATATGTACTCATACACCTATACATCCTGTTACACAATGCCACTCATCCATAGTTACTCACACACATAGTCACTCATGCTAATAAAGAATCAATCATCCATTTACTTGCATATACAGTTATACACACACCACCACACTTACTTCTACAGAAACTTACACATACTTAGTCTTTTAAACAATCACATATAGAAACACATACTTATTCATACAGGAACTCTTCCAATCTCTCACTCTCACATATACTCACTTATATACACCAATAGTCACATATACTAGTTTAAAACATATGTAGTTACTCATAAAGACACTACTGAGACAGTCATTCACTCACTAACACACCCATACACACACTCATCCACCCATACAGTCCTGCACACATGCTGTCTTCAACACATACAAACAGTGAGTCACTCATTCATGTACCTATGCACTACGTAATACCCCCCACCGAACCATACAGACACTCAGACACTCATACTGATACTCAAAAAACCAACAAATAACCTATATAGACACTCATGTAGCTACTCACCAACCCATGCAGCCACTTATATACAAAGTGAGAGACTGATACAGATATTTACATATTTAAACATTACTCACTAAGCCATGTGTTCATTAAGATACACTTAATCAGTCAGTTATACAATCAATTTTTCAAAAACAAATCATCCATTTAGACACTTATATACCCATTTATTCTTCCATCGACTTTGAGATATACATATATAAAACATATGTAATTTTCAGAAAAACACACATTTACTGGATAAAGTCATCACTGATGTCAGCAGTGATGTCATTTGAGATGTCATCAGTGATGTCATGAGTGATGTCACTGACCATGTCATGAGTGATGTAATATGTGACATCATCAGCAGTGCATTGCGGGCGCGCGAGTTATAGTTAGCTGAACTAACTATAACGGGGGAATTTCAATGGTTTTGTACGAGTGAAAAGTCCAGCTAACTATAAAGCCCCTAAAATCTATGGTTTTTTCAGTGAATATATATATATATATATATATATATATATATATATATATATATATATCTATCTATCAAGCTCCAAGGTTCTCTCTCCCGTCCGGGAAGAAAGAGGCAGCACTCGCGGGTTTCGTTCGATAGCCAGTTTATTTTATGGCGCTTCACAGACACGTTTCGGGTTCTCCCTTCGTCAGTGTGTTTACAATTCGTGTAGCGCGGCATCGTTTTTTTATATAAAAACACAGCATTTCCGGGTAATGCGAGCAGAGGAAGGACTATTCCGCCCCTACGAATTGGGCGCCATTTTGAAGTGTGCAGACAACAGCGTTTGACTTATGTGTCGTATTTACAATTATATTAAAGCATATTGCTAAACAATTCATTATGGCAATACGTGTTGTATAATAAATATTACATAGTTATTTACATATTGTACATTTCATGGTCAATATCGATGTCTTAGCACCTGATTATTACTCAATCTCGCCGTGGATCGGCTATTTGCGGTTCTTTCATACTGAACCGCCTACTGTCCTCACACATGCTTCCCATTCTTGCCGTGTATCGGCCCATTTTACCCATCTGTGCATCATTAGTTTAAGAAGTTTCAGAAATCTACAATGTCAAATAAATTATTGTTAATCTCCGTATCCTAGATCCCTAGGTGTACTGTTAACTCTTCACCACTATTCAAACCATTCGGAGTTTTTGTCTGCAAATCAATTATAAACTGTGATTCCAATCTTCTCAGTTTAAGCACTCTGTCCCCACCTCTGATATGGAGTGGTACATAGTCTAACCCAAAGTATTGAAGTAGGTTTCTATTGCTGTTCTGTTTAATTGCAAAATGTCTTGCAACTGGATAATTCAAATCCTTGTTTGTGATTGCACGCATGTGTTCTAAAATCCTTATTTTTACACTATGTATAGTGCTGCCGATGTACCTTAATTTACAAGGACACATCAAGCAGTATACCACATGCGTTGTCTGACATGTCACAAACTTGCTTATGATCTTACGTTCCTTCATACCTTTAATTTCATAGCTCAGTACTCTCTTGCTGAATGCACATGCTTTGCATCTCCCACAAGGGTAGAAGCCTTTCATGTCGCTTAGGGTGCCTTTCTTTTCTATAGGGTTCTCCAGATGACTATGGACCAGTCTGTCCCTAAGTGACCTCGCTTTCCTAAAGGTTACTAATGGAACCGGTGAGATATCCGTCCCAATTATTGGGTCTGTTCTTAAAACATGCCAATTCTTTCGAAGGATGTTTTTTAAGGAATTGGCATCCTCAGAGTATGTTGTTATTAAGCGAAATTTGCCCTCCTCTTTTTTCTTTTTTTGTTTCTTTGTATTTTCTCCTAGTAGATTTTCTCTGGGTATCTTACTCACTTTATGCAATGTGTCTTGTAATAGCATTAAATTATACCCTCTGGCTGCAAATCTCTCAATGCTGTCTTTGGCTGTTCTTGCAAAGTCACATTCCTTGGAACAGTTACGTTTGAGACGCAAAAGCTCCCCATATGGTATACTGTTCTTCAATTTCATAGGGTGGCTACTCGCGGCATGTAGTATGCTATTCCCTGCGGTTGGCTTCCGATATAAGGCAGTGGTTATTTTGTTATTTTGTATCCTTACTTCAAGGTCGAGATAGTTCACTGCCACTGAACTTATCTCGCCTGTGAAGTACAGGTTCACATTATTGTTGTTAAGATGTTCAATATAATCTCTTGCATCATTTGCCGACCCCTTCCAAATTATAAAGAGGTCGTCAATATATCGGTGCCAAGTTGCTATCTTGGCTGTCCATTTAGCATTGAGAGGGGACCATACCACCTGCTCCTCCCACCAGCCTACGAACAAGTTCGCATAACTGGGGGCGAAGCAGATGCCCATCGTGGTTCCCGAGACCTGCCTATAGAGATCTCCCTGAAAAAGAAATATGTTATTTTGTAGACAAAATTCTATTAGTTCAATCAACATACTACTGTGTTCTGCCAATTTCAGTGCTCTTTTGTTTAAAAAATACTCTACCGCTTTTAGTCCATGTCCATGGTCTATAGATGTATATAGACTTGTGATATCAAGTACAATTAAGATAAAAGATGGCTCCCATTGTATTTGTTCAATTCGGGCAATGAAGTCCTTAGTGTCTCTGATGTAGGAGGATAACTGCAATACCGATTGGAACAAAAAATGATCTACAAAGACAGACAAATTTTCAGGTAAGCTACCCAAAGAAGATACTATGGGTCTTCCCGGTGTGTTTATTCTGTCCTTATGCACCTTTGGTAAATGATAATAAGTGGGAATAATCGGATTGGTGATTCTTAAAAAGAGATATTCCTCAGTAGTCAGCATAGATCTATCATGCCACTTCTTGATCAGTAAATGATATTTATTCACACTTTCATCATATCTATTTCTTGTTGTTACTTCATAGTAGCGATTATCACTCAATTGGCGTAAGGCTTCTCCCACATATTGTTCTCTTGGTATGAGGACAATGTTGCCCCCTTTATCGGAAGGTTTGTAGACGACATTAGAATCTTTTTGTAGTTCTTTTAGGGCTTCCTCTTGGGATTTTGATAGATTTCGTCTTATTGCTCCTCTGTTACCCTTCTCGCGAAGTTGCAATAGGTCCTTAATTACTGTCTCTGAAAAGACATCGATGGCATCCTGGGGCATTTGTGGCAAAAGCTGTGAAGTTGGTTTAAAATTGCTACACGGTGCCTCCTGATCAATCCCTAGGTTTCTAGTCCTTTGTGTAATCGATCCTTCACTATAGTCTCTACTTGATTCTTCTCCTTCTCGTAGTTCTTCAAGTAACTCCAATGTTGTAAGATCATCCATTGTTAGTAAATCTGTGTCCTTCATTCTTCCTTTAATTTGTCTGGCTTCTTTGATTGTTGGTTTTGTTTTAAAGTATTTATGCAATTTAAGCTTCCTCACGAACTTAAAAAGATCAATCCTGGTTTGTGTGAATTCCAATCCAGACAAAAACTCCGAATGGTTTGAATAGTGGTGAAGAGTTAACAATACACCTAGGGATCTAGGATAGGGAGATTAACAATAATTTATTTGACATTGTAGATTTCTGAAACTTCTTAAACTAATTATGCACAGATGGATAAAATGGGCCGATACACGGCAAGAATGGGAAGCATGGGTGAGGACAGTAGGTGGTTCAGTATGAAAGAACCGCAAATAGCCGATCCACGGCGAGATTGAGTAATAATGAGGTGCTAAGACATCGATATTGACCATGAAATGTACAATATGTAAATAACTATGTAATATTTATTATGAAACACGTATTGCCATAATGAATTGTTTAGCAATATGCTTTAATATAATTGTAAATACGACACATAAGTCAAACGCTGTTGTCTGCACACTTCAAAATGGCGCCCAATTCGTAGGGGCGGAATAGTCCTTCCTGTGCTCGCATTACCCGGAAATGCTGTGTTTTTATATAAAAAAACGATGCCGCGCTACACGAATTGTAAACACACTGACGAAGGGAGAACCCGAAACGCGTCTGTGAAGCGCCATAAAATAAACTGGCTATTGATTGAAACCCGCGAGTGCTGCCTCTTTCTTCCTGGACGGGAGAGAGAACCTTGGAGCTTGATATAATACACGGGGCACCACCGTGTGAGGAGCACCCGCCATTGAGTGATCTGTTTAAAAGGTGCAGCGGAGCGAATATATATATATATATATATATATATACATATATATTTACACATACATATATATATATATATATATATATATATATATATATATATATATATATATATATATATATATATATATATATATATATACAAGTGTGTGTGTGTGTTGGACTTGGCCCTTTTTGACTAAAGTTCCTTAAACTTTTTGCCTTCCTCCTAGACCTTTTGCTGACATAATGTTGCCGACTTAGATGCTTTGCGGTACAAAAGGGGGTGGTGATGGACGGAGCATCAGAACCAATCAAACACTCACACCCAGTCAGCAGATCTGGGTTTGATCCATCACCGTTCTTTAGCCCACTCTGCCACCCCAGTTCAGACATGGCCATATGCAAATCAGTCTGACCCTGTGCCTCATGGGAACAGTCCAGCCCGAACTGCCAAGCCATGCCTTCCCTGGACCGGAAACAAGCTTCCTAGGACCGGTTTCTGGCATTTCAGCCGTCTTCAGCCAGTTCGGGCTGGACTGTTCCCATGAGGCACAGGGTCAAGACTGATTTGCATATGGCCATGTCTGAACTGGGGTGGCGTAGTGGGCAAAAGAACGATGGATTTAACCCAGATCTCTTGACTGGGGGAGAATGTCTGCATTGTCAGCATTCCGTCCATCATTTGTTTGTTGTAACGCTTTTCGCCCTAAGTGGGATGGGTATTCCCAGACGTGGGACCCGTGCTCACTACGCCACTGGAGTCAAGCTATCCTGGCTGATGACGGCTGATAGCCAGAAACCGGTCCTAGGATGCTTGATTCCGGTCCAGGGAAGACATGGCTTGGCAGTTCGGGCTGGACTGTTCCCATGAGGCACAGGGTCAAGACTGATTTGCATATGGCCATGTCTGAACTGGGGTGGCGTAGTGGGCAAAAGAACGATGGATTTAACCCAGATCTCTTGACTGGGGGAGAATGTCTGCATTGTCAGCATTCCGTCCATCATTTGTTTGTTGTAACGACTTAGATGCTTTGGGCACTTTGCCACTGCTGATCAGTGTCAAAGTGCAAGTGTTCCCTGTATAAAGTGTTATGGTAATTGGTTGTCCATAATTGGTATGTTTGTCTTGCTAGTAAAGTCCCTAGTAAAGTGCACAATTTGTGCCAGGGCTGGTAATGCAAATGCTACTAGTGGGCCTGCAGCACTAATTGTGCCGCCCACACAAGTAGCCCTAAAAGGAGATCTCAGGCCTGCCACTGAAGTGCCTGGGCGCAATTTGTTAACTGCCTTGTTGTCCTGACAAGCGCACCCACTTGCCAGTCCTTACCTTCCCTTTTTTTGCACATCAGACACCCCTATAATAGGCCCAAGGTACCCCCCTGGGCAGGGTGCCGTGTAAGTGAAAGGTAGGTCATGTACTGAGGTGTGCACCATGCCCTGACAGTGAAACAATGCCAAATTCGTTTTTCACTGTTGCAAGGCAATCTTGCCCATAGGAGAGAATGGGGAATGCTGTGTCTCATGTTTTCAGCATATCTTCCCATAGGCATAAGATGGAGAGGTGGAGTTTAGTGTGCCTGAACTCAGAATTTAATAACAGATCTTTTTGTGAAGATGGTTTTTAAATTGTGTGCTTAGAAACCACATTTTTAAAAGTGTTTGGTTTCTTGGCTTAAACCATCCTGTGTGCCTCTGCCTGTTTGTGTATTGACCATCTGGGTTTCGAAGTGACCCCAGGGAGGAGAAGGTGAGACAACAACAGGCTGGCCTGCATTTGATGTGAGGGAGGAGTAGCCCCCTGGATGTGAAGAGGGCTGTGTTGCTGCCACCAAAGGATGGCTCCACCTCCTGCTGAGCGTCTGGGCCCCAGACCCTGACTATCAAAGGAAGAGGGTGTGCACTGGCAGGAAGACACCCAGGTCTGGTTTGGACCGGGGTCAGAGCCCCCTGCACACAAAGACTTCAAAGGTATTTAGGGGTGTAAGTGTAAGAGCTGAAACCCCTGAACTCAAGACTGACATCCAAATTTAAAAATGGATTGAAGCTACTTCGAGGTCAAGAGGAACCTCTGCGAAAGAAGAACAGCAGAAGAGACTGAAGAGAAGGACTGCCTCTGCTGTGTGTTCTGGGGCTGGCTTGCAGTTTGCTGATTTGACTGAGGAGAGGATAAGGGACTTTGCTGTGTGGTGTGTGTCCCTGCTTGAGAGGACTTTGCTGTGTGCTGTGTCCTGAAGTAATTTATCTCCAAGGGCCCGAGGAGAGCTGGTCCCCAGTTGTGGAAACTCAGGGCATAAAAGTTTCCAAGAGTGTCTCAGCGAAGCTGTGTGCGTGTGCTCTTTGCATGCCTGAGACTGCCATGTGGTCCATGGTGATGTTTACGAGGTGCCCTGTGACCGCATTGCCACCACAGCGTGAAACTTCATCCACGCTGCTGCATTGCAGTTTGTGGCCCGAGCCGTCATCGTAACCGAGGCTATGAGGAAAAGATCGCCGCCGCCGGCCTGAGCCGCAACGTGCTAAAGGCTTGCTTGAACCTAAGGACTGTGTCTCAGCAACGCTGTGTGCATGTGCTCTTTGCACGCCTGATACTGCCGTGTGGTCCGTGGTGCTGTTTACGAGGTGCCCCATGACCGCATTGCCCCCGCAGGGTGAAATATCATCCACGCTGCTGCATAGCTGTTTGTGGCCCGAGCCATCATCGTAACTGAGGATGTGAGGAAAGATTGCCGCCGCCGGCCTGAGCCGCAACATGCTAAAGGATTTCTTGAAGCTAAGGAAGCTGAAAGGTGAAAGGGATCGTGATCGTTGTTTCGTCGAAAGGAATCTGCCCGAGATCGCCAACGAAGCAGAAGGCAGCGCCGTAACCCATCCGGCTACAGCGTCACCCCGAGTGGAAAGGGTATGCCCAGACGTGGGTCCCTTGCTCTCCATGCCACTGGAAATCAAGCAAGCCTGGCTGAAGATGGCTGAAATGCCAGAAACCGGTCCTAGGATGCTTGTTTCCAGTCCAGGGAGGACCTGGCTTGGCAATTCGGGCTGGACTGTTCCCATGAGGCACAGGGTCAAGACTGATTTGCATATGGCTGGGTTCAAACTGGAACGGCATGGTGAGCAAAAAAACGATGGATTTAGGCCCAGATCTCTGTACTGGGGTGAATGTATGACATTGTTCTGCATTCTGTCCATCAATTGTTGTTTTTGCATTTGTCACCCCGAGTGGAAAGGGTATGCCCAGACGTGGGTCCCTTGCTCTCCATGCCACTGGAAATCAAGCAAGCCTGGCTGAAGACGGCTGAAATGCCAGAAACCGGTCCTAGGATGCTTGTTTCCAGTCCAGGGAGGACCTGGCTTGGCAATTCGGGCTGGACTGTTCCCATGAGGCACAGGGTCAAGACTGATTTGCATATGGCTGGGTTCAAACTGGAACGGCATGGTGAGCAAAAAAACGATGGATTTAGGCCCAGATCTCTGTACTGGGGTGAATGTATGACATTGTTCTGCATTCTGTCCATCAATTGTTGTTTTTGCATTTGTCACCCCGAGTGGAAAGGGTATGCCCAGACGTGGGTCCCTTGCTCTCCATGCCACTGGAAATCAAGCAAGCCTGGCTGAAGACGGCTGAAATGCCAGAAACCGGTCCTAGGATGCTTGTTTCCAGTCCAGGGAGGACCTGGCTTGGCAATTCGGGCTGGACTGTTCCCATGAGGCACAGGGTCAAGACTGATTTGCATATGGCTGGGTTCAAACTGGAACGGCATGGTGAGCAAAAAAACGATGGATTTAGGCCCAGATCTCTGTACTGGGGTGAATGTATGACATTGTTCTGCATTCTGTCCATCAATTGTTGCTTTTGCATTTGTCACCCCGAGTGGAAAGGGTATGCCCAGACGTGGGTCCCTTGCTCTCCATGCCACTGGAAATCAAGCAAGCCTGGCTGAAGACGGCTGAAATGCCAGAAACCGGTCCTAGGATGCTTGTTTCCAGTCCAGGGAGGACCTGGCTTGGCAATTCGGGCTGGACTGTTCCCATGAGGCACAGGATCAAGACTGATTTGCATATGGCTGGGTTCAAACTGGAACGGCATGGTGAGCAAAAAAACGATGGATTTAGGCCCAGATCTCTGTACTGGGGTGAATGTATGACATTGTTCTGCATTCTGTCCATCAATTGTTGTTTTTGCACTCGGTAGAACCAAAGCACAAGAAATAAGTCAAACAAATGTGAAAAAAGAGGAAAGGGGGCAGGGTAGAAACACCCGGACCCCCTAGGCCTGCTTAGGAGGTCCCACAAGGACCCCCAAGGCCCAAAATGTTTTTTTTTTTTTTTAAATCGGCAAAATGCGCGACGGATCCATGGATCCAACCGCGAAAAAATAACGAAGCGCGGGCTCCTGCGCTTCGTTACTATTTAGCCCCCGGGTGGGCCAAGCCCTGGGGGCAATATTTTTATTGTAATGGGGGGCCCAGAGGGGCCCCCCAGCCCCGGGGACTGCCACCCCCGGGGCTTTTAAAAAATATGTGTGGGGGGGGCTCACAGCCCACCCAGCCCCGGGGACCGCCAGCCTGGGCTTATAAACTACATGAATGGGGGGGGCTCAAAGGCCCTCCCAAGCCCCGGGGACCGCCACCCCCAGGGCTTTAAGAAAATATTTGCAGGGGGCTCATAGCCCCCCCACATGCCCCGGGGACCGCCACCTCCCCGGGACTCTAAATATTATAATTGGGGGGTCCGTGATGGACCCCCCTGCCCCGGGGACCACCACCTCCCTGGGGCTTTCGTAATGTTGGGAGGGGGGTCGCGTGGCCCCCCTCCTGGAGCCTTGTCATGGCCCTGGGCCCCCCAGGGCCGGCTCCTGCAGTGTCCCGGGGCACCCACCCCCGGGACACTGCAGTTTGCTATGGCAGGGCGGGAGCCGCCATAGCAAACTCTGCTTTGGTATTTGGAAGAGAGAGCAGGAAACCTGCTCTCTCTTCGAAATACCAAAGCAGATTGCTTTTCCACATGGGAGCTGCATCTTAGCAGCTCCCCATGTGGAAAAGCAATGCCGGCTCCCGCAGGATGCGGGGAGCCGGCGGGACCGTAGGGAGATTGGGGACCCCCCCACGGTCCCCAATTGAGAGGGCCAGCCACGGGGGATGGGGTCCCTGGGGCCAGAATTAGCCGGGGAGGGGGGCCCCTCCCCAATTATAAAAAAAAAGGAAATGCCAGCCCCGGGGGATGGGGTCCCCGGGGCCATAAATGGCCTAAGGAGGGGGGTTACGCAGCCCCCCTCCAAAAATTAAATTAAAAAAAATAAATGTCCAGGCCCCAGGTGATGGGGTCCCCGGGGCCAATTATGGCATCAGGAGGGGGGCCACGCAGCCCCCTTCCAAAGTTGTATTAAAAAAAAGGGCCAGGCCCTGGGGGATGGGGTCCCCAGGGCCAAAATATTAGTAAAAGAAGTTGGGGCCACAAAGCCCCCCTTCTTAAATTTTTTTTTTTTTTTAAAAAGACCGACATCGCGCCGGAGGCCCCGCCTCCTGCCTGCAGCACTCTGCAAACGCACCCCCTGGTGCGTTTGCAGATGGACAACTAATTCCCCTTGAATACTGGGGGTCCCTGGGGGCCAAGTAGCCCATGGCTAGGCCCCTTTTTACACCTCTCTGCAACGCAGCTCTGTGGCGCTTAATGGAGGTACATGGTGGGATAGTTGCACCCAGGGACCCTCAGGATTCAAGGGGAGTTAATCCCCCAACTTCAAACGTGCCACGGGGCGCGTTTGCACAGTGGTGAAGGGAGGGGGCAGGGCCTGAGGTGACATATGTGCAAACACGCCCTGTGGCACGTTTTAAGTTGGAGAATTAATTCCTCTTCAATCCTGAGGGTCCCTGGGGGCCAACTAGTCCACCATGTACCTCCAGTAAGTGCCACGGAGCTGCGTTGCGGAGTCTTGTAAAAAGGGGCATGGCCTCTGAACACCTCTCTGCAACTCAGCTCTCTGGCGCATACTGGAGGTACCTGGTGGGCTAGTTGGCCCCCAGGGACCCTCAGGATTGAAGAGGAATTAATTCCCCAACTTAAAACGCGCCACAGAGCGTGTTTGCAGAAATGTCATATCAGGCCCCGCCCCCTTCCTTCACCATTGTGCAAACGCGCCTCCTGGCGAGTTGTAAGTTGGGGAATTGATTCCCCTTCAATACTGAGGGTCCCTGAGGGCCAACTAGACCACCAGGTACCTCCAGTATGCGCCAGGGAGCTGTGCTGCAGAGAGGTGTTCAGAGGCCTCGCCCCTTTTTACACCTCTCTGCAATGCAGCTCTGTGGCGCTTACTGGTGTAGGCATTGCGTGTAGTAATATTGATGGGGATATGTAATTTTATCATATTATTATCCCGTAGGAATACGTAGAGTTTTATGAAGCTACTACGGTACTGCGCAGCAGTTTATATACATTCTGCAATGCGGGCACTAGCTGTGTTTAAATTTTAATTAATTGAATGTACAATGAATGATTTATTGGGCAATGCATTATTTGAGAAATTTGAACTGTCCATTGTAAGCTATAATATTACTTGTATTTAAATATATGAGTGAACAGACGATATTTAAGGCTATATGGGACATTCCAAAATGGCTGCAAAATTTGCAAGGATATGTTTTGTATTTGCATTTGTAGTCCCTCTTCTAATTTTTCACGTAGAGGTGAATATAAACATGGTGGTTGGTGTACTATACGAGCGTGATCAAGCCGTAATGGCGAAACGCGTCGTTTTTCTACTTGCCGAATAAACTATCTGCAAGCGATCTGGGTGTCCGAGTGTTTCCTGTTCTGTGGCGTGTGTATATATATATATATATTCACTTAAAAAACCATAGGTTTCACACTTGTTATAGTTAGCTGGACATTTCACTCGTAAAAAAACAATGAAATTCCCCCGTTATAGTTAGTGCAGGCAACTATAACTCACGCGACCGCAATCCTCTGCTGATGACGTCAGATATTACATCACTGTATTTAGACACTTATTTACCCATGTCTTCTTCCATTATTCTTTAGCTATACATATATTACAAATATTTATTTTTCAGAAAGACACATATGTCATCAGTGGGCACTTGGTGCGCCTCGCGCACCGAGGAACCACTGTCCAGCATGCGCGCACCATGCGCGCACCCCGCGAAATTTAAAAAAAAATAAAAATGTTTTTTCACCCTAGGGGGTCCTTCTGTGACCCCCTGACAAAGGCTAGGGGGTCAGGAACTGTCCACCCTGCCCCCTTTTCACGTTCTCCACCTTTGTTTTTCACCCCCTCAGACTGCGAGAGACAAAATGGCAGCCGACACTTCCTGGTTTCGACCGATTCGAATGTTTACCGACATCTAACAACCAATCAGAATTGCGCTCGCGCACGGCAGGGTGCGCGCACCGTGCGCGCACGGTGCGCGCGTATAGATATTGATATGGTTTTAATTGCTATTTTCTCAGGAAATACTGAACAGATTTACACCAGACCTGCAAAAGGCACTTCCTTGACCTTATGGCTACCTCTCTGCCAAATTTCACGTAATTCTGTTCAGCCGTTCGGGCTGTAGCTGCACCTAAAGGTCCTATGGAAAAATACATGGGGAAAACGCGTTTTGGGACCCCCCCTTTTTCTCGGCCCCCGCTTGACGAATCACCCCGAGACTTTCAGGGTAGGAGCTGAGCGGAGCGCCCCATTAGTTTTGAAAATTTCGCGAGGATTCGTCAACCGGCGCCAAAGTTATTCAAAATAGAATTTTCAGATTTCCTATGGAAACTCGGTCCTAACTATAACAGTATAGTTAATATTATATGTTATTCGAAGATTTATTATTGTCTGGCCACCATTATTAAATCTGCGAGCAACCACACGTAGCGTCGTCATCCTTTGTTATGAAGAATTATTGCACATTTTATGGATCGTTCTTGCTGGGTCCGGAGAGACAACGTGCCCTTTGTTTTGGTGTGCGGCGGCAGTCATCGAGCGCATACTAAATAAGGAATATTTTAAAAAAAAAAAATATATATATATATATATATATATATATATATATATATATATATATAAAGTTTCACATTTGCCAAAGCTTTCAGGACGCACTTTCCATCGTCAAAATAAGGCAACAACACCATCTGCAGCTCCCTGGATAAATAAATTGCCTTACGCGTTTCAGACATCAATCGTCCTTATTCATATATACATATATATATTAAAAATGTTTTTCACTTACTTGCACTATACTTACATTTTTGCTGTAAAGGAATGCATGATAAAGCCGTATGTGTGGTAAAAGCATGTGTGGTAACAAGAGTGGTTATGGCATGCGTGGCTCCATCATACATCCAATATTGGGAATATCAAACTTTTGGGGATCCAACAAATAAAATTGGATAAAAGCAGAGGAGATAAAGTCCTCATTCTAAGAAGACGTGAAGAAAAATGGATTGGCAAATTAAAATGTGTAGAGTTTGGAGTTAACATGTATATGGGGTTGCATACTTTTCTGTCCAACTAACTTTTTTTTATAATTGTCAGGTTCTCTATTTGTTGTTGAGTTTCAAGTTGGTATTATGAATTTGGATGGCTTCTCCAACACTTCATTTGAGCCATGTAGGATTTTGATGGATGTTCGGGACTGACTTTGGAGTGAGGAACCAATTGGAACTATAGCTTATTTAATTTATTCTGCTAGTCCATTTTATCTTGATCTTAGGCCTTTTGAATGTATAATAACTGAGAAGTATGAGATTAGTTTAATGGATATGGTATAGCAATGAATATTGGACTTTATATTAGGTTTATAGAGAGTGGAAATCTATGCTGACCATGACCCTCAGGATGAATAGGAGTTGACAATGATGATGATAATGGTGTATGGAAAGACCTAGCATTAACTGGTTGGCATATGGACTTTGTACAAAATATATGGGAGCTCAAGACTGACCATGGATGGGTGTATCGAAAAGATTTGGGTTCGATGATAAATTATGTATAAACATTGCTATGCGTACCTGAGTCTGACAAGCTAGCTATTTGTGACTCTGGTCAGAGCAAGTACTTAACTCTTGTTGTATTTTTGATTATCATATTGGGTGCTCATGGTCAGTTTTTGTGTATCTACAGCATTTGAGGGCTTTGACTATTTACTAAGAACACGATGCTGTACTGAGCATCGGCTGATAGGTCATGTGTCGAGTGTATGGTGTTTCAAATCCAAATTTGAAAAAAAACTTAAATAATAACTTTTTTGCCATATAAATGAACTTTCTCGTAGCTATTATTTTTTCCAAATATTTGTCCCTTTCTTGGAATCTTTTCTTAGATTCTCTGCCTGCCAATTTATGGCAGTTTTGAACAATTGCTATTTTAATCACCTTTTTGTTGTCATAGAGTAAATAGTAATGATAGAAACGGTTACTGTTTCTAGTATTACTTCGTGACTGCTAAAGAGGGCCTGCTGTGTCCTTGATGTGATGGTCCATCTGTTGATTTGAAGAACGTGGATCTGTTAAGTTGATATGATTGGATGCGACTATACATTAAGCAGCGTTTGTGGAAGGTTCTGTGCTTCTGATTCTATGGGAGATGTTGAACGTTGATGAAGGTATGTGCTTTGTCTGTAATGGCTTTATTGTGCTTGTGAAGATTAGACTCTGGAGTTTAAAAAAAAGATCTTTGATTTTTGATCTTGGGTTATCTTATTGATTGTCTATAGAGATCTTTACACCTTATCATGGGTTTATGGAGAAAGCAACACTGAAGTTGAATTTATCAGCTTGTAATCATGCATATGAATGGAAGAATAGTAAGTTTTGGTATTAGATTGTTTCATATGTTTTTCATCTTTCATTTGCATGCCCGTGGATTACATTATAACATGCACACCGGAGGCATTATGGTTTCAATGTTTTTTGTTATTTTTTCAAAGTTGGTAAGGTTCTAAGATGTGTTTTGAGCTCTTTCAACTTTTGGTATCTATAATTGTATTTTAGAATGTATGTTTTTAACTATTGATTGGGTTTTTACTAATTTAGGAGCCCATTAGGATAACGGGCGGATCGCCACCGCCAGGCCAGCCGTGGCAATCCGCCCGCCAAATGTCCCTGTTGCACCCCCTGCCATATTAGTATGGCGAGGGGTACCGGGGGGACGGAAAGACCGTCCACTGTGTTTCCACCGGTTGGATTGCCGGCTGGGCGGAAAAGGCATACAATATGGTGGCATTGCCTTGCAAGCACCGCAATCCATATGACTATGCCTGCGGTGGGATGCCTTTCCATGGCAGAGACTCCACCATGGAAAGGCATGCGGTGAACACTTTGGGGGCCCGTTGCGGGTCCCGGGGGAAGTGGGGGGCTGCACTTGGGGGGTACATTGGCATACACAAGGTGGCAGACACCGCTGGGTGCCTGTCACGTTGTGCATGCCAATGCACAACATGTATCTTTTGCATTGTGGCGGGTGCTGTTACAGCTCTGCCCGCCTCAATGTAGAATATGCGGGATGCGACCGCCAGGGTGGCGGTCGCATCCTAATGGGCCTAGCGGGACCGCTGCACCTCTGGTGGTCGGTCCCGTTTACTGGTACGGTGTCGGGTGGACAAAGTCCGCCCACCATCGTAATAGGCCCCTTAGTGTGTTTTGTGCGCATGCTTTGTTTCTAATGCCGATATGAATTTGTGGAGGGAGAATCTTGAATCTTGAATTGTCTTATCATGGCAGTCTTTTAAATCCCTGTGGGCATATTGTAGGTCAGTCTCCTACCACCATGAAACCAACAGCATGCATTTGTTTGTTCTTTTGACATAAACTCATTTTGTTTTGCATTGCTCTTCTATTCGGGGAGATGTAGGCTGCAGATTTTCTACTTTACTTCCTACTAGAAAATAAATGATTGATGGTGGTGATACCTTGGTGTTTCTGTGACATCTATTTCAAAATATCAGGATCTGGCTGACACCACCCTGGATGTATTAGTGGTGATATAACTCCTTCGATGTATGAAGTAGGTAATTGTTATTTTAGCGAACTTGATATTTGTTTTGCATATAAATGAACCTACTTACTGTGTTTCCATTGAGTCACAATCGACTTAAAAATTCACTTCCATCTTCAAATCTCTGGACTAAGGATGCGCAGGACCCTGTGAACTTGGAAGCTGGAGTTTAGAATTGTGTGTTTCTTTTTGATAGGTTGGTAAGCTTTTGTTTCAGTAATATGATGGACTAACTGCAATTTGTGATTCAGATCAATATATTTCTTGTGCAACATGCATTATTCATCGCATGCACTATGATGTTTCACTGCTTGATTTTTATTCTATTATTTATTGGCAATCATTTTTAAATTGCGTTACATATTTGTATGTATTATTATATAATCTCTTTGTATTATTACAGCCTGAAATATGTTTTTCTCTATTGTCGGCGGACAAATAACTAAAGATTGTTTTTAAGCATGTAAATTGTATTTATACTGAAGAAATATACCACGAATGACTGTATTAATCTTAGAGAATTGCATTATGAATATTGTATTGAGCTGATGATATTTCCTTTCTTTCTGAGATAGTTATTAACTTGTGGATTTATTTATTGTATTAAGAAATGATTCAATTATATAAATAAACTGCTGAACTTTAGACTCAAAAGTAATTCAATATTTTGTGAAATATTTGTTTGCTGTTCCCTCTGCCGAAAATCTTTTTGGTATGTTTACAGTAGGTGTGTGTGTAAGGAGGTGTTGTCATATGTTGAGCCAGCACAAAAAATACAAAGCGTAATAATATAGGTAGCATTCTGTATTTTTCAAATAGTGGAAGAAATACTATATTGAAGGAAATACGTAAAAGGGTAGCAGCTTGAGATAACACTACCCGAACCTTGCTAGGCTTTGCCATTGAAGAAAAAAATAAGAAACTGACTCTGGAAAGTACTTTTAAGACAGTTTGTTAAATTGAAACTCACAGTTTCAATGAGTTCATTAAAATAATTGTAAAAACCTACTCTGATTTCAGAATAACTTGAACCATACCCCAGTAAATACCAAACACCAAAATTGGAGCCTCCATGATATCATATATTTCCTTCACATGTGATTGGTCAATCTTCTTATTTGAATTATATTTTGCTCCTTTTCATGTTATGGGTGTGGTAACACTATCTTTTCCGTTGATCTGAAGATAGGGGCAATAGTGTCCTCAGGAATATATGAGGAAAAATGTCCTAAATGGCGTAATCGGTTAAATGGGCCTTCTTGAGACAAGATATAAGTTGAAACCATGAAGGTTTAGTAAAGATGAGGACCATACAGAAACGAATATATGGTTAATATAGTCAAAATCATAATAATTTCATATGCAAGTAATTATCATAAAGCTCAGTCAAATGCAGCACAGAGTCTAATTTATGGCCAGGCTTCAAATTCAATTTAAGTGGGAAGCATGAGACAGGCATGTATGGGTATGCTCTAAAAATCAGGAGGTACATTCTGTCCCATCCCCAAAGTGTGACCTCCTATACAGTAAAATACACAGTAAACCCACACAGTCAGCGTGAGGTCAGCAAAAAGATACACAGGATCAGAAAATCATAATACAGAATAAAATGCAACCGTACTAATACAATCCCCTAAATAAATAATAATGAATCCCCATTTGCCCTAAAGTTATTAGATGTGACAGTGCACATTTTGTTCTAGTAATGACTTATTCTTATTGTTTTGCTTATGAAATGAATGGGCCCACTGAGCTTCAGGCAGGAGGAACCTTGATCAGCAACATTTGACAAGAAAGCTTCCTCCTCTAGAGCTCACCAAGAAGGAAATGACAGAATCACAGTTGCATTTAATTAAGAATTTGCCCTACCATATGTTCATTTTCAATAAAAAACTCACAACTTTTAATTTGGCTTCTCCTTCTTCACATTGAATTCAACTTCGACTAAAAGAATTTATTAAAGCAACATCTCAGTTTAAGTACAAACCATGCATCTTTTCAAACTTGTTTTACGTTGTATATTCTTATGTATTAATGATTATTTGTATGTCATGTATCGTGTTGGGATGGAGAAAAGTCCCTCTTCATGGCACTGGAGAGAGTGCCACACTGCCCTGAGTCCACGATAGCAAAAGTTTGAGTTTTGACCCTCGTCTCAGTACACATGATGACCATGACATGTGATGAGATCTGTTGTGACAAGGAATTAGAACCAGAGTGGGTTTCTAAAGCTGGAGGGTCACATCATTTGCACCTTCCATCCTTTTCACCTCCCTGGAATGCCGAGAACTGACAGTGGTGTCAGTAATACCAATTTTAATAAGCAGGGTATGGCTTATTATATATTCACTGCTATGGAGAGGATATACTGGTATCTCCAATCTTTTTCAATGGTCTGCCAGTCCCTACATCTAGGTCCTTCACCCATCTGTGTGTGAGATGAGTATCACATATGTGCCAATATGTGTGTGTCACAGCTGTACGTGAAATATCTGTGGTGCATGTGGCCTTGGCCACACTGACTTCCATTTTGAATTTGGTCAAATCCAGTGGTAGCTCAGATGGAAGGTGAGATATAGTTCAGGAAGCCGATGAATTGGAGGGTGTCTTTAGACTTTTAGGGGATTTTTGTAGTGGGTCACACCAGCGAGTGTTCAGAGAGGAGACATAGTAGGGGGTATCCTTGATGTCAGGGCATTTCCCAATGACCTTTTCTGACCCTTTGTTTTCTGAGAGGGCAACTCCCACGGGTTAACAGGTATGTGAGTGGGACAGACTGCATATCTTCCATTCTTGTATTTTGGGTTTCTCTTGGGAGGAGAATCTCAGCTCAATCCCACCTTCTTGTTCACATTTTTGATAGAGACAATGACCGGACCCGCCTACTTAGAAATCGTAAAGATACAGAAATGGTCACAGAAATAAAATACTGGTAACTTAGTCTGTCTGCAACTTGGGTATAAATTTAGCACATACACTTCCAGTCAGGATTTCAAGATTTCGTTACCAGACTTCTGAGGTTACACATTCATGGGAACTGGTAGAATCCGCTGAGCTCCAGGGATTGGTACTGCCAACTCCACTTTCAGGATCAGAACCTGTTGAACATCTGTCTAGCCTGCAAGAAGGGGCTGCCTGCATGCAACTTCAAGAGAGATAGATGACTGATTACTAAGAGGGGCATTTTGGGGGTCTCTTGCACATAGACGATACTGCTCAGAACCATCAAAAACTGAAAGTGGCTCAGGCATCAAGAAACAGAAACACTACTGCAACATGCAGAGCAACCCTCACCAAGACATAGAGCATGTGGTTTGAGTCCAGGACATGTCTCCCGAGTGGCAGCCACAGTGACTTTCTATGTTTGAGTGTGCCCTGGAACTCAATCGAAGGTGAGTTCCAATGGGAGAAGTAGCGCCGTGTAGTGCTGAAGTGCTACAACAAGTTAGGACCACAGGACTTGGTCTGATTCCCAAGTATCTACAAGAGCAATGAAAAAGTCAAGCTCACCCTCAAGAGGACCTTTCCTGTAACTAAGAGTGGCCATTTGTTTGTTTTGGTGTTTTTCTTTCAACTGGGCACTAGGAAAACTTGAGAGACAAAATCCCCTCAGCTGTGAACTCAACTGCCTCCAGCACACCCTCAACAGATTGGTGTTGCCACTAGTTACCAGACGGATCGAGGTGCCAGCACTCCTCGTGTGTTTTGTTGTGAGTGCCTCACTTCACAGAGTATCAGTCTCACTCATGCTGACAGTGACACAAAATGTATTGGCTGCTGAAAAGACTGCACAAACTTGCCCGACAGCATGTACTGTGAACCTGGCATCTGAAAGCATGGGTAGGGGTCAGGAAGGAATTAACAGTGAATGTGTGTGAACTAAATGGCAGGATCGGTCCCCCTACCTGACATCACAGACATCCTCCCCGTTACATTGCCATAGGCCAATACATTTTACCTTCAGAGACTCTCCCTGTATGTGCAATATTATTAGGAAATGCCTTTTATTCTTGTGTACTAATTCTAGATGTGTTTAGGATAGTGCAATACATTACTTTTTTTCTGTTCAACCAAAGTATTAGCTGGGCAGTGATGTATAGCTGTTATTTGCAATTTGTTGAATTCTCACGCTCTAACCCCCCACACCTCCTCCTTGAGTAAGCCTTGGTATGCTTGCACATGCTCAATTAAGAGTCAAGTTGTAAAGGGGTATATTTGTTGCTCAGTGTTGATCCAATACTATGTTTAAACCCCAGGACACAAGTGGTAACCAGTCCAGAATCTCGCAATCCTGATGCAGTAGACCATGAGAAATATCCCACATATGTTATACCTTCTTTTCCATGTGTTGAAACATGCAGCCCTTCTTCTATCTAATGAAATTCATCTCCACCCATACACATGCACTTATCTTGCTCCTGGTATTACACATTACCACTTGTATGTACATATCCTCCATTTGTACATTGTTTTATCTTACATGTTTATATGTTCATCGTGTGAAAGTAAAAAACAATCCGGGAAGCTCACAGAAATCTAATACATTTTTAACAGAGAATGTAGAAAGCAGCAAAAATATTCTAAGTGTGAATTTGCAATGTCAATAGTCCTGTACATCACTGTATGAGGGGCAAAAAATGGTAACTTACTTAATTTTTTATCTTTTTTATACATTTTCTATAATGCAGCAAGTGAAGGATAGAGCGCATGATGTAAATTGAAATTCAAGATAGCCACTAATGAGAAGGGCCTAGCTCTTATCATGGAAAGATTGTGAGAAGCCGTCGAGAAGAGGGTACATTGGGGTACGGTAGGAAGCTGACTTTGCTAAATCTAGGCATACTAAAACAGTCATGCTAAATGTGCAGTGTACAAAATCATTACACAAAATGGCAGAACTTCAAAAATGGTTGTTAATATGCAATAATGCAAAGGTTTTAGACTAGTTTAAGCAGGTATAAAATAGTTCTACAAGGTACAGTGCAAGCAAATTTGCTGCTTTAGGCAAAAGGCACTTTGATAACCTCTGGCACCTACCATGCCCTTTACATGGCCTCAGTCCCTGCTTTGATCATGCTGAATGGATTACCAATGTCAGGTTAAAGCAATTATTGATGACCATCGGGCACAGGTTGTATGTAAAAATATCAAGGATAAAAATATTGGCCTCGCAAAACATTGCTCCACTATATTGCGAAGGTAAGTGTATACATGCACGTTTAGAATTACTTTTCTTATGGCCACCTCTATGTGCCTTCTATATATATCCTCAATGTACCTATAAGTGAAGTTAAGAATAATAACTCTATACTTACCTATGTATACTTACATTAACAGTATTGTTATAGTTAAATTTTGCCCACAATAAAAAAAATTCTTCATACCTTTTATTCCTTTATTCTTTGCATTTCCTGCTACCATCCAGGATATAGGTGGCCTTATTCCCATGCTCACTGTGTCAACTGATACCAAGGTGCACCTGATTGAACAGGCTCACATAGGCTAAAACCAGACATGGGTTGCTTGTGTTCCAGTTCAGAGTGGATCTGGTTTGGCAGTTTTGGCTGGACTGTCCCTAAAGGAGCAGGACCAGCTGAGTCTAATCTTGAGTGATATGGTGGGCAAACAAATGATGGGTTGGAATTCTACCTCGAGTAATTGCCAATGGTTGGATAGTTTCAAACACCCTCCCCATTACCTTTTGTGTGTTTGATCATTAATCCACCTGTCCCACTTTTGACAAAAGAGCAGACACATTATCTCACAATCCCTAACCATACACCCACCATTTTAAATCAGGACCAAGTTGTCACACCACTGGATAAATAAATTACCATTTCTGATCGACTGAAACCATCAATTGTCTTTCTACTTGCGCTACAAAATTCAATTAAAGGAATAGTACCTGCACTAGGTATGCACATAAACATTTTAGTTACTGTTTCCAACTCGAATGCTAATTAAGTGTTCTTCTATCTTTTAGAACACATTCAGAAAACTTTAGTTCCAAGAAGTAGATTCTTACAGAAAAATGACACACTTTTACCTTCCACAAATGCAACAAATAATTTTTTAGGTCAAGGATAGTCGCAGCGCGCATGCACATCTCGCTCTATGAGTCATGCTGTATTGGAGTATGCACTGGAAGCCCCGCCGACTCTCCGCCCATATTTGTCATTGGCTTGTGTCATTGTTCTTCGTAAATGCTGGCTTCTGATCCATAAATAGGCTTGTTAGTCCCTCCTTGGTACTGCCTTGTCTGCATTTGTTACCGCCCATAACGACTGGATCTTTTTCTCGGTTTGTTACACGGTCTGCGTTATATGTGGGTGAGCACTATTTTGTTTATTGACTAATGGGGACAATGGCGGCTACTTTTCTTATAGAGCGTTATACCGCTCTCACTTGCATGCTGATCGTGGCACCCACTTTAGGGACACCGCGCTCAGCTGAATTTTTTTTTAAGCTCTGATGTTGAGCATGGTATCTGCTTCAGAGGCACTGCGCTCTGTTTATTTTAATTTTTTTTAAACTTTAATACTGAGCCTGGTGCCCACTTCAGGGACACCACGCTCGGTTTCATTAAAAAAAAATAATCTTTAATAGTGAGCGCGGCACCCGCTTCACGGACACTGCGCTCTGCAATACAATAGGTATTGCTTTTGCAAAACTTTGTACTATTGGTATTGTAAATGACAATGCCTTTTAATATTATAAAAGGCATTGCCATTTTCAATGCCAATAGCTCAAAAACTCGCAATTGCGAGACCTATTGCATTCTAAATGCTTGTTTAGTACAATTGTCAATAAATACTTATCTGAGTACATCAATACATGCGCTGTATTCATTAAAGAGAAAAACAAAGAAGGAAGAGAAAGAATTTGTTTCTTAAAAAGTAATCTAATAATAATTGCATCTCATAACAATCATCGCACAATTATGGCAAACCCATCAGTTATTGCACAATAGGTCTATAAAGTTGCAGAGTTTGATGCAGTCATTAAATAATGAAAGTTCAATAACAGGAACTGTTTATGCCACAAAATATCACAATAATGGCCATTAAAATATATAAGACAAAGTGTTTTGTGCAAAGAAAGTATCACTGGAGACTTCATTTACCCGCCTATCTGTCTTTTAAATTAAAGTAGAAACAAGCCCATAGAAGTGCAGAAGCAGGGTTTACGTGATTCATCTCCACAAATGTAAAAGCCGATAATCTTTATTTTTCACGTGGACATTTCGCCCTTTTTGATGTGGAATGTCAGCTAATTAGTTTCTCAAGCACTCAATGCAGCTGGGTTGATGTCGGAAATGAGCAGAGACATAGAAGAAAAGTTTAACAGTTAGTACATCAGCTCTATTGTATTCCCAAAGAAACATGGCAGAGAGAAATGAACAATAATTATACATTGTGAGATAGGCAGCAGACACCAATGTGGTATCTTAACGTTTCCATAGAGTTAATTGGATGGCCCCTCTTCTGACTCTTCAGTTCCTCTCTGCAGTGCTCGCAGGTGCCTTTGCTGACTAGCACAGCTCCTTCGAATAAAAATAAATTGGAGGGGACCGGTGAGGTCATCAAAAGAGGTAAAAGGGTCATGGTGAGAATTTAAAGTTGGGTTTGAGAGCAATGGGGCATATTATCAAGCCAGGCGATAAAATTATCCCCGCTTTAGCGGCAGAAAACTGCCGCTAAAACGACGATAATGCGCTTCATAATATGCTCTATGGAATTCCAATTGAAGCCCAGGTTAGACGTCCTTCACATCCAACATGGGCTTCAATTGTAATTCCATAGAGCATATTATCAAGCCCATTATTGCCATTTTAGCGGCAGTTTTCTGCCGCTAAAGTGGCGATAATTTTATCGCCTGTCTTGATAATATGCCCCAATGTTCTCCCCTGTGGTGGTTGTGAGGTACCAGGAGGCTGAATAGAGACGCTATAAGTGGGGCTGTAGGAGGCACCCTCATGTTGTGGAATTGGGATCTCTGAGGAAGGGAATGGATTATTTGCAGAGCATGGAACATGTGCAAAGCAGAAAAAGATCATGAGACCAGGAGAGTGGTGGAAAAGGAGAATCCAAGAAATATCCACCTGAAATGATTAAACACTGCGGGAAACCAAGTGGGAGCAGGAAGTGCATAGAATAAAGGAATACCAGGAGGGAACAATCAAATCACTTGGGGCCACATGTAAGACCATTCCATTTTGAGAGTCATAAATTACAACATATTGTGACTCGCAATTTGCAACTCGCAAAATGGAATGTACAACAGTGTCTCATACACTGTTTGCGATTCCTAAGGGGGTCGCTAAAGGCCCACCGTAATATTAATGAGGTAGGTCACAATTTGGGACCCCTTAGGAATCTCACATATCACAGGGTTGGTGGCCTGCTGGGGACAGAAGACCGCCAAGTCTGTGTATGCTTTTTTAAACAAAGCAACGTTTTTTTTTTTAATGCAGTCCGTTTTCCTTAAAGGAAAACAGGATGCATTTAAAAGAAAAAATGAAAAGTTTTCTTTTCATTGTGTAAGGGCAGACAGTGGTCCTTGAGACCACTGCCTGCTTGTAAAAATATTTTTTGCATACATTCATGAAGGGGAAGGGACCCCCAGGGGACCCCTTAATGTTTGCAACTAGCTTACCACCTACTTGAAGAACGTAGTAACTGTGATTGTTTTGTGGTCGCAAAACAATTGTACATACCAGTGCGACATGCTATTAGGAAGGGACGCCCTTGCCACGCCCCTTCCTGATAGCGAATTGCAAACCCTATTTTGCGAGTTGATAATAGGTTACCGAATCACAAAATATGGTCTGTACATGCTACACACCATTTTAGCGTTCGCAAACGGGCCTATTTACCAATTGCAACCGTTAAAAAGGGTCGTACATCTGGCCGCAAGTGTTTTTTGCTGCTCATTATATACGGTGTTTTTGCTGCTCACCAACCATCTGAATCCAGACTGCAGAGCATGGACATATAGGGAGGCTTGAATTACGAAGGCACTGTCCACTGTCTAGACTTCCTCTATACCATCAACCATACACTCCAATCAAGAGAATAAGGGGGTGCCAAATGTCAATCACCTTTGAAATAGGATTCTGTCACCTTTTGTTCCCTTCAGATATTGGCTCTCTGCTTGTCTTGCCTTCAGAGCGCCAGTGCTGTCTGCTCATGAGTGTTCCTCAGCTAAGAGGGCGCTGATACACCTATCTCAGTTTACCTCTGCACCAGGTGAAACGTCTGCAGAAACAGCGGATTGCTGCTGCTTTCATCGAAGAGAGCTCACATTAAATGCACCCTGAATGTTTACATTGCCTTCCAGTGACACAAAAGTCCGTCTTTAATGTGCTCTGTGTTAAATACCTGCTGCCACATTACAGAGCAATTGTGCGAGTGCACAAGCGAGGGTACACCACTGAGCACTCAGTTGCTCACTGTGTGTTGCCAAATTGAAATGAAGCACATTATACAGAGAGGGTTTGAATGAGGGTCAAAATGAAAAAATATATCGTGAAACCGTTAGGTAAACATATATGATACGCACTCGTCTTTCTATAACAAACCAGGGATGTTAATAGTGATATTGATTTTTAATAAACATGTATTTTTTTATTTTATTTGCTTTATTTTTATTTTTTTACAGTGGAATGTGATTTTGTCTTAGACAGTGTTTCATATTTTATATTTAGGTGAACACAGCAACTAATATGAAATCAGTATGTGCCGTGTTTGACCTGATGCAAATACTGTTTACTCCATTCCATATTACACAAGGGACATTAAAAGTGCAGATTAATATTCAGTTGTTGGTATCAGTGCGAAATAGAGCTAAACCTTTTGCAGGGCCGATCTATAGTATATCATATTCAAGCTAAATCACTAGAATTCAATTAAAAATTCCCATATCTAAAGAATCTCCGCTGGACTGCAAATCAGAATTCCCTTTTCCACATTCATGGGCCATTTAAAATAAAATTAAATTCAGAGGGAATCTGCTGACCCTTGATGCACAAATAATTACTAAATCTGAATACTTGCAATACTCATATGAAAAGGTGCAGAATTACTGCTTTTGGCAATTCATTGACACAGCCAAGAGTACTCCTGAAAGCTGCATCATTTCTTTGTTCTGCCATTGGCCTCAGTACAAGCAAAGTAGCTGCCCCGCCTTCACTATGGTGACATCTCTGCCCCCAACATTCCTCAACCTCTTTGGACAGACTCTGCATCTGCCGTACCAAAACTCACTACCATTCTCATACATGCACTATTATATTTCTATTCCCTGTACTGCATTTCTGCAAGTCATAGCCATAACCCTTGAAAGTATTACTAAAGCCAATAGGTTTGACCATTGGAAAGTGCATGCCCACAAAGGCATAACATGCAGGGTCCCCATACACAGTCTGCTGACCTTGTAAAGACACATGCCTCGTGCTGCACTCACACAAGCATATGCCTCACACTGTACACACACAGGGACAACTTTCAACCTGTACACCACTTACCGAGATCTCACAAAAGACAATGTTAATCCTGCATTCACACTGATACATGCATCACAATGCACAGGCAAATCATGGTGGTTATCCTGCGCTCACACAATTCTACTGCTCACACACAGGTACACAATTCACTAGGAAGAGGCAGGGTTTGGACAGATGGTGGCATAGGAGACACAGATTGAGTATCTAGTGCACCTGTCCACGAGTGTAATTCAATTCTCTTGAAGGAAGCTACACTGAAATCTGAATGTCCAGTGTGCTTATCTAATCTCCCATATACCACACTTGAACCAGTGCTGCAACCTATGTAAGTCTGATCTTTGTGGACTTTTGCAAGAAAGTGTTTTGGCATCAAAAACAATTTTCATTTGCCTTCTAAAAAACAAGGTCATGGTTTTCTTTGTAGTGCAAGCATATGCTAAAATAAACAAATAAAAAAATAATAAAAGAAAAACATATGCCAACTATTAGACCCAGTGGTTTCTGGCTGGCTGGGATGCATCGAAGCCAGGCAGAATCCCCTGTCCTAGATAGGATGAGTATGATACACTTGTCCGATAACCTGTCTCCATCCTTGGGTAGCTTGGCACAGAGCAGTAAGGCTTATTCTCAGGATCACAGTGTAAGGTATTGGCACAACCCCCACCCTCACAACACACTGCACGCTACAAACGGAATCCACACCATATGTACAAAACACTGGTCTTTTTTATTATAAACACATTTAAATCAAAATGACATATACATTGGATATATACCTTACAGTTATATGCAATTGTCAAACTCTTCAATTAGCAGCAGAATGGCATAAACATATATGTACTATGCAAAGGTATTCACTTGCCCGTTATCCCCTCAGCCTAGTAAGCAACATTGGTGCATATCAACAAGCAGGCGATAAAAAATTATCGCCGCTTTTGCGGCCGTTTTCGGCCGAAAAGCGGCGATAATTTTATCGCCTAATCAGCAAGGCCACGCTAACGCGTGAAACCTTTCTTTAGCGTCAGGATTCCTAACGCCCAGCTTTGCATCTCTAATGAGATGCAAAGTGGGTGTTCCTGACCTGGCATGACAGGAGAAATGTCGCTAAGCGACATTTCTCCTATCAGCAAGCCTAACGCTATGAAGCATAGCGTCAGGAAAAGTAGCGATAACACCTGTTATCGCTACTTTCCTAACACCTGCTTCAGGACTGACTTAGCCATGATATCCTATGGAAGGAGGATATCATGGCTAAGTTTGTGAGTCCCTATCAACAAGCTAACGTGAGATTATCGCTGGGTTTCCAGCGATAATCTCACGTTAGCCAGTTAGCGCTAGGATTTTTATCGCTGATGAGATAAGCGTTGCTAATAGCAGGCTATCTCAGCGATAAAAATCGGCGCCAGCCGGCGATAATTATCCGAGCGTTAAGTGCGCTCAGCGATAATTATCGCCGGTTGTTGTTGATATGCCCCCTAAACCCATGTGCGTGCTTCTCTGAGGTGTTTACGATCCAAGCAATTCCTCCCACATCAACAGTGACAGAAACATACATGCAGGCTGTTCAGAGGTATTCCACTTTCCTGCGAACACATTAGCATAAAACACGAAATCCCAATATTGCGTACCCCATACAGTTGTAATGGTCAAGAAATCACAGGTTTTGCCTCATGACCCAGCCCCCCAGCCACTCAAACTACACCACCCAATGATACATGTTGCACCAGCTGGCGACACTTTGATTAGGTTGTTGGGACCAACTAAAGCAGAAGGAAAGAGTTACATGTTATAGACATCTCTGGATTCAGAATAACACAGCGTAACCAGGGAAAATGCTGGTATTCACACTACCTGATGCCCTAAAGACCAGTGGTTTTCTACTAGGCAGAGTCAAACATTGGCAACAAAGCCAATGGCTGAAGGGGGCTGGTCCACTGCTCATTTGAATGTATGCTGACCTGAAGGACTAAGCTAGTATGCGAATGATACTGAGTGATGAGTAACTGAAGTGGGCTTGCCTAAACTCGATTTTCTTTAAGCAAGATTATGTATTACTTTTGAGAAGATATGAGGTTGGTAAGACAGCTAAAAAAGCCTTTTGGTCAGTCCAGAAACACACAGGAATAGAGCACAAAGAGCAGGATTGCAGGGGGCCCTTGGCCTCCCTCCCATAAGACATACCACACTAGTCAAGAGAATCACCATCTTTCCTGAAAGACATGGGACAAGTGTGGTATTGCATGCCTTGTGCAAGTTTCCTTTAAAGACTAAAGACATTGAACAAGTTAGGTTCTGCAGTGCAAGCTTCCTTAAAAGACATGGAACAAGTATGCTACTGCAGTGCCAGTCAATTCAATCTTCGGTCAAAGACATGGAACAAATGTGCTACTACAAGGCCAATGAGAGCTTCATTCAAAGACATGGAAAACTTGGGGCACTGCAGGGCCAGTGTAAGCTTCCTCAACACATGGAACAAGTGTGGTATGCAGGGCCAGTACCACCCCACTGTTTCACAGAAGGGGCTTGGGAATCCTTTACTCCCGCCTTACTCTGCTGGGGGGAACCTGTGCCGCCCTTCTTTGGGTCACTCCCAGGTACCTTCTTGGATACTCTGGTACTGCCAGAGGTCCACCTCACCAGCAAGCTTCCTGGGGTCAGTCAACTCGCTGTTATCTAGGTGCTGGCGCAGCTTTGTCAAACAAGTACTGAGCATGTGCTCTCTCAAGATTAAGTTGTAGAGCCCAACATAATCAATAACATCGCTGCCCCTCACCCAGCCATTCATTGTCGTACTGGTTTAATCCAAGAAGTCTACCGAAGACTGATTATGCATCTTCTGACTGTCCCTGAACCTGATGAGGTATTTTGTGGGTTGAATCCAAACTTGATGACAAGATGGCTTTCATTGGGGCATATCTGATTTTGCCCTATACTCCTTGTGTAAGCAGTGTGTCCCTCCCCACTGAAGGCATGTTTTTCCACAAGTCACCTCCAGTGCTCCTCTGGAAAGCTGTGTACCTTTAGAGCTACGTCATATGCGGCAAGCCACTTGTATATGTCATCCCCAACCACATAGTTGGGCACAGGATCTTTGGGTATGCCACCCTTCTTGTCTCCTTAGGACACTGTAGGTATGCTGCCACCGATGCTTCTGGAATCTTCCTGCCTTGCTTTCAGTTCCAGCTCCTTTCATGAGCCAAGCACTCCAAAGCTTGGTTCTCTTCCATGGCCAGTTTCTTTTCCATCCTGTGCCTGGCCATTTCCAGCCTGAACTCTCTCTCCTCCCTCCTCTCTGACAGCTTCTCTGGGGACAGGGTGATGGAAGACACACTTCCTGCCCTGGCATTAGACCCTCAGGACTGAGATTCAAATCCTCTCCTTTTCTGCCCATCTCCTCATCTCCTTCAGTTGCTGTAGCAAGTGACTGTTTGACTTCCGCCCTGGCCATCAGTGCTTTTTGTAATTCCACCTTCCTAGTGGTGCTCTTGGTTTCAAAGTCCAGTCTCTTTACAGAAGTCCTTGAGGTGGGCCAGAGGGTAGGACTCAATGATTGCCAGCTCAACTTCTTGCAGAGGTGGATTCAGGTACAACAGAGAGGTCAACATTTTAGAAACTTGTATTGGTCTTAGATATGGGTTGGTGGTGTACAACAAATGCACAAACAAAAGTCCTAATTCCACCTATAGCACCAATGTTAGAAAATGGCCTACTGGTTGACTGGGGTGTGAGCCCTAGTCAAGCAGCAACCACAATTCCAGTCAGGGTAAGGCACAAGCAAACTCCAAATTAGCCTGTGCTCAACCCCCCTGGTATCTTGGTACAGAGTAGTCAGGCTTAACTTAGAGGCAGTGTGTACAGCATTTGTGTAACGAATTGTAAAAATAGTGACAACACCACACAAAAAGATCCCAAACTAAGTTAATATCAAAATATCAGGAATTAAAAAAACATAAAGTAAGACCAAAACAACAAAAATCTAATTAGAACCGGAGTTATGAATTTTTAAAGAATATGCCGTTACATTTGCCCCTATAAGATTATGGCACTAACTGGGGATATCTGGTCTCACTGCACCTGATCAAAGTCAAAAGTTCAGGGCAACGGCATTGGAGCATGGGTCGGATGCAGTCCTGCTGAAATGTTACCATCTTATGTTTTGTGCAAAGAATCCTGTTTGCTTTAGAGGGGGTCACCTGGAGCAAGGAGAGCATCGCTGCCAGTGTGGCACGGGGAAGGCCGGCTGCGGATGGGTGGGCTGGAGCTTTGCATTGGCAGTCCTCTGTGGCAATCGATCCTTGCTGTGCAAAGAGGTGGGCTGGCGGCTACATGCGCTGATTTTCAGTGTGAGCAGCGCAGTTCCAGTGCGAACTGGCCTGTATGCTGTCACAAAGAGCACGAAAGCTTTATTTCAAGAGCTCAGGAGTCACTCCAAGAATCTAAGACCTGAAAGGAACTGATTGGGGGTAAGGAGCTCACTGAAGACTGGTCCTGGAGCTGTTGGGGAACCATTTATGTCCTTGAGGCTCAAATCAGGAGCCCAGCAGACTACACCTTTGAGTCACTCTGGGTTCCTGGGATCAAGATGAAGTTGCAGGTCCAGTTCTTCTTCCACAGGCAAGAGGGCAGCAGGCCAGCACAGCTAAGCAGTTCCTTCAGAGCAGCAGTCCAGCTGAAGAGTTAGTGTCTGAGGTCATTATTTATACACAGTTGTGCCTTTGAAGTAGGGGGAAGCTTCTACAGGCACGCCTTTGAAGTGCACAGATGGCCTGCCTTCCAGACCATGGCTCCAGACTAACTACAGGGGGTATACAGCCCTTTGTGTGGAGACAGGACCCAGCCTATTCAATCGTAAGTGGGGCTGTGCCCAAGAAATCCCTCCCATCCTTCCAGCGATGGCCCATCCAGTTACACCTAAGCTCACATTGTGTGTGGCTGTCTAGGAGGAATACACAAAGCCTGACTGTCACCCACACCCAGTCATGTGACCCAGAGACAGGCTGCAGGCACCAAATGGCTAAGGCAAGAAAATGCCAACTTCCTAAAAGTGGAAAGAAATAATTCCAGACAAGTGTCTAGAAATGACAGGTGCACTACAAGAATGCCCAAAAAAGGGCGTACTCTAACTTTCAAAATTCATACAAAAATCATGGCAGTTTTAGTGATGTTCATAATCAAACTCAATCTATTGTTCTGACAAAAGGAAACAATGAGATAAGAAATCTGGTGATAATGAAAACAGATGCAGAATGATGTCTTCTGTCTTTTATTCTTTTGAGAAATAAATGTTGAAATTGAACAAAATGTTGCTTGTAGTCAGCAATAGTAAATTCATACAGCTTCAGAACTAAAAATCCCAATGCATTTCGGGCTGATAGAAAAGCCCTTCGTCAGGGGAATCTACGGATACAAACAATGGCTGTGTCAAGTTAAAGCATAATAAATCTATATATCAATATTGAAATAAGAGGGCTCAAGGAAAGTCGGAAATTAAGAAAGATTTAGATCATGTATCCGAACCGTCAAGCGAAGTGAAAGCACTAGACCCAAAGCCAAAAGTAAGTCAGAATAGACCGAACAAACAAAAAACCACAAACTACCCGATGAAACACCCATGTGTCTGAAAATAGAAGAAGTGTCAGCTAGTGAACAAACATACCTTAAATATAATACTGTGAGAATATCCGCAAAACCACATAAGGCTGTTTTTTGTGTGACACCAGCACAGAAAATGAATTATCACTGTTAAGAATCAAGAAACGTCGTGTAAGAAATACAGGGTGTCAATCTCAAGTGCTCGCGAATTATCAAATCACGTCCAGTGCACTTACCAACTGAAAGCCGCTAATGGCGTCAGTTTGAGGTTAGAAATCACCAAGTCGCTCACAAGAGGATTAAAGGATGTCCTCAGCCTCCAACCGATTTAACGTAAGGGGTCTGATGGAACCACACGATTCGCCGTGCAAGGCAAGCTCTAAATACAATAATGTGAAACGAAAAGTCGCTAACTATCAAACCCAGATAGAAAAAACGTCAAAACTCTAGATGCAAACGACTTAACAGAAAACAGGGAGACGCTATCGAACCCAGATTAACAAAAGTCAAAACTCTAGATGCAAACGACTTGGCAGATAAAATGCTTACCACATTGAACAGTGAAACGCTGGTGCATCCGCTCGGTTCCAAGCTTGAAGCACAATGCGCAATCACGTGCTTATGAATCAAGTGCCACGAAAATAGAGACAGGACTGTCTGCACAGGTTACTATGCAGGACCTGGAATCTAAAATGTATATTCACCGCCATGATGGAACGGGGATAGCATTCACTCAGAAAGTGACGATGTACAGAAGTAGACGTGCCAAAAAGCACCAGCATGCAAAGCGAATAGTGCGGATTGAAAAAGATATGAAAATAATAATTGTGAACAAGAAAGATATTAAAGAGAAAAGAAATATGGAAATGGTAGAAAAATACATGACAGTCCACTTGGGTACAATGTTGAATTATACAAAAGGTGCATAGAGCAAATCATTGTCACAATAGGGAATCAGCTACAAGAAAGTGCAATATATACAAGTAACTGAATAACAGTAGAAAATGCGTACTTAGAAAAATGCATACAGAGAAAAAAACGTACAGGAGGTCCATTAAAGGAAACAAGCCAATTCAAATTTATCATTCAGCCCCTTAGGAAGCAAACTTTGCATAAACCAGATCCAATATGATTCACGTTGCGACAAAAATTTGGTCATATCTCTGTCAGATCGTAATTCAACTTTTTCAAGAACACAAAATCTCAGTTGTGCAATAGAGTGCTTTTTTTCGGTCCAATGTATCGCAAGAGGTGAACTGATGGTTTTAGTGCGAATTCTACTTTTATGTTCGGTGATACGAGTGCGTATGACTCTCTCAGTTTTCCCGACATAATATAGATCACATAGACATTTTATACAGTAAATCACATAATGACTGTTACAGTTCGCATCAAAGTTTAACATTATCTTTTTGCCAGACCATGGATGTGTAACATATCTGCCAGTAATAACATTGTGACAATGTGAACAATTCATGCAAGTTGTAAGCATTTTATCTGCCAAGTCGTTTGCATCTAGAGTTTTGACTTTTGTTAATCTGGGTTCGATAGCGTCTCCCTGTTTTCTGTTAAGTCGTTTGCATCTAGAGTTTTGACGTTTTTTCTATCTGGGTTTGATAGTTAGCGACTTTTCGTTTCAGATTATTGTATTTAGAGCTTGCCTTGCACGGCGAATCGTGTGGTTCCATCAGACCCCTTACGTTAAATCGGTTGGAGACTGAGGACATCTTTTAAACCTCTTGTGAGCGACTTGGTGATTTCTAACCTCGAACTGATGCCATTAGCGGCTTTCAGTTGGTAAGTGCACTGGACGTGATTTGATAATTCGCGACACCCTGTATTTCTTACACGACGTTTCTTGATTCTTAACAGTGATAATTCATTTTCTGTGCTGGTGTCACACAAAAAACAGCCTTATGTGGTTTTGTGGATATCCTCACAGTATTATATTTAAGGTATGTTTGTTTACTAGCTGACACTTCTTCTATTTTCAGACACATGGGTGTTTCATCGGGTAGTTTGTGGTTTTTCGTTTGTTCGGTCTATTCTGACTTACTTTTGGCTTTGGGTCTAGTGCTTTCACTTCGCTTGACGGTTCGGGTACATGATCTAAATCTTTCTTAATTTCCGACTTTCCTTGAGCCCTCTTATTTCAATATTGATATATAGATTTATTATGCTTTAACTTGACACAGCCATTGTTTGTATCCGTAGATACCCCTGACGAAGGGCTTTTCTATCAGCCCGAAATGCATTGGGATTTTTAGTTCTGTATGAATTTACTATTGCTGACTACAAGCAACATTTTGTTCAATTTCAACATTTATTTCTCAAAAGAATAAAAGACAGAAGACATCATTCTGCATCTGAAATTCATCTCATGTTTTCATTATCACCAGATTTCTTATCTCATTGTTTCATTTTGTCAAAACAATAGATTGAGTTTGATTATGAACATCACTAAAACTGTCATGATTTTTGTATGAATTTTGAAAGTTAGAGTACGCCCTTTTTTGGGCATTCTTGTAGTGCACCTGTCATTTCTAGACACTTGTCTGGAATGTTTTCTTTCTGTTCAAATGTAGGTGGCTGGCAGTGCCACTTTACAGGTGCACACAACATTTTAGACGTGTTGAAGTTATCCGAAAATTGTTGTAATTATTTTCGCATTTGTTGAATTGAGTGCATACCTAGCTACCATCATCTTTTGTAACTTCCTAAAAGTGGCATTTTCAGAATTGCAATTTAAAATCCGACTTCATCATAAGTTGGTATTTTAAATTAGGATTCCAGAGACACTAAACATGAACTGGCTATCTCTTCCCATTTGGAAATTACACTTATAAGATGCATTAAGGCAACTCCAATGTTATTCTATGGGAGAGATAGTCCTTGCAGTAGTGAAACAAATGCAGGTGTTTTTGACTATCAGGACATGTAAAACTTAAAAGTGCATGTGCTACTTTTTATTTACATTGCACCCTGCCCTCTGGTCTGTCGAGGGCCTACCTTATGGCTGAGTTATTAAAAGGAAGGTTTGGGCCTGGCAAAATGTTTTTTTTACAAGGTCAAAATTACAGTTTAAAACTGCACGCACAGGTTCTGCAATTGGAGGCCTGAGACATGTTTAAAGGGCTATTTACATGGGTGGCACAAACAGTGCTGCAGGCGCACTAGTAGCATTCCATTTGAAGGAACCAGGCACATGTAGTACAAAGCTCCTGGGAACTTATTAGTAAATTAAATATGCCAGTTGTGTACAAACCAAAGTTACCATGCTTAGAGTAGAGAGTACAAGCACTTTAGTACTGGTTAGCAATGGTAAAGTGCACAGAGTCCTACGACAAAAAAAACAAATTCAGCAAAAAGTAGGAGGAAGGTAAAATGTTTCGGTGTGACCTTGCAAAAAGGTCCAACAGAGAGACATTGGTAGAGGGGACACAGTTAAGAAGGGATGAGAAGAAGCAGAGAATAATGCAACCGTGTGGGTTAAAATCTGGCTACAGCTACCAGCACCCTCACAGGAAGTGGGGGGAAATGTGCTGCTAAACAATAAGAATTGGAGTACTATATGGTTGTGTCCAAGCTCATGTAGTCTTCTGCCCTCCCAAAAAGACTTGAGGAAGTAGTGGAGGAGTGACTCTCTCTGCTTCCAACCACTCTGTTTCCGTTTGCAGTCTAATAAGGAGGACACTGAAAATATGTTAGGAGAAGCTAGGGACATATTCACCAGGGATGTCTTACTTCAACATATTAGCCTAAGATGTTCTGAAGGAATAAAAGAATAGTCAGGACACAGGAGGAAAAGATGTTTTGCCCTGAATGCTTCTTTATAATCTAATGTCACATAAGCCTGCAAAGACTTAACATAGGCTCTGAACGTACAAATAGTAGACATTTTATGCTACCCATCTCCAGCACAGTAATAACTGAATTTATTTCTTATCCTAATATTCTTTTATCCTCATTCCTGAGTTTATGTCACTCTCAGAAAAGCAACCGGCAGGTCACATGAACCAGAACTCTCTACGACACAGCTACCCCTACCTCTCCTTAGCTATACGAAAACAACCTTTATCCACACACTCAAATCAAATAACAAACAAGATTGAAACCCACATTCACTAGTCTCAATACTTCATAATGCTACTGGGACGCAAGAGGTGTTCAAGGTGCTAACTAAAGTTCAAGTGTAAAGTTGGCATTCATCGCGCAAAGCAGGAATGGAGCTTGGAACACATTTAGGGCCAGATATACAACCCTTTTTTGTGGCTGCAAATGGGAGGTCGTTCCTTTTGCAACCGCAAAAAAAGTTCCAGGCATCTACAAATGCTATTTTGCGTGTCACTGACTCGCAAAATAGCATTTGCGACTCTCGCTATCCTAATAGCGAATCACCATGCCATGTACTGTTGTTTTGCGACCATATTTGCGGTTGCAGAACACTCGCAGTTTACCACCTACTTCAAGTAGGTGGTAAACTACTCGGGCTGCATTAAAAAAAAAAGACCTGCTTTATTTAAAAAGCAGTCCCAGACATGGTGGTCTGCTGAGCCCAGCAGGCCACCATCCCTGGGAGTGCTAGCGATTCCCAATGGGGTCGCAATGGGGTCGCAAATTGCGCTTGCCTCATGAATATTGATGAGGCGTGCAATTTGTCATTGGGACTCGCAAACAGTGTCTGAGACACTGTTGTACATTGCATTTTGCGACTTGCAATTTGCGAGTCACAAAATGCAATCATCGTGCATCTAGCCCTTAGAATTTAAAATATTTTTGAGACAAGAAATCTCTTCAATCTTTCATCAACTGAAAGTGACATTCTTTAATCTCTATAAGAATTGCCCAATCAAAAACGCCTCCTGACCAGGAAACAGTTGTGGAAAAAAACGCATCCATTAACTGAATCAGTAGAAATAAAGCAACATTAAAGGGTGAAAAGGCATACCTCACTCTGTAAATGCCTTGAAACAGGTAAGAGCTTTCTGAGCTTCTTTGACAAGTTACTCTCTGTCAGTGTGCTGTTAGGTGCGCTGCAACATTCTGCACGCTTTGTAACTTAGCAACAAGTTCCACTGGGATACTGAAAGCATCTGGCACACCTTATGCGGCTTTTATTACCTCCTTTAACCCCAAACGTTAATGAACTTAAATAGGCAATGATTTTATTTGTCATAACTAGATGATAAATATATTTTCTAAAGAGAACCTTGCCATCCAAAATAACACTCAAATCTGTAAATGTTTATGTCCTGACGTCCAGTCTACCTGCCACACGGTCGAAAGCGAACTGGCGGCATTGATGCCCAAGACACAAGACTCATATTTCAAGGCCATGTCAGCCAATGCCTGCCCTTATCTGAGGAGGATCGTCTTGAGTGGAGAGATGCTGGCATTGTGGCGCCATCTCTCTAATAAAATATAGGGGGCATCATCGGGGTGCATTTGGTAGAACACACATGGCTCTGTTAGATATTAGTCAATTAGGTGCAGCTCAAACTGCACATTTAGTAGTGACCAGATGAGCATGGGTCCTGGAGAAACATCCAATCCCAAGGTTCTGTGAGTTGCCCACATGTAGCCTTTGTGGTCCATGATTGACAACTAATTCCAACCACTGCCGGCTACGGCCACAAGCCACTGACTTCACTTGCTTTGAAACGTATATTTTCTAATTGGTTACACTCTATTGTTCTAAGGCCCTGATAAATTGGCACAGGAAATTCACCAGGTATATGGATGTTAAATGTCCTATGTGGCATACAATATGTATGACGCCACCAACATATATTACTAAAGGGTATGGCTCCATAGAACATCATGGTGCTCTGGCTGGCCTGACGTTTTAAAACCACTGCAGTGGCACATAGCAATGAGAAGTGCTTAGTCATGCCGTGCAGCAAAGCACGGGCTCCAAGCTAACCTCAACAAAACCAAGACCATGGTAGTCAACTCAAGAAGAACTCCGCCGGCCACGTCTTATCGGGACAACTCGCCCTGGAACCCGCGACAGAATACAAGTACTTAGGTGTAATCTTTTATTCAAGTGGCGTCTTCAACAAGCAGTGCAGCTCTATACAAAGGAAAATAAACACCCTTACACCGGCCTTTTGCTCCTTAAGGAACTCTCTAAACGGCTTGTCACTTCAACTACTCCTACAAGTCCTAGCTGCTAAACACGTCCCTTCTATAGCATCTGGTGTGGAGGCTCTTAGAGGGAGACCCCATAAAATATTGGACAAAGGCCATAACTGGCCCTTATCGGCGGGTGCTTAATCCTCCATGTCATGCCTCACCAGTTCAAATATGCCTGGAGTTTGGCCTTCAAAGACAGAATGGAAAAAGTCTAGGTGCATATCTAAAACCTGCTGCAAGCTGGAAAATTATCCGAGACCCACACTTAGCAGCATTGTGTGGAAAGCTATATCTGATTCAGGAAACATTCAGGCACACGACTATTTAAACCGGGCTCTAACGACATTTCAGGCAGAGGTTCTTAGGGCCTTAACTCTCACCCAGCCAACTTTTAACAGAGTCATAAACTCAACAGCGAGAAAGCTCTCCTCTCTCAACAACAAAGCCGGGCGGTCAAAAAGGTTGCATGGATAGATGAAAAATGTCTCTTACAGTCCTTTAAAGCCTCAACCCTACCTTGAAGAACTGTTTGGTGTTAAGGCAAAGCTCAGGCTGTTGAACTTTCGGCTAGGCTGCTTCTCCAGAGGTTGCAACCTGCCGGTCTGGAGAAGAAATGCTATCGAGTCCACTTGTAGGCTCTGCCATTTCCCAAAGAAAGACATTTGCCTCATTATCTGCACCTGCCCCGTCCTATTGCCAGAGTGATGAGCCCTGTTGAAGCAACACTTTATAAGGATCGGAGCTCGCGCATGCAGGCAGCCAATTATAGCCTGCCTACAATGAGAGGATTTAATGCTCTGTTGGAAATCCCTGGAATGTATGACTCTGGCCAAATCAAAATTGACCCCGTTGACCCCAAAGAGCAGTGATGCTTTATACTTGTCCAGTCCTGTTGCACTCCCTCCACAAAACGGCCCTAGGGTTTTATGTTGGGTGGCCCTCCAGTTGTTCTCCCGTTTACTGTCCAAGCCAGCTATTTCTTCTTCCCTCCCTTTACCCTACTGACTATTGGCAGCTATGGTCCAGCAGCTTCCACTGGAAAACACCCATCTGCCGGTTTTGATGCATGCACTAAGCACTTTCGTTCTCTCAGAGTCTTAATCTATGGCCCACTGTCCAGCTCAAGGCTTAGCTCCCATTCACCTGTTTTAATGCATACACTATGTACTTTCTCTCAGCACGCTATCCCATGTCATGCACTTTCACTCATTGTTAAATGCACTCAGCCCTTTGCTTAAAACCGATAACTTACATAGCAACAAAGCTTTACAAATTATACCAGTTCTAAATGGGCAACAATGTCCATTAAATGATTTTAACTTGTGATTGAATAAGACACAAAGATCAGCGCTACAGCTGCCCTGTCCATTGTACTTTCTAATTTTAACAGGTGTTGTTAATTGTAAGTTTTAATTAACTGAACAATAAAGATTAATTCATTAATTCATTGCTTTGCCATGCAGGAAACCTGATTTTATATATTAGCTAGACCACCCCTAAATACGACTTTTAAGTCCACAGAGCTGGGTGCTATATTAAAGTAGCACCTACTAATTATTAAGAAAGATTTGGTCCACAACATGAACGGTTGCCAAATGCTGTTTTTTTCACTGTGCAGGCTTAACTATATTTTCAATGAACAAGCATGATTGTGAATATTTGTTTTTTCATAACGCAGCTTCACTTTTTGCACTAGTTATTAAAAGTTTAATTTACTGGTGAACGTAGATTTTCTTACGAACATACCTGAAACCCTACTTTTAAAAAACATACTTTGTGCTGCGTAAGAGTAAATCAAATAAAAATGAGTTTGCCTCGGAGCCCCACTCCAGTGATTGGAATACATATTCCAGAATAGGTGTGAATGTCTGCCCTCCTGGAGAGAGTGAAACTACCTCTGGGAGCAGGAAGTCTGTTATGTTATGTTACAGCAACTTCTAGAGCTCTCGAATACCCAAATGTGTCTTGGCGCTTGCTTTGCTAAACAGTGAGAAAAGAACTTCAATTATGTGCTGAACAACCAGGTTTTCAAGGGTTTTCTGAAGGCTGCAATGTTCAGCATTGCTCTCATGTGCAGGGTAGGAGATTTCAAAGCGTTGGCTGTACTGACCAGAAAGCTTCTGCCTCCCATGAAGCTTGTTTAAACCTGCAGACCACCGTATATTTGGCTGTCGCGGATCGTAGTGTCCTACCCGGGGTGTACCAATTAAAACTATTTCAAGAAAGCCCACGCCCTAATTATATGGCACTTTATAAGCAATGCAGAGGGCTTTATAGGTGATTCTTTGTCTAACTGGTAACCAGTGCAGTTTCCTAATGGCTTTTGAAACCGAGTGAAATTTAGGTGTCCTCAACAGCAATTACGATCCATCATTTTGTAGGGTTTGCAATTTATTTATTAGGTATTGATGAATATTAATCTACAGACCATTGCAATAGTCTATTTTTGAAAGCACAAGAGAAGTGACTAGAGTTTTCTGTAGGTCTGGCGGGTTATAAGGATAGATCTTTTTTATGGTGTTTAACCCCTTCAGCGCGGCACGGATTACCGCACTGTGCTGAAGGGTTATTGCGCGGGCGGGGCCGTGACGGAGCGGTTCCGTCATGCGCACAGCGCGACCGACGCACATGACGGAACCGCTCCGTCACAAGCATCGAAAGGGTTAACATGTAGAAGGAAGAAGAAATGACAAAGCTAATTTGATCTAAATAAGTGAGCTTGTCATCGATTATGACTCGCAAATTCTAGACTTTCCTAACAGATGTGGGGAGAGTGCCCAATTCCTGTGACCACCAAGATGGGGGTCAAGAAAGAAACCTGGATCCCAAACTAAAGCACCTCCGTCTTCCCAGAGTTTTGTTTCCAGCAGTTCTTTTTCATCCACCCACTGACCGCCAGCATGCAGTCATGAAATAGAATCCCTGTACCGTTGTCAATGCTAGCAGAGGAGATGACAATTTGAGTGTTATCAGAGTAGGATGTAAGAGAAAATCCAAAGGATTTAATTTAATCAGCTAAGTTGGTGATATAGACATTAAGGGCCTCATGTAGGAAGCCAAATACCGGTCGGTAACGTCCGAAATTCGGTAAATATCCCGTTACCGACCGGTATTTAGTCAATTGAGGTGTAGGAGGCCAAAAAGAAGTTTTCGGTAAATATGAATCGGTAAATACCAATTCATACTTACCGAATTCAAAATTACCGATTCATATTTACCGAATACATATTTTCCGAATCGGTAAATATGAAGTGGTAAAAAGAGAAAAGAGATGTAGGTAAATTCGGTATTTAAGAAATCCATGAAATTCGGTAATTAAGAGTCGGTAATTAACACAGATTGAAAGCAGGTGGTAAGCATCAACAGTGCATATAAGCAATCCCAAAATGCAACAGCGTGGACATTATGGCCGCTCTGTATGTGATTGCAAGGCGCCTACGTCTACAGGCAGCAGGTCTGAGGATTTGGAGACGTGAGGAACGCATTTACAGACAGCGCATCACACTCTTTCAACAGACTGAGGCTGAGATACATGAAAGGTACAGGCTACACCCACAAACCATCATGGACCTGATAAGGGACCTGCACCCACTCCTGGACCAGCCAACAAGAAGGGCGCATGCCATACCACCACATGTGCAGGTGCTCTGCAGCCTACATCTACTTGCATCTGGCAGTTACCAGGGGGTGATAGCTGCGGTGGGCGGTGTATCCCAGAGTTGCCTGTCCCGTTTCTTCAGGAAGTTCCTGGATGCCATGATGCAGAGAATGCACCACTATATCAACTTCCCAAACACACAGGCTGAACTGCAGAAGACCAAGACAGACTTTTACCACATGGCACAGTTCCCACATGTCATAGTCTGTATTGATGGCACACACATTCCAATCTGCCCACCAGCAGCCACTGAGCACATCTACAGGAACAGAAAGTCCACCCACTCCATCAATGTGCAGGTAATCTGCGATGCAGGGAACATCATCAATGATATCGTAGCGAAGTTTCCTGGGAGCACACACGACTCCTTCATCTTCCAGAACAGTGGGATCTACACACGACTGCTTGCCGGAGAATTTGGAAAAGGATACCTGCTAGGTAAGTAACAGTGACGTTCCCTAATACTAAGTGAAACTTATAGTGTATTGAGGCATGTGACTGATGGTTCCCTCTTACTCACCTAGGCGACAGTGCATATGCCGTGCGGTCATTCATCCTCACTCCCTACCTACACCAATCAACCCTGAGTGAGACGATATAATGTGGCACACAAATCTACACGCAATGTGGTGGAGCGCACGTTTGGACTATTGAAAAGCAGGTTCCGCTGCCTCCATAAAAGCGGAGGTGCACGCCCGTACACACCCATCATCTGCTGCAAGATCATTGCCACTTGTGCAATGCTGCACAACCTTGCCACGAAGAGAGGTACAGAGGTCGAAATGACATATTTTAAGGACAATGATGATGATTCTGCACAGCCAGAGGCCAACGCAGCAGGAGTGGCAACAGCAACAGATGGGAGAGTGAGACGGGCAGAGATCACATGCAACTATTTCTGAGTGAGTAAGGGGACACAGCCAGTAGTGGAATGCCATAACGTAGTTTAATCATGCGGCACTACGCCACAACACAAAGGAAAACCTGTCCCATCAATATTGTGTAATAAACATTTGTGAGTCAAGGGTTACTTCACCCAATAGTGTCATGGTATTTCGTGACGCATTAGTGTTTGCGCCCACGCGCTCCAGTGCGGGATGGCATTGAGTGAGCGTCCTCACTGGCTGTGGGACCAGTGGCAGCACCTTGCCGCCTGCTGCTCCTCCGTGTGTCTGGGACAGGGGGGGTTATGCTGCTCCTGCTGGTCGTATCTTCGCTGTCCCCAGCATCCACAGCGCCAGTTGTGGCAGACTGGCTGGTGAGCAGAACTTCGAGTGCACTGGTGACCCTCACCATCCCCCTTGACACGTCTGTGCTGCAGTGCGCAAGGCCCTCCTGCATTGCCACCGAGTGCCTGCAGACCAGCGAAGTGGCAGTTGCCAGCCGGTTCACTGCCCTTGTGTTCTGGTCTTTCCTCTGATGTCCCCGGCGCCGTGCTGCCCTGTCCTCATCAAACTTCGAGCACAGCAGCATGACGGACTGGGACATGTCCCGCATGCCCACAGCCATCTCAACCATTCCCTCTGCCATGGCGCTGATGCCCCTGTCAATGTTAACAAATGTGTCATTGAGGCCACGCATTTGGCGCTGTACGGACATCATTGCCCTTGCCTGTATGCGTTGGATTTTTACCATGGTGGCCTCAAGCCCTGAGGAGACTCCATGGCACTCCCCTTGGGGAGGTGGACTTTGCAGCCGAGCCCTGCGGTGCCGTCTGCCACCTGTGTGTGCTCCCTCAGAGGCGGAGGGCACACTGGCATGGGTAACATCCAGGGGCACAGTGGACGTTTCCGCCCCCCTCGAGTCTTCAGATGATGACTCTGATACATACAACCTGGCAGCAGCACGCCTCCTCGACCTGTGCAATGCAGGTGGTGATGATGGGGGTGACTCCAGCAGGAGTGGCGATGCTGGCTGGGGTGGCGATGCTGGCTGTGGTGGTGAGGCTGCCTGTGGTGCTGTTCCCTGGCCAGAACTGGTGGTGGCCTTCTCCGCGCTGTCCTTGTGATGTGCCCTCTCTCCCTTCTCATGTGCAGTTCTGTGCGCAGTAGTGCCTGAGGACAGAAATGCAACATCAGCTAAGTGTACCTGAAGCATAGAATTGCTGGAATCACAATACATTTCTGAAACAGTATCTCATTGTCCTCTGCCTGCTTCTCGCTACTGTGTGTAACATGCCTTGTTATTCTGTGCTATTCGTATCATGTTTGGGGTTTCAGGGACTACATCTCCCATGATGCATTGCTAGTATGCACTAACACCTGTACTGGAGTGGGATTCTCATTGCCCATTTGGGGAGTTGGGATAGGGGTAGGGGGGGCCACATTGCTGTGCAAGCGTCTTACCTTGTTTGGTGGCGGCTCTGCCGGACCTGTCAGCATCCCCAATCCCCACGATGCTTTCTGGCTCAATTGTGGTCTCCACAAGCTCCTCCAGTTCTGTCAGGGCTGGTGCCCTGTTGCGTCCACCTCCTGCCCGGCTGGCCTCTTTTTTCAATTCTGCCATCTTCCTCTTTGTGATGATACGGATGTCGTACCACCGCTTCTTGAAGACATCAATGTCCCGGGGGGTCACTCCCATGGAATTCACCTGCGCCTGGATTGCCAGCCAGATTTTCCGTTTCTCTGATTCAGGCACTTGCAGTGACTGTTTCCCAAAAAGCTTCTGGTGCTGCTTTACCACCTCCTCCACCAGTACCTGCAGTTCCTTTTGGCTGAATTTCAGCTTTTTCTTCCTCTCTCCTCCATCCCTCTCTGTGTCCTGGCTGGCCATTGTTGCAGTTTCCTGTGCTGAATCAGGCAGTTGCTCTGTTCCTCTCCTCTGCACTCCCAGCCTCTCCAGAGTCTGTTGATTGTGTGCACCTGCCTGGGTGTGGCCACTTCCTGGTTGGGTGGGGTTTAGTTTGCACAGGATTGGGTGATTCATCAAGTCATGTGTATTTGAATTTCCGATTCGGTAAATACCAATCGGTATTTACCGATTCGGTAAATACCACTTCGGTATTTACTGATTCGGTAAATTCCGAATCATGATTAAGGAATATTACCGATTCGGTAATGATTACCGAATGTTTACCTACATATAACTTACCGATTCATAAATACCGATTCGGTAAAATTCGGTATTTATGAATCGGTAAATAAAATTTACCTACATATGGCCCTAAATAAGGTTGGGTTAAGCAGAGACCCATTGGGGGAATCCGCACGGAAAGGAGAAAGATTAAGAAACACATTTGCCAAATGCAACTGTCTGTTCTCGACAGAGGAGGAAAGAGCTTAGCAAATCCCAAGGCTGTTCCTCTAATACTAAGGCAATCCAACAGCAGCCCATGGTTAACAGTATTAAACGATGACGATAGATCTAGTAAAATGAGGACAGCTTTTTTTTCCTTGGTCGAGCGAAAGTCTAGCCTCCTCAGTGGCTTTAACTATAGCTGTGTCAGTACTATGGCCACATCGGAATCCAAACTGAGTTGGGTCCAGGATATGTTCATGTTGAATGTGGTTAACCAGTTGTTTATTCATAATCTTTTCTACTATCTTGGCTGGCCAAAGTAGATGAGAAATTGGATATTAACTGGTGGGATCCAAGGGGTTGAGAGTTGTTTTTTCATTACGGGAAGCACTGAGGCACATTTTTATTGAGTGGGAAAGACTCTTGACCTGAACACCTGTAGGAAATTTCAGAAAGTTTGGAGGCAATAATATCTGATGTTAATTTGGCTGCCATCAGGAGACAAGGATTGTGAGGTGACCTGTCTTAGTGGATTTAATGAGTTCAACTACCTCCTCCTTGGAAGGACAGGTGAACTCTCTGAGGATTGCACTCTCAGGATATGATCTTGAGGAAGTCAGATCCTTTGTGGGGGTGATATTAGCGGAAAACTTGTTATACACCTCTTTCACTTTTTGTTGAAAGAAATCAGCTAGGGTATTACAAAATGCTTGGCTCACATCCTCCAGGTTGAGGTAGGATTTTTTTTCTTTATCTATCGTACCTTTATAGTTCGTCAAACAAAACCTGTATTTCATTTTCTCTGATTCATTATAATCTTGTCTCCATTTTTTTTCATGCCTTCTACATCTTTGTTTTAGGCTTCCAAGTTCCTCGGAACACCAAGGGGCTGAGGATTTACCTCTCTTGGACTTTGACACTCTAACTGGTGCCAACGTACTAGCTACTGCATGCAGCCACTGTGAATTATTTTGCTCAGCTATATTGATGTTCTCTGACTACTCTGGTAGCGATTCCGCTAAGATTCCATTAAATGGATCCGATTGGATTTTGTGCCAAGCCCGTGAGGTCGCAGTGGAATGGTGAGCTTTTACTACACGTTCTGACTGCTTACTATTTAGATTGAATAAAACTCCATAAGAGTAGCGTACTTATGTCAAAAAAAGAGGCAGTATTAGTAAAAATTCCATCAAGGGTGGGTCCTGCATTATGTGTAGGGCCTCCCACCATTTGTGTGAGGCCTAGACCTAACATGGTTTGTGATAAAACCGCTGTATCATTTTCTGTTAGTAACTCTAAGTAAAAGTCAAAATCCCCTAAGACAAGTAATCATTTGAGAGAAATTTGGATTCAAGGAGATTGCCAATATCCTGTGCAAAGCTGATTCTGGGGCCTAAAGGCTTATACAGTAATAGACCTTTAAAGGTCTGAGTTTTTGTAACTTCAATGCAGAAGGAGGCTGCCTCAAATAGTGGTGTTAACAAAGGATGAAAGATGGCTGCCAGGTCATCTCTACAGATTATGGCAAGTCCCCCTCATTCCTTCTGTGATTTGTCCAGTCTGTATATTGTGTACCCTTCTGGGATAGCTACAACCATATCAGGGCAAGAAAAGGCTCTGCCTAGGACTCAGTGACAAACGCCAAGGATGGTTAATGGGTATCAGCAAAAACAGAAACTACTAGAGTGTTTCACTAAGGACCTGACATTAACATAGGTACATAGCAGTTTCGTTCCGGCAGCTAGGGTATCTGTCTGTACCTCTGGGATGTCTTAAATATAGTTGTCAAGCCTCCCCGTCCGACTGCCCGTGCCGCACACTGTGTGGCCATAATCTATCGCAGTCGGATCGGGGGACGCAGATTGGGCTATGCTTGTCCCGATTTGAATGTGCCCCCTGCAGTGATCTGAGAGGTCACTTTGGGCTCATGTTAAAGACTTTGAAGTTGCTGGGCTAGTCATTGCAGTCTTGAAGGTGCGAGGACAGCCGCTCAGCAGTGAAGTGTGTTGGCAGCATTCGAAGCCGCGCACTTCACCAACGATTTGAGAGAGAGAGAGAGAGCTCAGGGATTTTCTTAGTCAGTCAGGGTGTAGTGTAGTTCAAATTCATTTGTAGAATCACTTTAGGGTAGCTAGCGTCTTGTTTGCGACGTGGAGTTAGATAGAATATTAATATATTTTTTAAATAGGGGTAGAGTGTAAATATTAGAGAAACAGTTTAATTGAGTATCAGTTCCACTCACCTTCACCTCACGGAGGTCCGCGCCAAGGAGAAGAATCCAGTCTTCATAACCGCAAGTACCTGAAAGAAAAAAGATAAAGTTTTAGTATATTATATATTTGGATACTGTCTGATAATTTCAATTTGAGTACGGTCTAGGAAACCTCATTAGCTATAAGTTAATGGTACTAAAAGACTCATAGAAGATAGGCTAAGCCATAACAAAAGTGGGGTAAGCAAATCCATAAATGAAGAGAGTTAAAATAGTGCAAAAAAATAAGTCAGAGAAGTTTATTAAATTGATGTTATTTAATTGCAGTTTGCATAGAAGTGTTATGCCAGAAGAAGCAACAGTGGGTGCCTAGCGGTGCAGAAGTGAACCCAGAAGCAAGGCAGTCTCTTCTCTGTCCCCTTCCTCTTCCCCCTGTGGGGTTCATGCAAGAGCTTGTAACTAGAGAACTTGTGTGGAGGTCTGCAGGGGGAATTTGGAACTTGCAACATTCTGCTCCTGTGAGTGTACTGAGAACAATGAATATACTAGTTGGGCCTTGACAGAGTGAAGTGCCCTTATTGTGAACTCACCCGAGCAGAATGGCAGAGGGTTATGATTTGAAGAGTCTCGGGAAAATTCTAGAAGTAATTCAGCAAGAGTTAATGGGGGTTAGAGAGGAGAACAAAGACCCTTCTGGGAGTCACCGTGATGTTGGATTCTGGGGCCCCAGAGAATTTTTACGACATTGAATTTGCCTCCAAGGTGGGCTTAGAAGCAATTCGAAAGGTCAGAAGTGATGCAGTAAGGGCAGTAGATGGAACAAATTTATCGCAAGGACCAATCGTAAGCCACACTGAGCCTGTCAAATTAAGTACTTCGGAGAGTCATCTTGGAGAGATACAATTTAATCTTATCGACACCCCCAATTCCAACTCATTCTGGGACTACCATCGTTAACAGAACATAACCCGACAATAAATTAGAGTGAGAGAACCATGGTGTTAGACTCCGAGTATTGCACTGAACATTGCTATCATGAAAAAGTGGAAAACAAGAAAGAGAGTCCGCCCTCCCGGTTGTGCGAGAACAAGCTAATGGTGTGTATGGTTCAAACTGCAGAGCTCCCGGAAGAATATCAACAATTCACCGATGTGATCAATGAAACAGAGGCAAAAAAATTACCGCCGCATCAGTCTTATGGTTGTAAAATTGGTCTGGAACCAGGAGTTAATCTACTGTGCAGCAGAATTTACGCTGTCACTGAAAAGGAAAATCAGTATTTGAAGGACTATTTGCACAGGTTTTTAGAAAATGGTTTCATCCGACCCTCACAGTCTCCACTCTCTTCACCACTCTTCTTCATTCCCAAGAAGGATGGTGAATTAAGGACTTGAATTGACTATTGTGCACTGAATAGAATAACTATTAAGAATCATTATCCCTTACCTTTGATTTCAGTTGGATCAACTGAAAGGTGCTATGGTTTTTACGAAATTAGATTTGCAGGGTGCTCACCACCTTTACAGAGTGCGTGAAGGAGACGAGTGGAAAACGGCCTTCAGAACCAAATATGGATTATTCGAATATCAGGTAAAGCCATATGGTCTCTGCAATGCCCCAGCGGCATTCCAATACTTTATCAACGATGTGTTAAAGGAATGTATTGATTAATGTGCAGTTGAAGACATTGACAATATTTTGATCTATTCATCTACCAAAGAGGAACATCAGTTATAGGTCAAAAGAATCTTACAGCGACTAAGAGAAAACAGTCTGTACGCTAAGTTAGAGAAATTTGCCTTTGGAGTGAATTCGGTGGATTTCTTAGGATTCATCATAAACCAGAGGGTCTGACTATGGACAAGAAAAAGATTGAAGTGGTACTTGAATGGCCTCCTCCAGCAATTGTGAAGGAAGTACAAAGCTTTATTGGCTTTGCCCCAATTTCTACAGGAGATCCATTTTCTCAGAAGGTCATACCAATCATCAGACTTTGAAAAAAGGGAACTCCTTTATAATGGACAACTGGGAAAGAAGAAGCCTTTCAGTCAATCAAGAAAAGATTCACCTCAGCACCAGTTTTGCTACATGCTGATCCAAGTAAAAACCTTTTACGTAGAACCTGATGCTTCAGAGCAAGCTATCAGAGGAGTCTTGTCACAACATCATAAAGAAATCAAACAGTTGCATACAATCGCATATCGTTCAAGGAAACTGCTTCCGGCGGAAATCAATTACACTATTACTGAAAAAGAATTATTAGCCATCAAGGAAGCCTTTCAGGAGTGGAGACACTATCTTTTAGGGGCAAAGCATGTAGTGACAGTATTTACGGACCAAAGGAATTTGCAATTTTTGAAATCAGCCAGAACCCTGACTCCTCGACAACTACGATGGTCTCTATACTTCGCTGACTACGACTTTGTCATCACACATCGACCAGGCAAGAATAATGGAAAGGCGGTTGCTTTATCCAGATTAGATACTGAAGGGAAGAAAACGTTTTTGGAGGAGCTGCAAATCTTTCCTGAAAACAAAATAGTTGGGGCCACTGTGAAGGAATCAATAGAAGAAAACATCAGGAAAGAAATGACGCTTGAGGAAATGCGAAAGTGGGTTTAAGAAGGTCCTGGGAGAGAGATTCACCAGCGATTGCCTTACCATGCAGAAACCTTGTATTTGCCAACTCGTGAACTTCAACAGCAAGCATTGTTTGACTGCCAGGACAGTCCCTTAGCCAGTCATCCAGGAATTCATCGTACAGAAGAATTACTTAAGAGACAATTTTGGTATCCTAGCGTGACAAAAGATGTTCAACAATATGTAGGAGGATGCGAGACTTGTGCACGAGGGAAGTTGGATCTGCGAGCCCCTCAGGAGCTGTTACAACCCTTACCCACTCCTCCTCACCCATGGCACACTGTTACCATGGACCTGATATTGGATTTGCCCTCCAGTCAGGGATACAGTTCAATATTAATAATGGTGGATGCTTTTTCAAAGATGGCTCACTTTGTCGCCTTAAAGGGAAACCCAAATGCCAAACAGTTAGCCATGCAGTTCAATCAGCATTTGATTAAGATTCATGGAATTCCTAATATTCTGATTACTGATCAAGGATCTCAATTCTTGTCCCATTATTGGAAGGCCTTTACTAGAAAGCTGGGCATAGAAACTAGGTATTCCACTAGTTTTCACCCACAAACTGATGGTCAGACGGAGAGAACCAATCAGGAATTAGAAAAATACTTACGGTTGTTTCTGTTAGATCAGGAAGGTGATTGGCCAGATCTCCTTTGGGCAGCTGAGTTCGCACACAACAATGCTAAAAATGCTTCCACAGGGTTTTTCCCTTTCTATTTAAATTATGGGCGGCACCCAAACGTTTCTGTAGCATTTCAAGAGGTGATGGTGCCTGCCGTGCAAGATCTAGTTCAACATCTACCAAAAGTTAAAGAATCAGCAACTAGGAATTTGGCGCTACCAAAAGAACGTTATAGATTAAGTGTGAATAAGAAGAGGAGACCAGTGGCAAATTTGCAGGTGGGATATAAGGTGTGGTTTAGCACTAAGAATCTGAGGCTCAGAGGAAATAGAAAATCTCAGCCCCGTTTTGTAGGTCCATACTCAGTAGATTAGAAAATAAATCCAGTGATTTACAGGTTAAAACTCCCTTTGCAGGTCAAAATACATTTGTCTTTCATGTGTCTCTGTTAAAAAAGGTGTCGCCATATTTTGAGGAGTCACAACCTCCAAAACCATTGTTGATTGAAGTCAAGGACGAATATGAGGTTAAAAAGATTCTAGATTCATAAATGACTAGAGGAAAGACATATTATTTGATGAATTGGAAAGGCTATGGATCAGAGGAAAGATCTTGGGAGGAGCAATCTGATGTGCATGCTCCTAGATTAATACGAGCCTTTCATCATCAGTATCATCACAAAGCCAAGCCAGGAGGCTTGGCCTTGCGGTGGGGCACTGTCAAGGCTCCCCGCCCGACTGCCCGTGCCGCACACTGTGTGGTCGTAATCTACCGCAGTTGGATCGGGGAAAGCAGATTGAGCTATGCTTGTCCCGATTTGAATGCAACCCCTGCAGTGATTTGAGAGATCACTGGGGGCTCGCGTTAAAGACTTTGAAGTTGCCGGGCTAGTCATTGCAGCCTTGAAGGCGCGAGGACAGCCGCTCAGCAGTAAAGTGCGTTGGCAGCATTCGAAGCCACGCACTTCACTAACGATTTGAGAGAGAGAGAGAGCTCAGGGATTTTCTTAGTCAGTCAGGGTGTAGTGTAGTTCAAATTCATTTGTAGAATCACTTTAGGTTAGCTAGCGTCTTGTGTGCGACGTGGAGTTAGATAGAATATTAATATATGTTTTAAATAGGAGTAGAGTGTAAATATTAGAGAGACAGTTTCATTGAGTATCAGTTCCACTCACCTGTTCACCTCACGGAGGTCCGCGTCAAGGAGAAGAATCCAGTCTTCATAACCACAAGTACCTGAAAAAAAAGATAAAGTTTTAGTATAAAAATATTTGGATACTGTCTGATAATTTCAATTTGAGTACGGTCCAGGAAACCTCAGTAGTTATAAGTTAATGGTACTAAAAGACTCATAGAAGATAGGCTAAGCCCTAACAAAAGTGGGGTAAGCAAATCCATTGAGAGAGTTAAAATAGTGCAAAAAAATAAATCAGAGAAGTTTATTAAATTGATGTTATTTAATTACAGTTCGCATAGAAGTGTTACGCCAGAAAAAGCAACAGTGGGTGCCTAGCGGTGCAGAAGTGAACCCAGAAGCAAGGCAGTCTCATCTCTGTCCCCTTCCCCTTTCCCCTTGTGGGGTTCTTGCGAGAGCTTGTAACTAGAGAACTCATCTGGAGGCCTGCAAGGGGAAATTTGGAACACACAACATTCTGCTCCTATGAGTGTACTGAGAACAGTGAGTATACTAGTTGGGCCTTGAAAAAAGTATTATCCCATGTCTCGCAAAGTGGTAACTGGGCTCAATAATCTTGGCAGGGTAATTTAAAATTAGGTGACAACAGTGATAGCTTAACATGGATGGGTCATCTGGGAAGTGACAGGAACATATGGCAAAAAAAGGACTGCCACAACAGTACTTCTTTCAAAGTAGAGCGTCCAAAGAGCGTCTAGGGAACTGAAACCATTAATTTACAGACCCTCCTTAAATATTCATTTGTGCTCCTACTAGGAGGCAAACCTGGGTTCAGCACAAAGAAAGAAGAGGAGGTTACTTTTCTTTCTAAAGGATTGTTTCTGAAATTGAATAGTAGAGGAAAACAGCATTTACAACAGGGACGGAACCATTTGTTCCATTACTGCACAAGCATCACCACCCTTGCCTTTACCATGCATATGCCTTTATCAGCTAAGGAAGTCAGCACTCCAGATTCAGAGCGGATGGACAGGGAGAATAGAAGGAACAAGAAGGATCTGGATAGGAAGGTTCAGGAGGCAGCTTGGTAAGTCGGGCTGGGGACCAGGTTTTAGGGCCCAGGGTGGGGGGGTTGGGTAGTCTTTAGGGCTGGTGGTCGGTTTTAGAGCTCAGGGCAGGGGTCTGGGGTGATTTTATGGCTGGGGTCTGGATCGGTTTTAGGGCTGGGGGCTAGGTTTTAAGTCTCAGAGTGTGGGGCGGTGTTAGTTTTTAGGGCAGGGTCGTTTGCAGGACTGGGGCGGGTTTTAGGGCTCAGGGTGGCAGGCTTGGGTCTAATCTTTACCACAGATATGCCTTTACCAATCATGTCTTTACAACAAAATTTGTTGTAAAGGCATACATAGTAAAGATATGGTCGTAGTAAAGACCGTGTTGTTAAGGCCTGCAATATAATCACATGCGTGGTTCCATCATATTACCATAGTAGGATATTAAAGAAGGAACAAAGATGGCTTTCTTGAATGAGTGGCTCTGGGAAATATATACATAAAGGGAGAAGTAAAGTCCTAAAATGGAAATGATAAATTTGCCAGGTCTGGGCAGATGGAATTTTCAAATCACTAGATTAGTCACATAAAAATAATGGTGCCCTACTACCGCCTCTTCAGAACATTCCAGGACCTGGAATAACATTTGTAAAAAGAAAGAAGATTCTGTGTGACTGTGAGGGAAAAAAACGGAACGATTCTGTACTGCTGTTGGCATTTGGGATGTCTTCAAAGGTCTTACTTGGGCTCTTTTTGCAGCTATGTGGCACAAAAGGCTGAACAGCTGCTTGCTAAAAGAAGGCCCACCTGACCAGTTGGAACTGGCCTCTGAGAGGGCCCTGGCTGGAGAAAGATCAGGGGCCATATGAACAAAAAGATTTAGCATTTTTTAACCGACAGAATCACAATTTTGTTCTGTTAAGAAATGCTAAATTGCCTTTCCATAGACAGATAGGGAATCGCAAAATGTGACTTCTACCCAGTAGAAAACACATTTTGCGATTCCCTAAATACTAAATTGCACATAGGGATTTCCTGTTTGCAATTTCCTAAGCACATGTACAAAGCATTTCCTGAATGCGAAATGGACATTTAGAAAATGCTATTACCATCGAACCATGTTCAATGTTGCGTTCACATATCCCTAGCGCATTTGTGTGCTTTACATGTGCACCACTTCTTTTTTTTTGGGGTGCATGAAGGGGGGCCTAAGGCTCATAGGCACCCTTGGTTTTGCATTTCCTATTAGGAAATCACCAATTTAGAAATGCAAAACCATCCGGAACTGTGGGCCTTTGAGAATTAATAGTTTAGTAATTCCTAAATAGCGATTTCCTAGAAGCGATTCCTACTCCGTAGGAATAGCTTTTAGGAAATCAATATTTTTGCATGTTCCATTTTGCATTTCCTAAATAGTGATTTCCTGGGATTCGGTAGTAGGGAAATGCAAAATGAAAATTTCGTACATATGGCCCCTGCTGCCTTGAAGCCTGTCCTGAGGAACTGAGGTCTGTAGAAGAGTCTGGCAGTTATGTTCGCAACATCAAGAGGCCCTTAGTAATTTTATTTGCTTTTGGTGGACCATAAAACAGTCATGAGGTTTATCCAGTGAGAGAGCACTATCGGTGGGCAAGACTTCAAGACCTGTCCCACTTAGAGCAGTTTGCTGTGAAGAAAAAACCTTCAGTGGGTCCTGGCATTAAAGATATTTGACCTCGCAGGGTCCTGCATAGTTCAGCATTCAGCCTTGTCCTACTGGATGATTTTTAGAACCAAAAAGTGACTACGTTCAAAGGTAAAACTTGGGACCGGAACGTGAAACTAAAGATAAATTGCGGCAAATCCACGTCTCTTGTAACTACATTCAACTTTGACTGATTAGAGCTTTTGCAGCCAAGGCTTAAGGAGTTCAGCAGCGAGGTTTGACTTTGAGGGATTCTTATCAGCTTCAACATCCTACCTTGACTTACTGAAGGGTTTTGATAACTAGAAAATGAACAGTCCCAAGCTATCAAGCTTCGTCCAGTGGTGTAAATCCATTGAGGATCACTGACTCCGAGACTTTTAGAAGATGTTGAGAACTTGAGAACAGGTAAGGAGAAGAGAAGATACAGGAGCTCTTCCTGGGGAGTTCCACTATCAGGAATACATGGACTGAACTGTCACTTGCTAGTGGCCTGGTCAGCACACTTGACCTCAGACAACAGGTGGAGGTAGTTCTAAATTTATAAGGTGTAAGGTCAGTGCACAAGTATCAAATAATATGACTTGGTGTAGAGAATAGAGAAGAATTACCTGCTAGCTGAGTGAGTAGCTTACTCTGATCCAAGGAGGTGTTGGCGGTAATGAGATTAGATGTACACTAGGATACCAGTGGTGAGTCCCAGGATACCAGAGAGTAGAAAACTCAGGAACAGCAGCAGATGAGTAGTAGGACAAACAACGTTTAAACAAGACAAGCTATCAAGCTCTGAAGAGCAACAGGAAAAGACTAATTATCTGATTCTATCACTGAGTCTAGGGGTTATTTTACACAGTTGTGGTTGCACACAGGTGTGAGCAGAACTTACTGTGCGTAAATGTCTCTGTGCCCAATTTCATCCTCACGCCAGACCTGGAATCCTGACAGTAGCTCAGCTTACCCAAGCCCGCTCCAATATTGGTGGCCTGAAATCATGGTTAGGTTATGGTCTTCTGTGAACATTGACATTCAGTGGTGCTTTGTGTTCTCTTGGTTCAATAGGCCTTCAAATTCTAAAGACCCACATTTCCAGTTCCTCTTATTGAGTTTTAATATTTTTTTGTCTTTTTGCTTATTAATTTTTGTGACTCTTTAGAATTGGTTTGGAATATTTTTTACTTTTGTTCTGAACTTTAATTGTGTTGTAAACTGTTTAAACCTAGCACCCGTGTCTCTGGGATATTGTCCATTGTTTGTGCAATTAACTCAAAGGGTTTAACAGCGATTCACCTAGAACTGCGCTACTGTGACCTAACAAGACTGTGTTTATTAAGTTAAAAGGAGTTCCTCTCTCTGAAACTAACAATTCAGTTTCTGACACACGCACCCCCTGATAAAAAGGGACTCCCGGGGATTCCCTTGCCAACACTATGATCATGTGCGGTACAGATGAGGAATCCCCCTTTATGGCACACATGTGCGCCGTATCAGCAAGGGCCATGCACCCTCACCCCAGGAAAGGTAACATGATATTTGTAATTACCAGTGCATCGGACTCTGGACGATTGACTGCAGTTGTCTCCAGTTTCCTGACCTGCAATCCGCAGCAGTTTAAACCGTCCTAACTAACGCTCACGTGGGATGAAATGGGGGAAACGTGGCTCTGGACAGCCCTGATCCAAGTGTAGACAGGGTTGCTGGGAGACCTGTTGGTACAAGTTGATGAAGTGGTGGATTCACAAGAGAAAAATGGGCGGGAAACCTGGTACAGCCGTGGTATAGCGGAAACCCAAAAGGGCTTAAAGTAGGAAATATTGGGACATTGAGAGAAGGGTATTAAAGCTAATTGGTGATGAGTTGATTTCCTAAAGGAAGGAGAGATATAACTATTATTATCTATTGTCTCAAAGATGAAGTCATAATAGTGTGTACAGGAAAAATAGTCCAGGGGTGCAAATGGCTATCCTTATCCTCTCCCAAAGTGTAGGCTGAATAGGTCTTGCAGGCCATCTCTGCAATCAAACTATGCAAACCTCAGACTACAAAAGAATGCTGTACACTCCCAAATCAAATTAATATTGCACTGTGAAATGAGTTGAGAAATACACCCTCCTTGTGAAAACTGAGGTGAGAGTGGTATCCAAACTGAACAAATATTGGCAACGCCAATGAGCCTAGCTTATAACTGAACGAGCCTCTTTGATCACTGGGAGTCTAGGCACTCAATAACTCATCAAACGTGCACTCTGTCACTCATATATCTATTCACTCACTATTTTAATCGTGCATTCATGAACTCACCCATCTTCAACTAAACAAACACAACAAAAATACTGTAGATAAATTAAAAGACTTAAAGCAAAACAAAAACATGGAAACCCACTTCCTAAACATAGCAGACATATGCTTGCAATAAAATATAAATAATTTACAAAATTAAACACAGTAGAGGGCGCCATCCTGGAGGAGTATTGCATCTAGTGCATACACCATATAATAACAATCCACTCTTAAAAGCATCGTATTTGGACACAATATAGGAAACACCGATATAGTGGGACAAAATATCGTGTCAAAAAGATCAAGGACAAGAATACTGTATTGGCAATTTTCTATGGGTAAGTAAAGTATTACTAAATATAAATTCACATATATGTACCTTGACAATACATATATATCTTCAAGGAATGCAGATTTGGAGTTAGTAATAGTAAATTTATACTTACCAATTTGCACTTACTTTCTCAATTTTTTTGTCCTCGATATTTTTGACACACTATTCTGTATATACCCCAGGCCTAATTATGATGTTGGGTTGAAATCCATTTAAGAGCTCGTCAGAGGCTTTCCGCCCAACATCATAGGTTTCCATCCAACCGCTGTATTACAATACAACCGATTGGAGGGAAACCCACGGGGGAATTCCGCTGTGCTTCCAACGGGCTCACAGAGCCCATTGGTGCTTGGTGGAATAGTAATCCCATAATAGTGGAGTGGTGTGGCTCACTGGTTAGAGGCAGCAGACCCAGAAGCAGAAGACGGCCTGGGACCAGGGTTCAATTCCCGACGCGGCAGGGTTGTGGACTAGGGCCAGCGGACTCGATAATTCTCGCTTCGGTGCCTACTCTAACCACGGATCACACTCGGCAACTCTGGGTATTAGCTTGCCTCATCTCCACAACGGCCCCCCACATTCGCTGGGGATGCCTGGTTTCACCTTGGAGATACCCTGGAGGGACCATCTCACAGGGATAACCAGGACGGGTTCCCCAGCGGTCTACAGCGCCACGACACCTCAGGGCAGCAGTGCGCTTTACAAGACACATACATTTACATTTAATGATGGCGGAGCCAGCCTTGTCTCTGCTGTCGGGATTATGATGTCCCTTTCCACCTGCCCTTTCATGGCGGTCTGCCCACCATGAAAAGGTGGGTGAAAAGTGACTTTGGGGGCCCCTAGCAGGGCCTCCTTCCACTCTGACCCTCCGCTATGAGGCCGGAGGGGGGGCACCAAAGCATCCCTGCACCATGTGGCTGGCACCGCATGGTGCCTGCCACATGATGCAGGGATGTTTGAAAACATGAATTTTTTGATTGCAGCTTGTGCTGTGGCCCTTTTCTGTCCGCCGCACAAGCTGCTATTGAAAAATGGATGTTTCCTATTGACTATAGGCGGTTGAATCTTAATTCAGCGGGTGGAACCGCCGACTTATAGTCTGATGGTTCCATTCCGCTATGGTGTCCGTAGGATGCTCGTCCGACCGACATTGTAATTAGGCTCGATATTTGCATTTCCAATATTCTCTCACTGATCCTAAAAGCACATTGGTTTCAACACATGATTTTCACAATAAATCCGTCAGTGAGAACTGCCTTTTTGCAATTTTTCACAATAAACATATCAGACCTATCAAACCTGATATAATTTCTTCCAATGTACCAGACCTATAACATTAATTGTTGGCTTTTCTCAATAAGTGACTCAGGACTATTATATTTGGTATAAACAGTCTTAAAATTGAGTTAGTGGTTGCATGTGATGCCCACCGAAACTCATTTATGAAAAACTACACATATTTTTATTCATCAGACTTTTCATCGAGAACAAGAGAGAGAGAATCACCAAAGGCAAAAAAAAGAGAAAGATGGAAAAAAATTGTGAGAAAGAGAGAAATCAGGGAATGTAAAAGAACATACAGTCTGGTGTTGGATGAAAAAAGCTAGGTGGAATCAAGAATACACAGCAGTGCGATTCAGCACACCCAATATTCATAGCATCAGCCCCAGATTTCTGAGCAAATCTTTAGGCTCCGGTACTTTTTCTAATACAAATTAAGCACTGTATAAGCTTTCCCACAAGACAGCTATCAGGTACACAGTTAAAATTGCAAACGTGCAAAATTACAGTTGGGGAAACAATATTAGTTAGCTAATATTATCAAAGTTCTGGGTTGGAGCCGGGTCAAGACTTATTTGCAAATGGCTGGTTGCAAAGTTAAAAGGCATAGTGAGCAAAAGAACGATGGGTTGTTATGTTACCCAAACGATTGACAGTGGTTAGACAGATTGCAAGCATTCGTCACATCAAATTCTGTGTGTTTGACATGCCACCCTAAGTGGCAAGGGTAAGCCCACCCATGGGTTCCCTGCTTACTGTGGCACTGGAATCAAGCTATACCCAACTGAAAAGTCCAAATCAGGGTGAAACTGGTTTGCTTGTGTTCTGGTCACGGGAGGACCTGGTCGGTAGTTCAGGCGGGAATGTTCCTATTGGATCAAGATCAAGTCTGATTTGCATGTGGCTATGTCCAAACTGATAATGCACCGTGAACAAAATAAATATCAGTTGGAATGCTACTGGAGTGATTGCTAGTGGTTAGGCAAATTGCAAGCATTCCTCCCATCCCATTGTGCGTGTTTGATCTACCTTTAGAATCTGCAGCATGTGAAACAAAAGACACAAATTTGGCCAGGATACTGTTTGTGTTAAACGTTTAGGAAAGGCTAAGTGCAAAGTGCTCCATACATTTTTTTTTTAAAAAGCTTAGAATTGCTGGTAATGGCAGGGGTATGGGGTTGAAGTTCTTTTTCTGGTAATCACATATGGTCGAGTGATGGTTGTTCTGTTATGCCAGACCTAAAAATCAATTAGACCTGAGGGTATCACCAGTTATCAAGTATGAGGGTGAAGACCACTGACAAATGGAAAGTGGAAACCCCAGTCAATTGAGAGCATATAACTGGGGTGATCTGCAGCAGCTGGCTACATATATTAGAAACCATAAAGCAAGGGTTGTGACAAATTCAGTACACATTTACAGGAGCAGCCAAACATCTTCAATTAAAGCAAAGTAGAATCCAGGATTAGTTTCTGTTCTGAGCTTTCACAGACAGATAGATGAATGCCAAGAGGCACATTTGCTATCAGAATTCTTGTAGCCAAAAGCAGCCTTTCAGAGCAATTTTATATCTTGATGTTCTGTGCACAATGCTCAATTATAGAGAAAAGCAATATGATTTTTGACTGGGAAGAATCGGTAGGAGGAGAATTGCAGGTAAAAATGATGTAGTGGAAGGACTAGAAGAAAGGATGTAAACGGATAACATTGCTGGGTGTGGCCGGAGAGGAGAGAGTAGGATAGAGGAAGGGAAGTAGAGAGGCAGAGTGAGTGTTTGCGTGATTTCAGGAAAGAGAGAGAGAGACAGAAAAGAAAGGAGATAAGAGAGAAATAAGAGAGGGAGAAATAGATGTCGTGAAATAATGAGTGTGTGTTATCGGGGAGAGAACGTGTGTAGAAATGGAGAAAGTCATGGTGTGGTGGTGCAAGGGTGTTTGCCTGACAGGAATAAAAAAGCAGAGATGTATATTTAAATTGGCAGCAATCAATAGATAGATAGATAGATAGATAGATAGATAGATAGATAGATAGATAGATAGATAGATAGATAGATAGATAGATAGATAGATAGATAGATAGATACGTTCAGAAAACAAGTATTGGCAAGGACAATAGGTCTCGCCTGTGTGAGAGCTCTTGACTTTGCCAATGTCTTTTAGCCATATTGCAGAACACCAGGGCTGCTGTGAAGCATGAGTAAAAAGCAGAAAACAAGTTCTATAATGTGGCCTCTGCTAGCTAGTTCATAGCACTTTTTTTTGTTACGCCAGTGCCCCGCTATAGGAACACCAAACCCGTAGTTAGCACGCCCACTAGAGTAGGTGTTTTCTCCTGGTCTGGTGGGCGGTCCTTTGGTGTTCCCATCATGGTGCCTATTAAAAAGGCACCTCAATGGGAGCATCAAAGCACGTTCCTGCATGCTGTGCAGGAAAGGGGGTGCATGCAGACAGAGAGGTGCACCATATACCCCCCTGCATGCATCCCATGGCCCTGAGGCATCAGGAGACCCTGTAGGGCCCCCTTAGTTCCCTCACCACCATGGCTGCTGGCTCACTGCCATGAAAAGGCTGGTAGTGAGGAAGCTTGTACTATGCTGGCACCGCCAGCATGTTACTGCCTAACACCAGGATGACACTGCTGGGGTATGGCGGTTCCCCAGTGGTTGCAGCGGGCCTGTGGTGGTCCGACCGGCAAGCTCAAAATAGGGCGGTCAGACCACCGCTGCAGCGGTAGCCACCGTTCCACCACAGGTTTGGCGGTCCTGTGGACCACCAAACTCGAAATCACCCCCTCAGTGTTGATTTCATAACAGATTTACTGGAAACCAACAACTCACTACTAGCTGTGAAGTGTTTTAAATATTCTTGTTTGTTTGGCGTTTTTTTCCTTTTACAATGTTTTATATCGGTTGCCCTCTCTGCGTACAGGAGCGAACATTCATTGTGTTTTTATCTCTTCTGATGCACTTTATCTTGTATTTTAAATCTGTATTATTTCTCATTGAATGATGTATTTTTATGGCTCGATAACCAAACAAAAGTTTTACTGTCTGACTGGTTATGTCGCAACACTGGCCTAGATTTTTCTTGGGTCCTTCGGGATCAGATTCAGCACTCCTTAGACTCGGGGCAGTTTCAATCACCTCCTCGGGTGATTGGAGAACCCAAGAGATTTCTCAATCCCTACTGGATAACTAAACAGGAAAATACTCATTCCACTCATGAGGCCACTAGTTTCGTCATGAAATCCAGCCACATTGCCACCTAGAAGTGAATGTTTCTTGAAAAAAGATACATTTCTGGTTACTTCTTCACAGCCCCACTGAGTGGTCATATAGTGCCCTGCAATGTGACAATGTGCCATGAAAACTTTAGCAAACCCACTTATCATTGTCACCCCAAATCGTTCATCTTTTTCAAGGGTTTATTTTTGCTAGCATTAATATTTTGTTCATTTTACCACTCCTAAACAGAAGTACAGTGCCTATGCTCCTCCTTTAAACATGTTTGAATTGGCTTACCTGTGTGTGACATATTTAACTTGCCTACAAGTCACTAGTATGTGGTGTAGAAAATGCACTCAGAGCCTGGAAGTCAAATGCCGCCTGTGGATTGCAACATATTGTGAGCTATCCACAGAACAATGGTTTAGGCCTTGTGACAGGATGGGCTGAGCGTGGGGCATGTAAATCCTGATAGCACAGCAAGGGCAGCTGGGGAGGTTCGAGGAACTTCATTAACTTTAAAGGGACAGAGAGGAAGTGTGCCCATTCATAGTTATTGTAAGGAGAGACCTGTTGGAAGGAAGCCTTTGGTCCCCTTACTCACACTAGCCAGGCTGACTGGGATGCCAGTGGGGGAGGAAATACTCCCAGAACCAGTTTGGAACAGACACACGGGAGGTGACTGCTCATTTCCCTTTCTACAACTTATGGTGGACACAGTATCGCCACACTGAATTTCAGGCATGAGGTACACTGTGGGATTGTTTGCATTAGGGCAAACTGGAACTGCTGAACATTGGCTAGGGTTAACCCTGGAAACGTTTCCCCATTGCTTAGTGAGGGGCCAGGAATCCCCCACTAGCTAGTACAAACATTAAAACATTAATAACAAATACAAATGGTGTTTGTTAAATTCTTACTGCAATTGGGACGCTTAGATTTAGAGATATTCAAGTTTGGAGTAAAGCTGGTGTGCGCGGACGTGAACATTGCGACTAAAACTAAATAAACTTGAATTTCGGGATTTTGGAATTGGTGGTCATCATGGATTGAGATTGTACAAAAGCAGAGCGAAGTCAGAGTCTCATCAGTTCCCAAAGCAGTTTGTGTTTGCAGTCATCGGAGGTTCATCGTGGTATCAGTGTCTTGCAGTAGGAGTGTCGGATTGGCACTTTTGACTTTCTACTTTTTGCAGTATCTTGCAACTAAGATTTCATGGACATTACAGTTTTCATGATCATTACTATTTTCAAAGCCATGTATATTTGTACCTATTTTGTCCCTTCATTATTTTCACCACTTTTTTTGAGTTTTGCACTTTCTTACTTTATGCCTCTCCTGTTTCATCGTTGACACTTCCTAATTTTTGTCGGTTTGGAGTAGTTTTCATTAATCTGGTATTATCAGAGTAATTTGTTAATTTCGCCTTACTCCGTGACATGGAATTACTGATAATAACGCAATTACTCAAGCTCATGTAATTAAGAGTTGTTTGGGGGGCAAATTCTTCTGCAAGAGCACATTTAGTGAGCATGAGTGGCTGATGTTGCTCTTCTGTTCTGTTCCATTTAGCACTATTTTCTTAGCTCAAAATGCATCTTCGCATCTATTTTAATTGTGAGTGAGCCAGTAACAGCCTGTGGTTGGAGTGCTGCCGGGCGCTGACGTGGGCCGGGAAGCGGCAGGGTGGGGGGGGGGTAGTAAACTGCGGAATACAGCCACACAGAGGTAAGTACACAAACAAATAAATACAACTAATTTCGTTGCGCGTGCTGCATCGCTAAATCTCCAGCAGCGGCGAGGGATCTGTTGGGTGCGGTGGTGTGTGGTGGGTGTCTGGAAGGAGAAGTGGATGCAGCGGTGGTCGGTCCAGAGGAGTTCAGTGGTGTGGCTGAAGGCGACGTGGGGGCTTGTGGAGAAGATGGGGTCAAGCGTGTGGCCGGCAGAGTGGGTAGGCGTTGTGACGAGTTGCCTCAGTCCGAGGTTGGCGAGGTTGTCAATCAGGGTTGTCGAATTGCTGTCATTGTTGTTCTCAAGGTGAAAGTTCAGGTCTCTGAGGAGGATGTAGTCGGTGGAGGTCAGGGCGTGCGTGCTGATGAAGTCGGCGATGAAGTCGCTGAACTGGGGTCAGGGTCTGGGGGGTCTGTAGATGAGGGTGCCTCTGAGGGTGGAGTTGGGGTCTGTGTAGATCTGGAAATGCATGTGTTCGGTGGTGCTGAGAGTGTCGTCGGTGCTGGTCGAGACCCTGATGCTGTCCTTGTGGACGATGGCGATTCCTCCTTCGACTCCGTTGGTGCGGTCTCTGCGGGTGATCTTGTAGCCGTCTGGGATGGCTATCACGATGTCGGGTGTGGAGGAGTCGTTCATCCAGGTCTCTGTTAGGAAGGCGACGTCCGGGGATGATGTGTCGAGCAGGTCCCAGAGCTCGACGGCGTGCTTGCGTGCGGAGCGGGTTTTCAGTAGGATGCATCAGATGTGGTTGAAGTCTTTCTTGGCGGGTTCTTCGGTGGCTCTGAGGCTGGTGTAGCTGCAGTTCTGGCACCTGAAGGGACAGTGTGTGCGTTTCGGGGTGGCCTTGAAGCAGGTGTGGGTCCGACCGGGGTTGAGAGCGTGGAGTGTGCTGGCATCGTAGCGGTGGAGGTCATCGTGGCGGGTGCGGGGACCAGGGGTTCCGGCGCTGGGCGCGGTCCAGGCCTGGATGGGCGCAGATGGCCGCCATATATGGGGATGTGGGAGGGAGGAGCAGCTGTAAGGCGGGAGGCGGGAGGCAGGGGCAGCAAATGGACATTGAGGAGTGTGCATTTTGCCCCAAGAAACTATTCTAAATGCCGGCAGTAGTTTGGGGACAAATCCTACCCCAAATGCAAATTTAGCAGGTGTGAACGGCTGCTTGTGCTGCTAGTCATGTTCTATTGCAATCAGCGCTGTCGCTAGGCTTAAAATGTTTCCTTGTGTCCATTTTGGATGCAAGGGGGCATTTGTGCGGTAAGAAATTAGCACTACAATTAATCTTCTAGCATAATTCTGTGTAATCTTGCTGAATTTTTAGGTAATTTCACATGATTACGCTTCACTGAATAATTCAAGTCAAGCCCATCCTTAGCATTTTTCCAAGGAATTACAACAATGGAACTTAATTTCAACTCATGTGTATTGAAATCTACAGTAAATCCGTAAGAGAGTCTCTCGTAAGGACAACACTGTAAGTTTTGTCTACAAGTAGTAAGCATTATTTTCCTATATATTCATGTACTGTATTGAATTTATAGAAGAAGGGCTGAGATAGAGACTTTGTGTCTTGAGGTTAAAGGATTGCATATGACTTGAATATTACAAGGTTCTTTCTCTAATATGGTATTGTGTCATTACAGACTTACATGAGAAGATTAGAGGCTAAGTGTGATGAGCCCCATATAAGTATTTTCTCTCTCTCTTCCTATTTTCATTTTCCCCTCTGTATGGGCTCCTGTGATTTCTTTTACAGTTAGAGATCATGGCCTCTCTGTAGAGGGGAATAGAATTAGCTTAATGGCACCCTTGCAGGCCAGTAACAACAATCTGTGAACTACAATACCTTTCTGGACCTGTAAAGATTTGAAAAGGACTGCACACGCTTGTTGTAATATGAGAGGAGCTCTGAAGGACTGCATCTGCTCCCTTTTGTATCTAGGACAAAGAGGTGGACTCCTACGGTCAATGGCTGGCCTCCTGTGTGGCTACAGGGACACAAGAAGCTGAAGAACCACTTTTTCCTGGATTGCCAGTTGCCCATTCCCAAATGACTTTCACTGGACCTTGCTCTGGGCCTTTGCTTGATTAAGCCCTAAAGTTATAAGAGTTTCCCCGAAGTCTTGGAGCCTTAGGTGAAGTATTGAGACTTAGAAGGTTTCTGACTTCAAGCCACCGGAGGACCAGAACCAACCACCAGAGATGATCCAGCAACGGTGCAATTTTGGTGAGCTGAAGAAATATGTTTGTCCTACTTGGAGCTTCTCCACAGCAGCACATCAGTTTAAGTGGGCCCTTATGAAAAGGTAACTGAACTCCATGGAGTACTCTCTGAATACAGCTTGCTGCATTGCCCCACAGGAAGAAAAGGACTTCCATTTCAGAGAGGACATCATGGCTTGATGTCTTGTACCTTGGCAGGATCTGGGGCCACCCACTCAACTGAGAAATAATATTTGAAAAAGCTGATATATTGCCAACACTTGTCATGGTGAAGAACAAATCCACAGCCTTTGCAACACTTTCTGGAGTTAGGAGTGATGTTTCTCAAAGGAGCGTGCAAATACCAGTATGTCAAATGAATGATAAACCTTGTTAATCTGGAGAGTCCTTCCCACATACTGTTCTGTGAACCCTCGCTGCACTGGAGATGCAAAAATGTTGTCTTTTTTATCAGAAGAGGACGAGGTATGCAGAAAAATGTTTTAATATTATTTGACCCTGGGTCCAGTAAGATCTGGTGCTACCTGGACCATAGATCCACTTTAGAAAACCAACAGAATTTGTTAATTTCAACCACCAAGTCATTAACAATGGCAGTAAGGTAGGGTGCACCATCTTCCCTTTCAGGCAACCATCTTCTCTTCCAGGCAACCGATTGCTAGAAAAATGACATTGAATTCTTTGCGGAGACGGTCCATTTCATTAGCATGCACACTGTATGTAAGCGGGATGAGGAGGAGTCTGTCAGGTCTCTGGCAGCTCAGGAGCTTGCCTACTCTCCTTAGTTACACACAATTTTGGTAACCTCACCGTGGGTGATGTTATTGCCAAACATTCCAGTTAGTGGCAGAGGTTTGGCGTATCTATATGTATATACTCTCAACTAGGTGGGTCGTATTTATGGTGGTTACTTAAGGTCTCATAAGTCTCTCATGCCATCACATTGACTGATGCACCAGCGTCAATGGTGGTAGGTACAGGCCAGTCACCTATCAGTACCTGATATTTTGGGGTGACTGGATGGCTTTTTGCTCAACTGCATTCATCATGTATACCTTTCCATTTTCAAGGGTCACTCCAGGGAGAGGCAAAACAAAGCTCATGGTTTCCTTTGGGATCATATTCTGGGGCTGAGATGACCTGCACACTTTGGTGAAGTGGTTCATTTGAAGTGGTTCATTTTTCCACACATGGAACACTTCTTCCATCTGGCAGGTTGGTAGCCATGATGAGGGAGGCACCCCCTGTGTGGGCTCAGATGCTCCTCACTTTTCGGCATATTAGAAGACTTGATAATCTGATTGACGGGTTCATGTTTGATGGATTTGCGAAAGGCAGCTTCCACGTGATATGCCCTTGCCTTCAGGGGTTTTTCACCCTCCTTAATGCCAGGATGTGTTGTAGCATTTTTATGTGTTCCTGAAGCATCTGCTCTCTCAGGTTGGTGGACGCATATTTATGGATGAATTGAGCTCTAATTTCCTCAGTCTTGTCCTATAAGTACACGTAGTTGCTCACCAGCTGCTTCAACTGGTCATAGATAGTATCAACATATTCATCAAGACTCTGTTGGGCAGGGCAGAGTAGGAAGTGTTCATAGTCAGGATTGGCCATGGGCGTTTTCTGATGATCACATAAGGGCAGATGACAGCTGTGCTCTCATGTCAAACCTACAAGTTTTCGACTTGAGGGTATCAATAGTTTGCAAGTACGAGGGAGAACACCCCTGATAGATGGAAAGTTGAAGCACCAGTCAAATTAGAGAAAACAGCTTGGGTGATATGAGGCAGTTGCAGGCGCATATTACAAACAATAATGCAAGGGCAGTGACAAGGTCAATGCATAATTTACAGGAGCAGCTAACCGTCATCAATTAAAGCAATGAAGAATAAAAAGGAACGCAAGCATTGCTTCCCATGTCACAAGCAGCAGCAACAGAGGCAGCGGCACTATCACAATTTCCCAGTAAGGGCTGTGGCGTGAGCTGCCCCCAGAGCAGTGAGTGGCAAACAAAGCTAAGTTCAGCACCCCTGACCAGTGAGACCCAGACCAGAATTAAAAGACACACAATTGATGGACGGAATGCAGAACAAATCAAAACATTCACCCCCAGTCAAGAGATCTGGGTTAAATCCATCATTCTTTTGCTCACCGTGCTCACCAGGCCCAGATCTCTGTACTGGGGTGAATGTATGACATTGTTCTGCATTCTATCCATCAACTGTTGTTTTTGCATTTGTCACCCCGAGTGGGACGGGTATGCTCAGACGTGAGTCCCGTGCTCTCCATGCCACTGGAATCAAGCTATCCTGGCTGAAGAGGGGTGAAACCCCGAAACCGGTCCTAGGATGCTTGGCTCCAGTCCAGGGAGGACCTGGCTTGGCAGTTCGTGCTGGACTGTTCCCATGAGGGACAGGGTCAAGACTGATTTGCATATGGCTGGGTTCAAACTGGAATGGCATGATGAGCAAATAAACGATGGATTTAGGCCCAGATCTCTGTACTGGGGTGAATGTATGACATTGTTCTGTATTCTGTCCATCAACTGTTGCTTTTGCACCAGACCAGAATTAGGCAATATCTGCCAACTGTGGGAGGCAGACATAGTGCCCGGGCAAGACTTTGTTGTGAGCACTGAAACACCCGCCATGACATGCATTGAGGTCAGGTGTACCATGTGGTAAGTGTTGAATGCAGGCTTGACAGAAGTTATTGCAAGACCTGGTGTCAAAGGAATATGAGGCATTCTGGGAGCCTCTTCTGTTTTTACCAGGTTAACAAACACACAAGTTGACTTCTGGGGCCATCTAGTGATACGTCCACGTAAATTGGCCTCCTTATTAATTTACATTTTTACCATTGTTTAGAATTTTCTATATCAGCAGTACAGAGAACCATATGTAACCCACGATTGAGTCATAAAACTACAAAGAAAAGTAAGACAGATGAGCAAAACAATACTTCCTTGGGTGAGGGAGAGGATGAGAGGAAAGGATGAAGGTAAAGCATCACTAACATCATTGCTCTCCTCTAAAGTACTCCGATTCTTTTAGTGTGATTTACCCATATAATAATACAAGATTATTGTATTAGAACATTACCCATTTGTGTGCTGGTGCTAATGTTAGTGTGGATCAGTCGAACTACCTTCAGAGTCTTCATCCACAAAGGGGGACCTTATTTGAAGAAAGGTGACCAATTGGTCTGGTACCCTAGAGATCAACTTTTTTTCAGGATGCCAGCATGTACATCTCAAACTGCCCCATATCCTGTTTTGGAGCCTTAGGAGATTACCACTGCCTGAGGATACAGTCCTTGGTCACAGTAAAAGCAGTAGCAATCCATCATCTCTGATTGCAAGAGAGTACATTATTTTTGCAAGTGTATGTATGCCTTTACCAAGAATGCTTTGATCACGAAAATATAATTTTTTCACAGGAAAATATAAACCCTTCAGCTATAGATAGAAAGGGTTTAGACTTACCTGTAAGATACTTATATTTGCTTGTAAAACCTTTACCATGCATATGTCCTCACCATTCATGCTTTTACAATGAAATTCGTTGTAAAGTCATGGGTGGTAAAGGCATGCGTGGTAAAGGCAAGCGTGGTAATGGTTATGCGTGGTAATGGCATTCGCGTTGTAACAGCCGCGTTGTAATGCACGTTGTACCGGCATGCATTACAACAGAATTCTGTTGTAACGCATGCTGTTACAACGCAAATGTTTTGGCATAGTTAACATAGGATGCGCCCTGGGGACATTCTAGCAAGTCTCTTTCCAAGCCAACCCAAAGGGAGGAAGTTCATGAAGGATGGAAGAGGTGCGATATCTGCAGCAGCTGCAATGTGAGATTGTAGGATTCCATGTGCGGGAGTCTGATGCCTCTGGACACCCTATCAGCATACAAACTGAAGATTTGCAAGCATGGTTTCTCATCACCCCTGATGAAAATGGATATACATTTGTCGATAAAAGTGGATATACATTAGTCGATCATGCATAGTAAATTTCTAGGGATGGGTACAGGTAAGATACTAAAAGAAAGTGGTACCAGCCTTTACATTTTCTGAAGCCTCATGGAGAGTAACAACTGCAGAGGGGGTCAGCATGTGTAATCATAAAGGGTTCTTGCTGATCGGTGGGTTCATGTTATCACTGACCATATGATCTACACCCCTATTAATATGGAACCCCAGAGATTTCAAGGTGTTATGTTTCCAGCAGAGGTTGTACTCTTCAATAATTTAGTTTATCTTAATTTAGGTATTTATAGATTGCAATATACACCCTAGTGTCTCATGGCACTGAAACATTAAGGAGAATCATATATGTTGAAAAATAGACTGTATATTTTAGTTCTGAGGCCAGGTTATTCCATGATCTGGGAACCAGCATAGAATCTCGATAAAAGGATTTGCTAAACCGATGTAACACTAATTGGTTTGATGTGGCTGGCCAAAGAGTGCACACAAGGACAAATCTGTTTATCTTAGCTCTAAAAAACATAGGGGCATTTCCAAACAAACATTTATGCACCAGACACAAGATTTTAAGGTGGATTCTCTTATAAATGCCCAACCAATTTAACTTGTCAAAAATTATTTAGCTTTAGTGTAGAGAAGTACTGACAACACTAACGTAGCAGCTTGGTTTTGGGGTTTTTCAATCCTTTGGATCAAGTTTAGTTACACCAAGATAAAGTAAAACCCAGTAGTCCAATCTGGAGCCTGTTATGGTGGCCAAGGCTGTTCTTCTGCCATCTATAGAGAAGAGGAATAATTGGTGTGAGCATGCGCTTATACAGTGTACAAGAGTAGACAGCCACAGAGATCTGAGAGTCTGTTTCGAGTATAATTTAATTCTAAAGCTTTTGACATTGAATCTTGGTTGGGGAAAAGGAACCTTGAGTAGTTGTCCAGAGTGCAGACGACCAAGGAGAAGGCTACCTTCCTATCTGTAAAATCCAAATTTTTTCATATTGATTTTCAGCCAATAATTATCCATCCAGCTTTTCACATTAGAAAGACAGTACTTTAGAAATAACGTTTATCTGGGTTCCTTTAAGACTAAAATACGAATTGGGGGACATATTTTTTGGATTTGTGGTGAAGGGCAGTGCAGCTGCATCACAGAGAAAGGGCAGGAGTGCACTGTATTTATGCATTATAGGGCTTTCCTGTCCTTTCCCCTGAGCTGGTGCCATTTCGGCAGCCTAGCACAACGCAGAATGCAGCACACATAGAAAGAGGAAAAAACAAGGAGTAATATGTATTTTTCTCCTTGTTACACCTTCCCTAGGAGGCGCAAGATTTTGACACATTCCCATGTTTACAAGGTCTTATAAATCTGGGAATTCATCAAAGACCATGGGAGTTGCATGTGAACACCAACTGCAACGCCCATGGAACGCCTTCCTTGAGCAGAGTAAGGCAAAGCAGCAATTTGCACTGCTTTGCCTTACTCCATATTTGTGAAGCCCTCCAAAGCCACGCAAAGTGGCATCGCATAGCTTCATACATATGACTGAGAGGTCTGCATCATGCATGTCCCATGTTGCGTGGTGAAAGCATGATGCAAACCACTCATAAATATGCCCCTGGGTATCTTCTGCTTAGGTCTAGAAGTTGTACAGAAAACATACAATTAGGTTTGCAAGGAATAACATGTGGCTGATAAGCCCAACAAAACCTGGGTACTCTTGTTGGAGTCAACTGCAATGCAATGGTCATCCAAAATGACACAACATCGGATTTGGTACTTATCTGTCATCAAGTACATGACGTTCAATAATTTTGCTTTAGCTCAAAGAAGAGTGATAGTAGATAACTGGATGTAAATTCTTGATTTCCGTAGGACTCTTTCGGAAGGGTTTCAGTGTAACTGATAAAGGAGCCAAATATGAGGCATTAAACAGTGTATCAATGATTTTAACGTTTCTTTTTGTTTGTTTTTGGCAGCAAATAAGTGACTGGTGTAAGATGTCTTACCTTCATCATTTAGTTATAGGACATTCATTATTTTTATAAAGGTATTTAAGTTCAGGAGAATAATGCAATCGCCCATTATGTAAAGCTTTTCTGACCTCAAGATTTAGCTTGTGTTGTGTTGCCAAAAACCATGGTGATGACTTATATTTATCTCTTAGTTTTTATTTGGAAATTGGCGCTTTTGTATCTGCAGTGGACCAATTATTATATTCAGTGTAATTGGAGGTGGTACACTCATGCACTGAACGGGATGAAAAGGTTTCTATCAAAAGAGTTTGAAAGAGGACATGCCCTCTAGTTCAGGAAATATTCTAGTTTCTGTGCACATTTTAAGTTTAAATGTATTAAGGAAATGGTCTGTGTCCAAGCAACTGGATAAGCAATACAGAGTGACTTTGTTCTAGAGGAGCCGGTAACGCACCCACAGTATCACCCAGAGTGTGAGTGGGCGCGTTAATGAATTGAATCAGCTCCATATCATTGCAAACAGTCAGTAGCTGGCGGGTAGTTGTGTCAGCTGCTTTTTTTCCAGGTGCTGAATAATATCGCCTGGTATTAGGCATCGTGTTTTTTTAAATATGAGGCAAGTGATGAAACAAAATCAGTAAATTTGTATATGAAAGTAGTTGGAGGGTGATACATTGGCATTAGCAAAATTGTGTATTTAGAAGAGTTTGTCAGAGAAGTTATCATGATTTCAGAATCCATATTTAGTCCATACTGAAGGCCCTAAAACAATCTTGGAAGCTCTTGCCACTTCTCCGCCTCAATTTATTCCTGGCTGATCATGTCTGATAAATGAAGAACCCTGAGGTAAATAATAAATAATACAAGAGTCCTGCCCTTCTTGAGCCAGGTCTCAGTGCTACAAAATAAGTCTAACTTTAACTTATACAGAGAAATTGCACCAACAATTCCAATGAACTGTTTAGGCCAAAGAAGTAACTAGTTCGCATTTGATATCCTTTGGCTAACCAGAAACGGCACTCCATGGTAGTTGCGGGCGTGACGCACTTGCTGGCAGCTTAATGTTATTGGGAGATTCAAGCCAATTATCAATAAGAGATTCTGGTAAAAACAAATTGGAGATGTAAGTGATGGAGCATGATTATTTGAGAATGATTTTGCTTGATCAAGTCTGCTTATTTAGTGTGAAACTAATATATTTTTTATAAAATGACAAACAGTGTGGTAATTTCAAAACACGTGAGAGTTTTTTAAAAAGAAAAGTGCAAAGTACAAATGTGCAACAATGACACAACAAATTTAGTGTTCAAAAGCTGCAATGAGAAACAGAAAGTTTGCAAACTGGAGTGATGAGAGCTATTTAGGTCACGAGGTAGAAACTCATAAAATGTACTAAAGAATATAGTGGAAAAGTAAATTGCATGTAGTAATAGAGAAATATGATAATGAAAATGCTTGATAAATAACGATTCTTGCTTATGTTTTCTCCTGAACGTGAAAGCCATAATAAAAAGTGCTTGTATATATTTTTTGAAAAATTGTATTAGACTATGCTTATAAGTTTATTTGAAAGATGTTTTTTTCTTTATATCGTTTCTTACGTATAAAGTATATCTCAAACTTTATTAATAGCGGTGTGTTTTATTCTTTAGAAAATGATGATTTTGTGGTTTTCCATGTCGGCCTAAAAAAATGTAAGTGTATTATTTCTTTCCTAACGTAGGCCTCAGAAAATGTATTTAGTCCTTCATTGTTTCAAAATTGCTGATTCGTTTGCTTCAGTTATGAATGTTTATCAGTAGAGTTTCCTTTCTATGGTTTGAGTATTTCTCTCTCTGAAAATTGTGTTGCAAGTTAACATGGAAGCGAGCTCGTGGATATGACAAGTTTCGATGTGCTTACTATTTCCGAGGTAACATGACGTTTTACAAATGAACAAAAACATCTTGTTAAACTTCCGGATGAATTAGGCTGGAGAATGATCACCTCATGGATTCTAACCAATGGAAACGTGTAAAATTGTGAAGAATCTACATTTGGGTGCTGAAATTGAGAACATTTATGCAGTCTAACTACTCCGTGAGGAAGAAGTACTCTCTCTCTGGCTTGCTCAATGCTTTCCTGGCTGCTGGCTATTTTCCTTGCGATTCTGGGCGTGACATGCTGTCGGTCCGAACTTTGACTCCTTCCCAGAACTGAACCATCCTGATTTTCCTTGCACTTCATTGGCTGGTGATGTTGCACAAGCTATACTTTTTTGACTGAAGGGTTAGCTGATTCAGACTTACGCACGCTGTGCAATAGTTCCTTGACCTTAGGTTCATATGAATCTCGAATTACTTACTGAAATTGCGATGTGTATCTTTTCTTTGTCTCTCTCTGTCTCTCCTCTCATGCCAGTTATTGATTTTTGATGTATTTTCAATGATTTGTATTATCTGTTGTGAATTTACCTGTAATCATTTGAAATAACAAAAGTACTGAAAATACGAATGTATTTTACGCATATTGACCATTCATCTTGAAGTTTAGATAAAGGTACCTTGATAAATGTACTGAGTTTTTTTTTATTGACGAGTCTTATCTGACATAATATGTTTTTGACTGTTGTTGTTAGTTAGGCATTTTCTTCATTACAGGTGCTCATGAAGGAAATAGCATCCCTCTCTAGTTATCTGAGTCCCTATTAGCTCTTACAAAGATCTATTGGAGGGCCGCATGATTTGTAAGTGCTTGTAGAGTTTCTATGGGCCCAAACTCTTGGATAGTAAATGATTATATAGTTTGGTTCATGGTATATTGGATATTTGTGAATTTTTATAAAATTTACACTGCTTCCACTGAATCATAAGGATACTCACTGTTTCATTTATGAGATTAGAAAATGAGGTCCTAAGAATATTAAGTTCAGCTGAAGAGTGTAGCATCTTAGTTTCAGCAGATTGACTGGTTGTTTTAAGCTGTGGCTGCAAATTGGCCTTTTATAGTGCCCATGGTCCTGTTTGGGCCTGGACAGGCCTGGACAGGCTTGCCTTTGGTACACCCACTGTGTGCACACACAAACTGCTCATTTAAATAGAGGGGCCAGGGAAACCAAAGAGCAGTCTAGGGAAACCAAAACGCTAAGTGATTTCTTTAAGAAATTTGATTAGTAGTTGGCGGTGGGGGGGAGTAAGTACCCACCTCAAGAAATAATCACAATCTTTGTCAGGGTGAATCAATGAAGTCAATAAAAAAATCTGAGCACAATATCCAGGTAGGTATGTCACAGAACAGACAGGCTTCACTTAGAGGCAATGTGTAAAATACTTATACAGTATTAAAATAGTGATAACGTGTAAAGGCAAAACAATAAAAATACCAAAACCAGCTAGAAAATTTTAATAATCAAAATTACAAAAATCCAATAAGGGGAAACAGATATATGAATTTGTAAAGTTTTAAGTACAAATAGAGCCAAGAAGCACAAAGTGCCAATGATAGTCAATGGTCGCGGTAGAGGAGGACCTAGGTGCAGTTTGATGCTGTCCGAATTGGTGTGCAGGTCAGAAACAGTAACCATGTTTATCCTAGTCACAGGTTTTACCTTCTGACTTTAGTCATTTTTGTCCCAATCCACCAAAAGTGTACACTTCTAAACCTCCCCGCACACAGGACCTCAGGGAAGACAAACTGGAGAGTCCAGTCCAGTTCCAGATGTCACTGGTCTGCTGGGCAGTTACAGGAGAAAGCCTCTTGCAATTTTATATGTCCATGTAGCTTAGAGGTCAGCATTATGACCCTTGGAGTCCACTTCTTTGTACAGGGTACAAGAAAGGCAGCAGGGCCAGTCTTCCAGGGCTCTTCTCAGGTTGCAGACAGCAGGTTCAGTCCTTTTATGACCTTCCTCAGATCCATGAGTGTTCTCAAGTGGGTGCCTCAAGATGCCTTATTCATGCCTGGCATGAGCTAGTGGGTGAGAATGATGCCTGGGGACACCATAATCAATGAGATAAAGGTTCCCAGGGCTAATCCTACTCTCTTTAGGTATTTTTAAGCTGTCTAAAGTTTTTGGGCTCTGTGGGCTTGGGGTGTATGTGGCGAGTGTACTATGTAATCCTGGTGTCCACCCATATCTTACACTAAAATCCAGGTTTAGGTAGGCCATGTGTACCCAACAAACCCAGGAAAACATGTCTGGTATGATCAATGCTGAGCTTCCAGCAACCAGAGAGTGGGTGCACACAAAGTGTTTTGGCATTCCGTTTCCATCCTTTGAAGTGCACCCCAAATGTTATGTGTAAACTCAGCAAGCGTGTCAAAAAGGTAGTGACAGTGTAATATGAAAGTGTTTCACTGTGATTGGGGCCTGACAGGCTCGCAGGACAAATAAAGTGCTCTACCCAAGGGTCAGCTAACATTTGCCTGTGACCGTTAAGGCTTCTTTGAAGTGTGCTCCAAGTGTCATATGAAAAAAACCAAGCAGATCTGTCAAGCAAGATATGATATTCAAGCAGGACTTGACACTTCAATGTCAAAAAGGATTCTGCCAGCATACCCTGCTTATTCTATCAGGTTCAGAAGGGTCATCTCTGTTTATTCAGGTTGGCCTATCGTTTGGTCCTGAGAGCAGTTCCCACTTCCCTACAGGGGAGCCATCAGCTGCTAGGTGACAGGTGGAAGGCACTGAAAGGCCTTAGATCCTTTACGCAGGCAAAAGTGCAGTGGTGGCTCCTCCACTATGGCGGCGGAGCGTCGCCTCACTGCTTTTACGCAGTGTGAAGCAGAAAGATAAAATTATAATAACTTTGAGTTGTTAACATTTTATGCTTCGTGCTGCTTTGCGGGCGGGTTGGTCGGTAGGCGGGGCGGGTTGGTCGGTAGGCGGGGCTCCCTTGCTTGCTCTGCTCCGAGAGTGGTTTGTCCACTCCTAAGTGCGTAATGACTGTTTGTTTGGCCCTCTCAGACCGCCCAAAACAATCATGTGCACTTTCCATGTTCTTCATGCAGGCTGCATTACAGCCTCCATGGAGAACATGCCCAGGCACCCATTCCCTGGTTGAGCGTCGAACCAGGATGCTCAAAACCAATCACAACGCGGCATTGCAGTATTGTGCTTGGTCAGGGGAGCCTGCATGCTTATTAATCACAACGCTGCATTGCAGCGTTGTGATTGGTCAGTGGGGCCTGCTTCCTGTTCCTCGAATTCTATGAGGTGAGCAGGAGCAGATGCGCAGGACCCGGCGGCAAGGTATGTTTAGTTAGAAACTGTTTTTGAATATCTTTGCACCATGCGTGACCCACCTGCCGTGCAACCTCCGCGTGTCAACGTGGTGAAAATTTGCAGTTTAAACCTGCACAGTCAGGCTACTAATGTTAGGCAGCAGTCATGTTTTCGTTGCCACTGCAGTGGGTGGCACAATGAGTGATGGCATCTACAGAGGACGTTTACCTTACAGACCTGGGTATCCTGTGGGTACCATATATAAGGGACTTATAGTTAAGTTAAATATGCAAATCAGGGGTATATCAATTTCATTGTGTTGAAAGACGGAGCACAAGCACGTTACCCCTGTTTAATAGGGGTAAAGTGCACAGAGTGGGCTCTATTCTGAGGCTGCAGCCTTCAGGACCTCGTTCACCTCCTACAACCACTACTCAGCATCGGTTTTTATAAGTGCCAATTCCGTTCAGTTTAGCAACAAAAATAACAGTTTAACACAAACCACTTACGATTTCATTCTTTCACAATGCCTTTAGTCAATATTTGCAGCTAAAAGATTTCAACGAGTGAGAATTGAAAGCAAATAAAAAGAATCAGCTGAAGAACAAAAACCAACAGAGTAAAATCCTGTGTCAAACCTTAATTTCTCATATACATGCAAAGTGCTCATTTAAATAGTTATTGCTGTTCCTGGGGGTAGGGAGTATCTTACTTTTTTCCTGCTTGACTTTTAGACAGCAAAGTTTTATTATTTATTTATTAGCGAAAGCAAAGCTGGGAGGGAGGACTCGGGGTCAGAGTGTATAATCAAGATGTTGTCTGAACACAGCAGAGACTTCTCCAGACACAGAGCGAATTCCCTTGATGGAGACCTTCTGATGTCTGAGCCCCCACCTATACTTCCTAGAGCAAAGTGGATAAACCAAGGTGACAAGGAGCTCTACCGCCTGGTGGCTTTGGAGATAGTAAATATCTCGGAGATAAACCCCCTGCAGTTGCCTTGGGCTGAAGCATATGTAAGCCATCTGACCAAGCATATGAATTCAGCGCCTAAGCCAGATCTTTCCAGCATTCAGTAACCCTGTTAACTGCCTTCTCAGAATCCAAGAAGAGGGCATGCATCGCATCAAGTGACTTTTTAATCATACGGACAAGGTGTGATAAGGCTCTCAGATGTTTCCTGGATGAACAACCTGGGACATACCCTACTTTTGAGGTGCACCTGACTGGGGATCACTTTCCAAGAATACACGAAATTACAACGCAGACAATTACAACGCATGCTTTTACAATGCGGTTTTTACATTGCAACTATCATTACAACGCATGATTTTGCAACGCATGCAATTACAACGCATTTTTTAAAACTACCATTACAGCGCACTCCATTACAACGCATACCATTACAACTCATAATACTTTTAGGGCAACAGTCGGGTAAGTGTTGGATAGCGTGAGGGGTAAAAATTACCATTCCCATCTACCCCAAAACCCATACCCACCCTAAAACAAAAGAAATCTTCATTACTTACCTTATAATGCATTGTAATGGTGTGCTTTGTAGTGGCGTGCATTGTAGTGGCATGCGTTGTAATGGCATGCATTGTAATGGCATGCGTTGTAATGGTATGCGAAGTAAAGGCTGTTGTGTTGTAACAGTTGTGTTGTAAAATCAGTGCGATGTAATGACTGCGTTGTAAAGGATGTTTCTCCTTTCAAAAACTGTTGCCAGATTTTTGCCGGTGTTTTCAAGTCGAGCTCATTCCAAGAGTTAGGTCATCAAGTGAAGCACGATGCTGCACCCCAACCAGGTTTGTGGAGGACACAATAGTCACCATCTGTGGTTTGTTAAAGATGTAGAATTGCAGAGAAAATTATCATTGCCTGGTGATTTGTTAGATGCAAGTTTGGCAATGAGCTTTATTCCTTAGTTATCTCTCTATTCAGGAGATATTGTCCCTTCCTCTATCAGCCTGGACATGAGAACGCAATTCAAAAAGCATTCCCCAGCATCTGTTGTGTCTTGCACTTCACACCAGTTGATTTTCTCATAGCAGTCAGCAAAAAGACAGATGTGATCTTCTTGGGGTGTGTCTGTAGGACATCCTGGCTGTTGTACACAGCAGGTACTGCTGCCTGGAGCTTTCTGTCATAGGTGGACTGGCAGGAAGCTGCTGCAATCTCATAGACACCTTGGAAATGAAGAGAGAGGTGAGGAAGAGATTAGCACTCTCTCAGGCGATCCTGTCCACTTCAGAGGAAGGCCTAGTGAACTGCAGTCAAAAGGTCTTTCAAAGAGACTTCCAGTGGCAGATATTCCAAAGTGGCTCCCTTCTTTTTCACGTAGCAGATTTTCTCATCTTCATTTCTCTAATTGTGGCCTTCTCCATCTCAGCCCCCAGCACCTGGGCAGAGGAGACCAAAGGCCAAATTTACTAACCTTTCACACAATGTAGTGCAGCAAGGCAACTTGCTGCCCTCCATTGCATGAAAGAGAGAGAGAGAGCAGAAATGTCCCACATCTACTAAAAGATGGCACACTTCAACTTTCTCATAGTGCTGGCACACTTAAGACAGCCTAGCACCAATACAGGCACCCTTGCATCATGGTGCATGGGTTCCTGTGTTACAGGCAGGATTGTTTTTGTGCAGAAAGGTTCGGAATTTAAGTTTCAAGTCTGAAAATGCCACTTTTAGAAAGTTGCCATTTTCATACTTTAACCGTTCAGTGCCTTTTGCCTTTCTCTGAATACACATCTGGGTGGGCGACAGCTGGGCTGTGTGCATTCCCTTTAGATGGCCAGAACAATGGGAGCTTAGGTTTGAATTGATTGGCCTTACTGAGACATTAACTGGATTAATGAAGGCTGAACTAAGCACAGTCCTACTTGCACCTGTATTGGCTGTGCCCTGTCTCCACACAATAGAACAAACTACCCTGTAGTCCTCTTTATTAAATTCAGGTATGGTACTCTAGCACTTAATAGTTACACCTGTAAGTAGGGGAAGGACGCACTGCCTCGAATGTCAGGAACAATTGCCCCTGTTGCTCCGACTGAGGGAAACTATCAAACATGTTCTATTTTGCTGTACCCAATGTCAGGAACAATTGCCCCCATTGCTCCAATTGAGAAAAACTACCAAACATGTTCTAATTTGCTGTACCCTGTATTCTAGTCTTAGAGCAAAATGGCTAAAACGTTATTGCAGGAATGTGGGGTTCTCTTCCAGCCTTTCGCATTATGAGAACAGACACTAGCCGTTATTCGGATTTCTGTCTGAGCCGGTTCTTATTAGCTGTAGGTGTTACCAGAAAACGGCTAAGCCTACTTTTCTGTTATAAACTCATATCGTACTTTAGACCAAGGTAAATGTTGTGAGTGATGACTGTTTTGGTCATTCTCATGTACAGATGCAATATTATGTGATGCTATCTAGACATGATCATTTGTTTGTGGTTCATAAAATCAAACTGGGCTCTTTACTATGCTTAATTAATTTAACAGAATGTCAAGATATATGTTGTAGGAAGTGACACCTATTTTGAATGATGTGATCTCATTCCAATTTTATTGTATACTTAAACTTAAGTTATGTTAAGCTCGTCCTGTGGATCACGTGTCTCATTTTTTAGAATACTGATATTTTTACTTTATCTGTTTTAACTTCTATCTTGCTTGATAGTCTGCGCCCGAAATAACGCATTATACTACTACTACTACTACCCTGTATTGCCACTCTGGCAGCTTGGAACCAGGGCAGGGGAGAAAAGGGATGCCCTGCACTTCAAAGTCACTGTCTAGAAGCTTCTCCCACCTTCCAGATCAATGGTACCAAAGTTTAAATACTGGACCTTAGACACCACCACTTGAGTAAACTTCTGGATCTGTGGATACTCTGCCAGGAAGAAGAACTGCTGTGGTGATAATAGGACTGCCAATCTGCTGGACAGTTACTTTGCTCGAATCCTGCTTTGCTGTGCTGATCTGTGCCTGCCGCCCTCTTACCTGGGAGTGAGGACTGGACCTGCATGTCTACAACCCAGAACCCAAAGTGACTCCAAAGGCCAGCAGACTAGCCTCCTGTTTTCTGAAGTCTCAGGGACACAAAAGACTTCCAACCAACTTGCAAGTGGACTGTGCCGCCTGTGAGTCTGCTGTGCCAGGTAGTACCACCCCAGTCCTGGACCCTCTGCAGTCCTCATAAGCACCACCGTGAAGCCTCATAAAGCAATGCTGTGCAGACCGCGCACCAGGATTTAAGGTACTTTGTCCAGAGGGCCGAAGTGGGCTCCTGTAGCCAGCCTGCACTCCATCGCAGTCTGCCTGAGCTTCTGACTTTGTCCCGGTCTGGAGTGACCAGATAACCACAGTTGGCCCTTTGCACTTTTATGCGCCATTTGCACTGAAATCTTTAAAATTGCATATCTCAGGATCTACTTATTGGATTTTTTGTTGTTTTGGCCTTGTTTATATTTGTTAAACTAAGTTCTAGTTTTCTAACTAGGTGTGGTATCTTTTTGTGTGGTGTTTTTACTGTTTTATTGTTTGAAGTGTTGTACAAATACTTTACACGTTGCCTCTTAAGTTAAGCCTGCCTTCTCTGTGCCAAGCTACCAGAATATGAGTACAGGTTAATTTATGGTGAGTATCCGACTTTCCTTGACTGGGATTGTGGTTCCGGCTTGGACAGGGTGCATAACTCTGACAACCAGAAACTCAATTTCCATACACCCGCCCCCCGAAGCTGTGTCCCTGGGGACTGATGCTTTCCAAACAGTGGGCATGCACACAAAGTACAGTGGGCAGCTAGTGCAGTGCATTGAGTGGCACTATTTTTTGGAATATTTTTGGTGAGGACAATTTTGTTTGTTTATACAGGTTAAGCAGTCTGTTTGAAAGAAATGATACTCCACAAAGGAGATTTAGAGACATTCCGGCAAGAGGTAACATTTTGAAGCTAAACATGAGGAATAACCTTTGGTATGTTTGGTATTCATGGCAAATCCTGCCCCTTTACTGAGCTTTTTGTCTGTCAGCCTTTAGCTAATGGCTTATATTGCCAGAAATGATCCGAGGTGCCACAATAATTACACAATGTGAAGTAATTGATTAGGAGGCATTTTTACTGCAGTGCTGCGTTACTGCCAAGAAATAATTTAGCAGGCGTTTCAGATCGAGACAGACGGCATGAGAGGGAGAGGGAGAGAGGTGGGGGGAGAGAGAGAGAGAGAGAGAGGATAATCCTGAAATAAAAATGTATATATCACTAAAATGACGCAATAAAGGATAGCATGAATAAAACAGAGATTAAATAAAAAAGCACAGTAGAAACACCAGGAGAGAGGGAAAAGAAAATGAATAAACAGAAAACATGAACTAAAGAAAGAAAGTGTATATTAGAGCCATAAGTTGTGAGTCAGGGGAATGTGATATAGGCACCAAGAGCAGGGCTTTAAGTGTGCCAGGTTCTGATGTGTCTCAGACAGGCAGTAATTAAAAAGTGACATTGGATTAGATCCCTATCAGGCCCTACATTCATGCCCTTTGACAGGCAGAAACATCGATAATTTACTCAACAGTGTCTGCAAACACCTAAAAGAATAATCCAGATGAACAAGCACTCCCTGGTTGTAGGTCACGTTTACTTCATTCCATAGGATTATTTGTTTTTTCCAGATGTTGTTTCTTCATTTTTGCAAGCAAGATATTGTTATGTAGGGCATACTGTGAAATGAGTTGCTTTCAGGCCCTTGGGGCAGTTCAGGTTTCTGTTGGGTATTTATGATAGGGCACAGTTGACAGCAATAGAGTTGAGACTGAAGGCAGTGTGAGTTTCCCATAGCGCCTGTCAATAGGTCAGAAAGGTGGGCAGACTACAAGCACATTACATTCTTGGGCTCTGAAGAGCTCACAGATCAATGGTCGCATATGTTCCAATTGTAATGGTACCTAAGAAAAAGAACATGAAGTGCTTACATGCAAGTGGGTAGATTGTGTGTATGTGAGCGAATAGTGAAGTGTAAGAGATCAAAAGAAGTATGCTCAGAAAAGTGTGAGTTAAAAGACAAGCTGAATGGGAAAAGGTGATATATGTGTCAGGATAACGGGGTTAGGGGCATAGTATCAAGGACGGCGTTAAAATTATCGCCGGTTTAGCGGCAGAAAACTGCCGCTAAAGCGGAGATAATGGGCTTGATAATATGCTCCATGGAGAATTCCAATAGAAGCCCATGTTCAAACCAGAACATGGACTTCTATTGGAATTCTCAAGGACAGGGCGACGTGTAGGAATGAAAGCTTGTTGGATCTCTCTCTTCTCGAGGTATTACTTTAGCGCCGGGACATTCTTTTTGAGTAGCCGTGAGGTCTACAAATCCCCCATAACATAACATAACATATTATCAAGCCCATTATCGCTGCTTTAGCGGCAGTTTTCTGCCGCTAAACCGGCGATAATTTTTAACGCCGTTCTTGATAATATGCCCCTAAGTGTCTAACAGAATGAGGGGCTACAAAGGGAAGCACAATGGGGGAGTTCGTGAGTGAACCCCTTCCACAGACCTAAGTAATGTTTAATACACAGTCTCATATTTTCAGAATTGAAACATTTTCAATTTTAATCATTCAAAACATAATCATTGCTGTTACTCATTTATTCAAATATGCTTACAAGCATTGGCAAATCCAGTGCGCCTGTCTTATATTAGGCATATGTTTGTTGTGTGATATGTCTGGAGACACACAAAAACGGCACGCTGTGTGAAGCACAGGATTTCAAGTTATAAATGTCTTTGGTCATGCCATTTTAGGGATTTCCACCTTTTTCATCTCAATTAAAGCTCTAACCAAGAGCATGAGGTAGAGAATGTAACATGAGTTGCACATGAAGAGACAAAGTAAATGAGATAGAGAAAGATAGAGAGACAGGCAAAGCATGAGAAAGAGAGTATCAGGGATAGGAATGAGAAAGAGCGCGACAGCATGAGAGAGCAACATAGTGGAGAAGTGGAAGAGCATTTGAGACTGAATGAGATAAAGAGCCATAGAAAGAGAGATCACGAATGAACTATCCACCACACAATAATGATTTCCTCTAGCATTTTATTATCATCTTCACTGTGAAATCACCTCTTCACCCCTTTGTCTAAAGCCTTTAATTAGTGATGAAAATGCATTCCCACATCTGGGCGCGCTGCCCCCCTTCTCTGTCGCTTCGTTCGCAAATGAAACAGCTCATTGGTGTTATTCAGAGATGAAAGTTCGGATGTGCTTGTTTGCCCGAGTTCCTCCTACACAAGGATTGTAATCTTGCATTTTCTGAAGAAAAAGAAAGTAAATGCATTCAAAAGGGCATTTAAGGATGCTGAAACCCACTGGCCCTGTCTCCTCTTTCTTTTGTACATTTACTGGCGGGGAGCCGGGATGGGAAAGCGGACACTTGAACAATGTATGAATGACAAATGCAGGGGCTGAATTAAAATAGCTGGCACCATAATCCAGATGTGGTGCATGGGTGCCCACAGCAGTGCTGATTTAGGGAAATAGAAAGGTTTTCAGACAGTCTGATGCATATCTGTGACTGCATCTGTCCCAGCCCTGCCAGTATATCAAAACATCCCATGCTTCCAGGTTTCTCTGTAGCCCAATGTTCCTCTATCTGCAGGTGTTTGGACAAAATTATCGGCTTAAAAATATTGGAGACAGAAATATCTGAGATCAAATATCACGACACACATATTGTGATGCGCAAACATCTTTGAAAAGAATACCGGTTTTTGAAGTTAGAAATTTCATGTTAATAATATTGGTGTTTTTATTATTGCTTTTACTACTATAGTGGGTAAAAATATTGGGCCCGATTCACAGAACTAACTTAAGACAAAATCCTAAACTTACTACCATTTTGGTATTCACAGAAGGCACTTACTCAGTTTGGTTTTCGCAGAAGGCACTTACTCATTTCGGTATTCACAGAAGTTAGGAGTCCTAACTTTAAGACTCCTAAATGCCTTCTGTGAATACCGAAAGTCTTAAAATTAGGATTTTTCTCAGTTTAGTAGTAGTATAGTTAGGACTCCTAACTTTAGGACTCCTAAATGCCTTCTGTGAATACCAAAAGTCTTAAAATTAGGATTTTTCTCAATTTAGTAGTAGTAAAGTTTGGACTCCTAACTTTAGGACTCCTAAATGCCTTCTGTGAATCCCGAAAGCCTTAAAATTAAGATTTTTCTCAGTTTAGTAGTAGTAAAGTTAGGAGTCCTAATTTTAGGACTCCTAAACTGAGAAAAATCCTAATTTTAAGACTTTCGGTATTCACAGAAGGCATTTAGGAGTCCTAAAGTTAGGACTCCTAACTTCTGTGAATACCGAAGTGAGTAAGTGTCTTCTGTGAATACCAAAATGAGTAAGTGCCTTCTGTGAATACGAAAATGGTAGTAAGTTTAGGATTTTGACTTAAGTTAGTTCTGTGAATCGGGCCCATTGTTTTAAAAAAACTATTTTAATGTGTTTTAGGTGATACATTAATGTCATGTGTTACTATTGTTTAGATAAACGTTATTCATTATTTTTAAAACAGAGCTTGTAATTTATAGCCATTTAGAATTATTTATTGATTTTGTATTGGAATTATAGTGTCATGGTGACTTGTTCGGTTTGTAGTGGCATGGCGTCGGAAGTTAATTAAAAACGAAATAATTAGGAATGATTTAATACATTTTATTTAATTACATGACTGATATTTGGGAAACTGAGTTTACAACACTGCCATTACATCACGTTACTATTACAATGCGGTTGTTACAACAACCGCATTGTTAGAACGCAATGCCTTTACATCACAAGTCATTAGATCGACCTGCTGTAGAGAGCGCTCTAACCTAAGGAATAGTATAATTTACTATTCCAACACCTTCCCTACTGTTGCTCAGGGTGGAGTAAATTATACTATTCCTATGTCCAGCGCTCCCCCTACAGCAAGTCGATCTAATGACTTGCGATGTAAAAGTATTGAGTTCCAACAACACAGTTGTTGTAACGACCGCGTTGTAATAAAATGCGATGTTATAGCATGCAATGTAACATGCTATATTCCTGATGTTCATAATGTCCTTTATGTCATGCTGATTTCTTTTCATTATAAGTTATTTATGGGCTGATAGGATTGTAGGTGGCATAGGGTGGAAAGTTAATTATGTAATTAATTAACATTAACACTTATTTATCTTTTATTCATTTATTAATTGATTTTTAATTATGTAATTTATGGAATACTAATCTATTTTGCTTAAATTTTACTTGCAGGCTGCTAGATCTGTAGGAGTGTACGGTGAGTAGTTAACTTAACTTAATTTATTCTAAATATGTAAGTTATGGAATAGTATGGAACAGTATTTTTTTTAGTTATATTTTAGGTGTGGGCTGCTAGGTTTGTAGGGGTACCGGGTGGAAAGTTAATTAATTTGTAATTGAATAACAATTATGAACTAATTGATAATTAGTTCTATTATTGAATAGTAATTATGTGAATTGATTATTTGTTGTTTAAAAAAATATATATTATGTTAATGTTTTTACAATGTTTAGTAGTTTTTCTACATTCATAGGGTTACTCATATATGTAATGTGTTTGAAGTGAAGTATCTTCCCTTCTCTTGCTTGCATTACAGTAGGAATCGTAAAATTAACCTCTTTGCAGTTCAACACCTTCCATACTCTTGTGCTGGTGCTTGTGCTTTCCCTACTGTTGAAGAGAAAGGAGTGAGAATAGTACATTTTACCCTTCCAAAGTCCAACACTTTCCTAACTATTGTGGTGACTGGAGTGGGAAGAGTAAATGTCACCCTTCCGAAATCCAACACTTTCCCTACTGTTACACAGTCGAGTGGCAATAGTACATTTTCCCCCCTCTAAAGTCCAACACTTTCTGTACTATTGTGCTGACTTTAGTGGGTAGAGTACATTTCACCACTCTGAAATCCATCACTTTTCTTACTGTTTCAACTGCCATCGTATAGGGCAGGTGTCAAACCGACTAAATGTCAGTGGTTTCACCTGCCCAATTACAATGCGACCACCATGAAGGTGGCTGGAAAACTAATCTTTTGCATTGTGGCTTGTGCTGCAGCCCTACAAAAGGGCTGCAGCACAAGCTACAATGCAAAAGAGTAGTTTTCAAACATCCATGCACTGTTTACCAGTCACAGTGTGGTGTCTGACACTTGGTGCATGTATGTTTGGGGGGGGCATCACATGTGCCCCCCTGAACCCTTAGAGGAGACCCATGAGGAATGGGAGACCTGCTTGGGGCCCCAAAGTCTCTTTCCGGCTGCCTGTTCATGGTGGTGGGACCCCCATGAATAGGCATTAGAAAGGGATATCCTAAACCCTATGGTGGTGAGTGCGTAGGCACCACCCCATTGTAGGGATTAGGAATCCGACTGTGATGGGCTTCTTGAGCTTGTCGGTGGTGGCGGTCTTTCCCCCGGCTTAACTTGCTCCAACCGCCGGAATCATAATCTGTTGGTCAGGCTGATGGGATAGATATCGGTGGGACCACCACCGACGGCTTGTCGGTGGCTGTCCCACCAACATAGGAATGACCCCCTTTGTCAACTGGTGCACTGACTGGAGTGGGAATAGGAAATGTTACCCTTCTGAAATCCAATGCTTTCCCTACTTTTGCCTTGTTTGGAGTGAGGATAGTAAATATAACTCCTCCGAAGTTCAACACTTTCCCCACTGTTGTGTTGTTTGGAGTGGTAATAATAAAATTCACCCTTCCTCAGTCCAAAGCTTTTCTTACTGTTGCACTGATTGGAGTGGGAATAGTAAATTTCACCCCTCCAAAGTCCAACGCTTTCCCTACTGTTTCACTGACTGGAGTAGGAATAGTAAATCTAACTCCTCCGAAGTCCAACACTTTCCCTATTATTGCAGTGACTGGAGTAGGATTGCATATTTAATAGGTGTGGGCAGAACTCGCTGAGTTTTACTCCACGGAATCCAGCGGAGTTAACTAAAAACTCAGCCAGAATCCGTGGAGTTTAGCGAGCAATGGAATTCCGGTCTGTCACGCTGCTTGTGCTGAATTTTAGCGCCAGGAGCTTGTCCTGCACTGTGAAACCTGTGTGAATAGTACCGTACAGTGCACCAGAGAGCACTGCTTCTTTCTGCCGCTCAAGTAGATTTTCTACTCGAGCGTCAGCTTTCACAACTTTAGCGACAACTTTCTCAATGTGTGCGGTACCAATCTGCCACGACCACCCATGTTGAGAAATCTCGCAGGGTGGCGGTCTAGCGCTAATTTTTTCTAACTTCCGCTCACCAACTTTTGATTAGCGAACTGCATGCGAGAAACCTCTACTACGCAGCAGTGGGCAGAGTTTTTGCCGAACTCGCAAAACTCTGCAAACTGCGCTGGTAGAGCAGAGTTTACCGCCCACCCCTAGTATTTAACTCCTCCGATGTCCAACAATTTCCATACTGTTGATTACACTAGAGTGGGAATAGTACATTGAGGGGCGATTATGTTCAGTGTCAGAAAGCGTCTAACCTCCGGTTGGAGGCTTTTCAAAACTCATTGTTGGTTTCACTTCCGAACCGCCTAATTACAATTTAGGCGGTCGGAGTTGAAACTAGCCGGTCAGTCGGAGACCGGCGCGTAATCTCAATGGATGATGTTTCCGTTGTTGGGATTACGATACTCGGTTTCCCACAGGCTTTCCATGCCGGGCTTTCCGACATGGAAAGCCTGTCGGATAGTGAGTTTGAGGGCTCTTTTTCCTTGCGTCCTTCAGTTAGGGGCCAAGGGGGCACCTATGGTGCCTTCTTGTTGATACCTGTACCGCGTGGCAAGCGGTGCAGGGTTGAACACAATCTCTCATTTCTCCATGGGAGCTTGTGCTACAGCGGGTTTACAGCCGTAGCAGAAGCTCCCATTGAGAAATTGAGTATGCGACTGCACCATGTGAAGTTGCATTGTAATTGCAGGTGGCGTAGGCAACTCTGACCGACATCGTATTAAGGCCCTTAATGTCCTTAGACTCCAATATTTGAATGGATTTTATAGCATTTTATTTTTTTATTTTTTTACACATTTCATATTATTTGTTTTTATTTTTAAATGTATTTTAATGTTGATAGTATTTTTTGTAAATATGTTTTTTGCATTTTTGCATTTTTTATATTTTATTTATTGTCTGCATTAATTAATATATTTTTCTCATTCAATTCCTTATATTGTATGGTTTTATTGTGTATATATGTTATATAAATGTATATATTTAGGGACCGATTCCGATGTCAGACGAACAGGAGTCCATCCGACATTGTTCAGGAACTGGAACCGAACGACCTCTTGCCGTCGGTTCCGGACCTGCAAGTAGGATGTGGATGTACCCTGCTCGGTCGCATGCCTGTACCAATCAATGGGAGCATGCATTCTGAATGGAATGCATGCTCTCATTGAAAGAGCATAGGTGCGGTTCATCCCTGCACCCCTTGGCAGGCCCCCCAAGGAGCCTGCCACCGTGTGCAGGGATCAACAGGGGGCACGGCCACCATTGGGTGGCCTCGCACCCATGGGGGCCCTGCTGGGATCCCCCAAAGACAGTTTCCCACTGCCTTCCTGTGTCAGAAAGGCAGGCACAGAATGGCAGTGGGAAACTGCCATCGTACCTCTGCTGGAAAGAGCCATCCGGGGGAGTAATGAAGGGTTTCCGGATGGCGGACGGGCTCTCCGTCGTAAGCCATCCTGAAAACCGAGTGAGATTCTCTTCCGACCAAGCCCATCGGAATGGCTCAGTCTGAAAGGAATCTGAATCGGTGACTACTATGTGGTAAGGGATGGCTCCGAGCCATTCCTAACCGCATCTAAATAGGCCCCTTATTATGTAACATTTTTAGTGTGACATAATTAATTAAAAAAAATCAATAAAACTATTTACATTATATTAATTTATATAATTATTTTTAAATGATCAATATCTTAAATGTATTACTAAGATTATGCACACACATACACGTTTGTACATTTTCATATTAATAAATATAAAATATTACACATTTAATATAATGAAACATATATATTAATTAATCTATTGGAGTTCGATCCTTACTGCAGCAGTTGGTGCGCTCCCATACAGCATCCAGTACGTGCACAGAAGGAGACAGCGCCACCAACCAGGTAATGCCTCAAGATATACATTTATTGGGTAATACATCGCACCAAGGTGAAATGGCCTATGCTTTTCAGCCGTAGCCTTCGACAGGGCCATGAATAATTTATATATATATATCCAAAACATTCCACACTCCAAGGAATGAAGGGACACACCAAATTCACAGCTAGTGATTTATTTGCAAGGAAACAACGCGTGCCATACTTCCAACAATTGTTAGATGTAAGAATTGTTCTTCTTCTCTATGAACTAGGTCATGTGACCACTACTATCTGAGTAGCGGAATTGCCGCAATCTTGTGTCCATGCCCAAGGACACTTAGCGATGCGTAATATGTATATAGCATTGGCTGTATACATCCATTAGGATTTAGACCAGGATAATGAAAAATCTGTGTGCTAAACATGGTGGAACGCTTGTTATTCATATGCATTTGATTACTTGCGGCAGCAATTTATAATATTGTCAGATTGATTAATTCTTTCATTTATATTTTCGTTTAATTGAATTTATTATGAATTATTCATTAATAGCATTACTTTCTATGAATTACACTGCAATTTCCACATAATTATGGATGGTGATTGAAATGTAATGAATTACATTCTCGATGCTGCAGTAACTCTTCTATGTCTATAGTGACATCACAAGCATTTAATGGTGAACCAGGATCGGCTTGGGTAACTTGACAAAGGCCATCCTGGCTGAAACGCGTTGTTTCCTTGCAAATAAATCACTGATTGTGAATTTGGTGTGCCACTTCATTCCTTGGAGTGTGGAACGTTTTGGATTATTGTGGCTGTCTGCACGCCGTTTCTTGGTTGAAAGTCGGAACTCATATATATATATATATATATATATATCACTGAAAAAACCATAGGTTTCATGCACGTTATAGTTAGGAATTGGCATTTAAAAAACCTTAGAAATTCACTGAAAAAACCATAGGTTACAGGGGTGTTATAGTTAGCTGCACAGTTCCCTCATACAAAACCCTAGAAATTCCCCCGTTATAGTTAGTTCAGCTAACTATAACTCGCGCCCCCCCGCAATGCACTGCTGATGACGTCACATATTACATCACTCATGACATAGTCAGTGACGTACGAGGGAAATGTCCAGCTAACTATAACACCCCTGAAACCTATGGTTTTTTCAGTGAATTTCTAAGGTTTTTTAAATGCCAATTCCTAACTATAACGTGCATGAAACTTATGGTTTTTTCAGTGAATTTCAAAGGTTTTTTAAATGCTAATTCCTATCTATAATTTATCTCTAAAGCTATGATGTTTATTGATTTTCATTGAATTTTTAAAGTTTTCCATTTCAGTGTGTCAATTCCTTTAATTATGTGTTTTTAAAATACTTTTTTATCGCCTTTTTAAACTTATTTTTTCAATTAATTCTCTTAAAAATTAAAAAATATTTGTTTTTATTGGGTTTTAAAAAAAATTGTTAATGTTTTAAAATATAGTTTTAATTTTTTTTTCAAATATTTTTTAAACTATATTTTCAAAACTTTATTTTGAATTTTTTTGTTCCATTCTTGTGGGATCCGCGCACCCAGTGCGTTAGAAACTGTGCACCCTGTGTGCATTTCGCCGTTTAAAAAAAAAAAAGGGGGCCCCAGGGGGTCCTTCTGGGACCCCCGAGCAACACCAGAGGGTCAGAGTATGTCTACCCTGCCCCCTTTACATCTTTCACACACTTATTTACCTTACTTAATCAGCCTCGCTTCTACCGAGGCACAAAATGGCTGCCAACAGTTCCTGGTTTCGAATGTAGACAGACACTTGACAGCCAATTAGCATTCAGGGCGTGATCGGGAGGGGTAACGCTCGGTTCGGGGAGGGTGCGCTTAGGGTGCGCGGATCCTCCGAGGCCATAGATATATCTATCATTTTTACTCTAATTTTCTCAGGAACTACTGAACGGATTTACACCATTTATGCAAAAGGCACGAGTCTGAACTGAGGACTACCTCTTTGCCAAATTTGGTGTAATTCCGTTCAGCAGTTCGGGCTGTAGCTGCGTCAACAGGTCATATGGGAAATTGCATGGGGAAAAAGCGTTTTGGAACCCCCCCTTTTTTCTCAGCCCCCACTTGACGAATCCCCAGGAAACTTTCAGGATAGGAGCGGACCGGAGCTGGCCAAAATTTTGGAAAATTTCACGAAGACTTATTGGGAATAGAATGTTGCGGATTTCATGTGGAAAATAGGTCCTAACTATAACTACCTACTGGCGATCAGTGGGCCTCCGATTTGAAGTCCTGTTTCAAAATAATTTCCATGCTGCGCCGCCTTCATATTCCGAACATTGTCAAAACTGGCAGACCCTTTCACCTTCCAGGGCGGTGCGATCACTTCACGGCCGAAGCCGCCGTGGTTACACATCAAAAAAACATCGCTTCTGTGCTAAAGGACGCACTCCAACCAGCTGGTGATTCTCAGAATCTTTTAATTCAGGAAACAGGTTTTCTCCTCAGAGCACATATAATCCTTTTGCCGACGAGTTTCAGAGCTTCGCGCTCCTTCTTCAAAGGCATTTAGCGTGCACACGATTACTGGCTCCCACAGTGCCCTGCGCTTTGCTTCATTTTATAGACCTCCGGTGTGTCTTACAGATGGAACATATTGCTATGCATGCCGGTATCTGTGGTTCATGCCCTATTTTCCCTCTAGTGGGTTTTGTGCATTCTAACAAATTGAAGGACCGATAATCCAAACCCTTCAGTGGGCCTCCGATTTGAAGTCCTGTTTCAAAATAATTTCCATGCTGCGCCGCCTTCATATTCCGAACATTGTCAAAACTGGCAGACGCTTTCACCTTCCAGGGCGGTGCGATCACTTCACGGCTGAAGCCGCCGTGGTTACACATCAAAAAAACATCGCTTCTGTGCTAAAGGACGCACTCCAACCAGCTGGTGATTCTCAGAATCTTTTCTTTCAGGAAACTGGTTTTCTCCTCAGAGCACATATAATCCTTTTGCCGACGCGTTTCAGAGCTTCGCGCTCCTTCTTCAAAGGCATTTAGCGTGCACACGATTACTGGCTCCCACAGTGCCCTGCGCTTTGCTTTATTTTATAGACCTCCGGTGTGTCTTACAAATTCAAGGACCGAAGGGTTTGGATTATCGGTCCTTGAATTTGTTAGAATGCACACAACCCACTAGAGGGAAAATAGGGCATGAACCACAGATACCGGCATGCATAGCAATATGTTCCATCTGTAAGACACACCGGAGGTCTATAAAATGAAGCAAAGCGCAGGGCACTGTGGGAGCCAGTAATCGTGTGCACGCTAAATGCCTTTGAAGAAGGAGCACGAAGCTCTGAAACGCGTCGGCAAAAGGATTATATGTGCTCTGAGGAGAAAACCTGTTTCCTGAAATAAATTATTCTGAGAATCACCAGCTGGTTGGAGTGCGTCCTTTAGCATAGAAGCGATGTTTTTTTGATGTGTAACCGCGGCGGCTTCGAGCGTGAAGTGATCGCACTGCCCTGGAAGGTGAAAGGGTCTGCCAGTTTTGACAATGTTCGGAATATGAAGGCGGCGCAGCATGGAAATTATTTTGAAACAGGACTTCAAATCGGAGGCCCACTGAAGGGTTTGGATTATCGGTCCTTGAATTTTTTAGAGTGCACACAACCCACTAGAGGGAAAATAGGGCATGAACCACAGATACCGGCCTGCATAGCAATATGTTCCATCTGTAAGACACACCGGAGGTCTATAAAATGAAGCAAAGGGCAGGGCACTGTGGGAGCCAGTAATCGTGAGCACGCTAAATGCCTTTGAAGAAGGAGTGCGAAGCTCTGAAACACGTCGGCAAAAGGATTATATGTGCTCTGAGGAGAAAACCTGTTTCCTGAAATAAAAGATTCTGAGAATCACCAGCTGGTTGGAGTGTGTCCTTTAGCATAGAAGCGATGTTTTTTTGATGTGTAACCACGGCGGCTTCGGCCGTGAAGTGATCGCACCGCCCTGGAAGGTGAAAGGGTCTGCCAGTTTTGACAATGTTCGGAATATGAAGGCGGCGCAGCATGGAAATTATTTTGAAACAGGACTTCAAATCGGAGGCCCACTGAAGGGTTTGGATTATCGGTCCTTGAATTTGTTAGAACGCACACAACCCACTAGAGGGAAAATAGGGCATGAACCACAGATACCGGCATGCATAGCAATATGTTCCATCTGTAAGACACACCGGAGGTCTATAAAATGAAGCAAAGTGCAGGGCACTGTGGGAGCCAGTAATCGTGTGCACGCTAAATGCCTTTGAAGAAGGAGCGCGAAGCTCTGAAACGCGTCGGCAAAAGGATTATATGTGCTCTGTGGAGAAAACCTGTTTCCTGAAATAAAAGATTCTGAGAATCACCAGCTGGTTGGAGTTCGTCCTTTAGCACAGAAGTGATGTTTTTTTATATATATATATATATATATATATATATATATATATATATATATATATATATATATATATATATATTATCTACTGGCGGTTGCCAGTAGATAGTTATAGTTAGGACCACGTTTCCATAGGAAATCCGCAACATTCTATTTGGAATACCTTTGGCGCCGGTCGACGAATCCTCGCGAAATTTTTAAAATAGGTGGGGCGCTACGCTCCGCTCCTACCCTGAAAGTCTCGGGGGATTCGTCAAGCGGGGGCTGAGAAAAAAGGGGGGTCCCAAAACGCGTTTTTCCCATGCATTTTTCCATAGGACCTTTAGACACAGCTACAGCCCGAACGGCTGAACACAGTTACTTGAAATTTGGCAGAGAGGTAGTCCTCAGGTCAAGGAAGTGCCTTTTGTAGGTCTGGTGTAAATCTGTTCAGTAGTTCCTGAGAAGATAGCATTTAAATCAATATATATATCTGAGCCAGCTTACGGTGCGCTTACCGTGCGCTTACGGTAAGCTTACCGTACGCGTACGGTGACGTGCGCGAGCGCGATTCTGATTGGCTGTTAGATCTTAGTAAACATTCGAATCGGTCGAAACCAGGAAGTGTCGGCCGCCATTTTCTCTCTCGCACTCTGAGGGGAGTGGAGGAAAAACAAAGTCCGAAAACTGTAAAAGCGGCTTGATAGACAGCTCCCAACCACCCAGTCATTGTTATGGTGTCCCCAAAGAACCCAAAAGGCAAAAAATGTAAAAGTTTTTATTTTCGAAAAATCGCCGATTATGCTTACCGTACGCGTACGGTAAAAAATTAAAAAAAATAATAATATCCATGTTTTCCTCACCCCGTGTGCAAAAGGTGCCCGAACGGCACATTTTGTGCATGGCATATCACTTTTAAAGACAATCTGTAGTTAACCATTAACAACGATGTGCCTAATACGGCCTCCGTGTGCGGACGGTGCGCGAAGCGCATCGTGCGTACATGGCCCATTTAGCGTAATGTGGGCACGCGGTGCGCGTAGCGCACTGCGTGCCCACCGCGCGTGCACGGCACTAACTGCGTAAAGTGGGCGCGCGGTGCGCGAAGCGCACCGCTTGCTCACTGTGCGCTTCGCGCACCGTGCGCGCACGGAACAAACTGCGTAAAGTGGGCGCGCACGCCACGAACGGCGTAAAGTAACTTAGCATTTAAAAAAACGTACAAATTCACTGAAAAAACCATAGGTTTCACACACGTTATAGTTAGGAATTAGCATTTAAAAAACCTTGCAAATTCACTGAAAAAACCATAGGTTTCACACAAGTTATAGTTAGCTGTACATTTCACTCGTAAAAAACCAATGAAATTCCACGTTATAGTTAGTGCAGGCAACTATAACTCACGCGACCGCAATCCTCTGCTAATGACATATGTGTCTTTATGAAAAAAAAATATTTTTAATATATGTATAGCTAAAAATTTATGGAAGAAGACATGGGCAAATAAGTGTCTAAATACAGTATTAGCATCAGCAGAGGATTGCGGTCGCGTGAGTTATAGTTGCCTGCACTAACTATAACGTGGAATTTCATTGTTTTTTTACGAGTGAAATGTACAGCTAACTATAACTTGTGTGAAACCTATGGTTTTTTCAGTGAATATATATATATATATATATATATATATATATATATTCACTAAAAAAACATAGTTGGACATTTGACTCATATAAAACCAGAGAAATTCGCCTGTTATAGTTAGTTGAGCTAACTATATCTCACGCGCCCGCAATGCACTGCTGATGATGTCATATATTACATCACTCATGACATGGTCAGTGACATCACTGACGACATCACTGATGACATCTCAAATGACATGACTGATGACATCACTGATGACATCATCCAGTGAATGTGTTTTTCTGTAAAGTTTAAATATTTTTCATATATATCTATGTCAAGGTGTATTGAAGAATGAATGCATTTACAAGTGCCTGAAGGGATTATTTAGTAGGTGTGTGACTGACTGTATAAGTGAGTGATTGAACGTGTCTTACTGAATGCATGGGTTAGTGACTACACTGTGTGAAAGTCTGTATTAGTCTCCCAGTTGGTGTGTAAGCAACTGCATGGGTTGCTGAATAGCTACATGAGTATCTATATGGTTTATTGATTTGTTGTATGAGTATCTGTATGCGTCCCTGAGTGTCTTTATGGGTGGGTGTATGACTCTGTGCATCGATGTCTGAGTGGGTGATTCACTGCTTGTATGGATTCAAAAGCACATCTGGGAAGGGCTGTATGGATGAGTTACTGTGTGTATGGGTGTGTTGGTGAGTGAATGAATGTCTCAGTGGTATATGTGTGACTAACTATATATGTTTTAAGGCACTATATGTGAGTGTGGGAGTATATAAATGACTATACATGAGAGTAAGTTATTTGAAGAGTTCATGTATAAATGAATGTCTGCTTGTATCAGTAATTGTATAAGACAGTAAATATGTGTTAGTATCTCTATAGAATAAGTGATATGGTGTGTCTATAAATAACGGACTTGGTGTGTATAACTGTATACATGAGTAAATGGATATGTGATTGATTCTTTGCATTACTGACTAGGTGTGTGAGTAACTCTATGGATAAGCGGCGGAGTGTGACTGCATGTACAGACGTATGAGTGCATATTATACTACTGTATTGATGAGCAACTACATGTATAAGTGACTGGATGTGTGTGTAGACCTAGGAAACAGTGAGTGGTATGTAGTATATGGCATTGTTGTGTGTATAGTTTCAAAAATTGTAGTCTGCAATTTAGAATGGGTGTATCAAAGTTTATATTAGGGCATCAGTATGTGCATCAGATTATCACGTGGATGATGTCGTCAGTGATGTCATCAGTGATGTCATTTGAGATGTCATCAGTGATGTCATCAGTGATGTCACTGACCATGTCATGAGTGATGTAATATGTGACATCATCAGCAGTGCATTGCGGGCGCGCGATTTATAGTTAGCTCAACTAACTATAACAGGCGAATTTCTCTGATTTTATATGAGTCAAATGTCCAACTAACTATAATGCCCCTGAAACCTATGGCTTTTTTAGTGAATTTCAAAGTTTTTAGTTTTTTTGATAATCAACTTTATTGCATTTTCATAACAAAGACAAGAATTCATCAGCAGCAAATCAAACACATTATTGGGACAAAAGACACTCAATTGAAGATGACCGTGACTCGTAAGACACCTTTGAAATGGGCATGACACCTACTTAACGGAATATACGTATCCAACACACACAGACCCCTCAGGCGGATCTTAAGTGGAACCACTTGCCCCATATTTTACCAAAGAGTTCGGGGCAGCCCCGGGCTGTGAAAAGGGGCTCCTCTTGGGCTCCACACCAATCTACTCCTTGTCTCCACCTCCTCACAGAGGGTGGTTTAGCCTGGGACCAGAGTGCCGCTATGTCCCGCTTCGCCACAGCTACCGCTGTACCTAGGAAACGCTTGTCCGCCCGGTATCCATCAAGGCCATCAAACACCTCCAAGAGCAGGTGCAGCGGGTCGTGGGGGACCTCCCAACCCAGGGCTCTCGTAAGCTCAAGTTCCACCCCCCCCCCCAGAATGGCTCGAGACCGGGACACTGCCACACCATATGGTAAAAATCTGCTGGGGTGTGGCTGCAGTGCGCGCAGGCTGGAGAGGACCGCATGCAAGTGCTGTACAGGTGTGCTGGAGTAAGGTATGCCGCATGAAGATAGTAGAGTTGAACGAGGCGCAGCTTGGAGGAGGTTGTCAGGGTCTTGGGGGCCATAAGAGCGTCTCTCCAGTCCGCTTCTTCTAGGGGGCCCACCCACCCACCCCTCCCATCGGGCCCGGAGCCGGTCCAGGGATGCGGGACCGTTATTCACCAGGGAACGATAAATCCGAGCCACCCCACCTCTGCCAAGGTTCCACATCATTACCTGGGCCTCCAAGGGGCTAAATTCCGGAAATGCAGTGGGAGATGGAATGTGTGAGTGGAGGGCATGTCTGAGTTGTAAGTACTTGTAAAATTGGGAAGGAAGGAGGGAATGGCGTTGTTGAAGGTCAGCAAAGGATCGGATATGATCACCCACCCAGACGTCCCCCAAGAGCGAGATTCCAACAAGATTCCAACGACGAACGTCTTGGAGAGATGATACCTCCCTCAACCATGCTTCGCTCCACAACGGCGTCTGTCTGGTGAGTGTCCAGTTCCACTTTACATGGTGTAGTGCGGTACGCCAGGCCTTTAGTACTGTCCTAGTGACAGGGGTGAGAGCTTGTGGCACTGGGCTGTGTTATAACCTATTGTTGTTGTGGTGCATCTTCCTTATTAATATTCTGTCCCTTGCTGCTCAGCCATGAGTGATGTCACATGGAATGTTGAGTGTGTGGGACTGGAGGAGTTGGCAGTTGATAGAGATGGGCTGAGCAGCAGGGAGGCTGCTCCTGGTGGGACTTTACAGGGCTTATATATGGACTTAACAGAGGCTTTACTTGAACTTTACATGGACTTTGTAACGTATTAAATAAACCTACAACTTGTTCTAAGCGGCCTGTCTACGAGACATCTTTCATTATTACACTGGCGACGAGGGTGGTAAGCTTGAACCTGCGTAAGGTCCATTGATCTGAGTTCCACCTGATACGCCGGGTCGGACCAGACGCCCGCGAACCAGTCGTGGATCACAATGAGCCTCGTGGCCAAGTAGTCGAGGTTCAGATTGGTGACCCCCATGCCCCCGTCGTAGGGAGGGATGCAGCAATGTGCCAGGGATAATCGCGGCCTCCTGCCACCCCATAAAAATCGAGTGAAGACGCCGTCCATCTCCCGGAACCAACTGCCCGGGAGGTGGGCGGTGATATTCTGTTGGATGTACAGGAAGCGGTGGAGGACCATCATTTTGAAAAGGGCACTCCTGCCCAGGGGGTTGAGGGGAGGGACTGCCACCTCTTGAGGTCGGCCTTGGCCCTAGCGACCAAGGGCCTGATATTCAGGGCCCATTCAAGCTCCGGGAGGAGGGCGACCCACACCCCCAAGTACTTGAACGATTGCTTGCGTAAGGGGATATTCACTTGCCAGTCAAAGCATGCCCGGGATGGATGAAGGGGGACCAGCGTGGACTTCGCTGGGTTAAGCCTGAGGCCAGAGACCTGTTCAAAGGCTGAGAGGGCGTCCAAACAGCGTGGGCCAGAATTCTCCGGGTCCGCCAAGAACAGAAGGACGTCATCGGCATACAGAGCTATCTTGTCAGTGTGGCTTGGGTCCCAGGCCCAGCCTCGGATAAAGGAGTCTTGACAGATGAGAGAGGCCGGGGGCTCCATCACCAAAGCAAAGAGGAGCGGTGAGAGCGGGCAACCCTGTCGGGTGCCCCTCCGGATGGGGAATATCTCAGATAACACGCCATTAATAAGGACTCGTGCCCTGGGTCTAGAGTAGAGGACCCGGATAAAGCGCCGGAAAGGGAGGCCAAAACCGAACCTCTCCAACACCCCATCAAGGTAACTCCAGTCCACCGTGTCGAACGCCTTTTCAAAATCTATAAAAAGCAACACCAGATATGGGGTGAGCTGATGGCGATGTGCAAGAGCGAGATGTAGGCGGCGTATGCAATGCCGTGTGCCCCGAGCAGGCATAAAACCGCATTGATCCGGATGGACCAGTTCCTGCAGGTGGGGACGGAGCCGTTGGGCTATCACAGTGGCAAATATTTTGACTTCTGTGTTAATGAGGGAAATAGGGCGGTATTCCGCACAGTCAAGGGAGGGTGGCTGTGTCTTTGGAATAACTACAATGGTGGCCACATCCGTCTCTGGTGGGAAGGACCCCTCATCTACCACGTGGTGGAATAGAGCTGTTAAGTGTGGGACCAATATGTCGTGATAGGCCGCATAGTATTCTTGGGGGTACGCGTCGGGCCCGGGCGTCTTGCCGGAGTGCAGCAGTGAGATCGCCCCATGGATCTCTTCCGAGGTGAAGGGAAGGTCCAATGCCTCCGAGGCCGACCGGGAGAGGCAGGGCAGGTGAGTATCAGTCCGAGCCAACCAATCTACCAAGGAGCTCCGCGGAGGACGGTCCTCATAGAGGGCCGCATAGTATCCGGCGAAGGTTCGGGCGATGGCCGGGGATGTGACGTGATGGGCTCCAGTCTCAGCCTGAATCTCGGGAATAATGCGGTTGGCTTTGGGATAGGTTACTAAATTGTGAAGCAGTTTGCTGTTTTTGTCACCCCAGCCATACTCACGCGCCACCGAGGAGCGCCATAGCATCTTAGCAGACTCCAACGAGATCTGACAAATCTCCTCACGGAGCAGCGTAAGCCGCCGAACGGAGTCGTCTCTGTCGCTGGCAGCATGGTCCTCCTCCAACTGCACCGCCTGGGCCTCCAATTGCGTGAGTCGTGCGGTCTGTTCCTTACGCTTGGTATGAACCAGGCCTCAAGCCACCCCGCATAGGAAGGCCTTACCGGCCTTCCACAATGTTCCCGGCGAGGAGACAGAACCCGTATTGGATGAGAAATAAAGCCTCAGTTCCCGCCCGAGGGCAGCGACAAATTTGGCATCCTGCAGGAACCAAGCATTCATCCGCCATGCCGCATGGGGGCCTGCAAAGGAGTTCCTAAGATGGAGGGAGACGGGGGAGTGATCAGAGATACCCCTGGGTAAAACAGTGACCCCGGACAGGAGCTGACAGTCCACGGCAGGCAGTAGGAACAGGTCGATACGGGAGTGGATGTGGTGGGCTGCCGAAGTGTGGGTATACTGTACCTTATGGGGGTTCCACACCCTCCAGGCATCACAGAGACCCAAGGCAGAGGACCAGTCAGATAGACATTTTGCAGAGGCCAGGCGGGAGGCTGATGGAGCACCTGTTGTGTCGCGCATGGGTTGGAGTACCGCGTTAAAGTCGCCCCCCACTACAGTCAGGCCCGGTGGGAAGGATGAAAGTATTGGCGTGAGGCAACGAAGGGTAGAAGCCATAGTGGCGGGGGAATATATGTACACAAGAGATTAAGAGGTTGACCCTCGATCGTACCCGACAGGGCCACATAGCGGCCAAGGGCATCCGTCTCAGCGCGTGTCAGGGTACAGGGGAGCCCCCGCCGAAGCAGCACCGCCACCCCCCGGGAACCTCGTGTAAAACCAGAGTGCCAGACCCTGTCAAACCCGTATCTGGCAAGGAAGTTGCATTGGGAGCCCAAGAGGTGGGTTTCTTGCAGAAACAGAACGTCCGGGGCATGTCGGTGGGCGCTACGAAGGGCAGCAGCACGTTTTATATGATCAAGTAGGCCGTTGACATTCCAGGAGAGAATGTGGAGGGCCCTACAGAAGGTGGACGCCATCAGGGTGAGGGGTGCATGGATGGGTGGATACAAGCGCGAAGAGGCCCGGAACCCCCGGGAAACGACATTGTAGGGCCTGGGATGGAAGGTGTGTGATACGATGAATCTCGTGTCAGCGTCAAAGGCGGGTCGGTGAGTGTAGCTACCGAGTAGAACTAAGAACAGCGGCCCATAGGTGGCTAAAAACAACAAACTGTTGGGAGACAACGGTCTTCCCCCCCTCCCTCACCCCCCAACTCCCCCCACCCTATACTTCGGAAAAGGAAGCATCTGTCGCCCTAAAAAGAGAAAGCAAGTCAAACCAACAATTCCACAGTGAGGCTAACTGCTAATCTAAAACGGTTAGCAAAACGGGAGCATGGCAGAGATGGACCCCCTTCCATGTATCCGGATAAGAGAGTCATCAGCAGCTGTCAATACAGTCAGGATAACGGTGTTATCAGAACTATAAGCAAAACCTGAACGTAAGGTGGAGATTAAGTTTCCCGACTTGAGGCAGCATGAAGCAGAACCGCCCGCTACGGGAACCTCGGGAACAATCTTGTTGTAGGAGATATCTGAAGGCGAGATACAGAGTCCCAGAGTTACAGCCACGTGGCCCTGCTCAGGTGTTCTCTTTGCCGGAGCTACGGATCTCAGGGCTCCGGGACAGGTCAGAGTCCGACAAGACATGTTGCAGGATTTCAGAGGAGCCAGGGAGACAACTTGAGTCAGTCAGTTAGATAGCCGGGCTGGGGGAGGCGGAGCCCCGAACTGGGACCTGCGGGGGAGGAGCCGAGGAGGACGCGCCCGGCGATCGAGAGTCTGCCCTACGACGGTCAATTTTCTTACGGGACCTGGTCTGTCGTCTTTGGGGTCCATGGAGGGCTGGATGTGGCTTCGTGGGGGCACCCCGGGCGGGGGAGGGAGCCGGGCTCGTCTGGAGGGGTCGCTCCTCCGTGAGCCAGGTCCAGGCCTCCTGGGGACTGTTGAAGAAGAAAGTCTTGTCTCGGAATATGACCTTGAGCCGGGCCGGGAAGAGAAGGCCGTAGCGGAGACCCATGGCGCGAAGCTTCTGTTTGACTTCGTCGTAGGATCGGCGCTGGGTTTGTACCCCCTTGGAGTAGTCTGGGAAGACCATGATTTTAGTATTTTGAAACTGCAGTGGACCCTGTGTTCTGGCCGCCCTGAGGATAGCGTCTCTGTCCCGGAAGTTAAAGACCCTCAAGATGATGGGACGGGCGGGGGCTCCAGGTGGCGGCTTGGGGGTCAAGGAGCGATGGGCTCGCTCAACCGCGAACCAGGGCGAGAGGCCCTCCCTGGGCATCCAGGAGCTCACCCAAGTCTCCACGAAGGTGTCGGCATGGCCCTGCTCCACCCCCTCGGGAAATCCCAAAAGGCGCAGGTTATTCCTCCGTGATCTGTTTTCAGCATCCTCCGCCCTGCGGTGGAGCTCCGAGGTTTGGGTCTGGAGGCGGGCCACTTGGACCTTAAGCTGGGCAATGTCGTCTTCTTCAGTGGAAATGCGGGATTCCGCCTCCGTGATGCGTGCTGTAGCGTTGCGCAGGTCTTGACGGATAGGAGCCACGTCCACCCTCACTTCGCCAATTTTGCTCTTCACGGATACCTGCGATGTGCTTATCGCCTGAAGGATGGTGGAGAGATCACCCCCGGCAGCTCCCGGCGCTCTCCTGCCAAGATCCCGATCCGCCGTGGTGAATTGGTCCATCTTAGTTTGAGCGGTGGGGACAGGGTTCTGTGGGGCGCGAGGTCTGCCCTCGCCTCCAAGGTACAGAACGGTCCGGTACCGGCAGAGAAAGGCCGCATGTCCTCCGGGGGAGAGGGGTGGGCTCGGCCAAGACCCAGGCTGTCAATGCTCCGGTCAGGGCCGCCCAAGACTGCAGGGAGGGTGGCCAGGCCGGTGTAGGTGGCCAATACAACAGCAGGCTCCCAGCACGGACCCTCACCGGGAAGGAAGGGGGGGTGGAGGCGCCGGCGCTGCACCACCACACTGCCACTCGACGTAGTGGCCGATCCCCACCCCACTCACCGGAGCAGACACAGCTGGTGTGGAAGGAGCTCTGCAAGGCGTCAGGTCCACGTGTTTCGATGCAGGCAGGTGGGCCGCCGCAACCCACAGGAGCAGGCCAGGGACAAACGGGCAACTGCGTCCGCCACCCGATGTGATGGCCGAACTCCCACCTCGGTGCCCCTTCGTCAACGATGATGGGAACAAGGGGCACCTCCACCAGAAGCCCCCAACAGGAGGCCGGTCCCACCTCCGAACACAGACAGGCCCAGGCAGCTCAGGCCCACCCCTGGTCCCCAAACCAGCGGCCAGGGTCCGTCTCTCACCAGGTCACCAGACCCTTCGCCGAAGAGAATGAGGCCTTGTCCAGGAAGAAGCCCCCCGCCCTCACACACCAGGTCCAGCCAGCTCCGAGGCCGCTTGTACCCCCTGGGCAGCCGGTGGGGGTCAGGCCTCTCAGGTCGACATCCGTGGGGGCAGGGAGGCCCAGCTGAAGCCAACAAAAGACTCGCCCAGCAACACGATCCCTCACCAAGGAGCAGGGGATCCCACGCAACGGCAGATCAAAGGCTCAGCGTGGGCCCAGGGAGCCTCTATGTGTGCCCCCCTTTGATGCGCTGCCGCCTGACCCCCGGCGGGCGAGTCAGGCAGTATGGGGGAAACTGGCCCCTTCTGGCAGTCTGCCCGGGATTAGGCGGCAGCAGCGCCCAAGGCCTTCAGGGCGGGGCAGGCCGCCAACAGTGTAACGGGCCACCCTCAGCCCTCTGCTCCTCCCACCAGCAGCATCGGTGAGATGACTGTGTCCCCGCTGCGTGAGGTAGAGCTCCGCCGCAACTCACCGCAATGCCGGGCAGCAGGCCCGGTCCCTGTCAGATGATCCGCAGCTTCTGCGGCGGATCCCGCCTCGCGGCCCCAGGTCCGCCACCATGCCACGTCCTCTCCAAAATGCGGCAGCACCAGCTCTCCAGAGTACACCCAGCACAGGAAAGATCACCGGCCTTCAAGTTCCGCAGCCCCGATCCGGGCCGCCGACAGGTCCGCCATTTCTTGCGCGCGGCCTCGGCAGGGGAGTTGAAACGGCTCCGCCAAGACGTCAGAGGATCCTGGAACCGGCCCAAAGTGAAGGAGCAATGTCAGCAGGTCGGTATCGGGAAAAAGTTACAGGTGGATGGTGGCTGTTGGCGACGGGTGTATGGCGAATGTTGGAGGGGATCCAGAGCACTCTTAGAGTGCGACCGCCATCTTGACGCCCAAGCCCCGCCTCTCCTCCAAAGGTTTTTTAAATGCTAATTCCTAACCATAACGTCTGTAAAACCTATGTTTTTTCCAGTGAATTTCGAAGGTTTTTTAAATGTTAATTTCATATTTTAATGTTTATAAAACCTATATTTTTTCTATTTTTAAAAAAAATATTTTGGAACTCTATTATACTTCTTTTATTTAACTTTAAAAAATTAAGTAATGTTTTATATCTTCCCCCCAAAATATGTATATCTATTTTGAAAACTGCACTCCCATACTGGTAGTGTACCAAGCTCCATCACCACACAAAACCTATCCGCCATAATCCAACGGATTTGTGGCACCGTGTCCCACATAACATCATATACGTATGAGTTTGCGCCAGCTGCTACATAGGTATCCGACGGGTATGCAGTACCAAGCCATGCGTTACGTCATGTACGTATGGGTTCGCGCCCGCTGCGCGTTGAGTATGCTACGAGTGCACGCTGCCAGGCCCTGTGTTATGTCATAGATGTATGGTGTCGCGCCGGGTACGCCATTCCCTCGGTTTTTTTGTATGTCTCAAGACTATATCTAAATAACTTTAAACTGTATATGAGAGCAAGCGATAATCTAAAATATTTTAAACATTTATATATTTCTAACTGTAATAAACTTATATTATGATAAATATATATTCTCAAAATCTTGTTGGGTGTGGCCTCCTTGCACCCTCGATGCACGTATGCCATGTGACCTTAAAAAAAAGCATTTGATTAGTTCATAACATTTCCCATTGTAACAGTTTGAGGACCCCACCCATTTTAGTCATTCTCTCTACAGCGTTTGATGAGACACACCCCTTCTGCTTAGAGAGCTTTTTAAAAAAGTTTTTTGCTGTGTACACATATCTTCTACTACACACAACATGCAACGATCATCTTGATCAATATTCATGGTCTGTACATTAGCCTTCCACGTGTGATGGCCATGCATCTCAAACGTTACATCAAAAATCAAATGTGTGTTACACGATACCTCTGGTGTGTGTGTGTGCACATTATTGTGCTGCCTTTCGGCCTGGGTATTGCTGACTTGAAGGGGTATCATCAGCCACAGGCAGAGTGCACATCCTAGATCACATGTGACAAACAGTAAACAGTAATGTGTACATTTGTATTGCTGTATTATCTGTTGTCAGGCTTTACCAGTACAGTAGTGTGTCATATGTGAGACTTTCAGATTCACGTTTGGCATGCATTGCTTGACTATAATGGACTTTATCACTATTTATGACGTAGCCTCACTGCTGATCCTCCCAACATCCGAGAACATTCACATGTGTGCGCTTCGTGATAGCAACACTTTCAATAATACCGCACACCATTGACATGAGTGTCTGCGCATATCCACAACCTTGACAACGACATGTGATGTTGGCCATTCAATGTTTTCGAACAGCATCTCATTAGCGATAGTTGCCGCCCTCCAGGTACATGCTAAATTAATGTAAATTGCGCATTCTGCGACGTCAAAACTGCAGCAGAAACATTATATTTTTTTCTCCCTTTTCAGACACTGGGTTAGTGGAGCCAAAATGGGTGGAGCAGGTGCTCACCCCGTGATGATGCCCTTGGCATTCTGACACCTTCCACCGTTGTATCAAGACACTGTCCCCGACCGGAGACCTGCTGGGCCACCCTGAAAGCGGCACCCCGGAGTTGGAGCTCGCACCGGCACGTCCTTGGACACACCGGTTGTGGCAGGTGAGCAGTCAAGCCTCGGCCGCAAGAGCTGCAATTGAGCACAGTGCGAAGAAAGGGGCTGGGGTGCAGCAGCCTGTGTGCACAGGTGCAGGCAAGCGATGTTGCCATAGATAATAATGTAATCTCTGGCCTCATTCATATCTCTGTTTCATTTTAAGGACTTGCTGGACCGCACTCTTTCTCGCGGACCCAGACACACGGGTGACAGGAGGTGAACAGTGAGGGCTGGGTGCAGTAGGCCGGCGCTCTGTCTCCTCCTCCCTCTGTTCTTTTAACTCTCCCTCCCCTTCTCCCTTCTCCCTTCTCCCTTCCACCCACTCGCTCTTTGTCCCATTCTCACTTTCCTTCGTTCATTCTCACTACCTTTCTTTTTCTCTTAGACATGGCACACATACTTATGTTTCTTTTTTGTCTTGCAGGTTTTGTACGCTGCTTCCGGAGGAGTCCCACACACTTCTTTTTACAGAATTCCAATTGACCTGTCTGGAATGTGTTACAGTATCCATTTTGGGACTTTTAATAATTACAGATCCAAAGATTTCCAATATGTACCAGCATCCTACATGCAGCAAGACCTTCTAGGATACACCACTCTGATGTGATCTGAGCTCAATTTCAATTTAGTAATACCATTTTATATTAGGACATTTTCCCCAATCTCATGCCTACGGATGATAAATTGACCTATTGTTTTGCTCCCGTGCCACATGGTGATTCAGTTTGTTGTGCTTACCATACAAATAATTATATTAATCCACACTGCTATCTACCCCTATCAATCAATCAATCATTCAGGGAATTGTAAGCTTGCTACTCACCCGTGAGGGTCTCAAGGTGCAGGGGGGGGGTCCGCAGATCTGCTTAGCCAAAGAGCCAGGTCTTGAGGGTCTTCCTGAAGTTGTTCAGGGAGGGAGCGCATCTGATGTCTGCCGGTAGCTCGTTCCAGGTTTTGGCTGCAATGTGAGAGAAGGATATTCCGCCTGCTCTGGCTCTGTGGATGCGTGGGGTTTCGGCCAGTGTGAGGTTGGAAGATCGGAGGTTTCTTTTGGGTACGTGGAAGTTGATTCTGTCTTTGCGGTATTTGGGTCCGTTGTTGTGTAGGCATTTGTTGGCATGAGTGAGGATTTTGAAAGTGACTCTTTTCTCCACGGGGAGCCAATGGAGACTTCGTAGGTGTTGGCTGATGTGTTCGTGTCGGGGGATGCTGAGGACGAGTCTGCCGGCGGTGTTCTGTTTTATCTGGAGTTTGCAGAATAGCAACTTGTTGATGCCAGCGTAGAGTGCGTTTCCATAGTCCAGTCTGCTGGTGATGAGTACGTGGGTAACTGTCTTCCTTGACTCAGGGGGGATCCACTTGAAGGTCTTGCGGATGATGCGGAGGGTGTTGTAGCACCTGGAGGTGACGGCTCTGACCTGTCGGTTCATGGTGAGTGATGAGTCGAATACAATGCCGAGGTTCTGTGCATGGTCTGAAGGGGTAGGTGGGCTTCCGAGGGCGGTTGGCCACCAGGCGCTGTCCCATGTAGAAGGGGTGGTACCGAGGATGAGGACTTCTGTCTTCTCAGAGTTGAGCTTCAGGCAGCTGTTGGTCATCCAGACTGCAATGTCTTGCATTCCTTTCTGGAAGTTGAGTATGGCAGTGGTGGGGTCTTTGGTGAGGGAGAGGATGAGCTGGGTGTCGCCGGCGTAGGATACGATGTTGAGGCCGTGTTGTCGGACAATGGCTGTGTGGGGGCCATGTAGATGTTGAAGAGGGTGGGGCTCAGGCATGAACCCTGGGGGACTCCGTAGGTGATTTTCATGTGTTCAGAGAGGAAGGGTGGGTGTCTGATCCTTTGGCTTCTTCTGGTGAGGAATGATAGGATCCAGTCCAGGACTGTTCCTTGTATGCCTGCATCATGTATTCTGGCGACTAGTGTGTGGTGGGAGACGGTGTCGAAGGCCGCTGATAGGTCGAGTAGGTTGAGGGCTGCGGAGTGGCCTTGGTCTAGGAGGGTGCAGGTGCATCTGTGGTGGCGAGTAGGGCGGTCTCTGTGCTGTGGTTGCTTCGGAATCCGGATTGGGACGGGTCAAGGACGACGTTCTCTTCAATGAATCGTGTCAGTTTCCTGTTGACTGTTTTCTCTGCAACTTTTGCTGCGAAGGGGAGGAGCGAGATAGGCCGATAGCTCTTGAGGTCGGTGGGGTCAGCTGTGGACTTCTTGAGTAGGGGGTCTGACTTCTGCGCCCTTCCAGTCATCTGGGAAGGTGTCTGTTTTGAAGGTGGTGTTGATAGTACGTTGTAGTTTGGGTGTGATGGCAGCCGCGGCTCTGTGGCAGATGTGAGGGGGGCAGGGTTCGGTGGGGGCCCCAGAGTGGATGCTTTTCATGGTTGAGGCGGTGTCTTCGGAAGTGATCGGTGTCCAGTTGGAGATGGTGGGCTGGCTGATGTTTCTGGGGTGCAGGGGACCGTCTGTGGCGCCTGCTGGATGGTCGATGAAGTTGTCGTAGAGGTTTTTGATCTTGAGGTGGAAATAGGTTCCAAGCTTGTCGCGATGGGGTGATGTGTCTGTGGCTTTGCTGCGTGGGTTGGTGAATTCTTGAATGACACTGAAAAGTTCCTTGGAGTAGGTGGAGTTGGCCAGGATTTGTTGTGGATGAAGTTCCTCTTGGTGGCTCTGATCTGGTTGTGGTAGTCCGTCATGGCGTCCTTGTAGGTGGTGTGGTTTTCGCTTGTCTTGGTGTTTCTCCAGTTCTTCTTCAGACATCTGCAGGTGGGTCTGGCTTCTTGGAGAGTGGTGGTGAACCAGGCAGCTTTACCGGGGCATTGTCTGTTGGGGTTGCGTAGTTGGGCAAGCTCATCTGCGCAGTTGGAGATCGAGGTGTCGAGTTCTCTGGCTGCGCCGTTTGCATCGGGTGCCCAGGTGTGGTTGTCTCGGGTGAGGGTGGAGTTAAGTTGCTCGTTGGTAACCTTGCTCCAGTTCCTTCGTGGTGGGCGTGGGGCTGGCTTGGGTGCCTTGGGTTTGTTGATGGCGAAGTGTACACAGTGGTGGTCGGTCCATGGCTGCATTGTGTGGCTGTATTAGACGCTGTTTGCTGCCGCGAAGATGGGGTCGAGGGTATGTCCTGCTCTGTAGGTCGGTGTGTTGACGAGTTGTTTAAGTTCGATGCTGGCGAGGTTGTCACAAAGGATAGTGGAGTTGGGGTCGCTGGGGTTGTCGAAGTGGAAGTTCAGGTCTCCAATGAGTATGTAGTTTGTTGAGGCAATGGTGTGGGGTGCGATGAAGTCAGTGATGGTGGCGGCGAAGGGTGTTTGGGGGCTGGGGGGTCTGTAGACGAGGGTTCCTTGGATCTGGAAGTGCAGGTGTTTGGCGGAGGGTAAGGTTTCGCTAGAGGTGGTGAGGCGAAGAGTGCTCTTGTGGGCGATGGCAAGGCCCCCTCCTGAGTAGTTGGGGTGGTCTTTCCTCTGGATCTTATATCCGTCTGGGATGGTGGTGCTGATGTCGGGGGCGGAGGATGCGTTGGTCCAGGTCTCTATGAAGAAGGTGATGTCGGGCGAGAGAGAGTCGAGTAGGTTCCAGATTTCCATGGCGTGTTTGTGTACGGAGCGCACGCTGAGGAGGATGCATTTTGGGGTGTCACTGGTGCTGGTGTTGGCAGTATTGGAGGCCGGGGTGGCGGTGAGGATCTGGGGGCAGTGGAGGCAGGAAAACTGGCTGTGGTTCGTGTTCGGCGAGGCCTGTTGGCATTCTCTAAGTCTTCCAGGGTTGAATGCGAGGAGGGTGGTGGTGTCGTAGTGATGGGTAGTGGGAGGTCCAGGGTTCCTGGCGCTGGCCGCGGTTGGGTCGCAGACGGGCACAGACAGGCTTGCCTTTGGCACGCCTTCGGCTTACATTCGGCACACCCGCTGCGCGCGTCCGCTGCGCAAACTCGTAGCAGTCGCCATTAAGTAGGGAAGGTGGGAGGGAAGAGAGGCTGGAAGTCGGGAGCGGGGAAATTCCAGGGGGGAATTCCGGAGGGAAATTCCCAGGGGGGAGGGGCCGCAGGGGCAGCAGCGGCGAAAGACAAAATAAACAGGCAGGCACGAGAAAATTAAAACAGTGGTGGAATTAGAGCAAGACACAGATGGGCACAATAATAGTGACACAACAGAGAAAAAATTAAGGAAAACAAAAGTCTGAGAAAGGCTACGGTGGTTGCAGGCAGTCTGGTCCCAGTTGGAGCGGGCAGCAGGCGCAGGAGCGGGCAGCAGCCTCGAAGCTCCCAAGAAGGAGGTCGGGGTCTGGCGGCAAGAGATGGCACAGCAGAGCTGCGGGGAGAGAGTGGGCCTAGACCGAGGGTCCGGCAGTGACACTATAGGTCCCTTTGGTGTCACTGCCGGAGTTCCATGCATCTTGAGTGTCCTTCGTGCACACACTTGGCCAAATGCCGCCTTCAGCCCTATAAGGAATTCAAAATGCGCATGTTCTAATTGTAAATATATCCACCCTCACACATTCTCTTTCTGAATATTCTTCAGTCTCGCAGCCTCTCCACCCTTTATCCTCTCTATCTTCCATTCTACTGTGTCTACCTTAATTGCATTTGTGCCAACTCCAACTGCTCTGCTTTGCCAGCCACACTACTATTTTTTCCCCATCTTTCCTTCTTTTCAGTCCCATCACTTCCTTCTTGTCTTAGAAAGACTAAAAGGCTCAAGTTCACTTTGTATTTGCTCTAATTTAGTTTAGAATTATTGCAAAGAGCTTTGGCACCGTTAAGGTTACACTGTGCCGCATAAATGATGTATATTAATAAGAATATAGCCACTCATCACATCACATTCTGTGTGTACATTAATACGCAAGTGGTCCATAGTTTGGGACAATCCTTATATGTCTCCACTAAACCTCAAAAATTTCTTCTACAGGGTCTTCCCTCTCAATCTTGATCTGTCTTCACATTGGTCAAGATCATGGACTCTGTCCAACTTTACCTCTACAATGGCTCATCCCACTTTCACTATGTCCAGTGGATCCACTCTCTCATGATGCAATCGTTCATTGCAAGGTTGATGTCATCGCTCCGTCATACCAGATCCGATTAAAAGGGTGCTCAGATAAAGTATGCACTAAGATGTCATAACAATGGTGGGTTGAGAATGAGATAACATAATAGATGTTAAATTCAGCAGCATATTGACAAGCTATAACTCCCATATACACACCAGGTACCACTGCACAGTTAAGGCTTCAGTTTGGCTTAAGGCAGTGACTCTCCCCTGTGTCTTCCAACAGTCAGATCTGCAGGATCAGCTCCTAGATGCACATTTTGAGGACCTTTCAGGCTCTCAAACCTCTCAACCGTATGCATATTAATGCCACATCAAACAGGATTCTACATTCTGTAATATTGATCAGTTTCAAGACGTCCTTTAAAATTTCACAATCAAAAGCAATTATAGGACACATATTCATAAAGTTTACTTTTCTTTTCATACAACATTGCTGTAATATTGTTTTCTTTTCGAGTTTAGTTTCTAATGCTGGAGCTCAGTTGAAGTTCAATCGAGTATTCTGCAGAACTAAAAGAAAAACTTATTGTAAAAACTCCTGTAAGCCCCCCTCCAATCACCCTCTTCTTCTCTCACGCAATCCGTAGGAGGAACCACCTTGGCACAAAAATGTAATAAACAGCAATTACATTTCTTTTTGTTAATGAAAATCCGCGAGACAGAATGACATTTTAGAAAGGGTAACAATACATTCAATTTTCAGCTGAGAAATTTACTGAAAAGAAAAACACCTGGAAAAGGTTCCAAGCCAAGTAAGCAGAGAACATAACACGCAAGAGAAATGCTTGAGCGCGCGCCTTTTAAATACTGAATGTTATGCCTTTGTGCCCTCTCCATGTAGATTTTAGCTCTATGTAGGTTTACCTTCATGTACAGTTTAGCTCCTTGTAGGTTTACCTCCATGTAGATTTTAGCTGGTCTGTAACATAAAAAACATAGGAGCCAACATTTTCCATACATTTTGTTCTGGTATGCAACTGTTAAAGACTCGAAAGATTCGCCCAGGGAGTTTCAAGACAGTGTGAGAGTAGTTAAATCTCTTTCCTAGATTCACGCATCCAACCAATGGAGTGTAGTGAAGGAGGTGTTGAGACTCCATAATGGCCTTTGCCACTTCCTGTTTCATTACGAATTGCAGGAGGCTGCCTTAATACCCCAGACGTGCAATAAGGATAATTAAAACCTTTTACATTCTTGCTGTGCCTACTCTGGAACACTGTCATTTCAATTTTAATGTATGACCAAATGTTTTCTTGTTAGAAAGTTGCACACTCTTTCTAGTGGCACTGACCCATGCCAGTCACCGTAGAAATCGGCAATTGGCTATATCTGTTGTTTTTGCATCTAAACAGTTCCTTGATTTGTTGCCATGTTTGACCTAAAATACAAATATATTACCAGAAGATTGTGAGATCATAAAAAATAACTGTGTAAATAAATGTGTATATGTAATGAATTAACAATAAGCATTGCAGTACCTCAGTGTTTTAAAGATTTCATGAAACATTCAATACAAACTGTGTAGTAAAACTATTTATTAATTTACTTTGGCTAATTAAAAAAGAGTACGTGAAATTGCTGCAGCAGAGATCAGAATTTGATTATATCTGGTGTTTCTGTCATTTCAAACCGTTCAGTGATTTCTTGATATTTTTTACCGAAAAAAACAAAATAAATTTTCTACTGGGAGGTTTAGAAATCATAATAAGCCAATGGTTATTTGAAAAGTATTAAACATAAACACAGGTTAAATATAATTAAAAAGATAAACACAAGCCACTTCAAAACTAAGGACTAATATTATTTCGATATTTTAACATTTTACTTCAGCAAATTATTAGCCAAACTACAGGCGAAGCCGGTGCGGCAGGAGCATACGTTTTCTGTGTGTTTGTCTTTAGCCTGATTTTTTTGCCCGATTTGTTTTTTTGCCCTGCATTGTATAAGGCAGTATACATCCTTATTATGACACTTTTTGCATGGGGAAATATACTTTCAGAGAGCTCCACAAACGTAGATTTCTGCCTATGTCTATGAGATCTTCATGGGGGTAGTATTCAAAGGTCCCAGGAAGAACTCCCCGCTCAGTGGTGGGATTACAAGTTGCACCACTTCAAGAGGGGGCGGAGACCTTTAAGAATAAAAATATCATCATAAAGTTATTACTAGCTACTTTATGTCTGGATTTCAGGGATACACCTGTAGGCAAATTCCCCCGCAGCAGAGACAGAGATCTTCACCTCTGCTATGGACCACTCCGAATGGTAGAGAATAGGAAAACAGCAGTCACCTAACCAAAAAAACACAGTTCTCTAATGGTAACCCTGTAGGAATATAAATCCAGTCCACACCCAAGGCCCTGCCGGACTATGTTACTATCCAGATGTCTAACTAGGGCTGAAACCTAAAACTCACACAATGCAACCCACACCACTCAAAAGAAAAAAGAACTTCACAGGACAGCAAACAGACCTTGTATTGAACTTTGTTGCTGTCTGATTACTAAAACCAACTACATGGTCTGTATGAGAGGGAAGGTGGACATGTGGCAGGACCTTACAGACTGTGTGAGCGTATTGGGGGTTGGAGGCAGGTACCAGGGAGGGAACTGAAACAACAACGGCAGGTGAAACATACAGGTGGCAGTCTCTTCATGAAGGCATTCTCAGTTCTCACCTCACCTCCTCAATGGACGTATCCTCAAGACTTTTCACCCTGACCTGCTCTATATTAGCCTGCCTGTTCTAGGGAACCACAGAGTCCGGCAAGGTAAGAACAAAACACATCTGTCTTACTGCTTATCATAATTCCCAACTCATTTCATACTTTTCTCAAATAGCTCAGGCTCTTATGTGTGGTTCCCGGAGACAGCTCAGAATCAAAAAGCACACCAAAAATTCTATCCACTTAAGCACGTTCAGAACAGGTCCCCATATAACCTGTTAAATGATAATGTGGTAATGCCAGGAGTTTGCTGGAATCCGCATAATTGAGAGTAGGAATGAATTGCGTTTTATTTGACTCTTGGTCATCCAATGTCTACCTGCCGCTTCAGCTGAGGCTAATCTGTTTGCTGAGATCCAAATTGGTTCTTTGTATCACCTATGTCCAAAATATAAATGCCCTGTTAAGTCGCAATGGCATGACTAGAAAGGATCACTAACAGAATATTGGAAACTGAAGTTTTGTGTGGACATAATATTGTGTCAAAAATATCGAGGACCAAATGATCGAGACGGTAAGTGCAAATAGGTAAGTAAAGATTTAGTATTCTTAACTTCGTATCTACGTACCTTAATGGTATATATATCATCAAGGTGCCTATATGTGGAGTTAAGTATAGTAAAACTTTGCTTACCAATAGAAACTTAACTTACCTTCATGATATTTTAGTCCTCGATATTCTTCACACAATATTTTTTCCCATGATATTTCTGTTTCAGATATTCTGTCTAAGTACATAATAGAAGTGATTTCTTTAGAGGGGGATTGTACACAGAGAACCTCATTTGAAAATGGGTGGGGGGGGGGCATCTAAAATAGTCAATTGTGAATAGTGTATGGACATGTGTGTATGTATGTGTGTATGCATGTGTGTATATATATGTATATATATATAAAATATTAACATTCTGCATTCGATTTTGTAAAGGATCTTCCTCTGGGCAAAGTCTACGTATAGGGTATAGGGGTACAAGTGGAGTCCTCATTGGCAATGACAACATGGACCTCATAAGCATATGCTCTGCCATGGCAAGGGTATTAGTGTTTTTTGAGGAGACCCATATTTCAGAACAATACACCACAGACCCAGTAACTTTAACATTAAACATCTCCAGAACCGGTGCCACCCTCCTGGAGGAGGTTTTGCAGTGAATCTTCACTATGTTTATGGACCGTTGTATAAGTGCCGAGTCGGCCTTCTCAATCTGTGGGGCCCTCCTCATATTAGGAGTCATGCCTATACTCAAGTAATCGAAGGAGGACACACGATCGATACATTTATTTCCCACCTGGATCAGTCTGCTACAATGGAAGTCCTCGGTCCTTGAGAAAAACATGCATTTTGTTATGATGTCATTTAAGTAGAAGCCCCTCTCAGCACACAATGAGGAACACTGGCCCAAGAGAAGCTGCAGTCTCTGGGGTGTCTTGGAAATCAATAAAGTGTCATTTGCGAAAATAAGGGCTGGAACCCTCCTTCCCCCAAGGCTCAGAGCATCACACCCCTCTTTGCTATGGTGGTCAATCACCCCGTTAATATACAGATAGAAACGGGTGAGAGCTAAAACACAGCCCTGTCTGGCACCTTGTACTACCCAAAGGGGTCTGTTAACTGTCTGATTGTTCCCCATCAAGCCTTTTCCTTATTGCCCACATGAAGTCTCACCAAAATGCTCAATAGTGAGGGAGGATTACCCAGGTTTTCCAATACTTTCCACATTTTCACCTGGGAGACAAGGTCAAAGGCTATCGGCAAGTCTACAAAGGCAATGTACAGCTTACCCCATGAAGTGACACCTCACGCTAATATATACAAGGTAGCCTAGGGACTGATGCAAGAATAATTTGAGTCTGTCCATTCCCCTATTGGTTGGATATATAACGTCCATTTCTCACGACCCCTTTAAGACAAAATATTTAGAAAGTGTCAGTTGGGTGGCACCATGAGATCAGGGGCCTTTGACCCCATCCATGGCTGGCTTCCAATTCTCTCCTAGTCGAATCAAACCCCCTGGGGCCATATAAGGTATCCCTGTGGTGGAAATTAATTCAGAATTTAGGGGCGGAGTGGGGGGATTTATTGTTTAAGGGGATTCCCTTGACAATGACTTAGGGTTAGACTTGTTGTTAGAAATGGGGTCTCTAGTTGGCAAGGTTTTGCACCTTTGTCCAAGTAGGAACCCTTCTTCCTAGTCAGGGTAAGAGGGATACACTTCTAAAATAACCCCTGTTCGCTCCCTTGGTAGCTTGGCACGAGCAGACAGGCTTATCTCAGAAGTAGTGTGTAAAGCATTTGTGAACACATACAGTTTTACAGTGAGAACACTACAGACACCACACCAGTTTAGAAAAATATGTAATCTTTATCTAAACCAAAACAAGACCAAAACAACAAAAATCGACAACACAGTAATAACAATATGACTTTCAAATGGTAGAAGTAGTTCTGTTCAAAGCAAGTTGCAGATGCAACACTTCACACAAAGTATCTTGGATGCTTCGAAAACACAAGCAAAAGCTGCTGCAGGGAAGGTGGTGAGTCAGTTCCTTACGAGCAGGGAAGGTGATGCGTCTGTTCCTAACTTCAGGGTAGGTGATGCGTTGGTTCCTCACTACCACGCAGGGTAGGTGATGCGTCAGTTTCTTACTGAAGAGGAGGTGATGCGTCGTTTCCTTACTGCGTTGGAAGGTGATGCATCAGTTTCTTACTGCGGTCCCAGTGTTCTTGCAGTCTAGGCGCCCCAGTGCAATGCGTGAGGATCGGGATGCGTCGGTTCTCGATGCGGCGGCGGCAACAGCCCAGCGTTGGTTTCTCCAGCCACGGCCCGACGATGCGCTGATTCTTTCAGCCACACAGCAGGGCTTGCATCGTAATAGGTGCAGTGATCTCGGACTTCTGAGATCGGTGTGCTCAATGCGGCATGATTTCTCGAGCCGCGGACAGGCGCTGCATCGGTTTCTTCGGCGATGCGTTGGAAACAAGTATGGATGTGTCGCGCTTCTCGTCTTTGCATTGCTTTTCCAGCTCCCAACAGCCAGAACAATCTCCAGAGGCCTAGAACAGCTATAGGCACCCCTTGGCAGGTCAGAACTTCCAGCAAGGAAGTTCAGGGGAGCTCTGGATGAAGTCTTTGTGTCCCCGAGACTTCAGAACAGGAGGCAAGCTCTTCTTCAAGCCATTGGAGATCTTCCTCAAGCAGGGGACACAGCACACAGAAAAGTCCTTTCCCTTTCCTTGGCAGACAGAAGCCACTGCATGCCAACCCCTGCCAGCAAACAGCTCAAGGGCAGTATTCCTCCTCGGTTTCTCCAGCTCTCCTCCTTGACAAAGGTTCCTCTTGATTCCCAGAAGGGATATTTGAAGTCTTTGCTATCCCTGAGGCTTCCAACAGGAGGCAAACTCTACTTCAAGCCTTTAGAGAAAACTCTAACAACAGTATGATGAAAGCACAGTCCAGTCCTTTCCCTGCTCAATACAGAAGCAACCACTGCAGGCCAACCCCAACAGCATACAGCACAGGGGAAGTACTCCTCCTCCAGCTTTCCTGGTTCTTTTTCCTGGCAGGTTCCTTAGTTCAGCAGCAATCTAAAGTTCTGTGGTCTGGGCCCCAATATTTATTCAGCAGTTCTTTTTGTTCTCTGGTGGCAGAGAAGCCCTGTGCTCAGTCAAAACCAGTTCTATCCTCTCTGGTGCAGCTTCCCGGCAGGAGGTGGAGACAGCATTGTGTAAAGCAGACCAGGCCTATTCATGTGCAAGGAAATCTCCTACTCTAAATGCAGCCCAGGTCTATTCAGCCCAGCCCTGACTCAGGAAAGGCAGGACACACATCAACCCCCCCTCGTGGCCGTCTGAGAGAATGCACATCTCCAGCCCCTATCATTCAAAAGCTAGACAGTCAATCCACAAACCAGCAGAGGCACACAGGATGGCTAAGCAAGAAAATACCCACTTTTTAAAAGTGGTATTTTCAAACACACAATATAAAAACATCTTTACTAAAATATGCCTTTTAATATTCTGAGTTCAGGCATACCAAGCTCTAACTTTCTATCTTGTCCCCATGGAAAGTTATATTTATCAGATGTTATAAGTAAATTCCCATCCTATCCAATGGGACAGATAGCCTTTTATTAGTGAAAAACAAAATTGACAGTATTTCACTATCAAGACATGCTACACATCAGGGCATGTCCTAACTTTCACAACCACTGTACCCTGCCCAAAGGGGTACCCTGGGCCTACCTTAGGGGTGACTCACATGCAAGAAAAGGGAAGGTTAGTGCCTGGCAAGTGGATGCACTTGCCAGGTCGACATTGCAGATCCAAACTGCACACAGACACTGCAGTGGCAGGTCTGAGTTACATTTACAGTCTGCTCGTGTGGGTGGCACAATCAGTGCTGCAGGCCTACCAGCAGTATTTGACTTACAGGCCCTGGGCACACATGGTGCACTGTACTAGGGACTTAACAGTAAATCAAATATGCCAATCATGGAATCACCAATCCATAAACACAATTTACAGGGAGCACAAATGGACTTTAGCACTGTTCAGCAGTGGTAAAGTGCTCAGAGTCATAAAACCAACAAAAACAGGGTACAAAACAGGAGGCCAAAAAGCAAAATTTCTGGGGACCAATTCCCCAGAAACAATGGCATGATTCCTCTTCTTCACCTTCTCTTCAAAGCTCACTACCACCTTCGCCAGGGACGCTATCTGATCCCTTAGCTCCCCTATGACACCCATCAAATAGTGAAGCATAAAATAAAATTCCTGGGTGGAGGTTCTTGAAATATCACTGCAAAACCCTTTGTTTCCCTCAACGTCTGGACATAGAATCAATTTTGACATTCAATTGCTGCATCGTTAGAATCTGTCAGGAGAGATACAGCCTCACATGACACTAGTGAATCAGAATGAGTTACCTCTGATGACAATCTCTGACCCCTCTTTGCTTTGTAAATCATTTTGGGAATGAGCCTGGGGGCCATGACTGGGGGGGAGCTACCACTCTGATATAGGTAATGGTTTGCAATAGCCACATACTCTGTGATAAGATTTTAAATACAGTCTAATACACAGTTCCCAGCAGCTGATGCCAGTGGCTTATTTGTAGCTTTAAATGATTCAGACACCCCTTGCCCTGCTTTCCTTTTTCCCATTGTGGTGTTACAATATAGATTTTTACCAAAAGTTCCACTAGGTCCCCACCGATTTTGTTAACCCTGCCAGGCGCTGGGTGGGGTGCAACATAGGGAAGCAGGGTACAACACGGGTAACTCCTTCTGGTCAAGGAATGAAGAAGGATTTAGAATAACCAAGCCCTCAGGCCAAGGTAAGAGCACAAGAGCAATAAAGGCTTTAAGGCCTTTGACAGCAATATCAAGTGATGTACAAAAAAATGCATCAATAGAGAGCCTCTCAAGCAAAGTTGAAGGGAGGTGGCCCAGCCCAGCTCTGTCCATCCGCGGACGGGCACAGATGGGCATGCCCTAGGCCCGGACTTTGCCCGGGTGGGGTCCGTGCACATCCCATGCAGCAGGACTCAAATGCACTGATCTAGCAATAATTGGCATCAGATGTGGGTTTGGCAAAGGATCCTATGACTCGTGGTTCCCAGCGGTTGCGATCCACGATGGCTATGTCCTTGGCTAGAAAAATGTTCCAGCAAAGTAAGCAGGCCCAGTCTTACAGCAGAGATCCAGCCCTAATAGTGTGAGCATCACCAGCAAATACACAGCTCACAAGAAAACCAGCACATCCCCCTGTGCAGTGAGACTTGCACTTGCTGATCTAGTGCTAATTGGCATCAGATGTGGGCTTAGCAAAGGATTCTTGGACTCATGGTCCCCAGCGGTCACGGTCCCCGATGGCCACGTCCTAGTGCTCCAAAAATGTTTCAGCAACATATGCAGGCTACGAAAGGGTACAAACATGTCCCCCATTGCAGCGGGACTCAAGCTTGCTAATCCACCTTTAATTGGCATCAGATGTGGGCGTCGGCCAAGACCAGTCACTATTCAGGAAGGGCATGCGGTCCTCTTCACCCGTAGTTTTCCCATCCGGACCTCCAATGGAAGAGGTCCTGCCATTCTAGTGGTACGCCCATGGTTGATGACAGTCAATGGGTTCATGACAGTCAATGGGAAATGCACAGATGTGCTCCCCCAACCTCGGGTGTTCATTGGAGCAAGGCACCATTGCACACAAGACTCTTAGGGCATAGAACTTTCCATATTCTATAAGTGACGTTTCTAGGTGTGTTATGCCAAACCCTCCCTTTACCATTGTAAAGGGTTTGGGATGGCGAATCCATTGATAGGAAACATCATGAGAATGCTCCACTGCAATCCACTATTTCAGCCTAAAGTAAAGTCAACTATGTTCTCATGTTAACCTATGGGAGGAGCAATCCTCATAGGTAGTGAAAACACACGCAGGTATTCATTGCTACCTGGGTGCACGTGCGCTAGTGAGCGCACAGACCTGCATTGGCTGGTTAGACACATAGTCCCCAGCACCAGGGGTGCAAGTGCACCCGTCTGAGTCTGTAGCAGCAGAATGGACATGGGTTTAACTAAACAGGTGTCACTGGGCATACCCCAGCCTGTAGTGGCAGGTGGCACACGTAATCACGGGCATCATAAGTGTGGGTGCGTACCTACGGTGGCCTGCAATGACAGACTGCTCATGAGTTTACTCAAAATAGATGTCCGTACACACTCCGGTTGGCAATGACAGGCCAGGCTCCTTGGCTTACCCAAGCACTAGCACCTTAAGTGTGCGTGCGTGTTCACACCCTGCCCGGACATACCAGGCATAGATGCCCCCTTTAGTGTGCGATCGTGCTCACCCGGCCTGTGACAGCCGGCATGACCCTGGTGTTGACGCTGGTGTGAGACACCAGGTATGCAGGTATGCCTTCACCAGCCCATGATGGCAGGCCGGGCACCAATCCAAATTGCTATAGGTGCCAGGGTGTGTCCTGGAGCCTGCAGCTGCATCTGGGGCACGTATTCGAAACTGCATGAGGGTCGGTGCACACACCCTCAGGTGTAAGTGCGCACTTCCCGGTCTGCATTGGAAGACCAGTCCATGTTTCTGAATACCGTGTCAGCGCCTCTTCCTAGCCTGTGTAGGAAGGCATGAGTTTTTCCACACTGCCTTGACAGTGAGGTAGTGTTCAGAGCACTAAGGCCCCACAAGAGAAGCGGCAACATCCAAGGAGTATCCCATGGGAAGAACCGAACTCCAAGGCAGGGGAAGCCCAGTGGGGGGTCCTTACTACCATGTGTACCTGTCCAGCCTTCAGCCTACCACCCCCTGCGCCCTTCAGGGCTGCCATAGGAGGGTGCTCCCATGGAATGGGACAACCCACACAGGTTCGGCTGAGGTATAAGTGATGCCAACCTAGACAGGGGCACCATGGCACCCCACCAGCCTGCAATGACAGGCCAGATACAGGGTTGACAGGTAGGTGGCATGCTTAGTGCTAAGTCCCACTATTGGTCACTACAGTACCCGCCCGGGTATGTGGTGTACCTGTATATGACGCACACAGAGGTATGGCACCTAAACCCATCGCGTACGTACCCTCTACCCAATGCGGGTTAGGCGGGCATGTGCATTTTCCCTCTGCAGTCCAGGTGTGTGTTGCAGCTGCCGGGTTTTCATGAAACAGCAAATAAATAAATACATTTAAAAAAACAGAGGACGAGGAGCATTGATTGGGGAGTGGGGCAGTGGCATATCTGTCAACTAGACATACAGGCCTCTTAGGAGGTAATACATGCCTTGTGGGACTTTATATTAAAAATATAGGGCTTTGTTTCCTCTCTTTTCCAGACCTCAAATAGTTCATTTTTAGGGGGTACCTTCTTTTGCTAAAGACTTAACCCAGGCTCTCCCTGGTCCAATTCCTTAAATTTGCAATTTGAATAGAGGGCCATTCTGTAGATATTTTTGTGCAGCTAACACTGTGTTCTATATCAACCTACTTTTTCCAGTTGTCAAAGCTTAAAAAATCCCCAATAGCATGATATCTATTACCCATGAATTAACAGTTTTTTTTATCTAATAGAGAAAGGAGTCCTGTTGAAATGTTTGCTAATTTGGTTGAACCATTACTGGTAGATATCATAAAATTAAAAAACAACTCTGTTTGTTTCAGTAACCATTTAAAAAATGTGTAACTGACATTTCGGCGAGATTTTGTTTAGCGTATAGAATAAATAATCTTATATTCCTGTAAAATTAAGTCTAAAACAAAAACTAACTGTTGGACTTGGCCCTTTTTGGCTAAAGTTCCATAAACTTTTTGCCTTCCCCCTAGACCTTTTTTCTGACATGGCGTTGCCAACTTAGATGCTTTGGGCACTTTGCCACTGCTGATCAGTGTCAAAGTGCAAGTGCTACCTGTGTAAAGTGTAATGGTAATTGGTTGTCCATAATTGGTATATAGGTTTTACTAGTAAAGTCCCTAGTAATGTGCACTATGTGTGCCAGGGCTGGTAATGCAAATGCTACTAGTGGGCCAGCAGCACTAATTGTGCCACCCACACAAGTAGCCTTAAAGAGAGAACTCAGGCCTGCCACTGCAGTGCCTGTGTGCAGTTTGTTAAACTGCCTTGTTGTCCTGACAAGTGCACCCACTTGCCAGGCCTTACCCTTCCCTTTTTATGCAAATCAGACTATGGCAGGTCCAGGGTACCCCCCTGGGCAGGGTGCAGTGTATGTGAAAGGCAGGACATGTACTGAGGTGTGTACCATGTCCCGACAGTGAAATACTCTCCATTTCGTTTTTCACTGTTGAAAGGCCATCTTGCCCATTGGACAGAATGGGGAGGCTGTGTAATATGTTTCCAGCCTATCTTCCCATAGGCTTAAGATCGGAATGTCTTGACCCAGGGGAGGAGGGGAGACAGCCACAGGCTGACCTGCATCTGGAGTGTAGGGGGGAGGAGTAGCCCCTGGAGGTGAAGAGGCCTGGGCTGCCACCATAAAACAATGGCTCCATCTCCTGTTTAGTTATTGAGGATCCAGACCCCCGCTAATCAAAGGAAGAAGGTGTCACTGACAGGGAGACACCCAGAACTGGTTTGGACAGGGGTCAGTGCCCCCTGAACACAAAGACTTCAAAGACATTTAGGGGTATAACTATGAGAGCTGAAGCCCCTGCACATTGGAATGGATTGGAATGGAATGGAATGGACTGATCAAGACTGAAAAGGATTGAAAGTAATTTGTGGTCAAGAGGAACTCTGCCAAGGAAGAAACAGCTGACGAGACTGAAGGAAAGGACTGACCCTTGGTGTGTGTTATGGGGCTTGCCTGCAGTTTGATGATTTAACCAAGTAGAGGCTAAGGGACTTTGCTGTGTACTGTGTACCCCTGCTTGAAAGGACTTTGCTGTGTGCTGTGTTCTGAAGTAACTTGTCCCCAAGGGCCCGAGGAGAGCAGGCTTCCTGTTGTGGAAACTCAGGAACATAATTGTTTCCAGAGGTGTCTCAGCGACGCTGTGTGTGTATGCATTTTGCAGCCTGAGTCCTTCGTGAGAACTGCCCCATGATCGTGTGCACCCGGAGTCCAAGTGAGTCTCAGCGACGCTGTATGCATGTGCTTCGTGCCACCTGAGACCTTCGTGAGGATTGCCCTGTATTCGTGTACACCCAAAGCTCAAGTGAGTCTCAGCGATGCTGTGTGTGTGTGCTTTGTGCAGCCTGAGACTTTATTGAGGATTGTCCTGTTATCATGGGCACCCGGAGCTTAAGTGAGTCTTAGCCAAGCTGTGTGCGTGTGCCCTGTTGCAGCCTAAGACCTGCGTCTTTGCCATCGGACCGGCATCCCCAGAGGAGCTGTGCCGCCGGCCCGAGTCTGTCTTTGCCAAGGAGGGAACTCAAACCAATGCCCAAGATCAACGAAGTCGCCTCGGAGGCCCAAGTCGCGAGGAGAAGAGAGTGAGATCGCACCCCCAGGTAATGCTCAGCGAGCGTGCATATGTCACGCCTGGGGCAGGGTGTGGGCTACGAGAGAAACACTCTTAGACTTTCCTCACTTCGTAGCACAAGCCTCCGCTGAAGTCCGTATTGTGACCCATACTTGCCGTGCCGGGGAGTGTCAGTACCGGGGCGAGAGTGTGGAGCTACACTTTGTTTTACACCATACCTGTGTTGGGGGGGCATATTTTGGCAGCAGCTGACCGCGAGGCAGCAGGAGTGGCACAAATACTGCCCAGAGCATCGTGACCAGTGCCGGAGTACATTATTTTGGTATTATGAACTGCCTGATTGTGCATTACGCATTACATCATTTTGGTATTACGAACTGCCTGATTGTGCATTACGCATTGCATTATTTCTGCATAACGAACTACCTGATTGTTGCATTACGCATTGCATTATTTTTGCATAACGGACGGCCTGATTGTTGCATTATGCATTGCATTGTTTTTGCATCACAAACTGCCTGATTGTTGCATTGTGAGTTGCATTATTTTGGCATTACGAACTGCCTGATTGTTGCATAACGAACTGCATTATTTTTACATTGCGAAGTGCCTGATTCTTGCATTACGAACTGCATAGCATTTTATTAGGACTGAATTGGATCATCTAGAATTGCTCATTAATACTGCAAGAACCTACAAAGGCTTGCTGGCCTAATAACCAGCCAGGTGAATTATTACAAATATGCATATGTTGGATTTTTATCGTGTGGTCTCATCGTAAATCTTTTTATATAAACATATACTTGATTTTTTATGAAACTCGTGTGGAGTCCATTTGTGGTGTCATCACTGGGTTACTGAGAGCGGGTTTGCAAATAATTAACACATTTGCCTTGGAGATAAGCCTGGGTGCTCGTGCCAAGCTACCAAGGGGGTTAGCAGGGGCTATCTGAGAAGGTGTCCTTCCTTTCCCTGACTTAGAAGCAAGGATCCCTAGTTGGTCTAAGGTACCTACCTCAGCCAACTAGAGACTCCCAGTTCTAACACTAACTATTTGTATCTCAACATCTGGAAAATTAAAAAATCTATAATAAAGCTGCGCAAAGCAGGCAAAATAGTATTTCTTCAGATCTAGTAGTCCCAAACCTCTGTCTAAAGACAGCTTATAAAGGATGTTTATCGCTAATCTTGGTGTTTCGTTCACCCAGATAAAGGTTGAAAACATTTCCTCTATTTCTTTAAAAAAGTTAATTTGTAAGGTGCATGGCAGTTAATAAAAAATGTAAAAGTGGTAAAACGGACATGCGTATCAGCGCAACTCTGCCCATTATTGAAATGGGCAGAGTCGTCCAGTTTGAAAATTACATTTTAGTCTTCCTAATTGTTATGTTATGTTATGTTATGTTAACAAATCTTATAAAGCGCTTGGTTACACTTAGAACAGTGTGTCCCCGCGCTGCGGTGAGGCAGCAAGAGCAGGTACTAAGGTCTATTCAGGAGGGAAACAGGAGAGTCTTTAGTTTCTTCCTAAAAATGCCTTCAACGGGTTCCAATCGAAGGCATACTGGTAGTTTGTTCCAGGATTGGGCAGCCAAAAATCTAAAGGAGCGGCCCCCCATCCTGGCTCTCATCGGGATACAGACTAAACCCAGCCCCTCAGACCTGAGGCGGCGGGTGGGAGTGTAGGGGGTAAGAAGGTTCCGCAGATAAACTGGAGAGATCCCATGCATAATGCGGTGGCATACACATAGTGCCTTAAAACGAACACGTTCCCGGATAGGGAGCCAGTGTAAGGAAGTAAGAGCCAGTTTGGAGGGTGCTCTCCTTGGACGCTTCAGGACTAGACGGGCCGCTGCGTTCTGTACGCATTGGAGTCTCTGTATGCACCTTTCTGTAGCACCCAGAAAGAGGACATTTCCATAATCAAGACGGGAGGTCACAAGCGCATGAATCATGGTCTTTCTGGCCGCTGCGGGCAATATGTCCAGGGTTTTCCTAAGTCTTTTTAAAACTCCGTAACATGTGCCCGCAACCCGTCTGGTGTGATAATCAAACGAAAGGTGGGTGTCTATCCAGACCCCGAGGTTTTTTGCCTGGGCACAAAGAACAGCCGTAGGGCCCAAATCCTGTGGCCACCACGCAGACGACCAAACAGAAGGGGCTTTTCCCACTACCAACACCTCGGTCTTATTGCCATTAAGTTTTAAACAGTTTATGTCCATCCAGGCTGCAAGTTCTTGGAGGCACGCCACCAAGTTAGGAGCTGCTGATTGTTGATCCTGAGTCAGAGACACGACCAACTGGGTGTCATCGACATAGGATACCACTCCAATCCCAAAGCCTTCAGCAATCTCAGCCAAGGGAGCCACATAAAGATTAAAAAGGGTGGGGCTTAGGATCGAGCCCTGAGGGACTCCCTGCTGCAGTGCCATCACTTTCGAATAGAACTTACCCTGCCTCACCTGGAAGCTACGATTGTTCAGAAAAGAGGTGAGCCAGCCCAAGGCCCTCCCAGACACACCTCCCCCCTTCAGACGGTCGACCAATATCTTATGGGCCACCGTGTCAAAGGCCGCACTGAGATCAAGCAGGATCAGGGCCGCAGTATGACCCGCATCCACAAATTGCCGAATGGTCTCAGTGGCCAGGAGAAGGGCGGACTCCGTTGAATGACATGCACGGAAGCCCCACTGGGTGGGGTGAAGAAGATGGAATTTCCCAATGTGAGCCGTAAGCTGCTGGTTGACCACTTTCTCCGCAATCTTGGCAAAGTAGGGAAGCAGAGAGATGGGTCGCAGATTATCTAGGCGTTCAAGGCCTAGGTGTGGATTTTTAGGGAGGGGAAGAACAACTGCCTCCTTCCAGCAGTTAGGGACTGTGCTGGTCTCAAATGAGACCTCTAGGAGATACCTGATGATGGGTTCCAGTGCTTCTAGGCACCCCTCAAGTCTTCTCGGGGAGGCAAGGTCTTTGGGAGACCCTGACTTAACACTCCGACAGACATTTGCACAGTGGTGAAGGGAGGGGACGGGGCCTGAGTTCACATGTGTGCAAACATACCCTCTGGCGCGGTTTAAGTTGGGGAATTAATTCCTCATCAATCCTGATGGTCCCTGGGGGCCAAATAGCCTACCAGGTACCTCCAGTAAGCACCACGGAGCTGCATTGCAGAGTGTTGTAAAAAGGGGTGTAGTGTCTGAACACCTCTCTGCAACGCAGCCCCCTGGCACATACTGGAGGTACCTGGTGGGCTAGTTGGCCCCCAGGGACCCAAAGGATTGAGGAGGAATTAATTATCTAACTTAAAACGCGCCGCAGGGCGTGATTGCAGACATGTCACCTCAGGCCATGCCCCCTTCCTTCACCACTGTGCAAACGCGCCCCGTGGCACGTTTTAAGTTAGGGAATTAATTTTCTTTCAATACTGAGGGTCCCTGAGGGCCAAATAGCCCCACAGGTACCTCCCGTATGCGCCAGGGAGCTGCGTTGCAGGCAGGTGTTCAGAGGCCACGCCCCATTTTACACCTCTCTGCAATGCAGCTCTGTGGCGCTTATTGGAGGCACCTAGTGGGCTAGTTTGACCCTAGGGACCCTTAGGATTCAAGGGGACTTAATCAGACAACTTGAAACAGCCACAGGGAGCGTTTACACAGTGGTGAAGGGGGGGGAGTTTAAGTTGGGGAAATAATTCCCCTTCAATCCTGAGGGACCCTGGGGGCCAACTAGCCCACCAGGTGCTTCCAGTAAGTGCCACTGTGCTGCGTTGCCGAGATGTGGTCTAGGCCGTGCCCCTTTTTACATCTCTCTGCTGCGCAGCTCTGTGGCACTTACTGGAGGTACCTAGTGGGCTTGTTGGACCCTAGGGACCCTCAGGATTGAAGGGGAATTATTTCCCCAACTTAAAACGCGCCACAGGGCTTGTTTGCACAGTGGTGAAGGAAGGGGATGGTGTAGGAAAGGGGCTCTATATATACTGGACCAAAGTAAAATCAGCCGAACTACGAATTCCGATTTACTCACCTGTTATCAGGAGAGACCTCAGTGCTGCATCTTTGAGCCCAGTACTGATCCTGAAAAGTAATTCTAACCGTACTTACCTGTAACTTGAATTTCCTTCCATAGGATATCATTGCTTGCTTTTTGCTGAAAAAGTTTCTAAGTGTCTATTTTTGAAACTTACAAATATTCCTCTAAAGTCAGCCGAACTACGAATTCCAATTTACTCACCTGTTATCAGGAGAGACCTCAGTGCTGCATCTTTGAGCCCAGTACTGATCCTGAAAAGTAATTCTAACCGTACTTACCAGTAACTTGAATATCCTTCCATAGGCTAACATTGACTGGTTTCACTTGGAAATTCTTCTAAGTGTGGAGTTGGAACTTTAAAATAATGATCTAAAATCAGCCGAACTACAAATTCCGATTTACTCACCTGTTATCAGGAGAGACTTCAGTGCTGCATCTTTGATCCCAGTACTGATCCTGAAAAGTAATTCGAACCGTACTTACCAGTAACTTGAATTTCTTTCCATAGGCTAACATTGACTTATTTCACTTGGAAATTCTTCTGTGTGGAGTTTTGAAACTTTAAAATATTCCTCTAAAATCAGCCGAACTACGAATTCCGATTTACTCACCTATTATCAGGAGAGATATCAGTGCTGCATCTTTGAGCCCAGCACTGATCCTGAAAAGTAATTCTAACCGTACTTACCAGTAACTTGAATTTCCTTCCATAGGATATCATTGCCTGCTTTGTGCTGAAAAAGTTTTTGTGTCGATTTTTGAAACTGACAAATATTCCTCTAAAATCATCTGAACTACGAATTCTGATTTACTCACCTGTTATCAGGAGAGACCTCAGTGCTGCATCTTTGAGCCCAGTGCTGATCCTGAAACGTAATTCTAACCGTCCTTACCAGTAACTTAAATTTCCTACCATATGATATAATTGCCTGCTTTTTGCTTAAAAAGTTTCTAAGTGTCGATTTTTGAAACTTACAAATATTCTCTAAAAATCGTGCCAACGATAAAAACATAATTACTTTCCTGTTTAAGATAGAGGTTCCAGCGCTGAACCTAGGAGTCCAGCACGGGATTAAAAAAGTAACGTGAACATACTTTACCTGCAAATTGAATTTCCTTCCATAGGATAACATTGGTAATTCCAACTGAAAAAGGTTCTGTGTCAACTTTTAAAATACAATAATATTCCTTAAAAATCACTACTGTAACCAAAACGCTATTACTTAACTGTTTACAGCTCATGTCCCAGGACTGAATCTAGGATCCAGTTCTGTGGTTAGAAAAGTAATCTACAAAGTAACTAATTGCATTTAACCAGAAATTCCCATTGAGCTCAATGTTGCATTGTGATTGAAGTTGTGTTGCCTATTGCAACAAACTGTAACTATTGCATTCAAAAAGTCTATTGCCTATTTGAAAAGTATTTAACTAAAGTAACTCATCCTGAGAACGTACATTTTGATACCTTGTTGGTTGTAAAATAAAACAACTATATCTTTTGATAAAAAAAATTGGCATAGAGTTCAGTTCTTGAGTGTGTGAGACCATTTACTGAATGAGTGTGTACAACAAATGCTTTACACTGTCCTCTGATACTGCCTTACTGCTCGACCAAGCTAACACTTTAGAGAGTAAGGTTATATCTAACTTTAACCTCTGCCAAACCCCTGGGGACTGGGGACTCTATACACACTGTACCTTACTTTGGTCCAGTGTATATAGAGCCACTTTCCTACACCATCCCCTCCCTTCACCATTGTGTAAATGCACCCTGTGTCCGTTTTAATTTGGGAGATTAAGTTCCCTTGAATCCTGAGTGTCCCTAGGTTTCAAGTAGCCCACTAGGAACCTCCAGTAAGCGCCACAGAGCTGCGTTGCAGAGAGGTGTATAAAGGGGAACGGCCTGGGCCACCTGTCTGAAACACAGCGCAGTGGCGCTAACTGGAAGCACCTGGTGGGCTAGTTAGCCCCCTGGGGCTCTCAAGATTGAAGGGGAATTATTTCCCCAACTTAAAACACGCCACAGGACGTGTTTTCACACGTCACCTCAGGCCCCATCCCCTCCCTTCACCACTGTGTAAGTATTCATGCAGTGAGCCAGGCCCTCTCTTTGCAGTACTCTAGTCATTCAGTCAGTACCCAAGTATTCATGCAGTGAGCCAGGCCTTAGCACATGGACTGCTTCAAACCCTTATCCACTATGCATGCAGTCCTCTAACCACCTACACACTTGTCTTTCACACCTTCAATTCCCCAGTCAGTATCCATACACTTCCAGGAAACACCAAGTCACTCCCCTTGCACTGCTCTAGTGACCCATTCAGCACCATGTAGTAATCCATTCACTGCGCCAAAATCCAACCACTTATAAATTCACCCACGCACTCTCCTTGCAGTACTCTAATCATTCAGTCAGTACCCAAGTACCCATGCACTGAGCCAGGCCTTAGCACATGGACTGCTTCAAACCCCTATCCACTATGCATGCAGTCCCCTAACTAACCAACACACTTATAGTTCTGCACCTATACATTCAACAAAAAAACCAATACTTCAGTTTCAATATTTTAAAAAACATTTTTATTTCCATTTATATTAAAAATATGTAATTGAAAAAATAAAATATGTAAAAATAAACAGTTAAAAATCTGTAGAAAATCAGTATAAAAAAATACATATAACTATTATTACATTTAAAAATTATCATTTAAAAAACCTTCGAAATTCACTATAAAAACCATAGGTTTCAGACATGTTATAGTCAGGAATTAGCATTTAGAAAACCTTAGAAATTCACTGAAAAAAACATAGGTTTCAGGGCTGTTATAGTTAGCTGGACATTTCACTTGTACAAAACCATTGAAATTCCTCTGTTATAGTTAGTTCTGCTAACTATAACTCGCGCGCCCGCAATCCACTGCTGATGATGTCGCATATTACATCATTCATGACATGGTCAGTGACATCACTGATGAAATCACTGATGACATCTCAAATGACATCACTGATGCCATCACTGATGACATCATCCATGTGACAATCAGATACACCTCATCATACACTAGTATAACCTTTCATCACTCACTGTAAAATAGAGTACCATATTTGAATCCATTGACACACCAATACAAGATTCTAAAAACCCACTCAGTGATTCCTAGATCTACACACACATCTAATCACTTACCTATAGATTCACTCATACATGCTGTCACTGATCAATAGAACACTATCAAATATACTTATACACCTATATCGACATTACACACCAGCACACATCCTATTCACTTATGCAGTCATCCTACTCACTTATGCAAACAATGGATCATACTTACATTAATTCAGCTACACACTTATACAAACACCACTTCATTTATTCATATAGATAGTAACTCATACTTAGTGTGTTGCAAAATCACTATTACAAGTATACAGTTATCCATACATTCACTCATACAATCACTGAGTCTTATGTATACTTTTTTATATACAACAACTGTCACATACACTGCCTTTTATTTTTCTAGTTTGTTGGACATGTACCATTGAGAGATATATTTGCTCATCACCACACGCATAAAGATATTCACTCACCCAAACAACTGTTATAGCATGTAGTCTTAACCTCATATACCTACTGAATCAACTATTCACACATCTTTGGGCAGTCACACCCCCCACCGAACCACACACACATTCACTCTCCCATACAAATACTCTTTCAACTGATCAATAACTAATATAGACTTTCACATAGCTAGTAACCAACTGGTGCAGCTGTTTACACAACAACTGACAAAGTGATACAGATATTCACATAGTTTAGTCACTATCCAATATATTTAGTGAGGCACTATAAATTAGTCATGTAAACAGTCAATCACACTGCTACTAAATCCTCCATCCAGATATTTATATTTATAAATTCACTGAAAAAACCATAGGTTTCACACATGTTATAGTTAGCGGAAATTTTACTGATAAAAAACCAATGAAATTCCCCCGTTATAGTTAGTGCAGGAAACTATAACTCACGCGACCGCAATCCTCTGCTGATGCTAATACTGTATTTAGACACTTATTTGCCCATGTCTTCTTCCATAAATTTTTAGCTATACATATATTACAAATATTTTTTTTTCATAAAGACACATATGTCATCAGCAGAAGATTGCGGTCGCGTGAGTTATAGTTTCCTGCACTAACTATAACGGGGGAATTTCATTGGTTTTTTATCAGTAAAATTTCCGCTAACTATAACATGTGTGAAACCTATGGTTTTTTCAGTGAATTTGCAAGGTTTTTTAAATGCTAATTCCTAACTATAACGTGTGTGAAACCTATGGTTTTTTCAGTGAATTTGTACGTTTTTTTAAATGCTAAGTTACTTTACGCCATTCGTGGCGTGCGCGCCTACTTAACGCAGTTCGTTCCGTGCGTGCATGGTGAGCACGCGGTGCGCTTCGCGCACCGCGCGCCCACTTTACGCAGTTAGTGCCGTGCACGCACGGTGAGCACGCGGTGCGCTACGCGCACCGCGTGCGCACGTTACGCTAGATGGGCCATGTACGCACGATGCGCTTCGCGCACCGTGCGCACATGGAGGACATATTATGCGCTTCCTTGTGATAGGTAATCTGTTGAAATTTTTTGGGGAAATGCTGTGCTCTTATATGCCATGCACAAATGGTGGCCTTTGGCCACCATTTGCACACGGGGTGGAGAGAGTGGGGTTTTTTTTTTTTTATAATTATTTACCGTACGCGTACGGTAAGCGTACGGTAAGCGTAATCGCCGAAATTTTCGAAAAATAAAAAATTACAGTTTTTTGCCTTGGGGGATCTTTGAAGACTCAACTAACATGGTTATGTGCATGGGCGCTGTCTAAACAGCCCCTTTATATGTTTTTGGCATTTGTTTATCAGCTCCCCCTTCAGAGTGCGAGAGAGAAAATGGCGGCCGCCGCTTCCTGGTTTCGACCGATTCGAATGTTTAGTAAGATCTAAGGGCCAATCAGAATCGCGCTCGCGCACGCCACTGTACGCGTACGGTAAGCGCACCGTAAGCGCACCGTAAGCTGGCTCAGATATATATATTGATTTAAAGGCTATTTTCTCAGAATCTACTGAACAGATTTACACCAAACCTACAAAAGGCACTTCCTTGACCTGAGGACTACCTCTCTGCCAAATTTCAAGTAATTCTGTTCAGCCGTTCGGGCTGTAGCTGTGTCTAAAGGTCCTATGGAAAAATGCATGGAAAAAACGCGTTTTGGGACCCCCCTTTTATCTCAGCCCCCGCTTGACGAATCCCCCCGAGACTTTCAGGGTAGGAGCGGAGCGTAGCGCCCCACCTATTTTGAAAAATTCGCAAGGATTCGTCGACCGGCGCAAAAGTTATTCAAAATAGAATGTTGCGGATTTCCTATGGAAACGTGGTCCTAACTATAACTACCTACTGGCGACCGCCAGTAGGTAATATCTACTCATTCTTCAATGCAGATTGCTATATATATAATACATATTTAAATAATGAACCAAACCACATCCACAGGATGATGTCATCAGTGATGTCATCAGTGATGTCATTTGAAATGTCATCAGTGATGTCACTGACCATGTCATGAATGATGTAATATGTGACATCATCAGCAGTAGATTGCGGGCGCGCAAGTTATAGTTAGAAGAACTAACTATAACGGAGCTATTTCAATGGTTTTGTATGAGTGAAATGTCCAGCTAACTATAACAGCCCTGAAACCTATGGTTTTTTCAGTGAATTTCTAAGGTTTTTTTAAATGCTAATCCCTAACTATAACATGTCTGAAACCTATGGTTTTTGCAATGAATATATATGTATGTATATATATATGTACATAAATTCATACATATATAAACATTTATACATCTGCATATCTATATAAATGCAAATATAAATGCATGCATACATATGCATGTTATGTACATACAAGTTTGAAAAACACTAATAAAACTAAAGCTAAAAAGCCACCTAATTACAAACAGAATTGCTTTAACTTTTAGAAAGCCGAGACCTGTTGCATTTTTAATGCTTTTTTTTCCTTTCTCTAGGGACATTCCCGGTATTTTGTCAGGTTTGCTCAGCCTTCCTAGGGTCTTAGACAGTCTCGAAAGGATTGATGATAAGCCATGGCTTGTGAGCTGAAACAGAGCAAGCCACATGGATGAAAAGAGGAGACAGAACACGGAATCGAAGATAATTTTATTTAACGCCAATGACCTAAATAATAAACAACAAAAAAAAAGCAATAGAAGATTGGATAAAAAAATAATATCATGATATAGTATTGAAACAAGAGATCCACTTTAAAGAAGGTACAAAATAGCAGACGTGTATGTTTAAAAACTGGGTATGAATGTTGCTCTAGTGCCAAGGCCACCCATAGGGGCGTAGCAATATACAGAAATAAATATGTCAAATGCGAGGTTAATACTTCTCACACTGATAGAGAAGGAAGGTGGGCCTGGATTAGCGGCTGAATAAACGGCGCAGGTATAATATTGGCAACTATTTATGCCCCCATAGCAGATGAACTGGCCCCATTTTCATACTTTTTTCAATCACTAATGACCATTCCGGGTCAGGTAATTCTCAGAGAATACTTTAACTTCATTCAGAATCCTGACTCTTCCTCAGGAACCCAAAAACAAAATAAGCCCAGAACTGCTAAATTAATATCCGAATAAAAGCAGGTAGTGAACCTGACTGATTCATGGAGAAACAGAAACCTGTCCAAGGAAGAATAGGCATGCATTTTGGAAAAGTTTAAGTCCACCAATAGATTTGATAATTTTTTAACCACTTTGGATCTATCCTTAACAAAATACTGCCACATTTCCAATGGCTTCTTGGACCCCTCATTAGTTGAAATATGAGTGACAGAAATAGGAAAAGATAGACCCATCTATAGATGGTCCTGTAATCATGCATCCAAGGAAATGCCCTTAAATGGATCTTATCCTTCCTCACGGGACAAAATCAGAGAATCTGCCTGGCTCCCTTCACATCTGAACCTAAGACCATCACCTACAGCATCCTCCTAGGATTATTCCTCAACCCCACCCTTTTCAACAACTACATGACACCCCTCGCAGACATCGTTAGATCCCATGGGCTCAACATTATATCCTACGCAGACGACACACAACACACCCTCTCTCTCTCACCAATGACGCCTCCACCACCAGAACTACTTCCACAACACCATAACCAGCATTGCCGACTGGTTGAGGACCAGCTGCCTGAAGCTCAATATGGGCAAAACGGAAGTGCTGATCTTCGAGAAGAACATCTCTAGGTAGGACAGTAGCTGTTGGCCCTCTGAGCTCTGACCCACACCCACAAACCACACCTGCAACCATGGCATAATCCTCGACACCAAACTCACCATGAAGGGCCAAATAAATGCAGTCACCTCCTCGTGTTTCCACACATTCCGCAGGCTCTGGAAAATCTTCAAAGGGATGCCCATCAACACCAGGAAAACCGTCACACAAGCCCTCATTGCCAGCCGTCTTGACTACGGGAACACTCTCTATGATGGAATTACCACCCAACTCCTCGAGAGGTTCCAGACCATACAGAATGCAGCAGCTAACAAACTAGGGAGGGTAGTGGTGTTCTTAAAAGAAAAAAACCTGCACATCAAAGAACACACAAATGTATTTAAAACAGTCAAAAAGGCGTATAACGTTTGATAATATGAAAATGGATTTGGGTGCTTGGCTAGCTATGGGCACTCACTACCCAAAAGTGCCAGTAAGGTAGAAAGAAAATCAACCTATATAATATGAATAATTATAGCTATTACAGCACAACCATAAATAGTATAAATGAAGTAGAACTGAATAACCAATAATATACTCATGCGTTACTCAGAAATTGAAACAGATATACATATATATCTCGGAAAGTTCATATGTAGAAATCATCTGATGTGAAAAATTAGGATGAAAGGTCCAAGTTCTTTATGATGCAAAACTTGCTTTTATTTGATAGTAGTATTAGAATAAAAACTCCAAAGGCGAAAACAGCCAACACGTGTTTCGTCAGTACAATGTAAGTACCAAAGACTTTCTCAAGGCTATGAAGGAATACAGTATGCAATGAAGTCCAGATGTAATCATAAGAGGTACAAGTTATTACGCTCGAGTTACGTGGAACGAGAGCGCCAAGAATATCTAGATAGTGTCGGGGGTCGCGTAACTAATCCCAATGTATCTTAAATGCGTTAGTGGAAGGTCTGACACTGCCTCCGGTGAAGCGTTATCAAGCGCACATACTCGGAGAACTTACTTTGTCTCTTCTACGATGTTTCCGTTCTACTTGGACATCTACCAGTGACTCTTTACATTCTCGCATTTGAGACGTTTGAACATCGTATCAGCACGTCTTGGGGGTACTCCGTCCGCAGTATACTTTTGATACTACTGTATTTTAAGGACATTATCTTTTCACCTTCCACTAACGCATTTAAGATACATTGGGATTAGTTACGCGACCCCCGACACTATCTAGATATTCTTGGCGCTCTCGTTCCACGTAACTCGAGCGTAATAACTTGTACCTCTTATGATTACATCTGGACTTCATTGCATACTGTATTCCTTCATAGCCTTGAGAAAGTCTTTGGTACTTACATTGTACTGACGAAACACGTGTTGGCTGTTTTCGCCTTTGGAGTTTTTATTCTAATACTACTATCAAATAAAAGCAAGTTTTGCATCATAAAGAACTTGGACCTTTCATCCTAATTTTTCACATCAGATGATTTCTACATATGAACTTTCCGAGATATATATGTATATCTGTTTCAATTTCTGAGTAACGCATGAGTATATTATTGGTTATTCAGTTCTACTTCATTTATACTATTTATGGTTGTGCTGTAATAGCTATAATTATTCAGAATGCAGCAGCTAGACAGATTGTCATCCTCCTCAAATGCACCCACATCATTCTCCACCTCAGGGACCTCCACTGGCTCCCCGTCAAGAAGAAAAGCCAGTTCAAGCTTTGAATACATGCCTACCGAGCCCTTCACTACCAGGGACCAGCCTACATCTATCACTGCATGAACTTCCATCCATCCGCCATAAACATGAACTTCACCTCCCAGACCCTCATGTGCACTCTCCACACCCACCACAGCGGAGGCCGTTCCTTCTACTACCTTGCCGTGAAAGTCTGGAACAACCTGCCCTTCCTCCTTCGAGCATCTCCCTCCGTGACAGAATTTAGAGGAGCACTCAAGACCTGGATTTTCGAATGAGACCACCTATACCTCATTGCCCCAATACCCTCCGGGATGAGGAGCAGTGCTCTACAAGACTTATTGATTGAGTGATTGATTACATTAGATGATGAATTATGGATCCAAGAGATAACAATAGCAATGAACAGCTATTTCAAACTGAATAGCAATAGTGACAACATAGAAACAGTTTGAGATGCTTTCAAAGCTTTAATCCGCGTGGTAATAACCTCCAGAAACATAATAGGAAGGAGAGGGATGACTGAAAAGGGTATAGTCCAACAACAGGATTTGAAAGAGGCCACAGGGGAGTTCTTAAGATACTTAACAATGAAATCCAGTTAGAAGCTCAGGAAATTCAAATATAAGATGCAAAATTATTATTCGGAATTGAGATATATTTCTAATAGTGCCTATTTGCAGAAAGAATACTAGGAAAGTGAATACGCTGTTTTCAAAGTCATGCTTATTAATTGTCCAGATAGAGGAGTGCCAAAACTCTGACATCAGTTCATGGTCTCAGTGCTTGATTCATGCGACACAGAAAAACCTACATGTATCTTCAAAATGTATTTCAACTAAGGCAATAACCAATTTTAGAAATGCTTGCACTAATCTCACACAAGATGGTGTGAGCATGTCATGCAACTCTACTGAAGGATGTTGTACCAGGAGACTTTTATACATTGGTATTGTGAAGAAGGGCTAAAATTCCGAAATGCAGTGCAACAATCGCATCGTTTCTGTATCTCCCACTGACTCTCCTTGTACATCAGGAACAGGTAGCTCCAATGCTGTCACGGTGCATGTACTCCTTTTACCCTATGGCTCATTTTCTTGCTTTGTAATCCTGTTGATGCAGGTGGTACTTCCGCTGTCATCAGCTGGTGCAGGACTGTCCTTCTCATCAAATGGTGCAGGTGGTACTTTCGCTATAATCAGCTAGTTCGGGTGTGGAACTGCCCAGTCATCAACTGGTACAGGTACCAATAGCAAGCATGTGAAAATCAGTCATTGTAAAGGTATCATTATTTCATTTACCGACAACACCAGTTGAGGTAGTGCTGCCCATGTTACATAACAAGATATTTGGCCTTCACAAAATGCCCAGTCACCAAGGACCTGACAAACCACATAATGTTCCTTTTCACATCACTCATTGCAGGGCATAGTCAACAAACCTCTATACATAGAGTGGAACGCACATTTACAACCCCAAAATATAGAGCTGAAAATCTCTCAATGACATTGGACTCATTTACGATGCAAGACCTGCAAACCACAACAACATGTTACTGTTTAACAATTTTCAAGGCATTTGCACCATCCTACAAAGCCCAAAGTACACCTCGCAGATTTACCTGCTCTGATTGGAGGTAACACTACTGCTGCATTCTAAAGAGCCACTTTGACCATCAGAGGTATACAAAGGGAAAGTATACATGTCCCAGAGTGACTTGCCACCAACAAACTCTCCTCCTGAATCCCAGCATGCTGCAGTTATTAGGAAGAGAGAAGCTGAGAACAGCAAAGAAGTGCACAGCATGGGTGAGGCAGAGTTGATGGAAGACTCAAATGTTACCATCCGCATAGAGGAGATGGTAAGCGGACAAGCTTTGTTGTATATCTTTCCTTTCATTTTTCTTGGCCCTCAGTTTGTGCTGTATTCAGCTTACTGCCTGCTGCACAGCAACCTGTGCTTGAATCCAAATTACTTGACTCTGTTATTTCAGTATCATATAAGGATGATAACACTGCAAGAAAAGATGCTTACAGGGGCACATACCTTTGGGAAAAAAAACAGCACTGAACCCGGCGTGCCATTGGTATTAATATCCTCTAGCCTCCTGATTCATGCCATTGCTTTAGTTACTTCAGAAAAAGTACCCCTTGGATGCTCAAGTATTTATAACTTCTCTACTGAGAATATCTGATATATGGACTGTACAGGATGAATTACGTCTTTGCAATATTTTCCATATTTAAATTGTAACGTTCATACAGTAAGGTCAGACAGAGGATGACAAATGGCACATGTGACTAGAGTTTGTGATGAAGTCCATTGGGGCGATGCCAATGGGAAGACATGCATGATGTTTGTATAGAGTCTTATGTAAATCTGTCGCCTGAGGTTCTTGAAAAATAAGCGATGACTGGTTATCATAGGTATTCAGTTAGTTGTTTATTTGCGTCAATGTTTAAAGATGTGTCATGTTCTCTATTGATCTCTGTTCCACTCCCTTCCTTGGGCTTTCTTTCATTTCATAGGTGGTTGCATCGGTTTTCTAAGAAGATGCTAATGTTTCTTCCTTTCGTCTTCTTTTTAGGTCAAGTCTAGGAGGTGCGCATGCTCTGTCTGTAAGACCTGCTGTATCCAATAAAAAGACGTTAATCCCATCTGCTACTTACCATAGTTTGAGAAAAAAAGTTATATCCTGAGCATATTCCACAGTTTGTCAAAGTTCTTAATCAATCAACACCAAGTGGTCTTCTTAATCTTCTTTTATTTCTTAAATTTCTTCCAAAAGCAGTCCTAGCCAACACGTGTTTCGTCTTTAATGTGGTATGAGCCACAGACTTCCTCAGGGCTAGAAATTATAATACACACAAAAGAACTGTATTACAATACATGCTCTATACAATGTTCAGTTAAGCAATACAAGAACATAATACATGGCTTTAGAACCAGAGTTTAGAATATTATAGTTAGATCAAGAGGCAAAGAAAAAAGACTTTTCCATATATGAAAAGTGGGTAGATAACAAGGCAAAAATAATCTAATATGTGATATATATAGACTAACATTCCCAATAGTGCATACACCAATGTGAAAAGAAACATTTCTTCAAAACAACAGTCATAAACCGAATCTCCTGAGGCGGATAGACGGGAGAAGCACTAACTGCATTTGTCTGTGTTTTTAAACAAACTTTATTCTGTTGCTATTTTGCACTGTCACACGACCTACCTGGGTAGTCCTCCCGCCTTCACCGACGCCGAGGCTGCGGCCACGCCCACTCTTAGGCCATGCCCCCTCCCACCCTCCTAGCTTCATAAGCGCTGATTGCTAGCGCTTCGTGAAGACCGAATCTCCTGAGGCGGATAGCCGGGAGAAGCACTAACTGCATTTGTCTGTGTTTTTAAACAAACTTTATTCTGTTGCTATTTTGCGCTGTCACACGACCTACCTGGGTATTCCTTACGCCTTCACCGACGCCGAGGCTGCGGCCACGCCCACTCTTAGGCCACGCCCCCTCCGGCCCTCCTAGCTTCATAAGCGCTGATTGCTAGCACTTCGTGAAGTCCGAATCTCCTGAGGCGGATAGCCGGGAGAAGCACTAACTGCATTTGTCTGTGTTTTTAAACAAACTTTATTCTGTTGCTATTTTGCGCTGTCACACGACCTACCTGAGTATTCCTCCCGCCTTCACCGACGCCGAGGCTGCGGACACGCCCACTCTTAGGCCACGCCCCCTCCCGCCCTCCTAGCTTCATAAGCGCTGATTGCTAGCGCTTCGTGAAGACCGAATCTCCTGAGGCGGATAGCCGGGAGAAGCACTAACTGCATTTGTCTGTGTTTTTAAACAAACTTTATTCTGTTGCTATTTTGCGCTGTCACACGACCTACCTGGGTATTCCTCCCGCCTTCACCGACGCCGCGGCCACGCCCACTCTTAGGCCACGCCCCCTCCCGCCCCCACGGGCGTCTATAGATTTGTAACTTCAGGAAGCGCAGCGGACGAGCGCAGCGGGCGCGCCGTTTGCGCGCCGAAGGCGCGCCTAAGGCAAGCCCGTCTGCGCCCGTCCGCGACGGGCCGGGACTAGGGGCTTTGATCCTTGGCCCGTCACTCCCTGGTACGTTACACACTTACTCTAGGGAAACTCTGTTTAAGTTTAGGTCACCACCTTGCTGCTTATTGCACCATATTGAATCCTTTCCATGCCCCTTCCTTTTGTCCAGCTTGTCATCTTTCCCTTACGTCCCTCCCCTCCCTAACTAACACTGCACTATCAAACTTTCCTCCTACATGTGCCACATCCACTCCCACAGTTATTCTCTCAACTCGGACATTGATTAGCCTAAACTGCAGATCCCTAGTGAAACACAAGAGGGAAATATTTGATCTCCTTGTCTCTGAGGAACCTGCAGCTATATTCCTAACGGAGACATGGCTAAAAGATCATTCTGGTCCAGATATTGCTGCGGCTCTCCCTGACAACTACACCTATGTCGGCAAAAACAGAGCCTTGAAAGATGGCGGAGGAATAGCTATAGTCTATAACCGACGGTATTCTTGCAAATGGGAAGACATTGTAGTGCCTAACTGTGAGGTAGGCCTCTTCAAGCTTTCGCTGTCTCCCATTTACCTTTTCCGGACTGCTCATATATCGTCCCCCCGGACCAGCGAGTTCTTGGGCCACCTCCCTCCCTGAGTATATAGCGCCCTTCATCCAGAACTCCACCAATTTTTCAATTCTTGGTAACCTCAACCTTCACTTAAATGACCCCTGTTGTTCCATTAGTAGAAACTTTTTACAGGACTTGGCTGCATTAAACATCACCCTACATAACACAGGCCCTACGCATATTGCAGGACATCTTTTGGACACCATTCTTTCCAATTTAGAAACTATTGATTGTGAGGCCTCACTACCGATCCTATGGTCGGACCACTTCCTGGTAACTTTCACTATTACCATCGGTCACCAATCTAATATTCCCCCGAAATTAACTGAATCCAGACTTTCTAGAAACTGGAACAAACTGGATATAAATGAATTCAATCTCTGTCTTGAGAACACTAGACCTTCCAGGGAAGATAATTGTACTGAAGCTGCTGAGGCTGTTGACGCCTGGCTAGCTAAGGCTGCAGATGCTTGCCTACCCCAACGTATGCAAAAATATAATCTTCACCATCCGCCCGCACCCTGGTTTACAGCTGCCTTAAAAGCAGAAAAAAACATCTGCAAAAATCTTGAACGTAAATGGCGCTTAAAATACGATCCTTGGTCAAAACAAATTTATAAAGCCACTTTATGCAAATACCACTCTTCATGTAAAATTGCTAAAGTTGAGCATGTTAATATGACCATTCTTGAAGCAAAAAATCGCCCTAAAGCTCTCTTTAAGGTCGTTCAGAGTTTGTCGGGCGCTCTGTGTCAACCCAAACAACCTAGCCTAGATGCTGCGCAGTGTAATTCATTGGCCGAATTCTTTGTAGCCAAAATAGATACCATCTATTCCAATTTTGAGAAATCTACCCCTTCCCCTTCGCTGTCTTACCCATCCACCCCTATTTTACTCACTGAACAGCTGACACTAGAGGACTCGTCTTCTACTTCAGGTCTATATACTCCCTCCACTCCCCTAGTACCCATGATCTCTTGTGATTCCAGAACTCATCTTGACATCAGTTCTCCTTCCTTTCCTCTGATCGACACTTGGGAGCCATTTGACATCACGACTCTCTCTGACATCATTCGCAAAATTAAGTCCGGCTCTCCTCTGGACCCCCTTCCTCCCCACATACTAAACAAACTAGACCATTCTTCTCTTGCACTGATTGTGGATCTTCTTAACACCTCCCTTAAAACAGCTTCAGTACCCGCTGCATGGAAACATGCAATGATAGTACCCCTGCTAAAAAAGCCTAATGCAGACCCTAGTATCCCATCTAATTTTCGCCCAATCTCACTTCTTCCAGTTTTTTCCAAAATTATGGAAAAACACATCAACTCTCAATTGTCAACACATGTTGAGGCTAGTGGACTACTTCATCCTTCTCAATCTGGGTTCAGACGTGGCTTCTCGACTGAATCCACCCTGTTAGGGGTCTCGGAAAACATCAGGGGCCGAGTTGATAAGGGTGAAACCGTTGCACTCATTTTACTTGATCTGAGTGCCGCATTTGAAACGGTTTCCCATGCCATCCTTATCAATGCCCTCAGATCATCTGGTATCATCGGCACAGCTCTCAACTGGTTTATTAGCTTTCTTTCAGACCGCACCTTTCAAGTTTTCTCCTCGTCATCTGCTTCTCAAACCTTTACATCGGCGTACGGTGTACCGCAGGGTTCCATCTTGAGCCCCTTGCTGTTCAATTTGTATGTCAGACCTTTGGCTGCTATTGCAGAGCAAGCTGGGCTCACTATTTACTCATACGCCGATGATACTCAGATCATCTATTCCCTTTCCTCTGACTCTCATTCCTCATCCTCCTCCCTCCGTAAAGGTCTGAGTAACATCGCAGCCTGGATGTTGGACAACAAACTACAACTAAATGGGGGTAAAACTGAGGTTCTTCTGTTCGGTCCCAACATCACCTTATGGGGACCCCAGCATTGGCCTTCACAAATGGGCCCTTTACCCACCCCATCTATAACTGCTCGCAACCTTGGCGTCACCTTCGATAATCAACTGTCTATGAAGAACCATGTGGTTAAAACATCATCCACTTGCATCACTATCATTAAGTGGTTGCGGAAAATCATTTGGATGCTTCCCTTGCACACTCAGAAGACAGTGATCCAGGCTCTTATTACTTCAAGACTGGACTACGGGAACATCCTTCTTCTGGGAGCCAGTAAAGAGGTGACGCGTAAGCTGCAGACAGTTCAAAACATGGCTGCGCGACTTCTCTGCAAATTACCTAACACTTCTCCTACCTCCAATGCCCTTCGTTCCTTGCACTGGCTCCGAATTGAAAATCGGACAAAATTCAAGGCCCTCTGCATCATCCACAGAATAAACTCCGGCTTAGCCCCCTCTTATCTCAACCCCTTGGCACAATCATACCATCCCTCTCGTAATCTTCGATCTTCTAATCAAAACCTACTGTCGGTTCCTAGAATCAAGAAAGCCAGAATGGGTGGCCGCTCATTTGCTTGGCTGGCTCCCTCACTCTGGAATTCTCTCCCTCTTCAGATACGAACTGAACCTAACTATCTCAGGTTCCGTGGACAGATAAAAACCTGGCTATTTGACATCTAACAGTTCTCTTCTGACTCTTCCCTCTCACTTTTTGGTTTTAGCGCCGGGAAACCTACGGGTAGCTGAGCGCTTTAGAAATTTAATTATAATAATAATAATAAAGGCTGTACAGTTTTCTAAAAGAACGTTTTATTTAAAGTTAACAAAATATCTAATCAAAGATTAATCCACCAAGAAAAGGGACCGCGAAGAGAATGAAAAAGAAGTACAGAGGAGTGAACCGATAAAAACACAAGTAAGTGTAGTGACCCAGCAAAGAATAACTTATAATTATGAATATTCTAATATTCCCTAGCTGGTAATAGAATTCAACCAGCATGGCTATAAATTAGGTAAGCTAAAAAACACGTATCAAAACTAATATCAAAGGCTTAACATATATTTGCTTATTCACTTTGAGTTTTGTCCTCTACATTCGGATGTATAGGTTTTGCCTCTTAAGTTGATGTAAGACACCCAAGTTGTATATTTCCAGATTGGATGGGTATAGTTCGCTCTTTCACGGTCGCTGCTGCTTTCAGGTGAGGCGTATCCCGGTGGGAGTAGGGTTAGGAGGCGCCTAGTTCTCATACTGTCGACCGAAGCGCACAGTAGTTACCCCCCCTTCCGCCCGTCACCAAGATATATACCGGGTGTAGCAGCTTCCCGTGCCCCGAGTGCTGCAGGCTAGATACAGGAAGCAATTCCCTCTGGCAGCCTTCCGTGGCAAAAAAATCTGCAAGACTCGAGGCCACCGCAGCGCCTGTGACATACATCAGAGCAACAGCGAGGGGCGCAGACAGAAGGGGAAATCCAGTCGACAAACTAACGGCTCAGCGAGTTAACCGCTGCCGCCCGGTGTGACCTGTAGGTCACGAGTTCTAATCCTGGCAAGACTGATAAATGCGGTTGATGATACAAACGATATGCAGCAAAAGAGTGAGTGTTCACTTAATAATCCCTGGCAACGCAAACTGTAATTAATGTACAAGATATTACAAACAGCCTGCGATTCTGTGCAAATCACTTAATCTCGCCATGCCTAACAAAAAATGAATGTGTCCTTAACTGGTCACGAAACCCTCAAAAATGTCTAACCCAACGCACAGTTACAAGATATTGTCTGTACCATTAATTTTGGAGACAATAATAATAAATAGCTCTTAAACACAGGGAATTTTCGTCCTCTGGGACCAGGGTGCATGTCTCGCCAAATGCTGGCAAGAGTTTAAAAAAAAAAGAAAAAAATGAACACAGGGGTGTGGCTTAATGGCTAGGGCAGCCCACTTTGATCCAGGTTCGAGTCTCGGCGTCTGCTCAAAACATCCTATGATTCTGGGCAAATCACGTTACATCCCCGTGCCACAAAATAAATGTGTCCTTTTTGTAAGATAGCATGTGTTCAGAGAAAGCGCTTCAATACCTTCGGGTCGGGCCTGCGCTATATAAAAGCGCCCCAAAAAATAAATAAAAAAAATATGAAGTAAAACATTTCGCAGACAGGGGTAGCATCGCCCACTATTTAAATCCTGTGTGGCCAAGTGGTGCACCACCTGGCAGGAAGTAGTAGCTGAATTAAGCATGCGTGTGTTTGCCTATAATGGCTGTGCTTCACAGCCTTCTGGGGCCCGTGACAGAGTGAGGCTCCAGGAGTAGAACTAAGCAGGTGTGTGTTGCCTATCATCGCCATGCTTACCAGCCCTCTGGCGCCTGAAAAACTGTGCCTTTCCAGTAGGTATGGATCAGGCACTCAGAAAGGGAGGACTGTGCTGAAGTTACACAGTGCTTTCATGGGAGCGCCAAGCCTGTATCACCAGGTATCACTGTGGCGATGCCAGAGCAGCCAAGGTGGGGAACTAACCCCTGTAAGCCTACTCTTCTTAGTCGGATCTGGGTCAGGCCACATAAATGATTATCTGTGTGCGTTACGAGAACTACATTGATTGGCTTCATAGAAGAGGAGCGGGGCGTTATGAGCACAGTGGAAACAGAAGTACAGGCCCTGTCTTATGAACGAAAACGTGACTTGGCTAATGTGGCTGACGGGCATTTGCCAAGGCAAATATTGAAATGTGATGTTGTTCAACGGAGAATCACTGATCTTTTGGAACACAGTAGTGTAGCCCTTCAGACAGAGATGTATGCCGGGTCACTACATTAACCTTATTGGTCAGTTAGTAAACGCTTCAGGGATCTCCAGGGCGGCGCGCAGGTTGTTCGCTGCTACGAGGCTCCGGGCTCAAGCCCCCCCTCTACACCACCCCCCAATAAATAGGGGGGTGCGCAAAAACAAAAAATCATGGCTCAGTATCCGGTGAGGCTAAAAAAAATAAAATAAAATAAAAAAAAGCTATGCCCCTACGCATAGCAGGTATGAGCAGTTCTTGGGCAATGCGGCTGGTGCTCATGTATCGCACTCAGTTACCTTCCAGCAGAGTACGCGCTAGATGAAAGCAGCAGAATACAAACCATGGGGGTTTAAGTGCGACTGGATAGTTTCACAGCTAGATGTGTAGGCACCAACTGGGAGCAGAGGACTCTAGACGTTAGAAGCCCCAACGACACGTGATCGGAAGTGTTCACCGGGTGCTAACGTGAGGGCCACTGCGAAATTACATCCACTAAAAGGGGCCAGCGTCCATAGAGGAGACTGAGCTTACACACCCATCAAGTGAAGTGCAAAGAGGGACACTAAGTTATTTATATGGCGATATGCTGGGCAGGTATTTGAGAAAGGTGTACGAGAGATGGAAGGTTGTAGAAAAACCAGGTCACAGGATGATAGATTAGAAGAACATACCTAGGTCGTGGCCTTTGCTTGCCTCAGGACCACTGGTTCAAACCCCTGTTTATCCTGCCGAAAAAAAAAAATACAAAAAAAAATACACCAGGGCAAGGGCACACGAGGGTTGCCCATTCAAGTGCAGGAACAAATTAATAACCTTTACATATACGCGGGCATGTGCCCCTGTGCCCCCGGCAGCGCTAACTCTGGTTTTTACACCCCCCCCCCTCCGGAGCAGGAAATAAGTACAGTACAGCCTGGGGGATACTAATCAGGATTACTGGTTTCACAGTGACACTTACCAGGGGAGCCTGCCTGGGGCATTGTTGAAGTAGAGGATATTATTTAATGAATGTATGCTGTATCACGCCTTCATAAGCGGTATCTGACTGTCTCCCAATTTTTTATTCATGTATGACCCATGGCGAGAGGAGACAGTACTGTAAGAGACCGAAGAAGGACACAGGTGTGCCAGGGCATAAGGGCAAAAGATGGAGCAGAGCACATCATTGCGTTTGTGGGAAGAGTGCCGGCGGAGTTGACCAGATGTGGGGGGGAGCCGCAGAAAGACGTAAACCTCCCTGGCGGCGTGGCGGAAACAACAAGTGTATTGCTTTGGTATGGGAGCACACCGATAGGGCGGTGTGTAGAAGGAGGGCCACTCACTGTGGGATGCCGCACGGCAGGGTGAGTACGCCTGACAAAATCAGGGTAGCAAAAGGAGACGGCGCTCGCAGCCCAGCCCCCCAGAAGGTGGGGTACAAAAGAGACTAACAAGGTAGCGAGTTGGGGCCTAACTCCGGGGAAAGGCTACCCTCCACATGCAAAGGGGCGTGGCAAACAACAAAGAACAATCTATGAGCTGTCAGGGTGATTTACGACCCTAGGAGTTGCAAATGAACAAAAGACAAAACAGTGATTTATGGCCAGCCGATGATTTATGGCAGATGGTATATGATGCTCATGCAGAATGATCTATGACAGCGAAATGATGACAGATTGTGAAAAGAATGATTTATGATATACCGATGATTTTTGACCCATGATTTATGGCTGCTGATTTATGGTGATCAGGCAGAGTGATTTATGGCAACAAAATAAGGACCAATTGTAGCAGAATGATTTATGACACACAATGATTTATGACCCATGATTTATGATGTCTAGCTGACAATGTGTGACATCCTATTTGTAAAAATGTGTGACAATGATTTATGACCCCGGTCCCCAAGGGGGTGTCCAGGGGAGTTGTACAAGTGTGACGTATGTAATAAGTAATAAAAACTGCGGCCAACAACGACCACCAAATACGACATCTGTTGGCTGTGTTTAGTAATGCAGATGCACAAGTATGGTACGGTTCCTGGAATGGGCGCAGTGCGGCCGTTATAGCAAAGGCCGCCCCCGAAGGGGGCTCGAGGGCCGGCGCCATAATGGCCGCCAGAGCCCAACAAGGAACGGAACTGGTTCTCGCCAGCAAGAAGCGTCGCAGGGAGAAACGCCCTGAGGCTCCCGCCCCCCTTCCAAGAACAATAGGAAAAGAGGAAGGGGGGACATAGGACGACGCTTCCCTTGTGGCAGCCCACTTGAACATCATGAGAGATGGGGGAACGTGTTTCTGGGCAAATCACTTAATCTCCCCGTGCCTGAATGTGTAACGTAACCGGCGCGCATGTAAAGCGCTATCGGTGTGGGTTGCGCTCTCTGTACGCATGGTTGAAGTCCGTTGCCTGGAAAGTGCCTCTCCGACCACCTCACCGTATCTGACCCGCTTCCATGATTGTGGTGAGTGAAAACATATTCTGGCTCGGCCTGCTTTTGCTTAGGTCCGTGACAAGGCCACCTCCCGGGGTTTTCAAACACGTCCATGGGGATAAGGCAAGTCTGAGCGACTCTATGGCCACATATACACCATAGCTCGGGAATAACTATTGGTTGTTTTATTTGAAACACTGGCAGAGTCACTTAGGTGTGATTGCGCCTATTTGAAATTATTTTAAACAAGCGTTTGTGAAAAGAAAAAAAAAAACGAATAGTTGACTATGTTGGCCTAACCAAAAGCCATTCTTTTTCAAAAATCTTACCCTGAAAGTTAACATATATTTGCTTATTGACTTTGAGTTTTGTCCTCTACATTCGGATGGATAGGTTTTGCCTCTTAAGTTAATGTAAGACACCCAAGTTGTATATTTCCAGATTGGATGGGTATAGTTCGCTCTTTCACGGTCGCTGCTGCTTTCAGGTGAGGCGTATCCCGGTGGGAGTAGGGTTAGGAGGCGCCTCGTTCTCATACTGTCGACCGAAGTGCACAGTAGTTAGCCCCCCCCTTCCGCCCGTCGCCAAGATATATACCGGGTGTAGCAGCTTCCCGTGCCCCGAGTGCTGCAGGTTAGATACAGGAAGCAATTCCCTCTGGCAGCCTTCCGTGGCAAAAAAATCTGCAAGACTCGAGGCCACCGCAGCGCCTGTGGCATACATCAGAGCAACAGCGAGGGGCGCAGACAGAAGGGGGGAAATCCAGTCGACAAACTAACGGCTCAGCGAGTTAACCGCTGCCGCCCGGTGCTTAGTAGTCCCACCTTAGTACCGCCTTGTCTCATTTTGTAACCTCCCATAGTGACACCCCCTGTTACATGTGTTGTTGCTCTGTACGCTTTAATTACAGCCTCCGAGCTCTATTTTCTCAAATAGCTTTATACTGCCTGCTCCTCCTAACAATTTTTTTTTTTATAGTACGCGTTTGCAATGCAATAGGTCTCGCATTTGAAAGAGTTTAAGCTATTGGCATTATAAATTATAATGCCTTTTATTTATCTGTTTTAAAAAACAACAATTGAATAAAAGGCATTGTCATGTACAATGCCAGTAGCTCAAACTCTCATAAATGCGAGACCTATTGCATTGAAAATGCTTGTTCTCGTTGGTGGTCATTAATACAGCCTGTCTGTAAATGTCGTCTCCGTACACAGTGTTTCCATACCGGCGGGGGGGGGGGGGGGGGGGGGAAGCGTGGGCATTTGTGTTTTATTTCTGTGCCATTTCCTTCACAATTTACCAATGCAGCAGGCTCAAAAATAAAATGCTAAACTGGCATCATGCATGCTTGTAAACTTCACATAAACATGCCATTCTGTAGCCAGTTGCATTTTAGCTGACAAGCTGTTTTCAGACTGCAACTGCCATCACCATTTGCAAAGTTGCGAGTCCCTGGCTTTCCCTGGCCTGGGGAGACTGCACCTTCCGAAGACCGGAAGATGCTAGACGAAGCAGCTGATGAGCAATATAGCCTCCAATAAATTGCAAGTGTGCACATTAGTAAGCACACTACTCCTGCGTTTGTGGTCATAGCTGCACTCTGCTTTTGGCATTCATCCATATTTGGCCATTGGTGTTAATGTGCAGTGTAATTTGCAGTGCTACCATGGTCACTGTAGGGATACCACTTCACAACACAAAATATAATTCCACATAATTACACATCATAACACGGAATCCTACTGCACATAATTCCAGTACACTCAATACCAAATATTATCTATCCACATAATTTCACAGCACATCATACCACATAATTTCATTACACAAATCCACCACCACACCCACACCCATCTGAAAACAAGATGATAATGCTAGATAACTGTGATAAAACCAGGTTCCCTAATGAAATGTGCAAAATGTGTAACAAAAGAATGTTAGAAAATGGCTGCCATAAAATGGTTAAAAAAAGAGGTATCCATGTAGCCCTACTTCAATGGTGGTGGGAGGTCAAATGTTTATATAGTGAGAGGAAGTAAATGTAAATGACCCGTGAACAAGAAGCGAAGGCTCTGAAAGGCCTCAGGCGTTTTTTTTTGCTGCCTCTAAGGAAATTAAACACTCTGAAAATATTGGAGCCCTTGCTGTCTCTATGTTTCCTTTGAGGCGAACACGTTGGAAAGGAGAAGAAAGCGGAGAATATATATATAATTTGTATATATATATATATATATATATATATATATATATTATCTACTGGCGGTCGCCAGTAGATAGTTATAGTTAGGACCGAGTTCCCATAGGAAATCTGAAAATTCTATTTTGAATAACTTTGGCGCCGGTTGACTTATCTTCGTGAAATTTTCAAAACTAATGAGGCGCTCCGCTCAGCTCCTACCCTGAAAGTCTCGGGGTGATTTGTCAAGCAGGGGGCTGAGAAAAAAGGGGGTCCCAAAACGTGTTTTCCCCATGCATTTTCCCATAGGACCTTTAGTCGAAGGTACAGCCCGAACGGCTGAACAGAATTACTTGAAATTTGGCAAAGAGGTAGTCCTCAGGTCAGGCATGTGCCTTTTGCATATATGGTGTCAATCTGGTCAGTAGTTCCTGAAAAAATCAAAAGTAAAATCACATATATATCTGGGCGGAGCCTAACCACACATCTCATTGTGAGATCTGATTGGCTGTCAGCACTTCATCCAAGAAGTGTTGGCAGCCATCTTGGGACCAATATACATGATAGCATCTCATTAAAAAGCATTGCAGTTAATAGAATGTTTTAAGACTTTAGTTACATTATAAATCATTTGTTGATGGTACCATACCCATTTTAGGAATTGTGGTGTGTTCTAAGGTGATTGTACCATGTGAAAAAGCCTCCTGCTGTGATATCATGAATCATGTTTGAGAGAAAACTATTTTCTCATGTTTTTCCCACAGAGGTTTGGAAGGTGATCTATAAGCTAAACTGAGAGCATATCTTCTGTAAATTCACATTATCTTTCTCAGTCATGTGAGAATGAAGTCTGACATTCCCAGTAAAACATGTACATCCAACAAGGGCAGAGACTGTCAGGTGATTCCTTTGTGTTCTACTGCAGCTTCCCAGAGTGTTCTAAAGAACAACTAGAGCGCTAACAGTCCTACTTATGACAAACGTATGGCACACCTGAAGCCATCTTGGTTGGAATAAAGTGGTAATTCTTAAAACATTTAATTTACAAAGGAACAAAATGAGGGGGTTCATTTTGCCATAGAAAGTATGATTAGTGCTGCAGAAAGAAAAATTAGGGCACATTTTGAGTGACTTCTCAAATTCTCTTCTATTTCATTAAAAAATTCTGACATGCAGACTGAAACATGCACTTTCAATACCAGCAGCAGACTTCCCTGGTGAGCAGTAGCTTTACTACAGTGATCTAATAAGCAACTAGAGTGCTAACATTCTGAATTTATGGCAAATGTGTGACACATCTGAATGCCTTCTTGATGGAATCAAAGGAAAAAACTGAAAGTATTTCCTACTGAGGAGACTGTAGTAAATGAGGAAATTAGGAAACATCATAACAAATAAGTCTCCTAAAATGGCCACCAGAGACAAAAGAGCCCAAATATCACCCAGATGTAGCCCAAGTATAGCCCAATGACAGAATGTCCCAGAGTGTTCTAACGAACAACTAGAGCGCTAACAGTCTTACTTATGACAAAAGTATGGCACACCTGAAGCCATCTTGATTGGAATAAAGTGGTAACACTTAAAACATTTAATTTACAAAGGAACAAAATGAGGGGGTTCATTTTTCCATAGAAATTATGATTAGTTCTGCAGAAAGAAAAATTAGGGCACATTTTAACTTCTCAAATCCTCTTCTATTTCATAAAAAAATTCTGACATGCAGACTGAAACATGCACTTTGCATACCAGCAACAGACTTCCCTGGTGAGCAGTAGTTTTACTAAAGTGATCTAATGAGCAACTAGAGTGCTAACATTCAGAATTTATGGCAAATGTGTGACACATCTGAATGCCTTCTTGATGAAACCAAAATAAAAAACTGAAAATATTTCCCACTGAGGAGACTGCAGTAAATGAGGAAATTAGGAAACTTCATAACAAATAAATCTCCCAAGATGGCCACCAGAGACAAAAGAGCCCGAATGTAGCCCAAATATCACCCAGATGTAGCCCAAGTATAGCCCAATGACAGAAGTGTGCAAAACACTTATTGTTTGTGTATTTGCAGTTTTATATAGTGCAGACTTGTCCGGTATTGGAGTGCTTTACATGAGCATTGGTTACATCACACAAGATCAAATTCATTTTGGTTGTAGACATGGGGAGATTAAGTGATTTGACCAGAATCACAGAATGTTGAGCTGAAGCAGAAACTCCAACCTGGTTCCCCAGTTGCAAAGTCTGCAGCTCTGGAAGTAACACCACATCCTCTCCCCTAGGTGCAACATTTAATCAAGTGGTCAACTGGATAAAAAAACATAAAGATTACAAATAATTTAAAAGTTATTTGTCGCTATTTGAAAACCCAGAAAATATGTCCTCATTTTAGTTTTTTAGAGCACTAACCATAATTTTGATGCAAATAAGACCCTCTCATATATGTAATTTCTAAAGGAAATACTCTAGGTATTACAGTTTTGATTACATCAAGATGACGTCAGGCGTTCCACACTTTTGTAATAAATATAGAATGTTAGCAATCTAGTTGTTCATTGGGATACTGTTGAGAGGCAGAGGCCAGGGGCACGGACTCTGAAAATTGAAGGCAGGTAGGAGAGTGCAGATGCAACAATTTGACCACACTGGGCAGACAGGAAGGGCAGCGGCAGCACAACAGACTATGGAGGGCAGTGGAAAGGGGGGCAGGGGCAACAAACCAACAATACAGGACTGGCAAGAGAGGCTGTGGCAATATAATAGACCATTGTGGGCAGAAGGAAGAGGCAGTGGTAGTACAACCATACATGCCAAAAGACCAGTTTCAGCCAGGAAACGTCCAATGTTTTTAAGCTCAAATGGGCTTTATTTGATCTGTCTCCTATCTACAATCTCCTCTTTTTCAATGTAACTCAAAGGGGAAAATCAATACCCCATTTTTTATCAAAATCTCCCTCTTACCAAGTTCAAAATGTTCGCAAGTATGGTACATTGGATCATGGTAGGCAGGAGGAATTGGGGTAGGGACATGGACTTGGATAACAGAGGACAGGAGGGACATGGAGAGGTGCACCAAACTGACCCCACAGGGCAGGCATCAGGGTTTGCAGCAGCACAATACACCACACAGCGCATGCAGGACGGGACTGCAGCACAACAATCCATAGAAAGCAATAGGGAGGGGACAGGACCATGCACATGGACAACAGAGAACAGAGGGGAAAGAGGCAATGGTAGCTAGCTGACCATAATGGACAGACAGGAGAGAAAGCTGCAGCATAATAGACCATAAAGGGCAGGAGGGATGGATCAGGGGCATTACAATGGAACAGACAAGCCAGGAGGGAGGAAACAGGGGTCTGCACATGGAAACAGAGGGCTGGGGGCCAGGGGGCAGGGCAGGAGCAGCAAGATGACCATGGAGGTCAGGCAGGATGGGCACTAGAAACAAGACACACCATGGAGAGCAACAATGAGTCTATGATGGCATACACACAGACCATGAAGGGAAGGTGGGAGGGGGTCAGGGGCAGCTAGCTGACCACACAGGGAAGGTGGGAGGGGCCATGGCAGCACAGAAGACCATGCATGGCAAGCAGGAGGGTTAGTGGCAGCACAATGGCTATGATGGGCAAGAAGGAGGGTGCAGGGGCATGCACAAAGGACCATGGAGGATAGAAGGGAGGGTCAGGACCTGGGCACAGACAAGAGAGTTCAGGGGAAGGGGTCTCACAACAGACCACGCGGGGCAGGCAGGAGGAGCAGTTGCAGCACAACAGACCAGGGAGGGCAGAAGGGTGTGGGAGTAAAATGGACCATGGAGGACAGGAGGAAGGGGATAGGGGCATGGCATGTGGACAGGTAGTGTGGAGGTGGCAGGGACAGGTTACAGTCATCTGACAATGCTAGGCAGGTGGGAGGGGAGTGGCAGATCAACAGAACACTCAGAGTAGATAGGAGAGGCAGGTCCATGGAACATGATGGGCAAAAAGGATGGAGCAGTGGCATGCACAAAGACATCGGAGAGCAGGGGAAAGGAGAATAGGGGCAGCAAGCTAAGCACAGAGGCTACGCAGGAGGTCAATGATGGGCCATAGAATTGGGCAATGGAGGGCAGGAGGAGTGGACTGGTACATCATGCTAAATGGAGGGCAGTGGCAGCACATCAGACCATGCATGGCAGGAGGGAGGAGGCTAGTCCATGGATTCAGACAACAGAGGATAGGGAGGAGGTGGATGGGGCAGCAGGCTAACTGTTCAGAGAAGGTGGGTATTAGGAACTTTATTGTTTTTAAAATGTGTGTCTGTGCGAACTACTTAAAATATGAACAAGTATGCAGCATAATCTCACTTTTATTCAGGAAGAAGAGGACGTTTGTGACTGTGACTCCGGGCTCACTTGGCAGAAACACCCCCTGACCCTCCACCCCCCATCGCAAAATGTAATGCCCGTGAAAAGGGTAGGTGGACGCAGTGTTATATAGAACATAGTCCTGAGAGCACGATTGAAAATGAAAACTAGATATAGTATATGGTATAAACTATGCACCAAAAAGTGTGATATAAGATGAACCGGGGCGTGAAATATAATATGCAATACATTGTGCGCAATGACAGATTCATTGGAGAGCGCGAAATAGCACAGGCACTAGTGCGTGCTATGCGATATGCACCTTGGAGTGTTATATGCACAGGGCAGTGTTGTGTAACCTAACTAGTCTCTAAAGTTGTAATATAAAATATGTGCTGGGGAGTGTAACGTTGCATATGCACTGTGACAAAGATATGGATCCCAGATTGTAATATGTATGGCATAGCGCTGTGCGTTATAACATAGGCATCGAGGAAGGCACGTTAGATGGGGCAATATAACCCGTGCGAAGGCAAGTGTGGCATGACATATTCACGGGGTGGTGTTACAGTGCACATGGGCTAGAGAGTGTCATAGCATATGCACTAGCTGGTGGAATACAACACAGAGGTGTGAGGCACTCGGCGGGCACTGGTGGGTGTAACACAGCATTTGGCTCAGCCAGGAGCACGCTGTGCCTCTCAAGTGAGGTTTGTCTCCTTTCCAGAGAGTAAAATAAAAAGTATTACACATCCGGCGGTGGATGTGTGTTTTATTAAGCGTGAGGGGGGTTTCTTGTATAGTTTGGTTGAATTTTTGTCGAATCCCCTTTGAATGGCTTGGTGTGCGTGTATATTAAATGTGCCCGTCAATAGCTACCCATGTTTGTATAAATAAACGACAAGGGTGTCTACTTGGAGAGTACCCACCGGCGGGGTGCCGGGATTAGGGCGTCAGACACGTCAGAGCTTCACTAGCGGTGTAAATACATTCCATGTGGATTCATTCTATGCATAGTCGCCTTTTAATGAATATCACGCAAATCGTCATGGTGATAGGTACATACGGTTTGTCCAGCATGTCCTAGGTTTTTCTATAAATAAGTGGCCTGAGAAAGGGGGCAACGCAGCCCCCTCCTAAAGAATTTTAAAAAAAACATAGGCCATGACCCGGGGGTTGGGGTCCCCGGGGCCGATTAAGGCCTTGGGAGGGCCAAATTTATATTTTCAAAAAAAAATTAGGGTGCAGGCCCTGGGGGATGGGGTCCCCAGGGCCAGTAAATTAGAAAAAGAAGGGGGGCCACACAGCCCTCCTTCTTAAAAAAATAAAATAAATAAAAGACCGGCATCTCGCTGGAGGCCACGCCCCCTCCTTGCAGCACTCTGCAAACGGGCCCCCTGGCCAGTTGTAAGTTGGGGAATTAATTCCCCTTCAATACTGAGGGTCCCTGAGGGCCAACTAGCCCAACAGGTATCTCCAGTATGCGCCAGGGAGCTGCGTTGCAGACAGGTGTTCTGAGGCCACGCCCCTTTTTACACCTCTATGCAACGCAGCTCTGTGGCGCTTACTGGAGGTACCTAGTGGGCATGTAATATATATATATATTCACTGAAAAAACCATAGGTTTCACACACGTTATAGTTAGGAATTAGCATTTAAAAAACCTTGCAAATTCACTTAAAAAACCATAGGTTTCACACATGTTATAGTTAGGTGGATATTTCACTCGTAAAAAACCAATGAAATTCCCCCGTTATAGTTAGTTCAGATAACTATAACTCGCACGCTCGCAATCCACTGCTGAAGACGTCACATATTACATCACTCATGACATGGTCAGTGGCATCACTCATGACATCACTGATGACATCATCCTTGTGATAGAGTGGCGGCCGCGCGAGTTCTAGTTATCTGAACTAACTATAACGGGGGAATTTCATTGGTTTTTTACGAGTGAAATATCCACCTACCTATAACATGTGTGAAACCTATGGTTTTTTAAGTGAATTTGCAAGGTTTTTTAAATGCTAATTCCTAACTATAACGTGTGTGAAACCTATGATTTTTTCAGTGAATTTGTACGGTTTTTCAAATGTTAAGTTATGTATGTATTATTCTTTTTTTATATATTTATTTTACAATAAACTACGTATTAAAAAAATAAAAATTATAATTTTTATTTTTTGGGGGTTTTTCACCGTGTGCACACGGTGCGCGCACCCCCGCGATTTAAAAAAAAAAAAATTAAAATGTTTTTTTCTGTCTTCGGGGTCCTTCAGGTTTTTTACGTGAATTTGTACGTTTTTTTAAATGCTAAGTTATGTATGTTTTTTTAAAAAAATATTTTCACCGTGCGCGCGCCCTGCGATTTAAAAAAAAAAAAAAATGTTTTTTCACCCTTCGGGGTCCTTTAGGGACCCCCTGACAAAGGCTAGGGGGTCAAGAGCTCTATACCCTGCCCCCTTTTCACATTCCCCACCTTCCTGTTTCACTCTCGCATTGAAAACAAACAAAATGGCGGCCGACACTTCCTGATTTCGACCGATTCGAACGTTGACTAACATGTAACTACCAATCAGAATTACGCTTGCGCACGTTAGGGTGCTCGCACGGTGCGCGCACGGTGCTCGCACGGTGTGCACAAAGTGTGCGGCTATAGATATCTATGTGCTTTTAACTGCAATTTTCTCAGGAACTACTGAACAGATTGACTCCATATATGCAAAAGGCACATCCCTGAGCTGAGGACTACCTCTCTACCAAATTTCAAGTAATTCTGTTTAGCCGTTCGGGCTGTACCTTGGACTAAAGGTCCCTATGGAAAATTGCATGGGGAAAACGTGTTTTGGGACCCCCCTTTTTTCTCAGCCCCCGCTTGATGAATCCCCCCGAGACTTTCAGGGTCGGAGCGGAGCGGAGCGGAGCGCCCCACCTATTTTGAAAATTTCGCGAGGATTCGTCCACCGGCGCCAAAGTTATTCCAAATAGAATGTTGCGGATTTCCTATGGAAACACGGTCCTAACTATAACTATCTACTGGCGACCGCCAGTAGATAATATATATATATATATATATATATATATATATATATATATATACTATATGTCACATTCTCTGCACATCCGAGCAAGTTTAATTAAACCTCATATTGTGTTAGCACTAAAGCATTATCCTCCTACTTGAATATTGACTCTGCCCACTCTATGCTAATGTCATCTGGAGATGTCAGAGCAAACTAGGTACATGAACAACAGAAAAACTATTATGAATGAAAATGGTACAGTGAGCTAGTGGAAGGTCCTCAGCTGGCTGATCCTTAGGTGAACTCTCTGAGGAAGGTGAAGAGTTCCTTAGCTTTGTTGGTGCTAGTGTCGATCTGGTGGGTCAAGGCTTCCTTTTTTGCGGCTTTGTGCTGTCGATGGTAGTTGTTGAGGACTGATTTGAAGTTGAATCTGTGAGTGTGGTTCCTGTAGTGCCCATCTTCTTTCTAGTTGTTTGCATCTGTGCTTCGACGTGCTGAATTCCGGGGTGTACCAGCTGGCTTTGGAGGGTCTGTGCTTTTTGGCAGGTCTGGTAAAGCCAACTCAGTTGGCGGCATTGATGAAACAGTAGTGGAAGTTCTGTACTGCCTGGTTTAGATTGGTGGTGTCTCTGGGTTTCCTGGTGGTGAGGGTGTCGGTCCATTCTTGCTGCGTGACCTTGGACCAGCTGTGAAAGGGAGCGCTGTGTCTGCTGGGGAGGGTGTGGGTGAGTGCAGCAATGGTGACGTGTACAATGGAGTAGTCCAACCCGGTGATTTCTGAATTGTGATTGCATTTGAGTCTGTTGCTGGATGAAAAAAATGGGATCCAGTGTATGTCCTACTTCATTGGTGGGGTCAGTAACCAGCTGCTTGAGTCTGATGTTGTCTAGTGTTTCCAGGAGGATGATGGAGTTGGTGTCAGTGGTGTCGTCTAGGTGGAAGTTGAGGTCTCCTAGAAGGACGTAGTGTTCGGAGTCAATGGTGAGTGGGGTGATGAATTCGGTGATGGCGTCGCTGAGTCTGGCTAGTGGTCTCGGAAGTCTGTACATGAGGATGCTTTTGATAGCGGACAGGTGCAGATGGGCTTGCCTTTGACGCGTCTTCATAAAGTATGTCCTGGGCGGGGGATGGGCGCTGGGGAACCGGGTGATTGGGGTGCGGGAAAATAGCAAGGGTCCTGGAGCCTCAGAGCACAGGAACCTGGGAGCCTGGAGGGCTGGGACAGAGCAGCGCTGAGGAGCAGCGGCTGTCTGCTGAGGCTTCCTTCAAGCAGGAGAGGGCTTCTAGCAGTCAGCTGTGACAGTCACCAAGGGAGAGCTGGAGGGACCTGTTCAATGAAGACGCGCTACTGCCTTCATTAAGTAGGCCATGGGAGGGACACTGGGGAGGAGAGAGATAGGTAGCGCGGCAACGGTGGGAAAATGTTGAGGGTCCTGGAGCCTAAGGGCGCAGTACCTGGGAGCCTGGAGGGCTGGGGCACAGCGGAGCTGGGGGTGGCAGAGGCTGCAGTGGCTGCCTGCCGAGGCTTTCTTCAAGCAGGTGAGACCTCGCAGCAGCCAGCTGTGACTGTCACCATGGGAGAGATGGAGAAACCTGCTGCCCCTTGGCAAATATAAGTCAAATGTATTGAATTAACTCAGAGTCTACAGTTACTAAGGCCTAGTTTTTGATGCCATTCATGCAGAGGAAACTCTCTTCAATCCTCAATGTAGCTCATGCATGGATTTTTGTTGGCTGGTTCTCTGGCATATCTTCAAGCGAGATGTGGATACGTGCACCGCCACTACACACTTGGAAGTTCACCTGGTGCTGAGCCATCGAGGCATGCACACATGCTGAATAGAAGGCATGAGCGGGGGCATCTTTGAGGAACGTTGCAGGACGCTGTGTCTGTGTTGACGGTCTGAAAATTGTTATCCTGAATTCTACAATACAATTAGTCAGAAATAAATTGAACTATTGCAGCGCATGTTTGAATATGACTGTCCACTGTTCATGTCTCTTCAGCAGAGTTGTGTGGTCGTCAGTAAACAGTATTCATTTTACCGCATGTCTTCTCTCTGTGAAGTGTTGTAAAGTTTCAAGGGGGAGCCCTGGGAGCACCACTCTTAAAGGTGGCCAATGCAGGAATGCCAATCCATTCACCGAGCCTGGAGTCTCTGATTCAAACCAGAGCAAATAGATCGAGGAAAATCAACCCTTCTGTATGTCAGAAAACTGGTCTTGTTTAGCAATTACCATGTTTTTCCATTTTTTGAGACTTTATTAAAAGAAGAAAACCAATTTCATCATATATTTATTTTCATTACATTTTGCAACTGCCACCCCATTGTCACATGGAGGTGACTTTCAGCACTCCTCGACAATATTTCGGGTATGTGTGTGTCTTTACGTTTTGCCTCTTGGCTGTGCTTTTTTGTGCGGACTAGCTTAATAATTGAAAGGCCAGAGTATTACCTGCACTGAGGAAATAGAAAATCAGAAACTGTGCTCTCTATGTAAGGAGGTAATTTGTCCTCTTAATTGTTTGAAACGCAGGTTCTGACATTTTTTTCTCTCCAAGGATTCCTCATCTCGACTTGACTGCGTCCCTGCTGAAACACTCCCCTTGCAATGTCCTTTGCCACGCAAAGGAAGCACATTGCACAGTCTACACCTGCAAATGTAGCATCACGTTGCTGATGTTTCCGCTTTTGAAGGCTGTCTGCACTAATTCAGGATCTACATGAATGTACATCTCCATTAGGCCAATCCAACTCGTAATTCATTCAGTCCAACCCCTGCTCCACACGCATTCCTCATTCCTAGTGTATAATTTGAGCCGGTGGTTTCCGGTGCTCGGCACCATCACTTAACTGTCAATACTAACACTTAGAACAGTATGCCACATGGTGGTGCTGTTTGCGTAATTTAGAGATAAGCACAACATCAATTATTTATTGATTCAAAATACATTAAGAATGACTAATACCTGCTGCCCAAGCCATTCTTATAGTTTTGAATGGCCTAGAGTAGTCTGAACTGTCGCACTTGTAGGACTGTGATGGTTAGTAGTTGTGTTGATACTTTCATTGGCAGAGCTGACTGCGGCAATGGGAGGTGCAAGCTACAGTGGCTCCTGAGGAGGGCCATGGCACTTACTTTTTTACAAACTAAGCACTGATCCTTGCACATTCACTCACATGAATGAACACAAAAATATGCATACACAAGTTATTATCCCATATTTAATTTCAGCAGGATTTTACAATTTCTCTTCCAAAACTAGTATTCAGTCCAGAAATCGATGGATTTTGTGTTACCACACAACTTTAAAGTGTGCTCTGGGTTGGCCCTCAAAAAGTCAGTTATGACAGCTGGAAAGCACTTTGAGATGTGCCATCCTGCTTGCTTAGGTGATATTACACCTAGTAAGCTGCTTCACGACATATGAAAGCACAACTCTCTCCTCAACAACCCAAGTACAATTTGAATAATACATGGAGCCTTTCCTATATGCGATGGATCACAAGCCACTGTGTGCTTTAATGACTGCAATGGCAGCCTAAAACATATGTCTTTGCAAATTTGCACTCCGCTTACCGGGGAATTTCATAGTCTTGAAGTGCTCTTGGTTCCCCACAATAGGGGTTTTTGCTGAAAAGTTGGCAACATTTGAAAACAAGCATTTGCAATGCAATAGGTCTCGCATTTACGTGAGTTTGAGCTATTGACATTGCAAATAACAATGCCTTTTATTTTTGTTTTCGTTTTCAAAACATAAATAAAAGGCATTGTCATTTACAATGCCAATAGCTTTAACTCGTGTAACTGCGAGACCTATTGCATTGCAAATGCTTGCTGTTTTGAGAATCTGGTCACCCTATTACAAGGCCAAATATTTTAAAGACTCGGCTTGTGCACTGACTCTCGGAGCCAGAACCGATCCGTGCCTCTGCTACCCCTGTTAATTTGTTAGCTCGTCCAACTCTAAAGATTAATTTTATTCTCCTTAACGTTCCCAACATCTGCAGGCAGTGGGCGGGGCCTGATGAGCTCGCAGGCAGCACTCGCAGTGTGCGCCGGAAGCTGTAGACCCAAGGTACGCCGGGAGCTGTAGTTCGTTCGTTCCCGGAAGCCGGAAGTGGGGGCGGGACACCTACGAGGCTGGGCCAGCCAGGCAGCTGCTATGGATTGGGAGTGAAGGGGAGCGGCTGGTGCAGCAGTGACCGGCTGCGGCGATGGAGGTGTGCAGTGGCCGTGTGCAGGAGCCGCCGCTGCAGAATGACAGCAGGTGAGGAGAGACAGAGACTGTCATGGTGGGAGTGATGCGGCTGTGTGTCTTAGGGGCGGCGTGATGACTGTGGGGGGTCATCGCTGGGAGTGGTCTTCAGTGGAGCAGCTGCAGTCATATGGGACAGTTGTGTGTAATCCTGTTTTGTGCCAGAATATTCTCTCCGTCCTGCAGCCTCTTTCCAAAATCTCAGCTGTTTCTGTAGCGAGGTGACATGGTTTTGTTTACTCCAAGCAAGTTCCATGCGTGTTGCAAGAGCCTGCCGTCGCATCATGATTTTGCCTCCTCAGCTGGAAGAATAAGCATCGGTGCATTTCTTTTGTGCATTTTGAACTATTATTTTTAAGATGAACATATAGTACCAGCATACATAATATAGGTTGTGCGCATGTCTATTCGTACATGAAAATAAAGGGTGTGCAGTGTAGTTTCACCATAATAATAAGAGGGTGTGCACATTAGGGGTGGGCGGAATTTGCGAAAGTGACTTTCGCAAATTATCGCAAAAATGTTAAAAATCTCTGCAAACACGCGGAAATATCGCGAAGATGCGGAAGTTTGTTTCCCGCCCGTTCGCGGTATTTTCTGCGTGGTCGCGGCTCGCCAACTTACCCATGCGGTTGCTCGCGGGCGCGGCCATCTTGTTTTCACTCTTCTCGCGGTGCATGATCGCGAGAAGAAAGACGTGATCGCGCGACCAATGACATTACTGCGGGCGCGAACTGTCGCGAGACAGCGCAAATGGCTACAAACAATCCAACATCTCGTGGAGAACGCGACTGGATCGGGAAAACTTCTCGGCGAAAGCGGGGATTTAGGTAAGACGATCGCGTGCGCGCGAGAATGTATTATTTTACAGCGCGAGCAAGAAAAAAATTATCGCTAAGCTGCAGAATGCGGATATTTTGACATTTTCGCGCTCCACGCGGAACGCTAAAATGTCAAATTATCGCAATTTCCGCGAGCGGAACGGAAATTTAGCCCAGGCCTAGTGCACATGCAATCATACTGTACGTAACACTAATTTTAAAGGGTGTGTACCCATAGCCATCCTATACCCACACAATCGTTATATAATTTACTAATCTCCATTGTGCACCACATAGTGCAGAGACTAATCCCCCCCATACCCTATCGTTCACCCGCAAGCTGCCATTTGCTGACAATGCCAATATAATCTGTAAATTTCGAACAGTGCGGCTTCGGTCTGTCTCCCTTGAGAGGCATCTCGGTGGCGAGGTGTGTGCGCGCGCGTTAGGCAGCCGCGGATGCGGTGAGGGGGGTCGGCAGTGGCGGGGTGTGTGCGCACGCCTGTGTCTGTGTGTGTGCGTGTGCGTCTTCGCAAGCGCATCCCAGAAGCGTGTCCACAGACCCCAATCGCTGCGCGTGCCCCAGTCTGTCTCCCTTGAGAGGCATCACGGCAACAATAGTTCTCGTTGGCGGCAGCGCTTCACGCTGCATCGCTGTGCAGTGTAGTTTCACCATAATAATAAGAGGGTCTGCACATGCAATCGTACTGTACGTAACACTAATTTTAAAGGGTGTGTACCCATAGCCATCCTATACCCACACCATCGTTATATAATTTACTAATCTCCAGTGTGCACCACATAGTGCAGAGACTAATCCCCCCATACCCTATCGTTCACCCGCAAGCTGCCATTTGCTGACAATGCCAATATAATCTGTAATTTTCGAACAGTGCGGCTTCGGTCTGTCTCCCTTGAGAGGCATCTCGGTGGCAAGGTGGGTGCGCGCGCATTAGACAGCCGCGGATGCGGTGAGGGGGGTCGGCAGCGGCGGGGTGTGCGCGCGCGCGTGTGTCTGTGTGTGTGCGTGTGCGCAAGCGCGTCTCAGAAGCGCGTCCACAGACACCGATCGCTGCGCGTGCCCCGGTCTGTCTCCCTTGAGAGGCATCACGGCAACAATAGTTTCTCGTTGGCGGCAGCGCTTCGCGCTGCAACGCCAGAGAGACCTAAAAAAATCCAGGGACACTTCACAGCACAACTATCAATTACTTACTTTAAAATTTAGCACGCCCACTGCCCCAAAGCTCTGCCCTCTCCGCCCAACTCACATAATTAGCATAATTTTACTCCACCTTCTTAAAATACTGTCACGGATTGTCACTTGCTGGATAGTTCAACGTGGGGAATGCTAATGAAACAGAAGTTTGAAATCACCAGTTTCTATATAAGTCTGGTGCCCTAAAATATTTCAAAAAGGTATGACTGAAGGTTTTAAAGACAGTACTAAACCTTTGGTGTACATTGAGGAAGATTCTAAGTATTGGATATTACTCTGACCTATATGGAATCCATGAAGGATGGGCGGAGTCTCCCATTAAGGCGCGCAGTGAATGCTACCTGGGGGGGATTTGAGGACAGTGCGGGGGATACTACCCTGGGAAGTCCTGATAGCTAAAACTAGGGATAGCTTATCTAGGTTCAAATATCATCCTGGCTTGCGACTGTGACCTCGGAGATTGGGGGAGACTGGGAATTTGAGTCCTCACTCCAGGATGTGAGATCCAAAAGAAAGGTGGTCGCCACATGATACTGGAAACTCCAGGAAGCTGAAGATAAGAAAATGAAATTACCATACATGGTGTGGGAAGATACTTTTCAGGGGGGAGACCTACAGCCAATATGGCATACATCTTTGAAATTACTATATTCGGTCGCCAAGCCTGCAAATCTAAAGCAAAATCCCTTTTTTGTTTGTATCGCAGCCCACCCCAAGTGTAGAAGGTGTGGCCTCTTAAAAGCTAATGAAGAAAACGTCTTCTCTAATTGTCCCGGGGTTAAGTTGTTCTGGGCAGGCATTGAGACCATTCTAAAAGATATTCTGGGGCTACCCATAGCATTAGTGGGCCCAAATGTGAATGCAACGGACAGCGTGGGGGATAGAAATTTTCAAAACGACCTGAGATCTGCAGACACTATGGTGATATGAGGACAAAAATAAATAAATGCATTGTCACTTGCGTTATAAAATAAGCAATGTGCTCTTAAAGTTCATACATACATACAGTCAAGACCATAAACAGCACCCTCACAACTGGACAAAACTATAAATCTCAAAGAGCACAGTGAGAGACAATATTTACTCCCTCTCTCAAGATCAGCAGATGGCGCCCAGAACCACAATTTATTTGGGTGCCCCAGTAGCTCGTTCTCCACGGCTTCCCTCACAACCACTGGCAAACACTGCCCCTCATCTCGCCATAGTCCCTCAGTCACAAATATCTAAATTGTTTTGTAGCGCTGCTCATAACAGTACAGAGTGTCAGAGCACTTGTGGCTCGGCCGAAATGCTCGAGACCACCGCACCCCTTACCGCCAGTATCTCAGCGGTGGTGTAGTAACAGGCATATCTCTTTAAGGTGGGTTGGAATCAGAATAGGGGTGTGTCAGAAGAATGGCTTGCTACAACGGTGAATACGAGAATGTTATGATTCATTCTCCAGCTGTTCCTCTACTGAGCTGCATGCATTTGTACCTGGCTTCTTAAATAAAGCATCTATTGAAGTTCCTGCATTAAGTGTGATTACTACACTCAATTTGGCGACGAGTGGGCACCCATTCAGATTTAAAGGAGTTTGGTGCGCATTTCCTGACGGATTCACTGTTTGCATGAAGGAAGCGGGACGACGCTGAGCCGATCGCATATTTCATTATTGCAGATCGTGAGTGTCTATACTTGAATCTTATGCACTTGAGAGAAGAAGACGGCGTTTGGTTCTGCTGTTGATTTATTAGTAAGTGTATGTTCATAATTACACCTGTACGCTTACCTTTTATAAGTATCAATGGCATTAAGCAATTTTTCAAATGCCGCGCTGCTGACCCGTTATTGCGGAGAATCCTTGATGATCAGCGTTCTTCCTCAACCGTGCGTCACAAGCCACCGTCATAAACAAGGAAAGAGGACTGTACGTTTCCACATAGTTACGCTGCTCTTCACGCACGGCGGCCATTTTGAAGGTATTTTTTTGTTATTACTTTGAAGTGAAACACTCCGTTGAGAAGGGACGAAGTGGATTTCTGATGTATTTGAATAAAATACTGTTCATTTTGGATTTTGCACATCAGGAAACCTCGCATTACGGTATTTATTTGTGACTGCTTACAGTTTTATGTAGATTTACAAGTGCATGCAGTGCTATTTACTTGAAGTTGAATACTTGAAAGATTGAGCCATCCATCCTCATTTTGAACTACTGTGATGCTGTTTTTTCTTTGGATTTTCGACACTTTTCAGTGGGATCTATTGTGGTCCTGTTCTCCGTGCGATTTTCTTCGTGTGCAAGAAGTGTTTATTTTTCAAAGTATTACTGTTGCTTTTACTTGTTTTTCATTTTACTTATCTCGAGTCATGCCTACCTCTACTGATGCAAGTTCATCAAGAACAAACGCTGCAGGAGATGTTAATTTGTCAAACTTGCACATAAATTCTCCAAAATAATTTTTGCCAACAACTGGAGAACCTGCAGTGGCGTGGTTGGACTGGAAAGAGTATTTTCTCAATTACATTGCAAACCTAGAAGATGTCAGTGGACTTTTCTCACCTGAAAGGAAAAAAAGCATGTTGTTATATTCCTTAGGTCCTGAAGGGTTGCGCATATTTAATGAATTGCATAAGCATGAGAGAAATGAGGGTGATATGGATGTTTTTAAAATGGCTATCCTAGACCTTGATGACCACTTTTCCCCTTCTGTATGTATTGCTGTCACGAGGCACACTTTCTTTCACAGGAAGCAGGAAAAACATGAGACAATTGAAGAATATGTGTCTGCTTTAAAAAAAATAGCAAGTAAGCATAGGTTTGCACAACTACACAACGAGTTCATTCGTGACCAGGTTGTCATGTATACTAAAAATAAGAGCTTACAGGACAAGATATGGGTGGAAGGCGAAGGATGTTTAAAGGATATTATTGCTATGGTAAAGAAAGCTGAACTCTCTGAACGTTGTGCAAAAGCTACACTTTCTCAAGATAAAAAGAATTCTGAGGAAATTGTGGGGAAGGTCGTAGAAAAAAAATCAACTTATAAAAATTACAAAGGTGCGAAGATGGAAAGAAGAAAAGCAGATAATACCGAGCAAAAGAAATATGGTAATTAGATTTGTTACAGATGTGGTAGTTACTCATACTCTGCAGCGTAAGAGAAATGTCCTGCTAAATCTGCAATGTGTTTGGAATGTGGCTTAATTGGGCATTTCTCTAGGGTTTGCAAACGTAAGCCTAAAAAGAAGTCTAAAGGAAAAGTTGCCTGTGCACAAGAAGGGGAGGATGAAAGTTGCTCAAGCTCTAGTGATGATGAGGTACAAGTTAACTGTGTCCAGAATAAGAAAGTGGTACTAAATATCACTAGTGGTTCTTCTTCAAAACCTTTGTGTCTGGTCTCTCTTGGGGGCATTACAGTCCAATTAGCTGCAGACTCAGGGTCCCCCTTTACCATTGTTTCCCAAGAGGTATGGAAAAATCAATTCATCAACAATATTTGGGTATGGTTAGAACCAAATGATATTTCTGCTGAGAGTTTCACAGGGGAAAAAATTTACATGTTAGGTTTTAGAACCTGAGTATTTCGTTTTAAGGAGAGACAATCTGTTGGGAAACTTTATATATCTAAGGAAGGACCATCGGTTTTGGGGTGGAAAGACCAAAAGTTGTTAAACATCATTCTGGATACACACAGTAAGGAGCAAGTTTTAGTGTTGTGTGATAGTGAGGACACTAGGAAGTGGGTTCTAAAAGAGTTTCCCGAAGTCTTTGATAATAGTATGGGAAAACTAAAGGGTTTTACCCATCATATTCGTCTAAAGGAGGGAGCCATTCCGAAAGTACACAAGGCAAGAAATATTCCCTTTATAGATAGGGAGGAAGTTAAAGGGGAATTAGAGAAAATGTTAAGCAATAACGTTATTGAACCTGTGGAAGCAGCCGAATGGGTTTCTCCATTGGTCGTTGCTCGTAAATCCAATGGGAAGGCCCGTCTATGTGTGGACTTAAGATATCTGAATAACAACATTTTGATTGACCAGTTTCCCCTTCCCAGAAATGTTATCTTTGACACGAAATGCTAAATGGTTTTCCACATTGGACCTATCTGCTGCATATCACCAAGTTGTGTTAGACAAAAGGAGCAGACAGTTTACCATGTTTTGTACACCATTTGGTTGTTACAGATTTAAACGAATGCCTTTTGGTTTGGCATCAGACGCTGCTGTATTTCAGAGGCTGATGTCGAACTTATTTGGTCACATTCGTGAGGTCGTATTCTTTCAGGATGACATCCTGATAATGGGAAAAGACAGATTACAGCATAATGCCATTCTTAGAGAGGTTTTAACTATTCTTAAAGACAATAGGTTGGTTGCTGAAGGCAGCAAATGCAAATTTGCAGAAAAGTCTGTTACATACTTGGGGCATGAAATAGGTGGAACAGGCATTATATCTAAGAGCAATTTGGTGGAAGCCATACTCAGTGCTCCTTCACCCAAATCAAAGGACGAGCTTAGATCTTTCCTTGGTTTAGCAGAATTTTATTCGAAGTTTATTAACAACTTTTCACAGAAGACTTATGAAATGCGGTTACTAATGAAGAACAAAGCTACCTTTGTATGGAATGACGCTTGTCAAAGGTCATTTGATAGCATCAAGGAAGCTATTGCCTATGCCCCTACATTACAAGGATTTGATCCGCTCGCAAACACATTTGTAACGACTGATGCCAGTGGAACTGGTTTGGGGGGTGAGAGGTTGTCATAGCCTTTGAGTCACGTTCTCTTTCTCCCACAGTAGAGAAATATTCAGTGATAGAATGAGAAACGTTGGCTTGCGTGTGGGCCATGGAGCATTTTAGGAAATTTATACGGGGGAAGAAATTTATTTTACGCTCTGGTCATTAAACCGTTGACTAAACTGCTCACTACTGAGGGTCTTTCGAGAGCCTCGGCAAGAATTGCTAGGATGTCAATGAGACTTCAAGATTTTGTGTACGAAGTACAATATGTCCCTGAAGCAAAAAATGTTATTGCCGATTTTCTCAGTAGACTGTCTTTACCTATGAAGGAAATTGACCCCGATCCCTGGTGTGATTTTTGTGTTGCTGGAGTGTTTACGGACACTACTGGTTTAAGTAAGAGTGATTGGGAAGAAGAATACAAGAAGGATGATATTTTGCAAGATGTCAAAAACAGGATCACGAACGGGTGGTCTAACAAGTGCAAACTCAATGCGGTGTTAAGAGCATTCTGGGAGGTACGTAACGAGTTGGGTATGGAAGGTGAATTCATTTGTAGAGGAGAAAAAATGGTACCGCCTAAAGGCATGCGGGCAAGGATTGTTTCTATCGGTCATGAGGGACATCCAGGTGTATCTCGTACTAAGAGAAACATTAAGGCATTGTATTGGTGGCCGAAAATTGATTTAGACATCGAAAGATTGGTATGTGCTTGCGTAAGTTGTGAAAGTTCAGACAAAGCACAAAAGACACTCAACCCTCCTATGTCTTCACTTACTTGTCCCAATTTACCTTGGGAATGCGTCACATTAGCTATCATGGGACCCATGGTTTGGCAAGATGGGGTTACCAAGTATATTTTAGTTTTGATTGACCTTTTTTCAAGGTGGCTGGAGGTTGATGTCCTCACGAAGGTAGACACTGAGAGTGTTATTGATTTCTTAAGTAAATGTTTTTTAAGAGAAGGTTTTCCGGTTTCCATATTAACCGACAATAGAGTTAAATTTAAATCAGATTTGACCTTACCCACTTTTTTTCCACATTTAACCCTGACACTTTGTCCAACCTTTATACAAACTTCTTTGGTACCATATTTAGCATCAAAATAAAGTTCATTTTTGCATTGAGAGTTGATTATGGATTACTTTTCACTTCTACCCATCAATCCGGGATTAATTTTGCAATGTGGGAACCTTCCACGCATTAATCCAAAAAGACCTTCTCCCCAACTGTATCATGGACAGTAATTCTGTAGGACCAAATCAGCTTGTTGAGTTCATCATCCCAATTCTTGTTGCTGTTTTTTGCTAACTGTAAGACACCTTTCAATACTCTATTAACTCTCTCAACAACCGAATTACCCCTGGGGTGATACAAGGCAGTACATTTCTGTTCAATCCCAGTATTATCCATGAACTTTTTCATCAAATCTGATTTAAATTGAACTCCATTGTCGGTTAATACGGAAACCGGAAAACCTTCTCTTAAAAAACATTTACTTAAGAAATCAATAACACTCTCAGTGTCTACCTTCATGAGGACATCAACCTCCAGCCACCTTGAAAAAAGGTGAATCAAAACTAAAATATACTTGGTAACCCCATCTTGCCAAACCATGGGTCCCATGATAGCTAATGTGACGCATTCCCAAGGTAAATCGGGACAAGTAAGTGAAGACATAGGAGGGTTGAGTGTCTTTTGTGCTTTGTCTGAACTTTCACAACTTACGCAAGCACATACCAATCTTTCAATGTCTAAATCAATTTTTGGCCACCAATACAATGCCTTAATGTTTCTCTTAGTACGAGATACACCTGGATGTCCCTCATGACCGATAGAAACAATCCTTGCCCGCATGCCTTTAGGTGGTACGATTTTTTCTCCTTTGTAACTGGCTTCTGAAATAAAGCATCTATTGAAGTTCCTGCATTAAGTGTGATTACTACAGGTGGCCACATGCTTCCTTCAATCATGCCGTTCACCCTTTTGCCTCCATCTCATCTGGACTTCCTCCTCTTAGGCCGCTTGTTGGTGCCCTGCCGCAGGGGAGGCCGCGGTCTACCATACTCAGGTTCCCAGCTCTGCTTGCAAACCAAGCAGCCTGAGGCAGGTTCAGGATGGCCCCTCCTTCCCGCAGGCTGCTGCTGCATTTTCTTCTCCTCCGGCAGTCGCCTGCTTTAACTGAACTTCAAACGAGTTCACCACAGGGACGGCTGTAGCCTCAAGAGTTGAGGGACTGGGGTAGCAGTGGTTTCTATCCCCACGCAGCTAATTTATTGTCAGATAATAATCCCGACCACTGGAACCACACTAAAATGTGGCCATGCCAGTTGCTTGCTCTCTAGCTCCCATTAAACTGCCTTTACAGAGGAAAATGGCTCTGCTAATGGTCATGAGGCTTATTCAGTGTCATTTTATTTTAGTGAATGATTTACCCCTTGTATCTTGGCTGTGGTTAAATTCCATACTTATTACTTCTACACATTAAAAGAAACGGTGACATAAACCATTGTGTGTAGGTTTCCTGTCTTATTTTCTGTGATGAACACTTGTCACCATCCACAACCACAAAATCCCAACCAAACTTGCAAGGTCAATTTCCTAATCAATCCAGCGCTGCATGTCAGCGGTAAAGCAAATCTTAGAAACGATATCACAGAGCGATACAATACACGAGTCTTGCTTGATAGTCTACCAACCTGGAGCGAATGGTCTTAACCATGGTGATTCTAAGCTTGCACGCTTTTTTCAACTTAGCAGGGCTGGAAGTCATTGCCGTGACTGTTCCGGAATAGTGAATTACCAGGGACAGTCTACAACTTGCCGTTTTTTGCAAACCATATTGATTTTGTGGAGGTCACAGATATCTTAGGCCCATCTGTACGAAATTTTTATTTTGAGATTCATAAATAGCGAATCAGAAGAAATTGCTATTCGGGAATTGCAAACGGAATTGACGTAAATTGTGATTTCCTAATAGTGATTCCTATGGATACGCTATTCGGAAATTGCAATTTAGGTAATTGCAAAATTGTGATTTCCTGATGAGAAATCACAGGTTTGGAAATGGAGGCCCAAATGCTTCTGGAAGCAGGATGATGATGTCAGAGCCCAGGTGGAAGATTATTACAGGATGTGGCCACCAGCCAGAGGCCTAATACAAATTCTAGAAGTAAGGAGTACCCCTGCATTACTGCTGCTAGTACTACTAACTAATCACAAACAACATCATAGCTGCTGAAGAGGGGAAGAATGCTGGGAGCAGCAGGAAGTTCAAGATGAAGTTTTTAAGGAGGTCCTTATAGAGGAATGTGCTCCTAACGTGGACCAGCTGTTTGGGAAAGCCTCCCTGTCAGTCCCTGAAGCCCAGAAAACCAGGATCTGGAATGGGATCCTTGAGACGGTGAACTCCCTGGGAGTGACACAGAGGACCATACCGGAGATCAGAGAGAATTGGTACGACCTGTGGTCCTGTACCAAGGAGTAGGGGTGGGCGGAATTTGCGAAATTCACTTTCGCAAACTATCGCGAAAATGTAAAAAATCTCTGCAAACACGCGGAAATATCGTGAAGACGCTGAAGTTTTTTTCCTGCCCGTTTGCGGTATTTTCTGTGTGATCGCGGCTCGCCAACTTACCCATGCGGTTGCTCACGGGCGCGGCCATCTTATTTTCACTTGTTTAGTGGTGCATGATCGCGAGAAGAAAGACGTGATCGCGCGACGAATGACGTTAATGCGGGCACGAACTGTCGTGAGACAGCGCAATTGGCTACCAACAATCCAACATCTCGTGGAGAACGCGACCGGATCGGGAAAACTTGTCGGCGAACGCGGGGATTCAGGTAAGGCGATCGCGCACACGTGAGAATGTATTTTTTTACAGCGCGAGGAAGAAAAAAATTTCCAGTAAGATGCGTATTGCGGAAATGTTGACATTTTCGCGCTCTCCGCGGAACGCGAAAATGTCAAATTATCGCAATTTCCTCAAGCGGACCAGAACTTTCGCCCAGGCCTACCAAGGAGAGGCTGGCTAGCAGGATGGCAGAGGGACGTGGGACAGGTGGAGGACACTCACAACACTCTTGCTGTGACTCCCATGGAGACACTAATTGAGGGGACCCTCGAACTGGAGAGTGTTGTGGAAGTTGGGGACATCGACACCTCCAGCCATGGTAAGTCATCTTCCCTTTATGTACCACCCATAACATAATGTTAGCCAATCCACATATCATACATCAGAGCATGAATTACTCCATTGAGGTGCTTGGCCCACCCAGGGAATGCATAATGGGAGTTGTAGTTCACATCATTAGCATGCAGTACTGAGTGCTGATGACCAAACCAAACATATGTGTACAACACAAACATGTCACAAACACATGCAGCAGAGTCACAACAATATTGTGGCAAAACATTAACCATTTAATTACAATAACTATATACATGCATTTTCACCGATCTCAGCCCGGATGTGTCAGGACCCATGGAAGCCAGAGGGGCTACTGGCAGTGAGGTTTTCCCTGAGCCCACGACACCACCATCCCCACACCCCATTGCACCAACACCAACTGGCAGGAGAGCCACCATCTCCCCAAAGCCTGATTTTGAGGACACCAATGGGGGACTGTCACATGGCAGGGACCCCACAGCAGCAGAGCCTAGGACACTGCGAAGGTACACAGAGACCGTGTCTGACACGTCCGAAACACTGCCCGTGTATGGTGGCCTGGAGAGGTTCATCCTCAGAACTCAGCACCTGAAAAGCGAAAAAATAGGTGCAGGGAGTAGGCAATTGGTACGCATTGCAAAGTCCATGCAGAACATGGAAAAGGGGCAGGAGCATTGGCTAACAGTGATGGAGCAGGAGCCCCTTGTGCAACGTCAGCGGCACAGGCAGCACTTGGCCCGCTTTGACACCTTCACCAGGTCAATCAACCAGCTGGTCGCCACAGCATCAAGCCTGGCACAGCCGTCAGTAAACATATACACAGACATGGCACACTGCTGCCAAGAGGAGGCTCGTGGGCTGGTGCAGGTCACAAGCGGCTTGGAGATCATCTAGACCCACAACCTGTGCTTCCCCAACATCCCCACAGCACTTGAAAGTGAGGAGGGCTCCAACCTAAGTGGCTTATCTGTCCAGGAGCCAAGCCCAACCAGGCGTTCACACTGCAATCCCTCAGAAACAGACTCAACGTCAGTCCCACGACCCAGTGCTGAAGAGAAAGCACATAACCCAAGGGCACGCAAGAAGAGACTCCCAAGTAACTCAGTGGGATGAGTTGCATTTGTCCATCCAGCACCCTAATTACTTTGTTCATCTTTTGTTTACATTGTTTCATCCACAGGGATGAAGTTGATCCTTGCTTGCTATGATGTGGCAAACACCTGAAAATAGGTGGTCACTCAGTTGTGCACTAAGCAGTATCCCATATGTGATGTCTCATTATTTGATAATCTAATTTCTCTTACCTCAGAAATAGTTGTTGGTGATCTCTGTACATCATGCATGCCCCTCTGCAGCACGTGTACCCTCCTGCTGCGACTGTAGTGGTGGTAACTCATCATCAAAGTCGGAATTTGGCTCTATGGGGATGGCGTGCGGGCCCTTCCTCATAGCAATATTGTGCAGTATGGCACAAGTGGCGATGATTTTACAGCATGTATCTGGTCTGTACAACAGTGCCCCACTGGTTTTCTTGAGGCAGTGGAAGCAGGATTTCAGGTTCCCAAAGGTCCGCTCAGTGAAAGAGTGTTGACTTGTGGGCCCGGTTGTATTGCCTCTCACGTCTTGTCCTCGGGGTCAGGTGTGTTGTGAATAGCCAGGGTTGTTTGGCATATGCACTGTCACCCTAAGAGCATGAGGAGTAAGACCATTAGGTCACATTAAACACAACATACTGGCCAATGTTTTGATTGACTGTGCGATTTTCTCACCATGTAGGAAGCCATCACCAAATACCCCCTGTGCCTTTCGGATGTGTATTCAACTTTGGCAGAACATAAATTAGTCATGGGTGCTGCCTGGAAATCTGGCCACAATGTCTGTTATGATACAGGAGGCGTCACACACTACCTCACATTAAGTGAGTGTGGGCTTTTCTTGTTCCTGTAGGTGTATTGTGCTGAGGAGGGACATGTGGCAATATGTGTTCAATCTACACAACCAATGACATTGGTTAACTGCACTACGCTGTAGAACATAAACGTAAACCAAACAGCGGCTGACCAAGGCTCAGCACCTCAAACCCAGTTTTGAGAAAATTAATGTTCTGTGCGATCTCTTCCAGAGACTGCCGCAGTTGGGCTCTTCTGACTTCCAGAAAGTTACATTTTTTACAAAAAAGAAGGTGAACCAGAGAAAGAGTCCCAATCATCCATCCAAATGAGTCCAATTGTCTTCTTTATTGTAATTCAAAATCTTAACATGGCCTTCAGCCAATGCGTTTTGTTTCAGTGACGAAACTTCATCAGGGCTGAAACATACATATAACATAACTTAAGTCAATACATAAGACAAAACAATAACAATCTGACATTAAAAACATTTCACAATATATATAACACATATAAGGATGACGCAAAAAAGGAAACATATACCAGACATTTCACCATAACAACAAAGATATACATTTAAACACAGATACAATTTTACAAAGAGTATATGTATCTACCATGAGAATCTCTCCTAAAAGAGTTTTCACCAACAATTCTTAACATGAAGAATTTTTTTTATATATAAAAGTTTATTTTAGTAAGAGAAAGAGAAAAGAAGAAACAATTAGAAAAGTGGGAAGAAATTTCCCAATATAACCTGCCTATAACGCCCAAATCTAGCCCAAAATTAGAAAACAATTAATAAAATCCTGTTTTAAAATTATCCCAAGATGATATGAAGATAGCCTGCAAGGCCTCATTCTCCATACCCCTTATCAAGGATATAATTGAACAATTGATAGAAATAGGACAATAGAAATGAAGTGCCAAATGCGAAACAGGAATAGTAAAAAAGACGACATGAGAAGTCAACACCTCCCCAAGAGAATAAATAATATGGTCAGAGACATGTTGCAAACTCAGATTGGTTTGCAACATAAGGGATGTCACACCCTATTGATTGGAAAGTGGTTCCGGATCAAATTACCGAACAGAGGCCAAAGGAACAATAATCCAATTTCCTAATAAAAAGAAAGATATATAATATATTAAAAGTCAGCATTGGGCTACATTAGCCCTTATTTAAGACATTAATTCCTGATTAGGTCTCACCTTATTATTCAAAAGGGAGGAAATATTTCCAATAATATGTACTATGTAGTAGCCAGTGCCCCACAATACGGGTACGATTGAAGTAAAATCCAAAATCCTATTGTAAAAACAAAAATATATATATGTATATATATTCACATGAATAACATACTAATAACAAAAATTATTTGTTAAAATATTTCCAACCCTAAAACTGGTATGGAGATATGAGCCAAGAAGAATCAATAAGCCATAAAATAAAGAGAATAATCATAATAAACATAATATGATTAAATAGCCCCAAGTCTCAATAAGGGACATCCTAACAGGCAACCCAGTATGCCTTTATAGTAAACGATCAAGCTTAATCAAAAGATATATATACATCTCATTTTTAGCCGCGACTAGCCCTGCAACACTCTTCCCGGTGATGCGGCGGCGTCTGATGAGACGTCGATCCTCTTCTCCGGTGATGAGCCGCGACAGGCCCTAAGACACGCTTCCAGGAGATGCGGTGGCGCCTGATTCAACGTCGATCCTCTTCTCCGGCAATGCAAGGCGCTTCAGTGGACCTGCGATGACTCAACGATTCTTCTGCGACATGCTTCCCGGTGATGCGGCGGCGTCTGATGCGATGCCGATCCTCTTCTCCGGCGATGCGAGGCGCTTCGTGTTGTGAAGTGGCAGCGACAGTTCGGTGACACGCTTCCTGTTCTTGAGTCACGCTTCCAGCTCCTTGCGACACGCATGTCCTCAAAAAGTCCAGCACAACTGCAGGCACTTCAAAATAACTCTTGGGGAGCTGGTGGGTGAAGTCTGTTGGCCCTGAGACTTCAGCAGGAGGCAAGCACTTTTCCAAGCCGTTGGAGATCCTTCACAAGATGATGTTCGTATGTTTACAATTCCATTTTGGGGTGACATAGCCAGGGAAGACATTGGAAGGCTATGGTTAGAAATATTATACTGATGAAGTTGACAAATGAAGCTAGTTGAGTTGCTAATAGATGGGATTCAGAATATACCACTTAGATACTAGCAAGCAAAATTTCATACATGATGAAAAGAAAGTGATTTGAAATGTACTGGTTTTTACTTTTATGTCTCTTAATATATTCCTTATGTTCTTCTCTACGCTCCAACGTTATCTTTTTCCCCCTGCTGTACTAACGTAAAAAGATAATGTTAGACGTGGCACCTTGGCGTGGGTCTCCCTTCCATTTTTTGCTGTGCCTCATGTGTTTTTGCTGGTGTTAGATGCTGTGGGCGCTGTGCCACCGCTCTCCTGTGCCACAGTGCAAGTGCTCCCTATGGTAAATTGATGTATGAATTAGTGATTCCATGATTGGCTGGTTTGGGTTACCTGTCAGACCCTAGTACAGTGCACCAGGAGTGCCCAGGGCTGGTAATCCAAATGCTGCTAGTGGGCTTGCAGCACTGGTTGTGCCACCCACAGAAGCAGCCTGTAAAAGTGTGTCTAAGGCATACCATTTCAGAGCCTGTGTGCAGTCTGGTACTGCCATGCTGACTGGGCAAGTGCACCCACTTGGGAGTCCCTAAGCCTTCCCTTTTCTTCATATCAGACACCCATATGGTAGGCCCAAGGGCAGGGTGCATTGTAAGTATAAGGTAGGACATGCCCTGGTGTGTGTGGCTTGTCCTAATAGTGAATTACAGCCATTTTAGTTTTTCACTATTGCAAGGCTAACTGTTCCCCATAGGCTAGAATGGGCAGTTTGATTATTACATCTTATAACCCTAACTGACTCAGGGAACATGGTAGAAATTCGAGTTTAGTATGCCTGAACTCAGAATAATGAAATACATCTTTTAGTGAAATTGGTTTTAACATTCTGTGTTTTAAAATACCACTTTTAGAAAGTAGGTATTTTCTTGTCTAACCATCCAAACCTGCCTCTGCTAGGCTGTGTATTCCTTGTCTGGGGTTTGAGTGACAGGGGCTGGGGGATTAAAGGAGGCAGGGTGAGTCACCACAGGGCTGAATAGAGAGATCTGCATCTAGATGGGTGGGAGGAGTTGCACCTGGGACCTGACTAAGGCTGTGTCTTCCCTCCACAATGCTGGCTCCACCTCCTGTGGTGCGTCTGATGTCTCTGCCCTGCACTCTGAAAGGAAAGAAGGAGTCTTGTCATCCAAATGCTTCAAGACTGACTAGAACTGGTTTGGACTAGGCAAAGGCCTCTCTGCCTTCAGAGAACAAGGAGAAACTGGGTATAAATATTGGGACCCAACCCAAGAACTTTAGATCACTTTGGAAAACAAGAAGAAACCTTTACTGAGGAGTGGAACTAGAAGAAACTGAGTAGAGACTATCTCTAAGCTGAAGTGCTGCTTGGGGAAATGGCCTGCAGTGGTTGCCTGACTGCCAAAGAAAGGATAAAGGACTTTGTGTGCACTTTTATTCAACTTGTGAAGGATCTCCAAGTGCTTGGAAAAGAGCTTGTCTCCTGCTGAAGTCTCAGGGCCAACATACTTCACCCACCAGCTCCCCAAGAGTTCTTTTAAAGTGCCTGCAGTTGTGCTGGACTTTTTGAGGACTTGCGTGTCGCAAGGAGCTGGATGCGCGACTCAAGAAGAGGAAGCGTGTCGAAGAACTGCCGCTGCCACTTCACAACACGAAGCGCCTCGCATCGCCGGAGGAGAGGCTCGACGTCGCAGCAGACGCCGCCGCATCACCGGTAAGCGTGTCGCAGAAGAATCGTTGAGTCATCACAGGTCCACCGAAGTGCCTCGCATCACCAGGAGAAGAGGATCGACATCGCAGCACATGCCGCCGCATCACTGGGTAGCGTGTCGCAGGGCCTGTCGCGGCTCATCGCAGGAGACGAGGATCGACGTTGCATCAGACACCGCCGCATCACCAGGAAGCGTGTCGCATCAAGAAGAAAGCGCCATCTTGTTTTATTTGCACCGGATCTTTAACGTATCACCGTCCTTGCAACACTTTTGTTGCCCTGCTTGTCGCAACTTAAGGTACATTGAACTCTGAGATAAGCCTGCCTGATAGTGCCAAGCTACCAAGGGGGTGAGCATGGGTTATTTTAGGAGTGTACCCCCTTACCCTGACTAGACGCAAGGGTCCCTATTTGTCAAAGGTACCTACCTCTGCCAACTAGAGACCCCCAAATCTAACAGCTATCATTACAGTGTAATCAAAAAGTTCTGCATCCTCCCTATCCAGAAAGGATTCCACAGCCATCATACCAAATTTCTTATCAATACAGGTATAAAGGCTTTCTACATCAAAAGTAACAAACATGAGCTCGTCAGACCATTGGAAGTCCCTAAATTTTACAAGGATGTCTTTACTATCTCTTACATGAGAGGCTAAATTAAGGACATGTTTTTGTAACCTCATGTCGACAAATTCAGATACTTTTTCAGTGGATGAACTGACCCCTGAATTGATCGACCTACCTGGGGTAACTGTCCACCCTTGTGAAATTTAGGTAAAATGTATATACATGGAAAAGTTGGACAGTTCACCCCCAAGTATCTGTATTCGTCATCAGTTAAGAAGCGGGAGTCCTTCCATTCGCTTAACCTTGCATTAATCAAATTAGTCAAATTGGGAATTGGATTGCCCACAACTTCTCTATAACAGAGCTCATTGCTAAGTTGTCGGTGGATTTCTAGCATATAATCATGATGATCTATAATGACAACTTTTCCGCCTTTGTCAGCCTCTCTTATGACAATAGTAGGATCATCCCTAAGTCTCACGAGGGCCTGTCTCTCTCAATGAGTGATGTTATGACGGATACTGGGTGCAAACGTATTTGGGGTCTCAAGATTGGAATGAGAAACCTTATTGTAAAAGGTGTCAATGTTATGGTGGTAGGAGCTAGTAGGTACAAATTTAGATCTAGGTCGAAGTCCGCTATCTATGTTGGGATCCTGTGAGATATTAAACTCCTTTAGTAATGAAGGGATATCATATACCCCTTCCTCACTAATAGACAATAGACAGTGTATATTACGGACATCAGCGATGGTATGTGTTCCCATGTCATTTGTCAGGGCATTGTCTATTTTATCCATAGGTCTATTGGAAAAATAGTCTTTAAGTTTCAATGCTCTAGTGAACTTATACAAGTCCACATGTGTATTGGTCAAATCGCCACTTTGTGTGGGGCAAAAGTTAAGTTGCATACTTAATAGTCTGATTTCATCATCATTGAGGATTTTATTAGATAGATTTACAATCTTCAAGTCATGAACATCAGTGGCAAGATCTCTACATTCAGAGTCATCACATGCCATATTGTTTACACCTTTTTGCCACTCGCCCCCACATTTGCCTTATCTGTAGTCACTCTTTTTGTACCTCCCCTTCAACCTCCTCCCTCCCCTCCTGGTCTTGCCTGATCTTTTTTTCTGTTGTAAATGACTGCTTATGCACAACTTGGCAAGCTCCTTTTGGAAGGAGGCGGCACCTTCACCTAAAGGGGTCTCAGGCACAGTGATATTTGATACTGTACGGCTCTTTAAAGAAACAGATATATTACTGATCAAGCGAGTGTCATCGCTTTCATCTTTTTCTTCTCTAACTCTTCCCCTCTTCAGCTCCCTGAACTTTATCGAACTTTTTTGCAAAAGTATATATTCTCCCTTCACGATAATCCTTATCGTCTCTCTTGATGTTTCTCAATTTTTTATCCTAAGTAGAACATGAGTTTGATTTGCTGCAGGGGGTGTTAGAGAATGAGATATACTGGCTGATCTTGATGTCAAGGAACCGGTGAAAGATCCTGGAAAAGGCACTTTGTGACACTCCCCTGCCAAGTGCTATGACCCCTGATAGAAATGGGGGTTCTCTAGTTGGTAGAGGTAGGTACCTTTGTCCAAATAGAGACCCTTGCTTCTAGTCAGGGTAAGGGGGATACACACTTTAGATAACCCCTGCTCACCCCCTGGGTAGCTTGGCATGAGCAGACAGACTTATCCCAAAGGCAATGTGTAAAGTATTTGCACTCAAAACACACAGTAATACAGTGATAACACCAAAAATGAACACCTCACCAGTTTGGAAAAATAAAGTATCTTTATCTAAACTCAACAAGACAAAAATGACAAAAATCTAACATAAATGTAATAAGAATATGACTTTTCAAGGGTTTCAAGCAAGTGAGTCCATAGAAAATTGTGGCTGCATGATTCTACACAAAGTACCTGTAGATGTGTCAAAATTCACAAGGCCAAACAGCCGCAGAGAAGGGAAGCGTCAAGAAACAAAGAGATGCTTCAGTTACTGAGTCGTTGGGGAAGCGATGCAACAGCTCTGCTGCACGCAGGAGAAGTGATGTGAATCCAGACTGTAGGGGGAAGTGATGCGTCGACTCCAACACGGTTCTGGTCCATGGGTGATGCGTCGGGAAAACTTGCCGCACAGGTGCGATGCGCAGAAATCCGGGATATGCTGGCGATCGATGCGTCGGCAGCAAGTGGCGTCGTGTCAGTTTTTTCAACCGTGATCCCGCAAGTCGTTGGTTTTTGCAGCCGCGACAGGCGCTGGGTTGTCTCTGCAGCGGCACGGCGGTGCGTGGAGATTCTTTTCGCACGGCAGTGCTGCGTTGGGAAAAGCAGCAGCAAGAAGGGTGATGCGTCGATTTTCTCAGCTCTTCAGATTTCTTCCAGCTCCCAATAGCAGGAACAACCTCCAGAGGCCCAGAACTCGAAATGCACCTGCTGGCAGGTCAGAACTCTTAGCAGCAGAGTTCATGGGAGCTGGGGTGAAGTCTTTGTGTCCCTGAGACTTCGGATTAGGAGGCTAGCACACACAGGCCCTTCTTCAAGCAGGTTCCCAACAAAGTTTCAGTCTTTGTCCATTCCTTAGCAGAAACAGCAACTGCAGGCCAACTCCACACAGCACACAGCAAAGGGGCAGTACTCCTCCTCACAGCTCTTCAGCTCTTCTCCTTGGCAAAGGTTCCGCTTGAGTCCAGAAGTGATCTAAAGTGCTGGGATTTCAGGTCCACTACTTATACCCCATTTTGTCTTTGTTCTTCTTTGTGCAAGGTTCTCCGAGCCCAGTCCAAACCAGTTCTATCCTCACTGGTGCAGTATGACCACAGGGGGTGGAGACAGCATTTTGTAAGGGAGGTCATATTCAGGTGCAAGGAAATCTCCTACTACTACACTAAATGCAGCCAAGCCCCATTCAGCTCAGATCTGAGTCATCCAGGAAGGGTCAGGTCCACCCCCTCCAGTGGCTGTCTACAGTGAATACACATCCCCAGCCCCTGTCACTCCAAAACCAGACAGTCAATCCACAAACAGGCAGAGGCACATAGAATGGTTGACCCCTTCACTGCCAGGCCTTTTCCCCTCCTGTGCCACGCCCTTTTTGGCTATTTGGGGTTGTGCGCGCTGAGGCCCCTGTCACTTTTTGACCACATAAGGTATCCACGCCAAATTTGCGTCCTTTTCTTCCAACATCATGGGGATTCTGAAGGTACTTAGGGTTTGTGGATTCCCTGGAGGGGTCACAGAAATGAGCCAAAATACAGCAAAATTTAGTTTTTTGGGGGGAAAATGGGAAAAACGGGCTGCAAATGAAAGCTTCTTAGTTTTTCCCTGCAAGTGTTATCAAAAAAGGGTTTGTGGGGCTGAAATAACCATTTTCCCAGCTTTTAGGGGATACCAGACTTTTTAGTCAGGAACCCAATTTTTTTTACACAGTTTTGGCATTTTTCTTGGTCATAGCCTATTTTTGCTATTTTTTGTGCTTTCGACCTCCTTCCAGTTAATGGTAGAACTGGGTACAAAAGCAATAATGGATCCTGGAAAGCTTTACAAAATTCAGAATTCAGCAAGGGGTCATTTGTGTAGATCCATCAAGGTTTTTTTTATAGAAACTAACAGTTAAATATATGATAAATTGAAAATTTGTTGAATAAAAAAGACTTTTGTGTCAACGTTTTCACCTGTAACTTCTTCTAATTATGACAGCTCTTTGAAAGCAATATACCGTTACATCCGCTGGACATTACTGGTTGTGGGGATATATAGGACTTGTAGGACCCGACGAACCCAGATCCAAAAACTGAGCAGCAACTTGCAATGGTTTTTTATTATGTACCGGGTATGTAGTAATTATTCTGTAAAAATGTGTACATGGAAAAATCGGTATGAAAGACACCTATGTATTTCTGAAATAGGAACAAAATATAGAGTTTAGAAACAGTAGATATTTGCTCATTTCCGAAATTGGGAATACTCATACTAGCATGAGAATTATAAGTCATTTTTTAGAATGACTTCTTTTTTTACACAATGTCTTTCATTTGGAAGGCAGAAATACATCAAAAGTCAATAGGTAATAACAGTTCCTTTACAAATCTGAATTACCCTAAGTCTCCCGACAAAAATGGTACCTCACTTGTAGGGGTAGGCATAGTGCCCACGACAGGAAATGGCTCAAAACCCAACGTGAACACACCACATTTTCACAATGCAAAATTACCCTTTTTTAGCAAAGTGCCTAGCTGTAGTTTTTTAACCCTAGCTCAGCCGGCACCTAGGGAAACCTAGCAGACCTATACATTTTTGAAAACTAGACACCCAGGGGAATCTAAGATGGGGTGACTTGACTGCCTCCCACCAGGTTCTGTTACCCAGAGTCCCTTGCAAACCTAAAAAATTGCCAAAAAAACACTTTTTCCCCACATCTATCTGGTGGAAAGTTCTGGAATCTGCGTGGATCCACAAATTTTGCCCGTGGCGGGTCCTTAGGCCTCCCACACGAGTGAGGCACCGTTTTTATCAGGAGACCCGGGGGAACGCTGGGTGGTTGGAAATTTGTGTCAGCCCGGTGATGCCACAACTTTCCCACACAAAAATGTGTGAAAAAGGTGATTTTTTCAGCTAAATTTGAGGTTTGCAGGGCATTCTGGGTAAGGAAACGTTGGGGGATCCACGCAAGCCATACCTCCCTGGAATCCCCCAGGTATCTAGTTTTCAGAAATGTGTGGGTTTGGTAGGTTTCCCTAGGTGGCCGCCGAGCACCGGGCCAAAAACCCAATTGACCCCCCCTTGCAAAACCAGGTCGTTTTGAGATAGGCAATTTTCATGTCGCCTCACTACGTTGTGGGCCCTTGCCTGTCGCGGGTACTTGGGCCTCCCACACGAGTGAGGCACCGTTTTTATCGGGAGACCCGGGGGAACGCTGGGTGGTAGGAAATTTGTGTCAGCCCGGTGATGCCACAACTTTCCCACACAAAAATGTGTGAAAAAAGTGATTTTTTCAGCTAAATTTGAGGTTTGCAGGGCATTCTGGGTAATGAAATGTTGGGGGATCCATGCAAGCCATACCTCCCTGGAATCCCCCAGGTGTCTAGTTTTCAGAAATGTGTGGGTTTGGTAGGTTTCCCTAGGTGGCCGCAGAGCATCGGGCCAAAAACCCAAGTGACCCCCCTTGCATAACCAGGTCGTTTTGAGATAGGCAATTTTCATGTCGCCTCACTACGTTGTGGGCCCTTGCCTGTCGCGGGTACTTGGGCCTCCCACACGAGTGAGGCACCATTTTTATCAGAAGACCCGGGGGAGCGCTGGGTGGTAGGAAATTTGTGTCAGCCCGGTGATGCCACAACTTTCCCACACAAACATTTGTGAAAAAGGTGATTTTTACAGCTAAATTTGAGGTTTGTAGGGAATTCTGGGTAAGGAAACGTTGGAGGATCCACGGATGCCATACCTCCCTGGAATCCCCCGGGTGTCTAGTTTTCAGAAATGTGTGGGTTTGGTAGGATTCCCTAGATAGCCGCCAAGCCCGGTGCCAAAAACTCATGGGACCCCCTTTGCAAAACCAGGTTGTTTTGCGATAGGTAATTTTGATGTCTCCTCAATTGGTTTTGGGCCCTTGCCTGACGTGGGCACTAGGCCTACCCACGCAAGTGAGGTACCATTTTTCTTGGAAGACTTTGGGGAACGCGGGGTGGGTGGAATTTTGTGGACCCACACGGATTCCAGAACTTTCCACCACAGAAATGTGAGGATTTTTTTTTATTTTGGACACATTTTTAGGTTTGCAATGGATTCTGGGTAACAGAACCTGGTGAGAGCCAGTCAAGTCACCCCGTCCTGGATTCCCCTTGGTGTCTAGTTTTAAAAAATTTACAGGTTTGCTAGGTTTGCCTACGTGCCAACTGCGCTAGGGCCCAAAATCCACAGGTATGCACATTGCTAAAAACAGCCGGAGCCCAGTGGGCTTTCTGCCGCCCTGGGGGGGAATCGGGGAAGGGGGTTTCATCCCGATATGCCCCTAAAGGGGCAGAAAGACTGTGGCTATTTTTTGTGGGGTGGGGGCATTGGTATGACCATTTTGGGCAGCCCCCACCCCCACACATAAAAAAAGCCTGCGTACTTGCTGGCGCCTAGTGGGCTTTCTGTCCCCCCCCAGGGGGCAGATCAGGGGCCGCTGCCACCATCTACCCTCCCAGGGGGGCGGAAAGACTGGTGCTTCTCTGGGGGTTTGGTGGGGGTATTGTCATGCCCACTTTGGGGAGCCCCTACACTAATAAAACAAAAAAATCCATGGTTTCTAGTGGGCTTTCTGCGCCCCCCAGGGGGGGCAGGATTGGGGGCTACAGCTCCCATCTGCCTCCTGGGGGGCAGAAAGACTGTCATTTTTGTGGGGGGGGAGGGTGGGGGCATTGGCGTGCCCGTTTCGGGCAGCCCACACCCTAATAACAATTGCGCAAAAAAAATACCTGGTGGATAGTGGGCTTCCTGCCCCTCTGGGGGGGCAGATTGGGGGCTACTGCCCCATCTGCCCCCCAGGGGGGGGGCAGAAAGGCTGTAATGGTGGTGGGGGTGGGGGCATTGGTGTGCACGTTTCGGGCAGCCTCCACCCTAAATAAAATCCATCACCCTAAAGAAAATTGCGCAAAAAAAATCCCTGGCGTCAAGTGGGCTTTCCGCCCCCCCCCGAAGGGGCAGATTAGGGGCCAATGCCCCATCTGCCCCCAAGGGGGGATAGAAAGGCTGTAATGATGGCGGGTGGGTGGGGGCATTGGCGTGCCCGTTTCGGGCAGCCCCCACCCTAAAAAAAATCTAAAAATAAATCCCTGGTGTTTAGTGGGCTTTCTGCCCCACCCAAGGTGCAGATTAGGGGACAAAGCCCCATCTGCCCCACAGGGGGCAGAAAGACTGTAATAATTGGGGGGGGGCATGAGCCTGCCCGTTTTGGGCGGCCCCCACCTCTATTTTTTTATTTTTGATTCCCTGGTGTCTAGTGGGCTTTTTGCCCCCCCGGGGGGGGCAGATTGGGGGCCGATGCCCCATCTGCCCCCCAGGGGGGGCAGAAAGGCTGTAATGGTGGCGGGTGGGTGGGGGCATTGGCGTGCCTGTTGCGGGCAGCCCCCACCCTAAAAAAAACCTAAAAACGAATCCCTGGTATTTAGTGGGCTTTCTGCCCCCCGAAGGGGCAGATTAGGGGCCAATGCCCCATCTGCCCCCCAGGGGGGCAGTAAGACTGTAGTAGTTGGGGGGGGGTGGGGGCATGGGCCTGTCCGTTTTGGGCAGCCCCCACCCCTATTTTTTTTTTTTTTTTAATTCCCTGGTGTCTAGTGGCCTTTTTACCCCCCCCCCCCCGGGGGGGCAAAAAGACTAAATGGTGCCGTTAGTTGGGGGGAGCAAAGGCCCTTGCCCAAGGGGCCACTCCCCCCTCCCTGGTGTCTAGTGGGTGGATCCCTGCTTGGAGATCACCCTCCTGTGGCAATCCCCAAGCAGGGATCCATTGGAAAGGGGAGATTCTCCCCGTTCCAACAATACCTCTCCCGTCTTTCTACATGCTATGGGGGCTGAGATAGCCCCCTGAACACGTAGAAAGTGAAACTGAAATGAGCCTCTTTGCTCATTTCAGTTTCACTTTCACTGTAATGACGTCGGCGCGACGTGCGCTCCGATCGTCATTACAGTGAAAGGGGGGGGGGGGGGGCCTCGGGAGCTGGGGAAGCTCCCGAGGCTATTTTTAATTAAAGGGAATCCCTCTGGTGCCCACACCAGAGGGATTCCCCAGGGAATGCCTCATGACGAGCTGGACTCGTCATGGGCACAGCGCGACTGTGCTCCATGACGTGTCCAGCTCGTCATGGGCACACAACGGGTTAAATAAGAAAATGCCTACTTTCTAAAAGTGTCATTTTCAAGCACACAATTTAAAAACGATCTTTACTAAAAGATGTGCTATTCAATTCTGAGTTCAGAGAGCCTAAACTTTATTTCTCTATCTTGTCCCAATGGGAAGTTTACTTGTAAGATGTTACAAAGCATCTCCAATTCTATCCCATGGGGCAGATAGCCTTTCAATAGTGAAAAACGATATTGACAGTATTTCACTATCAGGACATGTCACACACACCAGTACATGTCCAAACTTTCACATACTTTGGGCTCTGCCCATAGGGTACCTTGGGCCTTACATGTAAGATTGGGAAGGTTAGGGCCTGGCAAGTGGGTGCACTTGCCATGTTGACATGGCAGTATAAAACTTCGCACAGACACAGCAGTGACAGGTCTGAGATACTTTTTCAGGGCTACTCATGTGGGTGGCACAATCAGTGCTACAGGCCCACTAGTAGCATTTGATTTACAGGCCCTGGGTACATACAGTGCACTGTTCTAGGGACCTATCAGTAAATCAAATAGCCAATCATGGAAACACCAATCCATAAACACAATTTACACAGAAAGCATATGCACTTTAGCACTGATTAGCAGTGGAAAAGTGCTCAGAGTCCTAAAGCCATCAACAGGTCAGGAAAAAATAGGAGGAAGAAGCAAAATGTTTGGGGATAACCCTGCAAAAAGGTCCAACAACCCCTGGTAACTGTCCGACACTAAGAGGTGTAGGCAACACAATATCTTCACATATGGTGGAATTGCATTGCTTCTGAGTGTTGGAGCCTGTAGTTGAGGTCGTAACTCTGCTATTAAATCAAGTATCACCTGACTACTCAATCTGTACCTATCAATAATCTCATCCACTGTCTGTTCAAACAGGGTGACCATCACCCTAAATATCCTCTCCTGTCTCCTCCTCCTTCTCTGCCTCACCGCCGAAAACCACATACTCCTCACCAAAACATACAAGGCTGCCATTGTGAAAGGTCCTAATGCATTTTGAGTGCCTGTTTATAGTTTGCACCTGGTTACCACCTGATTTGATTTAGTGGTAATTGCATTTTCTAAATGGCTATTTTGTGGCGAGTCGCAGTTTGGAAATGCAATGAACATGTGGTTAGGCAGTCGCAAATAGGAAATCTATATTGGCGATTTCCTATTTTCTGAATCGTAAACTGCAATTTCTACTGGATAGAAATCTCATTTTGTGATGCCGCATATGCCTTTTGTACATACCGAAAGGCAAGTTTGCATTTCTTAATTGCCCAAAATAGCGATTCGGTCCGTTAAGAAATGCACATTTTTTTCGTACATATGGGTCTTAGTGACTGTAAACATCTCAGACTCATAGCAAAGATAGCATTTTGTTGTAGTCTTTGCCAAAAAAATCCTACATCCCATGCTTTCTCTGCTTCCATACACGATTCAACAAACTATACATAAAACTTTTTTCTTCTATACAATCCTAAGCTTTTCACATTTAAAAAAGTTAACGCTATTAGGTTTGCTAAATTCTCCTCAGCAGATTTGAATTGGTGTGAATTTTGCCAGATCATACTATGTCTGCAAGACACCACTTTTTCAGTTACAGATTTTGCTTTTAACAATTATCAGCAGCGCTAGATCACTTGTTGTAGTAACAGCGAGCCAACCCTCCCATACCTTTCTCCCATATTTGAAAGGGTCTTAGACGACTCAAAAACAGTGCCACAGAAAGAAACAATCTAAAAGCTTCATGTTTTAAATATTAAGGACCTCATTTTGAGGTGGGCATCAGCAGGCTATCTCCCGAAAATTGCTGACTGTCTCTCCCCCAGCATTATTCATCCAATTTATTGCATAGGGGAAGGCAGTGAAGCCTTAATTGATCGGCCACCGTGGTCAAGCTTTTGACAACTTGGGAGTTTATATGAAAGTGAAACTATAGCTGTCACAGACAGAAAATACTTGTGAATGTTACTCACATGTTACAAGGTAACTTTTGCAACATTATGTGTGCCAGTCCTGGGGAGAGGCCTCCCTCTTGGGAGGGGTGTTGTCTTTAGGAATCACATGCCTTTCGAAAATTCTGCTTTTTTAACCTTGAAAGGATTTTTCAGTGCCTGTAAAATTCGTTATAGGGTAAAATGATTCCATTTGTGGTGGACAATATAGGACATCTCTAAATTTGGCCTCCAACCTGTTACTCTTGTGGTGGAAGCACTTGCTTAGTCACAAAGACAGTATGGAGGCCAGACTGCTTTTCCATTAATGACCTACAAAGAGTATTTTTTTTATTATTTTCCCGGTTATTGTTACCCTGATAGTAACATCACACACAATCAACAGTTGCTTATTCTTTCGTATCAATAATTTCCACCAGATGTATTATTCTGTAACAGGATAATAAGGAAAGCTTATTTTGTGAAATGAAATCATGTTAATTGCTTACGCTCCAGGGACTATATGCAGAGCACAGCAACATTAGAAACAGGCCAGATGGGGCATCTTCTTCTTCGGAGTCGTGTTATGCCACTTTCTTGGATACATTATGTGAGAAGCCCATACTAACAATTCAAGTTCATGCTGAAAATGATTTCAGATATCAGCAAAACAGATATAGCATGAAAAAAAGAGGTTAGCCCTACCAATGTAAACCACTTGAACACCAGTGACAATGGAATGACAAAAAATAAATATGCAATGGCAAAACCATACGCAAAAATATTCATTCAGAGAATTAACAAATGACTGACCTTGTCATGACTGGCACTTGCTGTCAACCAATAGCTTACTTCAGAATATTAGTGACATAACCAGAATGCCAGTCTTTCTGTAGATTTAATATGCTGTGTCAGACAATTAACACTCTCTCTCACATATTTAAAAAAAAGGAAAGGCTGGGAGGTGAAGTCTGATAGAGCGTGAATTTATGATGTGGACATGAAAAGGAGCTGATGCCTGTCCATTATTAAAAAAACTAGCAGAAACCCCCCAGAAATGAATAAACAAACTTAAAGAAATCAATGTTATAAGGTTAATTTAAATCAACACCATTGATGACTAAATTTGTATTTTTGCATGGAACTAATAATGTATCTGTTTGCATGTTCCAATATTAATTTATAAATGTAATTCATTCGTTACAGCTCCATCATTGCACCACAATCTTACAAAACTTTCTCTGGGCAATAAGTGAATCAAGTCATATTGGAGACTTGAAGGGTGTCAGTTGCAGCAGGGTCTTACACAAACCTGTCTTTGGGTTTTAAGTTTGTTGTACTGGGCTTGTAAATCTATGTGGGTGTGATGTCCTTGGAAATTCTCACAGAGGATTTAAGACTAAAGTGCAATCACTCAGAGGAGTATAGATGACAATTCCAATCCTCCACTTGTTCCATTCCAGGTACTCAATATTGATACATATATACATATACACATATCAACCCCAAGGAAAAAAGGGGAAGGTAAGCGAAACTGGAGATACTGTTTTAGAATGGCACTACATCAATAGAAATCATCTATAACTCACTGTTCATATGTCTCTCAGCGAGGAAAGACTGTGACTAGGCCCAGTCCTACCTGGAATCAGGCCTAGGGCCAAATAGCAGAGGAGAGGCTCTGGGGCAGCTGAGATGGAGGATGGCATATCACCGGAGTAGGAAGCAGGTTAATACGATGTATTTTCTGCAAATTGTAACACCCCAATTGAGAGGCTACCATGATGGAGAGCTGTTTCACATGGAGCAGAGTAGGTATCACAAGAAAAATGTAAGCAACTGTTAAAAAGTCATAAATGCTATAAAAAACACTTTGAAATCTTTAAAAAAAAATAAACACCATACGCTGTAGCTTGGGATGGTGAATCTCAAGTTTTTGGGCATAAGCTCCTCTTCGTGACACCACCAAATTACTCATTTGAATTCTTAAATTATTGAGACTCCACAGCCTGTCATTTGAAAGAAACCAGGATAATGTAGATGGTGAAAGGAATTTAAATCAACAGCTGTGTCTAGGTTTCACTGAAAATACTCATTTAGGAAATACCTCTGCTTTTTTTCTCTAATGTGTTACATAGTCATTGTAATAAAACAAGGCTTTTTGCAAATTGCCCCACCCCCACCTTTTGCCCCCATTTGGACTACCAGATGCCAATTTTCGACTCTGACAGTGCTATGAAGGCTGCTAATCAGGCTCCAGTGCCAGTGCTCTTTCCCTAAAACTGTTATATGTGAATTTGCAACCCCAATTGCCAGATGTGGTACTGTAAAAATTTGGAACCACATTGGACGCATGCCCCTACCCTGCCGATTTTGGTATCAACAAACCGCAAATGACAAATGCGGTATGTACAAGTGTTTTCGTCATGTTTAACCAATGAATTCACCGTATATATATATAATACTACATATTGAACCCTCGGGTTCCATATTAGAACAGTAGCCATTTTTGTGGTTGCCCTCACATAGGCTGTGTGCTAAGGACATGCCTAGGCCTAAAGGACACGTACACCTTCTGTGACTTCTCTGTGACCTGTGCAAACTGACTCCACTGCCCGAGGTCAGCCCTGTCCGGCCGGTTTCTTTTACTGTGGCCTGATGGGATAAGCATCAGGGCCCGAGGCATCATAAATTCCTTTTTCCCACACGAACCCTGACTAATCTCTTTTACATCTGACTCTGGTTCCTACTTTATGGCTTGTTTTACGAGCAGGAGGTGCCAGTTTTATTGGGGTCTGCTGATATCTGATGAGGGTTCTGAGCCTTGCTGGGTTAAATGATTGAGGGCTGAACGAACTGAAATGTGGGATTGTCATCATGACTCTGCCTTTTCTTTGAAGCCAAAATATGTGAATAACCACTTGTAAAACAGGGGCGGTGTTGCCCAAAGCGGAATATTCTGTATAAAAGAGAAGACTGGTTTTTGTTCTGGAGACTGCCTCATTCAGTTGCTAAGGCTTCTGTGCGACGTAGTCTCACTCATTTGAGTCTAATAAAGATGTCTTTTCATATTTCAGCTTCTTTGCCAAGTTCTTTGTTATATTACCATGAGTATGAAATTTTACAGTACCTCAGTTGGCGCCCAACAACGGCTCATCAGCGAAGTGACTTTCTGCGGTGTGGGAGTGATCTTGTCAGGAGACTGAAATCTACTGAGGAGGGCAGAACAGGATTCTACCAAGAAGGTACTCTGTGCGCAGGGGTTCTGGAGATTCTTTGATTCTGCAGCCCAGTATTTTTCTGATCTTCCTGATTTTGATCCTCCACTTGCTGTCACTCCTGACTGAGAACCCTTTTTGGCATGCGTATTATAAAAGACCGTTAGGTCATGTAGAACTTGACAGTTAGAATTTGGATTAGTAAAAGATAAGAGTTAAGTATAAGTGGGTCGCTCCCAGTCGTTTGGTTCTTTGGGTCTTTGATTTGGTTATCGCAATTACCAAAGCCGAGGGATTGGTTTCTTGGTTTTTGATTTGGTCATTGCGATTACCATAGCCAAGGGTCTCGTATATTTGCGAGTGTATTGGTAGAGATAACCCCTTGAAGTTTGAAGCTAGATTAGTGAGCTATAAGATGCCTGATCTTAGCAAATTTGGAAATGTAGCTTTGGAACTTTGAAATTTGTGTTGGCCAACTTTTGGTTTGTATAGGTTTGGATATGCGAATTGCAATTTGTGTAGGCAGGTAATGAGGAGATATTTCTCCATTTGGTTTAGTTGAACGGTGCACGTACGAAAAATACCTTAAAGCACCATTTTGATTATATTACTTGCGTTTTCCGCAGTATTTTTGGCATGCCTGTTTGTAAGCTCACATGAAAAAATGTGTTGTTTTTTGGAAGGTACCATAGAGTGGGAAATATCTGAATAGGTTAGATTTAAAAACATATTTCTTCCTTGATGATTTTGTATCCCCAGGGAATTAAAATATGACAATACAAAACAAGGATACTTTGTTCTGCGCAGTTTTATGAATAAAGATATGCAGAACGATTTTGTTTGGTGTTCTGCTAGGCAAAGCTAGTGAATTGAGCGCATTCACTACTTCTTGGACATACATCTGTCTGTTGGGCTGTTTATGCAGCCTTTTGGAACACTATTGAGAAGCGTTTCTTGTAAATATGACTTACAACTAGTATTTGCAAATGTTTGGTTCAAGTATAGTCTGTGAGCTGTTCTTTCTTTCTGCCCTGCGTATTGATTTGTAAGTCAACTGTGTGTTTAAATGTCGATGTGATTTTCTCATTAGTGCAACTTCTGTAAGTAAATTGCGACGGCGCTATTTATGAAAAATGGCTAAAGCGCGCTGTATTGTCTGTTTGACCCCTTTCTGTTTATGTCTGAAATGAGCTCAATATCTGTTTGTGGGTCTTTTGATGTTTTCAGTCTGTTAAGTAAAATGTTGGTTAATTAATATTAAGTAGAAACTTAGAAAAAAATCCAGAAATGAACCGTGTGATGTGCTAAAATGGCTATATGTTGCTCTTTAATTTATAGAATGAGTAATTGTGCACATATACCAAACTGCCGTTAAATGCTTAAAGGATAAAATTCAATAGATATAAATAAGGCTCCAAAAACGAAATTATCTATTTTTGCAAAAATAAATACATTTACAGCGTTTTTCTTAGCTGCATTGTATTAGATGTTCACAGGCAAACTTTTCAGCTGCAGTATATTTGATAGGAATGTTCATTCAGCCAGCACTTTCCCAGTTAAACGCGGGTGGAATTTTGCATATAACCGTCCTTTTAAATGAAAGTGGCGCAAAAATGTGACGCGTTTCAAGTTGGGCTTATGCGCTTAGGCTTGTGAGTTAATGTGTCCAAAATGATAGGCAAGGGATGCAGCTTGCTTTTTATATGTGGAATTATCACAAAAACGAAGAAGTGGTTGTGGTTTTTTTTTAAAGAAAATGATTTAACATGGAAAAATTATTTTTAAAAAATAAATAAATAAGTGCTTTTCAAAATCGTTTTTTAATATTTATAAAGCTTAATACTCATACTATGACCTCCTAGCATAAAATTTGATTTGAGTTGTGTTGCATCACTAAAATGACAAGCACTCGTGTGTACAATTTTCACTTGGCGCAGGCGCAGGCGCAAACAAACTCATTTTTATAAAGTATAAGTTATTATTCGCAATGCCTGCCTCTGCAATGCCTGACTCATGGGTTATGTAATAGACAATCTGGTAATGCATATTGTGCAAGAAAATTGTAGGATATTCGTTTTTTAATGCCTAAAATATCAAAGTCGAATTTGGGTAAAAAGCACTGTTTAAACTGCATTTGCTTTCATTCAGAGTATTTTTTTTAAAAGTGTCTCAGGCTTCAGTAAATACATACATTTAGGTTTGATATATATTTACAGGCTGTGCCTTCTTATGATTCAATGAGTCAATGTGCCAGTACAACGGCTTGTTTTAATATCAGGGGTGAAGGTTCTAACTTCAGCTGGGCCTACTGAGAAGTTCATCAATTTAAGGTTGATGAAATGTGTACCATTGCATAAGATTGCAACGAGCATTCATTCTAAAAACGGGTATGTGTGTTATTAAGTTTTGTGAATTATTCACAGTAAATGTAGTTTAATAATCTGGGAATAGAGATAATTTTTTTAGCGCCTGAAAAGGAGAAATTATTTTTCAAAATAGAGTAAATTATTGCGAGTTAGGAGGAATTAGGAAGGCCTTCTGGCTTTGACAAATTCAGAGTGGCAGAAGCTGGGGGCTAGGAGAGCTGCAGAGGCTGGCTCAAGTCACGCTGCTGAGATGCTATCTTTAGTTTTCCCGTAAACAATGGAGTAGGCTGCCACATTGACATTTATGACCTTTTAAATTAGGGCCTTGCCTCTGTGGAATGCAGAATGACCTTGCTACATGGGCCTCTAAAGGTGGGGTTTCTGGTTTCTCCATAACAACATCACTAAAACTAAAGAACTTAATTCCGAAGGGAAAATATAGAAAAGGGGTTTCTTTGAAAGTCCAAACATCATGTTAAATGCTTTGCAGAACTGATACATTTGTGTCTCGCTCTAAAAAAATAGAATGATGCCTGCTACTTGCTCTTATTTAACAGAAAACAAAGTGTTGCATTAAGTCTTAGACAGAAAATAAGATGCAGCCCTTTTCTAAAAATTTTAAGGCTGCATGCCTAAGTGAGAACGTATTGCCAATTAAGACTTCTTTTTCACAGTGGAAATTGTAGGTGCCAAATTAATATGGAGTGTCATGTAACGATTTTTACTTTCAGAAAGGTAAAACTACGGTGGCTTGATGTTGCCAGGTAACTGACAAGAGGGTAACAGTTAAGTAATGGAAATTTATTTTTGTGTATTTGGTCCTATCATGAATTGTTCTTGCTGGTCCTGTACGTTAGAAGAGAAACAGTAAAGCTATATTTGACAGCAGATTTCCATTGCCTGGTGATCTGCTGTCAAAAGGAGGGTAAAGATTTTAAACCTGACAAATTAAACAGGCCCAAATATTGGGTTTTGGGCTGCAGGTTTACAGTGCATAAAAGTACATGACATGGTGTTGTGTGTCACCGCTTTTTTACATATGCTATTGTTTTGTCTATGGCTGATGGCTTGACGTTTTGTGCGTTTTTATTATTTTTTTATTATTATGCATGTTTTTGTTCTCTTTGTTGCTGCTTTTGATACTATTACAAGTTTACCTGTGTTGTGAGGGGATGGTCATGACGATGCCCATCGCTACGCAACAGTTGGTTGAACTTGTTCTGGTTACTAAATTCCACAGCTAATGATATTTCATGCTGTGAACATGAGAGACAACACTTCACCAGTGCATGTCTATTTGGCTATAATAGTATTGAAGGAAAATAAAAGAGATATACAGGATCAAAGTGTGTCACCTGTGGTAAGTCACGTTACTGCCCCTTCCCTTAAAGGAACAGGCAGCCTTATATTTATGTATCCTTGATTGGACCTAAGGATGAAATTATAGATCTGTGACTCAAGGTGGCCTAATTTCTATATTACACTAGTTTATGATGTTCTGTTTCCTAAGTAGCATATGGCTCTTGTTCCTTAAAAGAAAAAACAGGTTTTCATTTTTTCCTGAAGAAGGAACTGGAATATTACCTAGGAGTATCGTATATGGTGTAGTCACCAGCGGTAGAGTTAAAATTTGTGTAACTTTGGCCTTTTGTGTATCACCCGTACTCTTGGTGTTGTGTCACATGCCTGACTATCACCCAAGTAACTTCTTGTTCTTCCTATAGATTTTTTTTCTTTTGTTGCTTCTCCCCTGACTGATGTCGCATCATGCTTAGTTATTGGGGATTTTAGTTGTGTCCTAGTTCCAATTCCCTTTTCCGTATTCCTTTCACCAGTCAGCCCATTTATTATTGTAGGTGTATTGTTCAGGTACACACTTCCAGACTGCATGTTTATGCATAATTCCCTTTTGTATGGCCAGACTGGTTTCCAAGAATTTTCCTTAGGCCTGCTTCAATGTTTTCCAGCCTGACTGTCAGGGTAGCGATAGACTGGTTAACTGACTCAATATTATAGTAAGACAAGTTTTCCATATAAATAGGAGTTATCTTACGTTTACCCTTTTGAACATGACGAATTTTCAATGTCTATTTTTAATGTGGTTTTTACCCTTTTGTTCCTGCTGCTTTAATTTTTGGTGGGATCAGATGTGTTCTAATCATGCAAATATCAGGACCCTCTAGTTCTTGTCTTTTGTTTGCATATTTGACTATTAGCCTGTGTATTGCATATTGCACCTGATGTGAAAGTTTTCTACATGCCCATGATAATCTGTACTATGTGATTTCTCTATTGAGATGTTCTAGATAAGGAATTTAGGAACACCTAGATGTAATCATTGAGAAAAAAATGTGTTTGCCCCATTAGACAATGCCACCATATGTGAAGACATCCATGTAGATAGAATTCTCCTTGCCCCTCACCTACGCGCAATGCTCGAAGAAAGCAGGGATAAGGGGAGACTTCCGCACGATCAGCGGGTAGCCACCCTAGTGACCATCTTTAAGGAAGTTAAGTCAAGGGACAGATGTTCCTCATATAGACTTATCTCTCTATAAAACGCAGAACCCAAAATCTTGACCAAACTATTGGCGACCCGATTAACCCCAGTTCTTAGTAAGGGTGGGTGGAATTTGCATAGTCGAGCTACGCAAAGCTCCGTGAAACAGTAAAAAATCCCCACGAGCATGCAGAAATTCCGCGAACACGTGGAATTGCTTGTTCGCGATGTTTTTTTCCTGTTCGCGAACGCTGTTTGCGTGCTCGGGGGGAAATATCTTGCGAACACGCATTTTGAGAACGCGAACAAGCAAAAAATTCCGCAAAGCCACGAAACGCAGAATTTTGGGCAATTCCGCATTCTCTGCGGAACGCGAAATTACCCAAATTCTGCAAATTCCGCGAGCGGAACGGAATTTACCGCCTAGGCCTAGTTCTTAGTAAGCTGGTACACCCTGTCCAGTTGGACTTTCTGCCCCATCGCAACACAGCCCTGAACTTGTGACGGCTCCACGGGGTGCTCGGTAGGATCGACACGATCCAAGAACCGGCGGTGGTGGTGTCTCTGGATGCCAAAATGGCATTTGACACCATTGAATGGGCTTATCTATTTGCGGTCCTGAAAAAGCTAGGTTTTGGACCCGAATTCATTGCGTGGGTGCGGCTGCTATACAGCGAGCCCTTGGCTCAAGTAGTAGTCAACAGCAAAAAGTCGGAGGTGTTCGAGCTGAGCCGTGGGACTCGTCAGGGTTGCCCTCTGTCCCCATTGCTGTACACCCTCTCCCTTGAGCCGCTAGCGGTGTGGATCTGTTAGGATCCAACAATCCAGGACCTTAAGTGGGCAGACATGTGGGAAGATTGTATCTCCCTCTATGCGCACAACATTCTGCCATACCTTGCCTCCCCGAGAGTTTCGCTCCTCAAGCCATTAATATATTTACGAATTTCGGGAATAACTCTGGCTATGGGATTAACTGGGCCAAATCAGTAGTCTATGTCCTCAGTGTTGACCCCCCCCCCACCCTCCCACGAAACTGTCCGATCCAGGTGGAACAAGATGGCTTTTGGTACCTGGGCGTTTACATTTCAGCAGACCTAAAGACTAGACATGCACGAAATTTGCTTCCCCCTCTCCAGTGCTTGAAACAAGACGTTTCACACTGGAGGACGCTCCCGCTGTCGCTGTTGGGATGGGCAGCGCTTTTTAAAATGATGGCCTTGCCCCGCTTTTTGTATGCCCTACAGAATCACCCGGACCCAGTCCCATCACGTTACTTTAAGGACAGCGAGGGCCTCCAGAGAGAGCTGCTCTGGGAGAGCAGACCTCGTATAGCCTTACAGAAGTTAGTGCCATCATGGTATGACGGGGGGATTGCTCTCCCTGATATTAAAAAATATTACTGGGCTGCTCACCTGGCTGCCATTACCCATTGCACGTGCATGTGATGACCTAGGGTAGAGGATGGACAAATGGCAACTTCCTGGGGTTGACTTTTATAGGGCTCTCTACTCCTACACTAAAAAGTTCCCACTCACTGGGCCTACCCAACATGCAGTACACGTCTGGAAGGCGGTAAACAAAAGTTTGGGATGGGACCCGAAGCTCACACTGGCCACACCACTGTGGGACGCCAAACAGCTAGGAACACTGCGGACCTCTAAAGGGTTTGGAAATTGGGACATGATTGGGATCTCAAGGATAGGGGATCTGTGGCAGAAATGGACGGTGGTATCCTTTACAACCCTGCAGAAAGAATACGACTTAGTCGATTCGGAGTACTTCCGCTATCTGCAGATGCAACATGCACTACTATCAAGCCTGCCCAAAGGGGAATCTCCCCTGGAGTCGTCCCCACTGGAGGACAGATTATTGGATAGCTACATGGCCACAAAAGCGATCTCCCTCACTTATAAAAAACTAATAAATAATACCCCCGATCCACTCAGTCAGACCAGGGGGTGGTGGGAGAAAGACGGGTTGGAACTCGACGAGGAGGAATGGCAGGAGGTATTGGCATCCCCGAAAGAGGTTGCTATCTCTTTCAGACTCTGCCTGGTCCAATTGAAAATTCTGCATAGGATCTATATGTCGGGGGTCAGGCTTGTCAGCATGGGAAGACCATATGATGGGTTGTGTAGGAGGCAGTGTGGCCAAGAGGGTACTTTTATGCACATAATATGAGAATGTGCACCTCTCCAATGATACTGGAAGAGAATACATGAATGTATAAACGAGGTGTTCGAGGTGGCACTCCAGCCTGAAGCAAAAAGATGTCTGTTAAACATCTGGGAGCCAACAGATCTGAACAATAGGGGGAAAACCTGGGTCACATTGGGCCTGATGGCGGCCAAGAGGAATATTGCCAGGCTATGGGGGGTCTGGAGAGTCACCTACACTGTCTTCCTGGAAGACAGACATGGACTGGTGCATGCTTAGGAAGAAAATAGTGTATGTCGCAGGAGGTTGCCCCAAAAAGTGGACAGCAATCTGGGACAAGTGGAATATCTACAGAGGGAATATCTGTGTTCCACCCACCGTTACCCCTCTGGTGGAACCCCTCACCCCATGAGCTCATATTTACCTGCCCGGTCGTACCGACTGACCACTTGCCATAATGTATATGTGTACTTGAGAATTTATCTGTCCGCTGCACCAATAAATGCCATTTTCTCTTTGTTTAATAAAAAGAATAAAAAAATAAAAGAGCGTAGACATGTATGTGCAAGCTTATATGTCTCTATATTGTCTTTACCATTAAAATACACGAGTGATAGGTAGTCCATCGGATAACATGGGACTTGCACCTGGGGAAGACCCGGGTTGCTAGCTCCAGTATGGGACCACCTAAATGTGTCAAATTTGGTGTCAAACAAAGTGCCTTCTCTCCCTTGACATTCATTTGGTGTCCAGGGAAGGATGGCATGCACCCAGGTGGCACCTTAGAAGTTACCCACCTGGTTGCCCTAGCTGTGCTCTGGCTTACTAACTAGCAATTTGCCACTCCTACTGATGCCACAACATGATTTTGACCTCTTACCAGGCAGTGTGATCACTCCAGGAGTCCAGAACAAAGGTCACACCTCCCTCCTACCCAGCAGGCTCGTTAAGTGACACATCAGAGCCTCAAAGGTTGCACTGCTTCTGATATGCATCTGGGCCGTCCCCCTGAGGAGGAAACATCCCTCCCCTTGCCCCAGGTATGCTCGCATCTGGGCAAGGTGGGAAATCAGCTATGCTGGAGGTGTGCACCCCCTCAGAAGGCTGGCCACACTTCTAGGGCACCCTGGTCTGTACATCTAAAAGTGAATTATGCCTCCTTTAGGAGGGCAGAAATAATGGGTTCCGGGTCAAAAAGGTGACTGACACCACCGGATGTGATCACCTCAGGGGCAGACTAGCTGCAGGGACTAGCTGCCAATTGACTACTTGCTCCCAAACCCCCAACTCCCTAAAATGTAGAATTTAAGGGACCCCCATGATACCAGAATCTCAAATCTGAACAACTTACTTCAAAGAAGGACCAAGAGGAGACCTGTGTCACCAACAACAGGACTTTGCCCACCAGCACAAAGTAAAAGAGGGATACTTTGTCCCTGAGGCAACATACATGGAACTGAGTGAACGGCCCTCATTCTTGGCTTTAATGTGACACTACCAAAGAGAGGGACCCTTGTGGAAGCCAGAAGCACCCTCAGTCTCCCTTGGACTGGACCCCTGCAAACTGCAGGTAAAACACTCACTGGACCCAAATAATCACTCACCATCGACCCTCCAAGGGATTGTCCAAATCTAGATGGTAGAGTGAGTGCATTGTGGGAGATGTAGTCTCACCTGCACCTAAGTTTCAGGCTGCTACGTTACTCTGCCAGACCCAGTGAAGTTCCAGAAGCTTTCACTGTGCATACCTCTTTTAAGGCTAGTTGGTCACCACCCCGGTAACTGACCCCTTAACTCGACGCTGCATTAATAGGGCCTTCCACAACACCTGCTATTGATATCAGAAACCACCTCGCTCTTGTGATATAGAATTTTCCTTTCAACAGCACCGTCCAAGTAGTAAAAGCAGCTTTACTGCTGGTCCCGTTCAGCACAATGGACAGCCAGGACAACTTTGCACCCGGACTCCACGGGCTTTGTAAAATTGAACTAACTGCTGAAACCTGGTCCAGGGACCTGCACCACCTTTACCCTGCAAGGGTACAAGGCAGCCACACCCCTAAGTGACCGATTATCACTAGTATTATCAGTAGTAGTTTTTGCCAATCTTAAATGTCGACTGTATTCACTGAATTTATTTTCTATTGCTTTGAAAACTCATAACTCCGGTTATATGTATGCTGTTTTGACAGTTTTTGGTGTCTAAATTCAGATAAAAAGACACTCTATTTTTATGAATTGGTGTCGCTTTTCTCTAGAGTTGTGTTAATTACTTATGAACCTTAAGGATACTGTAAAATACTTAACACTTGTTCCTTTGATAAAACTTGACTGCTCTTTGCCACTCCACCAGGAATGAGTATGGATTTATGTGTGTGAATCCAAGGACCATCTTTGGGGTATTGTGATAATATCACATGGTAAGGATACAGTTATAGAACTTAATTTTTATGTGCTTACTTTATACCATTCCCATACCTGATCAGAGCATTGAACAATGTCCCTCTTCAGTGTGTATTTTAGGTTTTTTAAAATTCCAAATGGCATTTCAGATTTCTGAGATAGAACCATGGCTGTTCCTCACAGCTGCTTATTTCCTATTAGTATAGGTTAAGCTCAGATCATATAGTTTCATCATCAAACATTTGGAATATATTTTGAATTGGTCTCACTAAAGATCCTTCTTAGTTCGTTCAATGCTGTATTTCATGCTATGAAGAACAGGTGTATTTGTTTTATGGCATTCCAAGGCCTGCTGGGCAATATTAAATATTCTAGTCCTCTTTATCAATCCAGCAGTGCCTCAAATCAAGAATTCAGGACCCCTTTGTTGAAAAAAAATATCTGTTTATAAACATAGATGTGAGCCTAATGTTGGATTGAGTGTGCCAGAAATGTAGCCTCCTTCCCACCTCTATCCTCATGTCTAGTGGAAGAGATAGAAAATATGAAAATAACTCTCATCACAAATCACCAAACGGCTGTCGCAGTTCACAATAGGACACAGCACCCATTAACCCCGGCGAAACTGACAAATACCTCCCTTTTATTCATGACCTACAGGAGCACCTAATGGGATATGTGATCCAATTGTTATCACATATTGTAGAGATTGTGGCAACTCCTTCTCCATGCCCTTATCAGGTATATAAACACTGACACTCTGGGATATCCTGAGAGTGTTTGGACCTCTCACGCTTCCCAGGTGCACACGGAGGTGGCTCATGAGCCCAAGCTTTAGCTGTGAATTCTGTGACTTGTAGTCCTCTTCATCTCAGTAGCTCAGTAATCAAATTTGACTACAAGACCCAGAATACAAAGCAAACTTTTTTGATTAGCTAATCACACATGGACTAGGGAAGCCTAGGAGCCCTGAGTGTGCTGCAGATACAGAATACATCACCCCAGCTCTGATGTATTACTATTTATGTTCTTTGGTGTCTGACAGTGGATCATTACTGTTTATATTACTACAGTGATTGCACATCAGTCTATGTTAATGATTAACCCCAAATCTTTCACAGTTTTCTCTGTGACGTTACATTCCATTGCACAGAATGAATTGTTTTTGCAGTATTAAGGTGTTCTTTCTGGCTGATGTAAACTGCACATGTGTCAATAGGAGCCATCTGCAAAATTTCCCATCGTATTGAAAAATTGCATAAGCATCAACTACCAAGCAATCATTTTTAAAGCGCTGCAGGTTGTAGGCAATGGAGAAAGTGTGTATGTATCAATGCGGACATCAGCAGGAAAACGTGTACAAATGTACGTAGTGAAGAAACGATACAGGCCCATCCTTACTATAACAGCAGAATGAAAAGCAGCACAAATAGGGCTAAGATTTGGAGGGAAGAAAGCAGATGCATGTTTTTGTAGCCTGTGGAAATATATGTAGGCAACCACAGTAGCAGTGAAAGCCACAGGCCCGCTTTGAAGGGAACACGTGTTTAAGGAGATATCTTAATAAAGTAGAATAGACGCGCAGGGCAAACAGCAGACTTGTAGGAGCAGTGCTTTAAACTTCAGAACCAGACACATCAAGGACACCAAGCTAGCATAGAAATGTATCAAAACACAGGTGTAGAATTCCATAGTCATGTGAACACTTATTTTTGTAGAATGTATTGCTTTTGTTGACAATGATGCCTGATGGAACTTTCTAACAGTAAATATGCATGTGACATATTCACTTTTGAAAGGTATATATCCTAGTGTCCGTCTCCATACTATTTGAAGTTCAGTTTACAGTTCAGCAGAGCTGTCTGTACTTCCACTCATGCACAAGTTAATAACTCTGGGGCATATTATCAAGCCAGGCGATAAAATTATCGCCGCTTTAGCTCAGAAAACTGCTGTTAAAACGGCGATAATGGGCTTGATAATATGTTCTATGGAATTCCAATTGAAGCCCATATTAGATGTGAAGGACGTCTAACATAGGCTTCAATTGGAATTCCATAGAGCATATTATCAAGCCCATTATCGCCGTTTTAGCAGCAGTTTTCTGCCGCTAAAGCGGCGATAATTTTATCGCCTGGCTTGATAATATGCCCCTCTGTACTTTGCTGCCAATTAAAGTTGTGTTTTCTTTTCTTCATTTTATGAACACTTCTGGCCAGCCAGCCGAAGTGTTCATCTCACCTGCCCCAGGCTGTCTCAGAGGGAGAGCTGCCTGCCCTTGATTGAATAGGGACTGCGCAATATCAGGCAAGAAACCACTGAGTATTATGCTAAGTCTGTCTGTTTAAAGACGAGGGGTAAGATCCCACGTTGTTTTCAAAAAGGGGAGGAGAGATCGAATTTCGGGGCATATTAGCAAGGGCTGGCGATATAATTATCACCGCTTTAGTGTCCGTTTTCGGCCGATAAGCGGCGATAATTATATCGCAATATCATCAAGGACACGCTAGCGCATGTTTCTTTGATGTAGAGCCCATTTTTTCACAGCCTCGCATCGCTAATGAGATGCAAAGAAGGCGTGGCTGTGAAAACAACACATGAAAATATCGCGAAGGCAGCTTCGCGATATTAACAAGCAGGTGCAGCGATAAAAAAAATCGCGCTACCTCGGCCTTAACGCTGGAATTTAACGTCTGTTAAATTCCATACTAATATTGGTAGGTGGATTATGCTGATATGACCACAGGTTCGTATCAGCAATGTTATCGCTGTTTTCCATGGAACATCGCTGTAAAACCAGCGATGTTCCATGGTAAACACTGCTATCGTTGAAATATTATCACCATAGCGCTATGAATTGTTAATATAGCGTTATCATGGCGATAATTTTCAGCGATAGCCGGCGATAATATTTCTACCGCTATGTGGGGCCAGCGATAATTATCGCTGGCTCTTGTTAATATGCCCCTTCGTTCCTTGCAGTTTTAAATTACACAATTCTTTGGAGAGGTGTGGTGCAGCGGCCAGGGCAGCTGACTTCGGAGCACAGGGTTCACGGTTTGATCCCCGGCTCCAGCGGCAGCTCAGCTCAGAACAATGTGACTCTGGGCAATAGCTCACTTAATTTCCACAATAGCACCTTGAGACCCGTAAGGGTGAGTAGTTTGCGCTTTACAAATACGGATTTCTGTTTTATTTTATTTTGCCTGTCATAGCATAGAAATGTAGAAATGCATGCATGGGCTTTTCTTTTTCTTTTGTTGTGATAAATATAAACGTGTGGTGAATCCCGGTATATGCTGGAAGACTAGCTAGTGTGAAATTCCTTTTGAGATAGAAAGAAAGAGACACTCCTAGGGAGGGGGTGATCTGGCGCACAGGCAGTAGTGAATTACCCAGGAGACAGCCCTGGAAGGGACTCTCCGGTCAGGAGTGATCCATCAGGTCCTAGTGTACAACCCAGAAGAAACTTCTGTAAGACGCCCTTTCAGGGGGTGATCTAGCAGGCATCAGTGCAGGTGTCCTAGCTGCCCCAGAGAACCAGTGCAGGAATAGTGAGAGGACGGAGTCAAAAGTGTGTGAAGTCTGACGTGGTAAAGAGACGGTCATTTTTGATCAGCACTGGCAAACATTACTCTGATTAAATCAGACGCCCAACTCCTGCAATCTAAGATTTCAGAAATCTGGAAGGTGCCTCTAAGCAGGAGCAGCCAAGGCTGAGGCATCAGTTGGCAATTCTGACAGGCAAAGGGACAGCGACTCGCTGATGTCAACTGACTTTACCCTGAGCACGGCCAGACCCTTGGTTGCGAATCCAAAAGCGCGCGAGGTGTAAATAGGTATCCCTCCACGAATAAAAAAGATGATATGAAGAGCACAGCGCTGCATAGTTCCTAGGGACAAACTCTAGAGAAGAGGCAGAGTTCATCGCCAGTAGTCCTACAGTCCGGTTTAAATGAGGAAGAAAGGCAGCAAGATCTGCGAGATATTTTTGGCATTTCAGTACACACTCCCAAGGTGTCCTATAAGTGGAGAAACATTATTTCAGATACAAACACAGTGAATCAAAATAAAGTGCCCTAAGACAAGCCTAAAGATAAATAATAATTCCCTACGAATGAGGCTGATAATTTACCATGGCAGATAACAGATGATGTTGAATTCATTTTTACCTTCCAATGGGCCCATGGGGAACCTCTGCGTCCTTGTAACACCCCTAGAATTCATATAGTAACAGAGTCACCCATCATATTAGAGGCCCTTCTCACTGCATTACTTACTGATATTTATGAATCAGGAGTTTTAAAAATGAATGGGTTCCCACATTCTCCAGTACCACAAATATGCTCATGTTGTGTATATTCATGATAATGTAGTGACATGTTTTGCTTCAGGCACAACCCTGCTTAGACCCTCGATTAATGCACCTGCTCCAGATATAACTATGGAGGAAGTGTTGCAGAGACTAGCAATAAGTGCACTTGATGTTCATCGCTTTGGCCTCACGATAATATATGTGAAGTCAGGTAACTCTGCATAAAATTAGTATGTATTCACCACTGTTATAGGCGAGTGATAGTCATTGGGCACAAATAGATAAGTGAAGTAGACAAGTTTTAAATGGGACATATGACAGTGGGCAAACAAGAAAAGATTAAAAGTGTCATATACATCCGCAGGGGACCATGGAGACCCTTCTGGAACACATGTTAAAAACTTTCCCTTCAGGTCAGAAGAAAATACAGAAGTATTGTAAACAATGGCACAAAGGTACTAAGGGCCAGGCCAAGCAATGGCCAAAGGATTGACATTTGATGAAGACATAATTGATCATACACTGACTTACATTCGCTCTAAGTATAGTAGGAAGAAAAGACAGAAAAGGGAAGCCACCCTGTCATTTTGGTGGGTACTCCATGATACAAAAGTAGATGTAAAACTGACAGCACCAAAAGAGGGATGTCTCCCCAAACTGCCCCCACCTTATGGTCTCTACTCTGTTCTGCCAGCTGCAGGGTACCAAGATCCTGTTAGCCTAAAAGAGGGAACAACCATCATGGGGAACGGAGATACATTCTGACCCAACCCCTACAAATCCTTGGGCCGATCAAGAACCTGAACCAAAGAGACAGATTTATAAATGAATTGCAGGACACTGTTAGACAGGCAGAGTGCTCTTGAAATCCTGCTCCCCTTAGAGGTCAGTGGACTATGGGGCATGTTGTTCTTAGGCTGGGACACACTTCTGCGAAGACTCTGAGAGTGGCAGCTGAGGAATGGATAAGAGATGAAAAAGAATGATGGGAGAGGGACATAGAGACACCACAATGTCATGAACTCTCAGACAAGTTACAAGATGTAGGAGGGGCAGAGGAAGAAGATCGAGAGTATTATGACAGACCTGACGGGTGCAGCTGAACAGGCCAAGATGATAACAGGGGACTACCCAATTTCTGTGTGCTCCCTGTTTGAGGGTCACTTAAGGCAGAAAGAGACACTTTACAAAGGCCAAGGAAGTCGATTCTAAAAAGGAGCAAGTCAGACCTGACACCTATAGAGGTAATGGAATATAAGGAGGGTAGTTATTAGTGTCAGCCCTTCTCAGATGAATTGGCAGAATGGACTAAAAGGGACTGGAGGAAGCAATGGCCTTGACAAAGGTCTTTTGACCCTATTAGCAACTGCAGGTAGGGAAGTCCAGTCAAATTTGTTTCATCAAAACCTTTATTTGCACTTTTTCATCACTTTCAATTCCTTATTTACATACACTGTCCAGCCAACGTGTTTTGTTCCATAAACAGTAGGAACTTCATCAGGGCATAACATCTATGTCAGTAAGTAGTGTGTCCAACGAAAACTCAATATCCTTATTCTAGCTTAGTCTGCTGGTAGATTAGGGATTTCCCCAAGGCATCACTGCGCCCGTTGTCGGATACCCTGCTACCTATCCTTCTTCCTTTTCTGTATTACTGAACAGTATATGTAAATAAGGAATTAAAAGCGATGCAAAAAGTGCAAATAAAGATTTTGATCAAACAAATTTGACTGGACTTCCCTACCCTACCATTTGCTTTATTGACTAAGGATCTGGAACACAGGGGCACCAAACAACGGCAGGTGCTGGAGTAATTGTGGGCAGGACACTCAGATATGTGAAACAAAGCATGAGGTGCAGATTGGAAGGTCGGCCGTGGGCTCTTTTTATTTGACAACTTCAGAAGATTGTATACGGCGGGGACAGGGCAACCCGAATGGGATTAACCCTATATGCAAGAGTGCCTTGCGGTATGGGAGGAGTATGTTAGAGACAAACCAACTGAAGTGATCAGGAGTAATAGACCAGATCTGAGATTAGGCCCAAGACCAGCAAATCGCCAACCAATATCTCAGTTGCTCCTCATTTTCAAGGGTGGACAGAGCCCACATGTGTACCAAATGGATAAAGAGAACTTAAAAAAGGCACTGCCTTCTCTAGATGACAAAGCAGGAAAATTGATAGGATTCTTTTAGAAACACACTGCAGGAGTGAACCTCGTCTTGGGAGATGTTAAGAGCTTGTTAAGCTCTTTGGTGGGAGATGAAGTAAATATCATTTTTATTTGGGCAGTGTTAGACCCGGCCCTCGTAACATAGCTAGACCTGACCCCTGCACCTCACACAGCCCCCAAACCCACGGCCTAGCCGATTCTTCCCACCCGAACTCACACGCATCCAACCCGGACTTCCCGTCCGTGGCCTTCCTCCTTTCGGCCCCACCGGGCCCGCGTGCCCACTTCATGTAACAAGATGGCCGCCCAGCCCCAGCGCGACCCTGGCCGAGAGGCGCCACTCCGGCTGGAGAACATCGCGCTCCCCCTGGGATGAGAGAGGGAGGAGCAGTTTCTATCACACCTCTGCGCTTCCCTGGGAAGGTGGGTTTCGATCGACCTGCCGGCCTCCCCGAGGGCTGGCCCCACGCCTGCTGGGTGTCTGGGACTCCTCCCGACCCGGCCCTGGAAGGATCAAAGGACAATGGCAGGAAACCCCAACAAGCGACCCCCCAGGTGACGAGACCCCTGCCTGCACAGACTCCGGACATCAAAGAGGAGTCGCCCTATAACAAGGGGTGCTCTGGGACTGTCCGGCAGATTCGCCTTGGAAACACCTGAGCCCTGCTGAGTAACTCGCGGCTCCCTGAAGATCGTAAGACCTACGAACTTGTGCTTGAGCCCTGCTGAGTGACTCGCGGCTCCCAGAAGATCGTAAGACCTCCGAACTTGTGCTTGAGCCCTGCTGAGTGACTCGCGGCTCCCTGAAGATCGTAAGACCTCCGAACTTGTACTCGAGCCTGCTGAGTGACTCGCAGCTCCCACAGACTCTCTTGGTCCTGCCGGACCCTACGACGACAAGCGTATCCCCCAGCTCAAGGATTGTGAGCTGTGCGCCGGGTACGCTCCTGCATTTGATTCCCATTCCAAAGACTGTCCCGCTACCTCCTAACCCCCCTCCAAGACCTTGTGAGCCCACGCTCTACTTGGATATATTTTGCCTTGCAGATCATAAAGATCCTACCACTCAGATCTGATAAAGATTTGCTCGTAAGAACTCCTCGTGTGGTTTCTCTCTGTCGTGTGGTGCCAAGTGTACGATCCTAGATACGAGGTTCCTCCCCTGAGGAGTCTCCCGCCAGTGCCCGGCTACGATACCTCGAGGGTGGGTCTCAGGGCAGTCAGGGCCCCCTCCGGGCCCCTCTGAGGTCGCCTTCTAACATTGGTGGCAGCGGTGGGATTCGGGCTCATCATCTAGAGATCGTACCGTGAACGGCTGACGCACTACCGACAAAGATGGCAGAAGGAAACGCCGTGGTTCTCACAGAAAACGACACCAGTGCCGTGTTCCAGGTGGAACGGCTGGAAGAGTACACTCACAAAGAACTAAAACAATTCTGTAAGGAACTCAAAATCGCTACCACTGGTCTCAACACCAAAGAAGATATGCAAAAGGCACTGAAAGCTTGGGTGGATTCTGGGGCCCCCCGCCCAGAAGGAGCAGGGGAGCCCCACGACGAAGCTGGACCCTCCCAAGGAGAACGCAATAGCAACCAGGTGCGAGGCTTCGTACCAGACAGGGGCCTATGCCCGGAGGAACTCGCAGACAGAGAAAAAAGTCACCATCACAAGCTCGAATTAGCTAAACTCAAAATTGAGGGCGAGCTGAAATTAGCCGAGAAAAAGCTAGCAGTAGAACAGTTGCGAGTACAAGGAGAACTAGAGGAGAAGAAACTCCAACGAGAACACGAGGGAAGGAGACTTCAACTGGAACATGAACGCAGCTTGAAGGAAATGGAACTGAAAGCAAGAAGCGAAGAAGCGCGGCCCCCGGGGAACCGGGAGGCGGCCGCCCCGGCGGAGCAGAAGGTCCACATCCCCAAGGATGTGGTCAAAGAATATTACAAAAATGATGACATTCAGCAGTGGTTCCGAGCCTACGAGGTCGCCATGACCTCCCATCGGGTCCCGCAGAAGGATTGGGGGGCTGGGTTGTGGGGTCGATTCCTGAGCGAAGGGAATGAAAGCGGCCCTCCTCACAAGGTACGGCCTCACCCCGGAGATGTACCGCCAGCGGTTCCGGGACTGCAGGAAGATCCCGGGTACCACCTGGGTGGAATATGTGAATTTTTTCAGCCGCGCCTTTGATGGGTGGATCAAGGGCAGCAAGGTAACCACCCTGGAAGAGCTAACAGACCTTATGTTGTGGGAACACCTGGCTGCGAACTGCTTTGTGGAACTACGCCAGCATCTGCTCGACAGCAAGCTCACGGACCCAAGAAAGCTGGCTGTCGAGGCGGATCGCTGGACCAACACCCGGGTCTCCCGGGGCCCTGTAGGAGAATACCCCCGAGCCAGTCAGGGACCACCCCGCCAGAGAGGGGGGGGAAACCAGGGAGGGCAGAGAGAGTCCCAGGCTAGTCCCCCGAAGTCCCAACCTCCACCTTTCCCGGCACCCCCACCAGCTGTATCCGGCCCCCCCCTGAGACGGGGGCACCGGGTAACCATCACTTGTTTCCGTTGCCAGAAGCCCGGGCATTACGCCAATGACCCTGAATGCCCCATGGCCCCGCGCACCACCCAGGCAGCACCCCCCGCTAGACAGATAGCCAATGTAGCACTGGGGGAGGAGGTTGAGGAGGCCGAGGAGTGGGAACCCGCCGCTATGGCCCTAGTATCCTTAGGAGATAGAGAGATGGTCCCTGGGAGCCTCCTGCCCCCTAACACAAAGAAATATGGGCAGCTCGTAACGATCACTGGCCACCAAGTAGAAGCCCTCCGTGACACCGGGGCCAGCATCACCGGTGTCCTCAGCCATTTAGTCCATGAAGACCAGGTCCTCCCCAACGTGTTTTGCCCTGTCATTTCCGCCGACAACACAGAAAGCCTATGTAAGGTAGCCCTGGTGCCCTTTGAGTGGGGAGGGGTGGTCGGTAAACTGAAGGTCGCGGTAAGAACCTCCCAGCCCGTCGACTGTCTCCTGGGGAACGACCTAGAAAGTTCCCCCTGGAGGCAAGTCGAGCGCAAGACCCACCTAGGGATGATGGGCCTCCCTGAGTGGGTGTGCGCCACCACTCGATCCATGGCGGCTCGACTGACCCCCCTGAGGGAAGTCGACGACGCCCCGACCCCTGAAGATAGGATGGTCCCGGCCGAGGGTCTCCACATTCCCCCACCAGAAGAGTCGATCGCCAGTGACGAACCCCCGCCTTCCGACTCCCCCCAAGTCACCGAGTTAGGCGATCTGCCCGAATTAGCCCAGTGGCACAACGAAGGGGGCCCCTCCCGAGAGGAATTCTGTCAAGAGCAGGCTACCTGTCCTTCCCTGGTCGGGCCCCGGCAGCAGGCAGAGGCTCAGGCCGCCGGCGACCAGACGGGGACGCACCGGGTGTATTGGGAGAATGACCTTCTGTACAGCGAACAGAAGTCAGTGGAGCTAGGGTCCGGCCGGGTGCTGGTGGTACCCCTACGCTTCCGAAACCTCCTCCTGGGGTTGGCCCACAACGTCCCCCTCGCAGGCCACTTGGGCCAGGATAAAACGTACAGTCGCCTCGTGACTCACTTCTACTGGCCCAGAATGAGAGCAGATGTAGAAGCTCACTGCAAGTCCTGCCCCACGTGCCAGGCCAGTGGGAAGAGCGGAGGAAAGCGCAAGGCTCCCCTCCAACCCTTCCCTGTCATCAGTACCCCGTTTGAGCGGGTCGGGATCGACATTGTAGGACCTCTGGACCCCCCCACTTCCCAAGGGCACCGGTTCATCCTTGTCCTGGTGGACCATGCCACCCGTTACCCGGAGGCCATCCCCCTGCGCACCGTCACAGCCCCCGTGGTGGGCCGGGCGTTGATGGGAATCTTCTCCCGCATGGGTTTTCCCCGCGAGGTCGTGAGCGACCGCGGTACCAACTTTATCTCCCGATACATGAAGTCCTTATGGCAGCAATGCGGGGTGTCCTATAAGTTCACCACCCCATACCACCCCCAAGGAAACGGCCTGGTAGAGCGGTTTACCCGGACTCTGAAGGGGATGATCGCGGGCCTGGAGGAGCCCCTCTGGCGTAAGTGGGACATCCTGCTCCCCTGCCTCCTATTCGCATACCGAGAAGTTCCCCAGAAATCCTTGGGGTTCAGCCCCTTTGAGTTACTCTACGGGCACCCCGTCAGGGGGCCCCTCAGCCTGGTCAAGGACGGCTGGGAGGCGGCGCCCCGAGGCCCCCCCCGAGATGTGTTCCGTTACGTCCTGACCCTCCGAAACCAGACTAGGAGGTTCCGAGAGATGGCCGAGGCCAACCTGGAGGCGAGTCAGGAGGAGATGAAGCGCTGGTATGACCAGAACGCCACTCTGGTCGAGTTTCAGCCGGGCCAGCAGGTATGGGTCGTGGCCCCCGTGAAACCCTGCGCCCTCCAGGATAAATGGACCGGGCCCTTCAAAGTGGTTGAGCGGAAGAGCCAGGTCACGTACTTGGTGGACGTCCAGTCCCCCCGGGACCCCCTCCGGGTGCTCCACGTGAACCGCCTCAAGCCCCACTTTGTGCGAACGGAGCTGAGCTTCCTACTGGCCACTGATGACGGGTCCGAGGAGGAGTCAGATCCTCTCCCTGATCTCCTGTGCACCAAAGAGAAGGACGGCTCCGTATAGGGAGTGAACCTCTCCCCGTCTCTCACTCCCCAGCAACGTGAGGAGTGCCGCCAGCTCCTAGGGCAGTTTTCAGACCTCTTCTCCCTGGTCCCTAAGGTCACCGACTGGTGTGTCCACGATGTGGATACCGGGGATAGCCCGCCAGTGAGACACCGGGCCTACCGGGTCCCTGATCGGGTCCGGTCCTGTATCCAAGCCGAAGTCTCGAAAATGTTGACCCTAGGAGTGATCGAACCCTCAGACAGCCCCTGGGCCAGCCCCGTGGTCCTGGTCCCGAAAGCAGCTGCCCCCGGGGTCGCACCAGAACTCCGCTTCTGCGTGGACTACCGGGGACTCAATGAAGTCACCCGGGCCGATGCCCACCCCATTCCCCGAGCCGACGAGCTCATTGACCGGCTCGGGCCTGCTCGGTTCCTCAGCACCTTCGACTTCACCTGCGGCTACTGGCAAATTGCACTCACAGAGGGAGCCAAGGAGCGGTCCACTTTCTCCACCCCGGATGGGCACTATCGCTTTCGCGTGATGCCCTTCGGGATGAAAAATGCCCCGGCCACCTTCCAGCGACTGGTAAATAGAGTCCTGGCCGGGCTAGAAAAATTCAGTGCGGCATATCTCGACGATATCGCAGTTTTTAGCTCCGAATGGAGTGAGCACCTCCAGCACCTCCGGAGGGTGCTGACCGCCCTGCACCAGGCAGGTCTCACCGTGAAAGCCAACAAGTGCCAGATTGGGCAAGGTTCGGTAACCTACCTGGGGCACCAGGTCGGAAGCGGGCAGGTCGCCCCCCTACAGCCCAAAATCGACGCCATCCTAGCCTGGGAACCCCCCACGACCCAAACGGAGGTCCGAGCCTTTCAGGGCCTCACGGGCTACTACCGGAGATTCATCCGGAATTACGGCAGCCTGGTCGGTCCCCTCACGGGACTCACGTCCAAAAAGCAGCCCAAGAAGGTACAGTGGTCCCCTGCCTGCCAAGAGGCGTTCGAGGCCCTGAAAACAGCCATGTGTACTGCCCCCGTCCTCCAGGCCCCCGACTACTCCAAAGAGTTTGTAGTACAAACTGATGCCTCCGAGCATGGCATCGGGGCAGTCCTCTCCCAGGTAAATGACCAAGGCCTCGACCAGCCCGTAGCCTTCCTCAGCCGAAGACTATTGCCCAGGGAACAGAGATGGAGCACCATCGAGCGCGAGGCGTTCGCCGTAGTCTGGGCCCTCAAGAAACTACGCCCTTACCTGTTCGGCACCCATTTCAAGGTCCAAACCGACCATCGCCCCTTGCGATGGCTCATGCAGATGCGAGGAGAAAACCCCAAGCTACTGCGGTGGTCAATCTCCCTCCAGGGGATGGATTTCACCGTGGAACACCGCCCTGGGACTGACCACGCCAACGCCGATGGCCTCTCCCGGTTCTTCCGCCTCAGTGAAGAGAACCCCCAAGGGGATGGGTAGTTCCCTCCGGCTTTCAGCTGGGGGGGACGCGTGTTAGACCCGGCCCTCGTAACATAGCTAGATCTGACCCCTGCACCTCACACAGCCCCCAAACCCACGGCCTAGCCGATTCTTCTCACCCGAACTCACACGCACCCAACCCGGACTTCCCGTCCGTGGCCTTCCTCCTTTCGGCCACACCGGGCCCGCGTGCCCACTTCATGTAACAAGATGGCCGCCCAGCCCCAGCATGACCCTGGCCGAGAGGCGCCACTCCGGCTGGAGAACATCGTGCTCCCCCTGGGATGAGAGAGGGAGGAGCAGTTTCTATCACACCTCTGCGCTTCCCTGGGAAGGTGGGTTTCGATCGACCTGCCGGCCTCCCCGAGGGCTGGCCCCACGCCTGCTGGGTGTCTGGGACTCCTCCCGACCCGACCCTGGAAGGATCAAAGGACAATGGCAGGAAACCCCAACAAGCGACCCCCCAGGTGACGAGACCCCTGCCTGCACAGACTCCGGACATCAAAGAGGAGTCGCCCTATAACAAGGGGTGCTCTGGGACTGTCCGGCAGATTCGCCTTGGAAACACCTGAGCCCTGCTGAGTAACTCGCGGCTCCCTGAAGATCGTAAGACCTCCGAACTTGTGCTTGAGCCCTGCTGAGTGACTCGCGGCTCCCTGAAGATCGTAAGACCTCCGAACTTGTGCTTGAGCCCTGCTGAGTGACTCGCGGCTCCCTGAAGATCGTAAGACCTCCGAACTTGTACTCGAGCCTGCTGAGTGACTCACAGCTCCCACAGACTCTCTTGGTCCTGCCGGACCCTACGACGACAAGGGTATCCCCCAGCTCGAGGATTGTGAGCTGTGCGCCGGGTACGCTCCTGCATTTGATTCCCATTCCAAAGACTGTCCCGCTACCTCCTAACCCCCCTCCAAGACCTTGTGAGCCCACGCTCTACTTGTATATATTTTGCCTTGCGGATCATAAAGATCCTACCACTCAGATCTGATAAAGATTTGCTCGTAAGAACTCCTCGTGTGGTGTCTCTCTGTCGTGTGGTGCCAAGTGTACGATTCTAGATACGAGGTTCCTCCCCTGAGGAGTCTCCCGCCAGTGCCCGGCTACGATACCTCGAGGGTGGGTCTCAGGGCAGTCAGGGCCCCCTCCGGGCCCCTCTGAGGTCGCCTTCTAACAGGCAGGATTCCCTCAAATCACCTTGACAGACACACAGTTTGAGGGGTCATCTCTTAACAATATCAGAGAGTATGTGTGGAGCATGCTTAGGAAGACATACCCAGACAGACCTGACATTGGAGCCCTTAGGGAAGAAATATAAAACCGACTGAAGACATTGCAGAATACTTTACCAGAATGAAAGAATGATGGGTACAGGAAGTAGAATGTAATTGAGAAAATACTGAAGGAAATTGTGGCACTTGAAGGACAACAATGAGAGGTAATATGGCTGAAGAACACTTTAGTGTTCCATCTAATATATATATAGATGCGGTCTTGTCCCCAAATCTTCGGTCTCGGGAGGCTCGTGGATTCTTCTCTTCCCAGTCACAGTAAATTTGTAAGGGGATGTCCTTCAAAAAAATAAAAATAAAGAGACTGTTTTAGGAAAAGATGTTGTTCAATATGACTTTTTAAGGGGAGTAGGTGTGAGGGTGTTCAGAGAAGCACCTGGTTGCATCACCACCAGTGTCGCGCTTATATGAGGACTGCGGACTCAATGATATTGTCCACTACGATGTTAGCAGCTTTCCCGCAGTGCCACCCTTCATCCCCCTCCCATCCCTTGTGGCGGATATCTCAATGTCCGAGCTACGTTTAGAAAATAGTAGGCCTGGGAAGTAAATTCCGTTCCGCTCGTGGAATCTGCGGAATTTGGGTAATTTCGCGTTCCACGGAGAATGCAGAATTGCCCAAAATTCTGAGTACTGCGCCTTTGCGGAATTTTTTGCTTGTTCGTGTTCTCAAAATGCGTGTTCGCGAGATATTTCCCCCGAACACGCAAACAGCTTTTGCGAACAGGAAAAAAGCATCGCGAACAAGCAATTTTGCGTCCTCGCGGAATTTCTGCGTCCTCGCAGAGATTTGTACCGTTTCGCGGAGCTTTGCATAACGCGACTACACAAATTCCGCCCTCCCCCTGGAAAATAGCCCGCGGATACATCCACGTACCTTGCTGTGACAAGCTCCTCCAGAAACAGGGCTGAAATCCTCGTTTTTCCAGAACGGGTCCGGTTTCCTTCTTGTTCCTTCGGCACAGCTTCTGGATTCGTCATTCGCCTCTGGGATCTTCTCTGTTAGTCCCGCAATGGTGATAAACGTTTCTGTTGGGCTTTGGGACCTGGCTAAACACTATTCCTCGACGACTCTTGCGTTTTCTTCCAGGTTCGTTCATTCTCTGTCATGAGGGAGACCGGACATGAGGCCTCCTACCGCTCCTTCAGGGGTTCCGATTGGCTCATCTGATACCGTCACGTGGGTTGCTTTAGCCTCTAGGAAGTTGAGGTGTTTAAAGTAAGTGTCAACTTCGATCATAGCGGTATCTATGGGAGACTGGAAACAGAGAAGAGGAGAGACTTAAGGGGGAAATACCTCTTCACTCTCTTCCTCGCTTCCGAGCCAATCAGATAAGTCGAGACACACCCCTACCCTAGATAGTTCTTATTGGGGGAACTGTGAGACCCTAGAAAGGAAGTCCGCATTCCCGTTCTCTGCACCTTTTCTGTACCATACTTCAAAGGCAAAGGGCTGCAAGGATAGAAACAACCTCAAGAGGCAGGGTTGCTCCCCTTGATGTGGCTCATCCACTGTAGTGAAGCGTGTTCAGTGTATAAAATAAAAGGAGATCCCTCCAGATAATACTGTAACTTATCAACAGCCCATTTTACGGTCAAGCATTCTTTTTCGATTAAGGGATACCTCTGTTCACAAGGATGTAATTTCCGACTGATGTAAACCACAGGGAGTTCGAACCCGTCTTTAGAGACCTGTGACAGGGCGGCACCTAAACCGGTCTCAGAGGCATCTGTTTGTAGGATGAATGGTTTTGATGAGTCCGGTGAGATCAGAACAGGACTGGAGGTAAGGGTCAGTTTTAGTATTTGAAATGCTTCTTCGGTTTGAGGGGAGGGAGAAAGGAGGTCTTTGGGCTTCTTTTTTTTAGGAGGTCTGTCAAGGGCGAGGCTTTCTCAGAGTAATTCGGGATAAAGCGACAATACCAATCCCAGAAATGCTCTAACCTCTCTTTTTGTGATAGGGAAAGGGGTATTAATGATTTTTACCTTTTCGTGCTGTGGTTCAATGACGAAAAAATCAAAAAGAGAGTGGACCACTTGTCCTGTATAGCCAGGGTCTTTTTTCTGTTGGTTCCTTCATAAAAGAACCCTTATAACTATACACAGGTACAAAGGCGGCATGAACTGGGTTACCGCTTATGTGTAATAGTGCAGCATCATCATCGGGTCTTTTTTTGAATGTATGCTGCCCTCCACCCGGAGGAAGACCTTCTGGTTAAACAGTAGTATCCAGACATGAAAAATAATGGAGGGGGATGTGAGAGGGTTCGTATCTGGTGAGCTAAAATCTCTTGGTCATTGTTTCCATTGTAACTTTATTCTTGAAAGCTTGATCAGAGAATTAAAAAGAAAGAAGTGCGGGGTGAGACGGAGTTACTGGTCTGCCGTACTTTTCATAATGTAGGGGTCAACATGTTTCAGCCTTCTGTAGTGGTCTAAAGGCTTTCGTCAGGACCGGTAATTGTAGGAAGGCGCATTATGCTCCTAAAGCGAAAAAATATTCCACTTGTTCTGAATAATGAGGTCAGATCAATAGTATCTGTACCTTCGACAAAGATATTAGTATTCTTTAGGAGATGCCCGGGGGCAGGTTGAGAAATCCATTGCGGTTCTCTCATGTTCGTTGTCTGCATCTGCCTCTTTCCGCGGTGCATCTGATCAAGCTTTCAAGAATAAAGTTACAATGGAAACAATGACCAAGAGATTTTAGCTCACCAGATACGAACCCTCTCACATCCCCCTCCATTATTTTTCATGTCTGGATACTACTGTTTAACCAGAAGGTCTTCCTCCGGGTGGAGGGTAGCATACATTCAAAAAAAGACCCGATGATGATGCTGCACTATTACACATAAGCGGTAACCCAGTTCATGCCGCCTTTGTACCTGTGTATAGTTATGAGGGTTCTTTTATGAAGGAACCAACAGAAAAAAGACCCTGGCTATACAGGACAAGTGGTCCACTCTCTTTTTGATTTTTTCGCATTTAATATAAGGAAGCCGAATGGACCACAGCTTCTTTTTCCCTCTCCATTGATTTTTTGTGGTTCAATGACCCCATTTCCTAGGACATACCCTAAGTACTTGACCTTCTGGAACCCCACCTTAGATTTTTTGCATTATAATGGAGTTCAGCCTTCTTAAGGGCCTTAAATATCTTTTGGCAATAGAGTAGATGCTGTTCCCAACTAGGACTATAGATCACTAGATCGTCCAAGTAGGCAGAAGAGTAGTCTTGGTGTCCCTGGAGAACTGTGTTCATGAGTCTCTGATAGGTAGCCGGAGCACCATACAAGCCAAAAGGTAATGTGGTGAATTTTTAGAGAACTGATGGCAAAGACAGTTTTCTCTTGGTCTTGAGGACGTAGGGGAATCTGCCAGTATTCCTTTTTAAGGTCAAGTGTGGTGATATACTGGGCTTCTCCTAGTTTCTCGATTAGTTTGTCAATTCAAGGAAGGGGATAGGAGTCAAACTTCGTGATAGCATTGACTGCTCGGAAGTCAATACAGAAGCAAACTGATCCATCGGGGTTTGGGATGAGGACCACTGGGGAAGACCAGCTGCTGTGGGAGGGTTTGATGACTCACAATTTGAACGTACTGTCTATTTCATCCTGGATGGCCTTTCGACGGGCTGCAGGTATGCAGTAAGGGCGTAGTTTCACTACCTTCGCGGGGGTTGAAGGGATGGAGTGTTCCACTATTGGGATATCTGAAAAAAGGGAGGAAAAAGGGACTAACACCTCCTGTAGGGATGTCTTCTGTTTCACTGATAGAGTCTCATTGATACATAATTGGTTTAGTGTAGAGATGACGGGCCGATTCACAGAATTAACTTAATACAAAATCCTAAACTTACTACTTTTGGTATTCACAGAAGTTAGGATTTTGTCTTAAGTTTGTCTTAAGACAAACTTAAGACAGACTTAAGACAGACTTAAGACAGACTTAAGACAAACTTAAGACAGACTTAAGACAGACTTAAGACAAACTTAAGACAAACTTAAGACTGATTTAAGACAGACTTAAGACAAACTTAAGACAGACTTAAGACAGACTTAAGACAAACTTAAGACAAAATCCTGTCTTAAGTCTGTCTTAAGTCTGTCTTAAGTCTGTCTTAAGTTTGTCTTAAGTTTGTCTTAAGTCTGTCTTAAGTCTGTCTTAAGTCTGTCTTAAGTCTGTCTTAAGTTTGTCTTAAGACAAACTTAAGACAAAATCCTAACTTCTGTGAATACCAATAGTAGTAAGTTTAGGATTTTGTCTTAAGTTAGTTCTGTGAATCGGGCCCGACTTCTTTCTGCTCTGGGGTGATCATATGAGTGTTCTTAGGAGGAGGTCCAAACCCTTTCTTGAGGAGCTTGATGTGAAAAATCTGTGATTTATTGGAACTCAGTTGTAAATGATAAGTGGTCAGTCCTATCTTTTCAATCTCCTCACAGTGGCCCTTCCATTCCACCCTACCTTTAGGTAGGGAGGACGGTAAAAGGACTAAGAACCAGTCGTGTTCGTTAAAGGTGGCACCACTTTTTTCCCTTATCATAAAGAACCTGTGGGCGGATTTGTGCTTTCTCTAGGTTGGCTTGTGAAAACTCTCTTAATTTGTGGATACGTGACCTTAAACCCTGGATATATTAATAAAAGGCTTTGCTGCCATCGGGTTGTTCTCGTTCCCAAGACTACCTTTGTCATCTCTAACAGGGTATGTGGCTGCCTCCAATAGAGTAGTTCAAAGCGGAGCACCCCAGACTACTCTGTTTTTGACATCTGATGACAAAGAGGGTCAAGTGGAGAAGCATATCCCAGTCCCTGCCTTCTACTGTCATCATTTTTGTTTAAGGTTAGTTTGAGCGTGGCATTGTATCTCTCACATAAGCCATCCGTCTGAGGATGATACACTGATGTCTTGATATGGGAGATGCTTAAGGTTTTACAGATCTGACACATTAGTCAGGTGACAAATGGGGTGCCTTGGTCGGTCATAATTTATTGTGGGAACCCTACATGCGAAAACAGCTCCAGTAGTTTTCACTGATATTTGAGGTGGTAGGAGCCCGTAGGGGAAATGCTTCCAGATTTTGGGTGGCATAATCCACGTTCACCAAGGCATATTGATTTCCTCTCTTGATTTTTTGGAAGAGGTCCAATCAGGTCCATCCCTACCCTTTCGCAAGGTTTCTCGATTATTGGAAGGGGTTGCAGTGTGACTGCAGGGGGTCTGTAAGGGTCCTTTTTCTGACTTATTTCACACTCTTGGCAATATTTGGTTATCTCTGCATATATGCCTGGCCAATAAAAGTGGTCTAGAAAGGTTTGACTGGTTTTCTGTGCCCTGCTGTGTCCAGCCAATAAGTGGAAATGTGCAATGAAGGGTACTTGTTCTCGAAAAGTAAAAGTCTAGGGTATCAATAGTTGAGGAGGGGCAGAGGGTTTCGCTATCCTATATTGTGGGCCCTATTCTACAGCAAAAATGGGTTAGGAAAGATTGAAAGAGGAGGGGTTTGTTGCTTGTTGGCATGCAGTCTGGAGAGTGGGGTCATGGACTTGGGCATACTAAAGTTTTTGTCACTAAGCCATGGAGCCTCCGTCAGGAGAATATGGGTCTCAGAGGACTTTTCCTGGGAAGTTGCTATTCCCCTTTTGAGAAGCTCTAAGAACTCAGGGTTATCTAGACCTAGTATTAATTTCTCTGGTAGGGTAGGTGACTTGCATTTTCTTCCCACTCGGTAATTGTACAGGTATCAACGTCACCGGATAAGTTTTGACGTCCCCATGTACACATCTAATGGGTACCTGTTGGTTCTCGAGGACCTGTTCTCTATTCACTTGGGCTCTTTGTATATCCGATTGGCAAGAACCTGAATCTAATAGGGATTTTCCCAGACCCCCATTTAACACTAAACTTGCTTAAAAACAGGATCGTAGTTCTTCTGTATATAGAACTGTCTTGGGAAGATAGCTGCATCCATAGCTTCCTCACTGGTCTTCTTGTGAGGACAGAATCGTGTTATGTCTCCCCAGTCAAAGCACTGGGGTCCTCTTGATGGGACCGGTTCGGGTTTAGGGAGATGTAGCTTTGCAGAATCGACTGCAGGTTTGTTGTATTTTTTGGGGGGTTTCCTGAGGTGGGACGTGCACCCATATCATTTTCCCAGGGGAGGAGTCTGGGTTGGACCCTGGAGTATGTGGTTGTCATCTCTTTGAGCTGTTCGACAGTGAGCCCAGTATGCTGTCTTAGCCACCATTGGGTTGAGAAGGGTAGAGCTTTCATGTACTGTTCCACGTATATGAAGGACATGATTTCCTCTTTGGTTCTTTCTTGTGGTTTTAACCACTGATTGGCTGCTGTTTTCAGTTTAAAGAACATGGTTTTTTTTAGTGTCCCTCAGGGATCCCCTTACTTTCCTAAACCGCACTTGGTAAGCTTTGGAGTCCATATCTAAATGGTCCAATATTATCTCTTCAATCTCATCCTTATAAGGGGTGTTTCCTGAAGGGTTGTCGACTTGATAGGCAGCCTGGGCTTCCCCTGTTGTTAAGGGTACCAAAAAGAAAGGCCACTTCTGTTTGGGCCAGCCTGAAGCCCTGGCAGCTCTCTTGAAGTATAACAGAAAAGCGTTGGGATCGTCTCCTGGAGAGTATTTCTGTGATACCCAATCTGATTTTTCTGTCGAACAGGTATGGGTGATGCTACCTGATCCTGGTCTTTGATGACCTTGTGGATGCATTCCAGTTGCTGGGCAACGGTATCCTTGAATAAGTCACGATCTGCCTGGGATGATGCCATTTGTTGCTCCAAGGCCCATTCATGTTTCCCCTGTCCCCTGATTAACTGCTGTATTAAGCTCTCCATATTCCTTTTCTATGGGGAGCATGCCCTCATTCTACACCACTTGTGGCACTTGAAGGACGACAATGAGAGATAATATGGCTGAACAACACTTGTTCCATCTAAAATATATAGATACTGTCTTGTCCCCAAAATCTTCGGTCCCAGGAGGCTCTTGGATTCTTCTCTTCCCAGTCACTGGAAATTTGTAAGGAGATGTCCCTCAAAAAACTAAAAAATAAAGAGATTGTTTTAGTAAAAGGTGCTGTTCAATGTGGCTTATTAAGGGGAGTAGGTGTGAGGGGGTTCAGAGAAGCACCTGGTTGCACCACCACCAGTGTCACGCTTATATGAGGACTGTGGACTGAACAATATTAGCAGCTTTCCCGCAGTGCCATCCTTCAGCCCCTCCCTTCCGTTGTGGCGTATATCTCAGTGTCTGAGCTACATTTAGAAAATAGCCAGCGGAAACGTCCACCTACCTCGCTGAGCCATGCTCTTCCAGGAATGCGGCTGGAATCCTCGTTTTGCCGGAATGGGTCCGGTTCCCTTCTTGTTGCTTCTTAATGGCTTCTGGATTCATCATTCGCCTTTGGGATCTTCTCTGTTAGTTCCACGATGGCGATATTCGTTGCTGTCACACTTTGGGACCTGGTTAAATGCTGTTCCTCGACGACTCTTGTGTTTTCTTCCAGGTTTGTTCGTTCTCTGTGATGAGGCAGACTGGATATGAGGCCTCCTACCACTCCTTCAGGAGTTCCGATTGAGTCATGTGATACTGTCACGTGGGTTGCTACAGCCTCAAGGAACTTGAGGTTTTTAAAGGAATTGTCAACTTCGTTCATAACGGTATTTATGGGAGACTGGAAACAGAGGACAGGAGAGATGTAAGGGTGAAATACCTCTTCACTTTCTTCCTTTCTCCCGAGCCAATCAGATAAGTTGTGGCACAAATGTAATGTTATTCTAAAATGTGTTGATGCGAGGTCTGCCCACGGATGTACTAGCAAACCTAGATGGAGTAGAGGGGATAGAGGCTAAACCGTGTCCGGAAATACAAGATCATATAATACATTATTTCAAGCAAAAGAAAGAAAAGGACAAGAAAAGGACAGAGCAGGCAGAAAGGGATACAGCTAAACTTTAAAAATCCAGTACAGAAGGGGCACTCGCAACAGCACCGTAGATGGCTGTTACTGCGCCAGTGCGGGTGCAGGCACCAGGAGGGCAACCAGTGAGTAACACAGGGAACAAACAATGAGGTTTTTCAAAAGGCCTAGGGCTAGTTAAAGGAAGAATACAAGGAGGATTCAGAGTATGAGTACAGAGTTATTATTTTTATAATATGTGGTGACATTGCAAGAGAATGAGGGCGAGAAGGAAGGATGAGCGAGCGCAAGGATAGTTGACTCCACTGGGGCAGATGGGGCCACATCAGGTGCAATGGGGTCCCCAAAAGAAAGTGATACAGGTACCCCAGCAAGTCCCTTAGTTTCAGTGGACAGCACAATAGGGGCAGATGTCATAGAATGTACCCCAGGTTGTTAGAGACACAACAGGAGGGCCCACACAGATGCAGTTGGGAGGAGTGACGGTGCAAGGATGTAATCCCTTCACTGTCCAATTGTCTGGAGGGACGCAAATCAACAGTTATACACAATGAGAGATCCCACAGACAACCATTGTGTGTCCAATACCATCAGAGACCCACAGATCAGATAACGAACCCACTTGTAGCCATAGAAGGTTGCCGCTATAGTTTTTTAATTGATACTCATGCCACTAAATCTTGTATAAAGGAAGGAACACGACCACTTTCTAACAATCAATGGACACGCAGGGTTTTTCTGGGGCTGTTAGGAGGGTTCCTTTTACTGAGTCAGAGAGCATGACAGTAGGAGACACACAACTAGAAGGGCCATTATTATATCCCCCTGAGGCACCAGTCAATATTCTTGGAAGAGATCTGGTGAGTAAGCTAAATGTGACCATCTCTTTTTTGTAAGATGGGTCAATGGTATGTTACACACCGGGTATTACATTAGGCACGATGTTGTCACTCATAGCTCAAGAGGATTTGGGACAACAAGTCAGAGCAATTCCAGTGGACACAGAAGCTTTTTTGGTGGTATATATGTTTTGAGAGCCCATACACCAGTACTATTGGGGAAGACAGAGCAGATACATAAAGAGCTATTGTTCAGACCTGAGAAGCCTGTTTATCCTATAGAAGAATGACATGGTGTTTGAAGTAATGGCCCTTGAAATAAGGACTTGGCCTACATTTTGAAAAAGCTACTCAGGGGGAGTGCCCAAATTTGAAAGGTCCAACAAATGGTTTGACCACACGCATAGACATGCTAGGAGTGCTCTATCTGATGCCCTGAGAAGTGAAAATAGACCGCACATTGTCATGGCTAGGAGGGAGTATGCTAGCACTATTAAAAAAGGAAAGCTGCTTGGGAAGAGGAAGGAAAATGTATTGTCAGCTGCAAGGGCAAAATATAATAAACTCTTTTGGCAGTTGGTATCCAAAAAGAGGTGATCGGATGCTGCAAGGCCAGACTGCCACATTCCCCCTCAGGAATGGATCACCTACTTTAGGGGTCTTTACCAGACAAGCACCCCAGTAGTTGATAATGCTCCAGGTGCACTGCCAGTCCCAGTAATAAATAGGGGGGATCATTGTGAGGAATTCACACTCGAATGGGGTTATGAGTTCGAACCTTACTTAGATATGGTCACAAATCCATTGGCAAAAGCACTTTTTAACAAGCTCAGGGTGGGTACACTACCATTAGCTCCCTTCGCTTGCCACTGGAAGAAGGGGTCAGGTATATCAACTAAGTGCCCCATGGGATGTGGGGCCATTGAGTCCATTGAACATGTTTTATTTTTGTGTGTGGCGTCCAAAAAGTAATGGAACATTGGATAGTGCCATTATGTAGAATGTTGGGCCTCAATGACAGTACCATCACGCTCAGAACATGTATCACAGACATGAGTGGACCAGTTGTCTTTTCTATTTGCAAACTTCTGACAGCCATATGGTTTTTGAGGACAAAGATAATTAACTAGGGAAATAGATTTTTATGGATATCATAAATTTCATATTTGTTTACATTTCTTGTCAACAGGTTTGCAAAACTGTTTTATTACCTTTTAACTTATAGTTTTCATATGTATGCACATGAGCACTGGTATTTTATATTGTTACTCGTGTATGGTCTTTTAAGACTAGAAACAAAGTATATAATGAATATATCCGTTAGATAGAGATTACTCAGGATTTGGCAATTTTTGAAAGCGCAACTAATTCACCTTTGTGGCACTTAATGCACTTTAAGTTTTCTTGCACATTTTATACATAGCCCTGGCGCCATTTTCCTCATCCCTTTATTAAAGGATGGCACACTTAAGCAACGTAGGTCTATGTTAACTTATTTTATGGTGTTATCAATACCATTTGTATTATACTCATTGGCCAGACTCTTAACTGCTGCGGTTAACATTCGCAAATGTCATAATTTTCAAGGGGTTTTCTCATAATCATAATGCGACTTTATTCGATCTTTTTAAAACAAATCATAAAAGCACAAGTTCATCCAAAATATTACATAACAGGTATTATAACAATATATACAAAAAATTTAAAAAGAAGGACCAGTATGTCGAATTAGCCATGTACATAGTAAAACAAGCATCATAAAAATCAGTTAAGAACCCTAAAAATCTCTTAATGACACTTAGGCCCATGTTGCATAAATCAATCCAGTTCCATCCTTATTGCTGCTCATTTAGACAAAGTTTCCCACATTTTCCTCTCTCTCATGCAAGCCCACAGAAATGAAGAGAGGGAAAAACATACAAACGGATCTGTGAGACATCCTTTAGAAAATACAGAGCCACCCTACGTTGTGTAAATTTGTGGTACCTCAGAATTGGGAGAATAAATGCTTTTCTTTCATCAATGTAGAACTTACAGAATAGTGTTAAATAGAGGTCTGACTGAGAAGAATGGTTATTACATGAGCAAGGTGACAAATCTGAGAGTAGAGGGGGATGTTCTCAAGAACGTGTAATAAACATCGCAAAATTAGCTTAATGCAACTTTGCATATCACAGTCTATGTGGGAAAACAATGCCGTGTTAACGTAGTAGTCTCAACCCGGTGGCACCATGCGATAGTCCCAGGATAACACGTCAAATGACCACGTTAAAATCAACGCGACGCCGCAAAAATGCGAAAAACGAACGCAAAAAAAGTTGCGATGAGGCCAATTGCGAAACCAAAATCAGCGATACCCAGCGACAGGCTTGCAATTCCCACGCGTCATGCGAGAAAATGCACTATAAAAGCAGAACAAAAAAAAAGGCAAAAAAAAATCAACTGCATAGCCCCATGGATGCACCCGGACTGAGTGCCCAGGCCAACGCGAACCCCACAAGCCCCACAGACCACCAGCAAGGAACCCCGGGGTCGGGGAAGGCCAAGGAGAAGAGGAAAAGGAAGACGGGGCTCAGTTCGCAGGAAAACCAGATCGTCGTCACGAAGGTGACACAACACTAACAACAACTGTCCGTCACCTCCACCGTGTCATTGGCAACACAGATGGAAAAATGGCATTCCATCGTGAATGCAGTCGGAGTGTCGAGGAGGTCAAGATGCGCTGGCATGATGTGAAAAGCCAAACCAAGCAGAACCCGCTGCCAACAGGAAGGCAGCAACGGCAACTGAAGGTGGGAGTTCTGCACCACAGGAGGAGCTGAAGCAAATGGCCACAGTCATCAGTGTGGAGACGGTGCAAGGAGTCGGGAGTCTAGACACAGGCCGACATGACCTGACACAACATCAACAGGGTGAGTAACGACCAGGGACTGGGAGAACGGGGTGACGGGCACAAAGGCACACATGCACAACAACGTGTAGCACACCGCCCACCCACAATGACCCTGGATCATGTCCCTCATCCTTGTGGTACACTGCAGCACACATACAAACATCACGTAGGTCCCTGTCCACCATGTGCCCAAAGGGGTCCCACCCCACACATCACCAATTCCACAACACACACATGCACCTGTGTGAAACACAGAAAAGATGCGGATGTGTGAGCTACACTGACAATGCAAGTGACACTACATGACGAGCAGCATGGCTGGAGTCCAATCACCATGACATTGTGCACGCCACGAGACTAAGGTGGCTGAGTGTGGACCACATCCGGAAAGGAGCAGGTCACACTCTGACTCATCCATGTGCACAACCACTGACGTCAACAATACATCTGCAGACAAACAATGCACAAGAGTACAAAAACCGTCCAAGAGCACAAATGACCCAAGTCGCCAACATCACAGCACCTTAAAAGCACAAAAGTCAAAGGCACACCACCTACAAGGGATAAGGGGCAGCAAAATTACAGCTGCAGGGGCGACTCTCCCACAATGCAGCACACACACATAGCAATGACAGCACATCCACATTGACGACAATGTGGTACTCAGTGCAACACTTACAGTGCAGAACAGAGGACACAACTGGGTCCACTTGTGCGTAGAAAATGGCGAATCACATCTGACATAGCAGGAAACTGTGAAAAGAAAATTTACGTGTACAACCTCACATACGTCATGTAGTCCAAATGTCCACTGTCCCGCATCAAATAGTCAGCTCCTCCCAAACAGTCACAATGTACATTGTCATGCAGTCCGCATGTAAACTTGAACAATGCTTCAACATACATGCCAACACAATGTCAATAAGCATCTCCCCTTCACATTGCAGAGGGACAACAAAACACCTCCAGCAGACCAGACCGGACAACTCGACAGTGATGCTGAAGAGGACCCCCACACTTTCAACACCGACGCCCTACAGCAGTTCATGGACATCTTAGGCAATCGACCTCCAGGAGCAGGGCAGCCCAGCTGCATTGAGGATACCCCACCCCCTGCACAGACCACACAGCTGGACGCACCCACCACTACGTCTGGCTCCCAGCATCCCACCAAAGCACACATCACATTCCACGGCCAAGTGTCAGAAAGCCAGAAGGGGGTGGCCAAACAGATGCGGGGGGTGTTCGACCTCATGGAAGTCAAATTAGATCACGTACGTGGGTGTCTAAGTCCCATCAGGGACCACTTACACTCCCCAACGGAGACCCACACTGTGACAGAGACACGTGCCTATGCACATTTCCAATACTGAACCACACCCAGAGCCATGGGATAATCATCCACACCCCCACGCTGGACTGGCGTACGCTGGCCCAGTTCACCCCTCTTACATATTGAGTGGGGGATGACAAAGCTACATGTGCAAGGTCTCACCCGCTGCCTGCGATGACATGGCTGCATCCGCTGTACATGGCACAATGTACTGTTGCACTTGCTGGAGTGGGAATAGTAAATTATTCCCCTCCGCTATCCCACACTTTCCCTACTGTTGCACTCCTTGGAGTTGGAATAGTAATTTTTACCCCTATGCTATCCAACACATTCCCTACTGTTGCTGTCGCTGGAGTGGAGATAGTAATATTTATGTCTCCGCTATCCAATACTTTCCCTACTGGTGCACTTGATGGAGTGGGAATAGTAATGTTTTCCCTTCTGCTATCCAACTCTTTCCCTACTGTTGCATTCAGTCAATGGAGTGGGAATAGTAAATTATTCTCCTTCGCTATCCAACACTTTCCATACTGTTGCACTCGCTGGAGTGGGAATAGTAATATATTCACCTCCTCCATCAAACACTTTCCCTACTGTTCCACTTAATGTTGTGTAAAATGTAGATTTACAAATTAATTAATATTTTAATATTTTAATTTATAATACATATTTTTTTATTTGTATTTTTATGTTACAGGCTTTTGTATGTATATATATATATGTATTTATAATTTGTAATATATTTCTAACATTTTATAATTTATTAAAATAATTATGTATTAATTATTATTAAGTAAATATATATATTACATTTTATATATGTATGTTTAATTTATTTTTACGTTACATTTATTACCTATAATTGTTAACATTTTCTAATAATTAAAAAAAAAATTACGTTATATGTATTATTTAATTTATTTTACATTATTTTTTATACATTTAAAAAAACGATATTTTGTACTTCGATATATTTAACAACTATATATATTTTTTTATATTTTAGTACTTACCATTATGAAGATAGGATGTTGATATTTTTGACATTGATATTTATGTCCCGATATTTTGGGAACACAATATTTTGTCACTCGATATTTTGTCAGTGATACCCATTAGAGTATGATAGCATAGCAGTGCAAAACAGTGCCAAAACACGCACAAGACAGTACAATAAGAGAAAGGCATTTGGCAATGGTGCCAGAACAAAGGGACCACAGGATGTGGGACTGATCAAAGAAGCTGAGCCTGTGAATATAGCACTTAAACGAGGTGCAATACTGCCTGTGGTGCACCAGTGTCCCTTATTCAAAGAAGCAGAAGAAGGCATCTTTCCCACAATACAGGTGTTACTTGAGCAGGGGGTATTTTATCAAGGAACCTCACTTTGTAAAACATTGATTTACCTTATCACAAAATCTAACGGTGGGACTTGGAGGATGATTCAAGATTTCCACCCCTGAACAATATAGTGACACCAGAATTTTCGGTGGTACCAGACCAACCAGTCATACTGACAAACATACCTAAAGATGCCACTTACTTTTCAGTGATTGATTTGAATAGTGCATTTTTCTGCATTCCATTATACCCAGGTAGTCGATATTTGACCAGTTTCATGTATAGACAAACTCAATATTGACACATGAGGCTCCCTCAAGGCAATTGGGAGTCCTCAAGTATCTTTAACCGGACAGTGAAAAAGGACTTAGCAAACATAAATTGCAAAAGTACCCCGATACAGTATGTAGATGTGTGCCCAGGGCCTGTGAATCAAATGCTACTAGTGGGCCTGCAGCGCTGGCTGTGCCACCCACACAAGTAGCTTTTTAAAGGTGTCTCAGACCTGCCCCTGCAGTGTCTGTGCGCAGTTTTTAACTGCCATGTCGACTGACAAGTGCACCCACTTGCCAGGCCCTTCCCTTCCCTTTTCTTACATCTAAGTCACACCCAAGGTCGGCCCAAGGCAGCGCCATGGGCAGGGTGCTATGTATTTAAAAGGTAGGACATGTGGTGGTGTACTTTTGCATGTCTTATAGTGAAATACTGTGTATTTCTTTTTCACTGTTGAAAGTCTATCCCTCCCGTAGGTTAACATGGGAGCTGCTTGGTAACACTTTACAAATGTAGCTTGCCAGTGGGAGCTGATAGAAAATGGAGTTTAGTATGCTTTAACTCAAGATTTAAAAATACATCTTTTAGTAAAGATGATTTTTATATTGTGTGTTTGAAAATACCACTTTTAGAAAGTTGGTATTTCTTTGTCTAACCATCCTGTGTGCCTCTGCCTTTTGTGTATTCCCTGTCTGTGTTAAGAGTGACAGGAACAGGGGATGTGCATTCAGACCACAAAGGGGGGGAGTTGGAGTGCGTCCTGGCTTTCCTGGGTGACTCATAGCCAGGCTGAGTAGACCTGGCTTCATTTAGAGTAGTGGGAGGAGTTGTCACTTGCACCTGAATGGACTGTGGCTACCTCACACAAAGGTGAACCTGGCCTGAGCCAGGCTGAAGTGGGTTATGTGTACCAGAGGAACTTTGTTTGTGCCAACTTCAAAGGTATAAATATTAAGGCCCTGATCCCGTAACTTTAGATTACTGCTGTACTAAGGAACCTGCCAGGGAGAAGGGTTGAAAGAGCTGTGAGGAGAGACTACCACTTTGCTGTGTGATTTGCTGGGTTAGCCATCATTTGCTGCTTCTGTCTTGGGCAGGGAAAGGACTGGGCTGTTCTTTCTGTATTCTAAGGGGCCGATTCAGAAAGGTAATCTGAGACAAAAGTTTAACTTTACGACTTTTGGTATTCACACAAGTCATTTATGACTTTTGGTATTCACAGAGGTAATTTATGAGTTGTATCTTTATGTACGCAGTCGGGACAGAATCTCCGCACCCGGGCCGTACTCTCTGCACCGACCATACTCTCTGGCTCGAGCCTTACTCTCCAGCTCAGGCCAGATGACGTGTAATAAATGGGTTGGAATGTAATTTTTATAAAAAGGAACATTAGGAACGTGTGTTAAATGGTAGAGGAGGTCATGAAAAAACAGTTTGGGCAGGGAAAAGGATGTGGCCAGACACTACATCATAACCCAGAAAAGTTTGGCCCTTTCCATCATGGACAATTTACGCTCACCTCAGTGTTTACTGTAGTGTCAACACTACAGTCAACACTAAAAGGTCCATTAGGATGTAGGGCGGAAAAACACCCCGACCGCCATGGAAGCGGAAAACAACCGCCCGCGTGCCCCGTGGGAAAACCGGCGGCCAAATTAACATTAACCGCCAAAATAATCCGACCCCGGCGGTACGAGGCCCAGAATAACCGCCCGTAGCGGTCGGAGATGGCCAAAATCCATCTGCGGCGGTCGGAATCGCGGCGGAAAAACAGCAACCTGTCGCAAGTATAGCGGAGACACCGCCCCGGAAATTAGTATATCCCCGACGGTCCCGCGGTATGTACCGCCATCTCCGACTGCCGCGGTCGCACAATGGGATGAATGGGAGAGCGAGCGGAAGAGCTGAAGCACAGCCACCGCGGCGGACGAACCGTCAAAAATATGGCGGACGAAGCCAAAACCCCACAAGAAGGCCAAAAAGTGAACACAGAAAATTAGACATGCCTCCCAAATACACAAAACACACCCCAATAACACAACCACATGGCAAAATGAAAAATACAAATCCCAGGACTACACACCTGTGAGCAACACCCCAATTGGACACACCCACATAGCTGTGTATTTATTTATTTATTTATTTAACTTGTATGGCGCGGCAGCTACCCAAAAAGGGTTTCCCGGCGCCTGGACGAAACTACTGAAAGGAAAGAATTTATTGGTTGAAGAGCCAAGTTTTAAGGGCACAACGAAAGTGGGAATAGGACGGCTCTCTTCGCAAGGCGAGAGGGATCGAGTTCCAAAGAGAGGGACCCAAGACAGAGAAGGATTTACCTCCCATTCTTGAGAGTTTGAACCGAGGCACATCGAATTTTTCGAGTGAGGAGGAGGGGAGGGGGCGAGTTGGGACATACTGACGTACAAGAATCTGAAGGTAGTCAGGTGCTAGGCCCCACTTGATTTTATGCATAAAAGAAAGGGCTTTGAACTCAACACGCTTGTCAATACGAAGCCAGTGCAGATCCCGAAGATGGGGAGAGATAGAGGTGCATCTAGGAACTCTGCATAGGAGTCGAGCAGCGGAGTTTTGCACAAGTTGCAGCCTACGGGATACCACCTTGTTTGCACCTAGAAACAAAACGTTACCATAGTCCAAGCGAGAAGTAATAAGAGCATGGACTACGGTTTTTTGGGTATCTTTAGGCAGCATCCAAATGATTTTACGCAACCACTTCAGAACAGTGAAACACGTGCCCGACACTTTAATAGCATGATGGTGCATTTTCAAGGAATCATCGATGAAAAATCCCAAGTTACGGACATGGTCAACGAGACGAGGGAGAGTACCTAACTCGTTCGGCCAGTGACGAGCACCCCAAAGATCTTTCTGCTTACCCAGAATAAGTACCTCCATTTTGTTTGCGTTAAGCTTTAGCTTGTTACTGTTCATCCAAGCAGCAATCTGACGTAGGCCCGACTGGAGAACAGAAACAGAGGAGGAAGGATCAGATTTGGAGAGTGAGAAAATAATTTGGGAGTCATCAGCGTAGGTGAATAGGGATAGGCCAGCGTTAACAGCAATGTCTGCCAGAGGTCTAACGTATAGATTAAAAAGCAAAGGACTTAAAATGGTGCCCTGAGGGACTCCAAATGGTGAAGGAAAGATATTAGAGCTGTCCGACGCAGAAAACACTTGAAAGGTGCGATCAGTGAGAAAGGAGGATAGCCAGTCCAGAGCTGAACCACATACACCAAAGGATTCAAGAGTGTTAATTAGGATAGGGTGAGAGATAGTATCAAAAGCAGCGCTCAGATCTAACAAAATGAGCTCTACTGTCTCACCAGAGTCCAATAGGTGGCGCAATCTTTCAGTCACTCCTAAGAGTGTGGTTTCAGTCGAGAAACCAGCACGGAAGCCAGACTGGGAAGAATGAAGGAGATTGTTGGTATCCACAAATTTGACAAGGTGAGTGTGGATGTGTTTTTCTAAAAGCTTAGAAAAGATGGGAATGAGAGCTATAGGACGAAAGTTAGACAGAACTTTAGGGTCGGCATCAGGCTTTTTCAACAAGGGGACCACCATGGAGTGCTTCCAGATTGAAGGAACAATAGAAGATGTAAGGGAGGAATTTAAAACTTCCATAATCACCTGAAGGTGGACGGGATCGAGTTGTTTCATTATGGAAGCCGGTAAAGGGTCATTAGGAGAACCTGATTTAATGGTGCCAAGAGTGGAGATAAAAGTTTCCAGTTTCAAGGGATGCCAACAGGACAGTTTGGGAGAGACATTAAAGTGTTCTTGGCAGGTATCGATCGAAATAGAAGAGGAACTCGTGCAGTTAAGGGGGGAGTTAGCAATTTCAGAGTGGATAAGTTTGATTTTATCGGAAAAGAATTGTGCAAGATCATCACAAGATTGCTTGTTAAGAGGCGGAGGTTTAGCTATGGTCTGAGCGCCAGCCAGATTTTTCACTAAGCTAAACAAAGTCCTAGGGCGATTTGTGGCAGTGTTGATGATGTTACAGGTGTAAGCAGCACGAGCAGATTTACAAAGATCATGATAGATTTTTAGAGAGTTTTTGTAAGCTACTTTCAGATCCGGGGCATAGTTTCGCCGCCATTTCCTTTCTAGTGCTTTGCATTTGGATTTTTCAGTAAACCAAGGCGCAGGCGGATGGTGATAAGTAAATTTTTTCTTAACAGGAGGAAGACATGCTTCAACAGTAAGGGACAACCAATTTTGGAGGGTTTCAGCGGAGACAGGTACCTGCATAGTAACAGGGGGTGTAGTTTCCCTTAGGAGGTAATTCAGAACATTAATATCAACTTTTTTCCAGTCCCTAGTAAAGAACATGGACTGTGGGAGAACTGGAGGAAAAATGTCAGGGGCCTGAATGTGAAATTTCTGTAGAAAGTGATCCGACCAAAAAATAGGTAACGCAGATTCACACACCATAGATGTAACGTTAGAAAAAATAGGATCTAAAAAATGGCCTGCTTTATAAGTGGGGCCAGCATTACAAAGAGCCAGATTCATAGCTAGAAGGTCAGAAATGAGGTGGGAACAAGGAACATTGGCAGTATCTTCCAAATGGAGATTCAAATCACCAAGTAGTGAGAAATTGGAGGAGGTCAGAAGGAGAGGGGAGACCACACCGGGCAAAGATGCCGACCACAGTGAAGAGGAGCCAGGAGGTCGGTAGAGCAAGAGGCCAGAAAAAGAAAAAATAGGAGTAAGTATAAGTGTAAAACGTGCGGCTTCACAATTGGGAAGATTGATGGATTCTAAAATGCATTGAAAAGCATGTTTATAGATGACAGCAATTCCCCCGCCCGGCCCAGTGGTTCGGTCCAATCTGGCGATGGCGTAATTGGACGGTAAAGCAGTAGCTATATCTGGGCCAGAATTGTTATGGAGCCAAGTCTCGGTTAGAAAAAAAGCATCTGGGGAATCTTCCAAAAGGAGATCAAAAATTAAGCTTTTATGCTTGGGAAGAGAACGACAATTCAAGCTTAAAAAACGAAACTTAGGAACAGTATTATCGGAAATCATGGCTGTATGGTCATTAGACTCCAAGGAGTGGGACAAGGAGAAAGAGTAGTGAGCCCCCGAGCAGGAGAGGGAGGGAGGATTGTCAACAGCAAAAGGAACACAGTCAGTAGAACAGATCGGTCGTAAAGCAAGAAGTTGTGACGAAGAGTAAACTAGTCTGGGGGATACAGAAGAGGACAGAGGGGCAGGGGTTCTGGCCCCTGGCCCCGGTCTGCTGCGGACGGGCGCAGACGGGCTTGCCTTCGGCGCGCCGCCGGCGCGCCCGCTGCGAGCGTCCGCTGCGCGGGTTGATAAAGCCTGTTAAGGATCACGTGTCAGCATAGACAGTGGAAACCCCGCCTCCCCGCAATGGACCAATCAAGGTTCTTCCGCTATCTCCCTCCACAACAAACGGGATAGCCCGTGGTGGAACGGGGAGTGGGCGGGTCAAGAGGTTAGCGATTGAAGTTGTGTGCAAAAAAGCAGTTTAAACAAAGTAGCAGCAAAACAGTCTAAAAACACGGTATAAGCATTTCATAAAAAACAGTGTGAGAGTTAAAATATCGAGCTATACATAAGCAGGGCACTACCTTTACAGCGCGCGTCCGCTGCGCGGGTCGACAGACAGTACTGATAAAGCCTGTTAAGGATCACGTGTCAGCATAGACAGTGGAGCCCCGCCTCCCCGCAATGGACCAATCAAGGTTCTTCCGCTATCTCCCTCCACAACAAACGGGATAGCCCGTGGTGGAACGGGGAGTGGGCGGGTCAAGAGGTTAGCGATTGAAGTTGTGTGCAAAAAAGCAGTTTAAATAAAGTAGCAGCAAAACAGTCTAAAAACACGGTATAAGCATTTCATAAAAAACAGTGTGAGAGTTAAAATATCGAGCTATACATAAGCAGGGCGCTACCTTTACAGCACGCGTCCGCTGCGCGGGTCGACAGGCAGTGCTGATAAAGCCTGTTAAGGATCACGTGTCAGCATAGACAGTGGATCCCCGCCTCCCCGCAATGGACCAATCAAGGTTCTTCCGCTATCTCCCTCCACAACAAACGGGATAGCCCGTGGTGGAACGAGGAGTGGGCGGGTCAAGAGGTTAGCCATTGAAGTTGTGTGCAAAAAAGCAGTTTAAACAAAGTAGCGGCAAAACAGTCTAAAAACACGGTATAAGCATTTCATAAAAAACAGTGTGAGAGTTAAAATATCGAGCTATACATAAGCAGGGCGCTACCTTTACAGCGCGCTTGTATAAAACCAGCCCCTTCACTGACCACAATCCCTTGCAAAACTCCAGGAGATAAGGGACACATACCCCAGCTGACAGGAGAGGCAAATGGCACAACATCACCAGCCACACCACACACAGCACCACCACCACCTCCAAACCAGCACAACTAACCCCCTGCAAAACACACACCATACACAGCACAACCACAGCCACCACTCACACCCATGCACCCACAATCACTTTGTACACCACACACCATGGCCACACAGAAAATGCCCAAATTCACTGAGAGTGAGTTGAAGGTCATGGTAGATGAGATAGTCAGAGTGGAACCACAGCTTTTTGGTACGCTGGTCCAACAGACACCATTAGCCACAAGGACACAAATGTGGGCTAGGATAGTTCAAAGGATCAATGCAGTAGGGACCACCCCAAGATCAAATAATGCTAAATGCTGAAGTAGCACTTAGGAAGAGTTGTAGTCTGTACAACCTGCCTCGGTTGCGGCTGCAGTTTAACATCATGAAAGACAAGCATTGGCATAGCCAATAGGTCTCGCATTTGGGACCTTATAAGTGTTTAGCCATGCAACAGTTGCATAACTAAATACATATAAGGTCCCAAAAGCGAGACCTATTGGCTTTGCAAAGCGGCCGTGCGGCCTCATGATCAAATATCAAAGCGGCCGTGCGGCCGCTAAAGTGAAAGTAATCGTGGTAAAGCGCGGCGCGCGCGCCCGCGCACATGCACTGTAGCTCCAGGCTGGCCTGGTAGCACTTTTTGCAGCCCTCTCAATAAGTCTCGCCAGACCAGCGCATGCGCTGGGTCAGACGAGACCTAAAAAAGGAGATCATGAAGCGGTGGCATGATCTGAAGAGGGTGGTCAAGGAGAGGAGGAGCAAGAACCGTGAGCTGGCTCAGAGGACTGGCGGTGGCCCTCCCATTCCACAAAAACCATTCACACAATGGGAGGAGAAGGTGCTTGCCATACTGCATCCAGAGAGTCTCACAGGAGTAGCTGGGGGAGTGGAGGCTGGTAAGTACAAACAAATGACTACCGCCACTCTGCTATGTACTGCCTTCCACAACTACAAAGCTACACCACCTAGGACACACACCATCCATCTGCACCACACACTCACAAAAACATGGCTCACAGATCCAATATTCACCCACTCCCATTCACCCCAAACATAGCTAACAACATAACCATGGGGGCATGTATACAGGCAGACAGCACTACAACAACCACCAGGTCCCCTGGCCAACACCTGAGCAGGATGGATCCCTCCCCCACCCCACCCAGGAGCAGTTGGAAGCCATTGCAGTACAACAAACAAACTTACAGGTAGGTAGCCAACTTCATAATGAGGGTGTTTGTGTCTGGGAGGGCTGCACCACTACTCCCACCATGCCCCCTGTCCCACAGCCTAGCAAGATGGATCCCTACCACCACCCCACCCAGAAGCATGTGTCAGCCATTACACAACCCTTATCAAACTTACAGGTAGGTATCGATCTTCCCTGGGAGGGTGTTTGTGGCTGGGAGTTCTGCACTACTTCTCCCAACATTCCCAGTGTCCCACACCTCAGCAGGATAGAGCCCTCCGCCACCCCCCAGGAGCAGTTGGATGCCATTGCAGTACACCAAACAAACTTAAAGGTAGGTAGCCATCTTCACAATTAGGGTGTTTGTGTCAGGGAGGGCTGCCCTACTACTCCCACCATGCCCCCTGTCCCACACCTCAGCAGGATGGATCCCTCCCCCACCCTACCCAGGAGAAGTTGGAAGCCATTGCAGTACAACAAACAAGCGTACAGGTAAGTAGCCATCTTCACAATGAGGGTGTCTGGGGGTGAGGGGCCTGCACCACTACTCCCACCATGCCCCCTGTCCCACAGCCTAGCAAGATGGATCCCTCCCACCACCCCACCCAGAAGCATGTGTCAGCCATTACACAACCCTCATCAAACTTACATGTAGGTAGCCATCTTCCCTGGGAGGGGGTTTGTGGCTGGGAGTGCTGCACTACTACACCCAACATTGTCTGTGTCCCACACCTCAGCAGGATGGAGCCCTTCCCCACCCCACCCAGGAGCAGTTCGAAGCCTTTGCCCTGGCCACTGGCCTTGCTGTTTTGCCCTTGCCTGTGCAGCTTCTCATGGACATACTCTTCATCTGCCCTGGCCACTGACCTTGTTGTTCACTACTGTTTTGTCCTTGCCTGTGCAGCTTCTCATGGACATGCTCTGCATTTTGTGCCTTACTCTTCTCTTCTCATGGTGCCTATCTGTGCAATTTGTGAATAAAACAGTTGCTCCAGTTGTCTATTTTGTCAGTGTCATTACTGAATAAAGTTATTTTGCTGTGTGTAAATGGTTTACTGTGCCACATGGTCTGTGTGGCACTTCAACATGTTCAATGTTTGGGCTCACTTGCTCTCTTTTTTTCAGGGGTGACAGGGTCTTCAGTTCTTCTTGGACCAGATACTTGTGGTGGCAATGGTGTCAATTCCGAATGTTTAGCAGTAGTCATTTACTTGATTAGTTCATGTTGGCTCTATTGTACACATGTCAGGTTGGGTGGCACTGCCAGCACAGGGTGGGTTTCTGCACACAGTATTGCAGGCAGTCTGTCCAGGGTCATCATGTGTGTGTTCTTCCTATATGTGTGCCCAGTGGTGTATGTGTGTGGTCATTTTGTGATGGCCAGTTATCCTAGTCCCATGGCTTACTTCCCATGAGTGCTCTTGGATGGCCAGGTATTGTGCAGTGTGAAGGGGGTGAGTTTGTGGGGAGTGCTGATGTCTGCATGCCTCTGCAATGTCAACTACACACATGTGTCACCCAGGAGGTGTGTGCCTGTTGTTTTGATTGTTCATCCCTGTGGATGTGGTTGTGTGCCCATGAGTGAGATTTATGTTGTGCACTGTGCAGTGTGTTGGTGTGTCCTTGCAGTTCTGTCTGACTCCTACTTATTGTTTTTGACACTTGTGAGTATACAGAGAGTGTTACTGGCAAGTCAGTGTTGTGTTTTGTTGCACATCCATGTGTCTTGCTGCTGTTTGTGGGGTCTGTGCAGACCTGCTGAACCACACTGCCATTATGGTTGTGTTTTCTCATGCATTGCTGTCACATGGTGCCTTCTTGCCTCCATTGTGGCATGTTGTGTGTGTTGTCATGCCCTCTCCTATATGTGCATTCAGCTGCATACCCATTGTGGGTCTGCACTCCCTCTCTTTGTGTAAGGTACACTCCTGCCATGTCCCCTACTGACATGCAGTGCACTTTACTTTGGTGTGAACTGTCCCCTTGGTTTATATGTGTGTGTGCCTCACCATGACTTCATTTGTGTCGCTGTGCTTTGTGGTGCAGTTCTTTATCCGGGCTCAATTTGTCACTCAGTGCATTTCCCCAATGGGTCTTGTGTGATTTTCTGGTGCTGTTTGTCAGTCATGGTGGCTGTTATGTATTTCAACTGTGTGTGCTGCCCAGTCCTGTGGTCAAGTTGTTTCCACCTTTGTGTCCCAGACTTGTGCATCTATTGGGTGTTGTGTTGGATGTATGTGTTGTTTGTGTTATTGCTTCCTGGGTGTGCTGTTGTCTTTATGCTGTGCTGTATGGTGTTGTGTGGGTTGCTGTTCTGTCACTGATGTCTGTGTGTGTCTGGTATGCTTGGTGTGCACACACAGCTTGTTGTGCTTGCTGTGCTGTGTGTATGTTGCCTTGAGATTGCCTGTTTTGCATCCCCTGATGTTGTGCTATGTTTGCTATGTGATTGTTCTACCTGTGCATCTGTTGTTTGTTTCCTGTGCCTGTGCTGTTCTGTGAGGGTGCACTTCTTATGTGTGCTGTGGAATGTTATCTGTGCATTGTTCCTGAGTGATGAGGTTGTGCACTGCTGTTGTGTCTGTGCTCTCATTGCATTTCCCCAGTTTAGCTGCACAGGGCATGTCTGTTGTTGTTGAGGCTCTGTGTGTGTTTCAGTTGGGTTATGTGTTTGTCTGTTGTATTTGTTTCCACATTTGTGATGGCATCCCTGTGTGTGTGTGTGTGTGTGTGTGTGATGTATGTGGCTGAGCCCAGGGTGTGTGGTTGTTTGTGTGTGTATTGCCTGTCAAGTATTGCCAGCCTTCAGTGTGTTTGGCACTCGTGTTGTGTACTGCTGGTGTGAGGGGGGTATGTGTGTAGATTCTTACTGGTGTTTGTCAGTCCTGAGGTGTGTAGATGGTCCCTGTGTGTAGTGCTGCTTGTGTACTCCTGTGAAGTAGTTGTATGGATGTGTGGCTGTTCCCAGTTTGACTTCAGGGCCTTCCTTTCATCCTTGTGCCTATACATGGTTTGCCTTGCTGTCTCCCCGTGTGGTTGTACTGAGCTGTCTGGGGTTTGATTTCACTGACTGTGCCAGCCATGTGTGCTTTGATGGTGTGAGGGTGTTGTTCTCTGTTCCTTGTGTTGATGTGATGTACACATGCGTGTTGTGTGTCTCCATGGCCTTCCATTTGTGTGCAGCCCACTTTGGTTTCCCTACTTGTTGTGCTCCATTGCTGTTGGCATGTGGGGGGTGTATGTGTGTCAGTCTGTGATATGTATGTGTGACTGTGCAGGCTGTGTGTCCATTTGGATGTTGATTCCTTGTGTGTGTTCATTTGTTGCTTGTCCTCATTGCTTTTTCCCTGAGTGTGGTGTTGTTTGTGTTTCCCTGGCCCTGTGCTCCTGTGCTGTGTGTTGTGTGTTCCTATGCAGCCACTCCTGCATTGTGTGTCTCCATTATTGTTTGTTGTGTGGTGCAGGGTATGTATTGCCCTGGCTTGTTGTTGTGCATGGGGTGCACATGGCATGTGCCTTCATGGGTTGTGCTAGTGTGTGGGTGTGGCCCTGTGGTCTTTGTGCCCTGCCCATGGCTGGCACTGGCCCTGCCTTCTGCATTGTGCATGTATTTGCTTGTGTTCGCCGCTGCGATGACGTGACTGAGACATTGCTGCATGGTGGCGGTATCTGTGTGTCCAGGATGCAGGGGGGTGCATTTGTGGCAGGTGGGTGATGTGTGGGTGCCCATGGGGATGTGTCCCTATCCCCCCTAGGGTATCTGATGTGGATTTGGACCCTGTGTCAGGCCGTGGGTTGTGTGTTGTGTGTTGTGTTATGGCGTACCTGCGGCGGCGTCCGCGGCGGTTCATGAGTTCCTGGTGATGTAGCAGGTACAGCACCGGAAAGACGTGTAGAGCTGGGTCCATTGCGGTCATGTCCGGGTGGTGTGGACCGGGATTCTGGTTTAGCGCTCCGCTGTCGAGTTTCCGCCGTCTCTGGTTGGGCGGTGTCTCCGCTGCGGTTCGTCTGCTTGCTTGAGTCATCCTAATTTGTGGACCGGGGCGGACGTCATTCCGCACGGCGGATGGTCTCCATTGGCTCCCACCGCCACGGTGATGGGTGCACTTTGATGGCGGTGCGCGTCGCACCGCGGCGGTCGGGAATTGGCCTATGTTTGACCATACTAATATGGCGGCTGTGATGTCCACTGCTAGCAGGTAGAAAAAGGCATTTTACCGCACACCGCCATCGCGGCGGTGGTCCCACCGCCCTACATCCTAATGGACCCCTAAGAGCGCTCCCCTTAAGGGCCGATTCCAGCCGCAAAACGAACCAACCGACACGGACCCAGACCGAATACCGACTGACACGGACCAGCGCCGTACGACCCGTGCAGTACGATGCAACGCAAGTGAATTACAACTGACACGTATGGAATACAAGCCGTACGACTGAGCCGTAGGGAAAATAGTGATCCGGCTGGAAAACCGATGCGATTTTCACTGACCAACACGAACCCGGAATGAACCCGACCGACCCGTACCCGCGATGTCCGATCTGCGCAGTACGATGCAATGCGTGTAAAACCAGACCGACTCGCACAGAGACCAAGCCGCATGACCGACATGCACAAACAATCGGACACACAAGCAATAGAGACCGCCGCGACCGCTGCGTACCAAACACAGAAGATAGGCAGCGTGAACGAGGCGGAGAAGCCCGCACAAGACAACAGCAGCATCCATTTCCGTCACATGAACGTCTCCTTCATGCCTACAAAACCCAAAGGAAAAAAGACAAAAAAAGGACCAAACAAGCAATGACAAAGCCAATAAATACCAAAGAAAAAAACATAGGACAAAGAGACACACCCACAACTCCAACTATATAAAGGACTACAATCACTACCATCACCCCTTGCAAACGGGAGACATAGCCAGCAGCAAACAACATTATCCAGCAACCACAGACACACTCACAACTCACTCATCACACAACTCACACACCATCAGCACCTCATACCAAAGCACACACACATACACCCAGCAAAACCAACACCAAACCACCCTCTCTTGCACCCTCACACACAAATCCCTCACCACCACCATCACCGTGCCCTCAAAGAAGAATCCAAAGATCACAGATAGTGAGTTAGAAGTGCTGGTAGACGAGATCATCAGAGTAGAGCCACATTTGTTTGGGACATTGGTCCAAAGGACCCCCATCTCACAGAAAACCAAGATGTGGGCGAGGATTGTGGACAAGGTGAACGCTCAAGCACCCGCAAGGTGCACAAAGGACGATATCCAGAACAGGTGGTATGACCTGCGCAGGAGGGTCAAGAAACTCATCGAAAAAGATCACGCCCTGAGTCAGTGCACCGGCGGTGGCCCTCCTGCCAAACCAGTCTACTTCAGGACCTGGGAGAAGGTGCGGGACATCCTACCACCAGAGAGCGTCCATGGCCTAATAGACATCCCAGAGCCTGGTGAGTACACAAACAACATACCCAAGATTGTGTGGCAAGGGGACAGTGAAACCATGCACCTCAAGCAAAGCTACACTGACCAATAGATAATCAACCCAAGATGTGTATGCCAGTCAGACAAACACAATACCTGCCATCTCATAGTGACTGGGAACTGTGTCATGACATGCACCAACTTACAAACAAATAGAGCAAGGCAGTGGCACAAAGCAAAATAGACCCTGCCAGACAGTTTGCCACCACAAACACACCACTTCACAGTGCAGCTGACTGTCAGGAAGGAATAGTGGGGATGCAGGTGAAGTGAGTGTATCCAAAAGCATGATGGGGCCTGCAGTCACAGATAATGCTCCCCCTCCTGATTGGCCCATCAAGACCTCTCTGAAACATGCCCACATCACAAGGAGTGGAAAATGACTGACAAGATGGCTGACACTGGGTCCTGCTGTGGGGAGCACAAGGCCCTGCTCAGGGTTGTGTGCGAATCAGAAGCAGGACACCACTGACCGACATCCTGAAAGACAACTTGAACGCCCTACAATGGAAGCACGTTTCATGATGGGAAGGAGGAATGACAGCCCTGACCATACTTACCAGCATGTGGAGACACCCCCCCAACACAAACTCCACACAACTCACCGGGTAGAATGCATTGACACACACCTCACTGAAATATCAGCAAAAGATACCCTGTACTGGGTGCTGCTGTGTGAAGCATAGCGGCTCACTTTGGACTTGTAGCCAAACAAACACCAGGATTTCACAGTCAGCCATCTTGCCATTGCTGTCACACCCCCTCACAGGGAAGCAGAGTCAAGAGGGAGGAAGTATGGGCATGCTGGGAAGGGGGTGTAGCCAAGAGTATGATGGGAGTCGCAGTCACAGACAATCTACACCCTCCCACATGGCCCAGCAAGATCAAACTGAACCATACTCGCCTCACAGGGAGTGGGAAGGGACAGCCAAGATGTCTGACACTGGGCTCTGTTGTGGGGAGCACAAGGCCATGCTGGGAAATGGCCAACAACAATATCAAACTCTGTCCGTGACAAGCTGGGAAAAAGCAGTGTACAGGCAGGCATCTGTTCGAAAAGTAGAAAATGTCATGTTTGTGAACCATCGATGCATGTAGAAACATAACTCACATTGTGTGTCTCTTCCAAACACAGGTGGTGCTGGGCACCCAGCACCAAATGATGAGGATACCCAGTCCTAGACTCTGGCGGACACTGAGCTCTCTGGTCTGACTCTCTCTCTCTGTCCTCTTCGGATGACGATGACCAACCTGGCCCCTCCGGTGTGAGCCATCATGCAACACCATCAGCATCAACATCTGCACCCCCTGTACCCATGCCTCCAGCATCTGGACACCGTCAGGGCACCCCTGCCAACAAGGACAGACCAAGGCCAATCAACACCCACAGCACAGGGACACAGGACCCCCCAGAAGCTACAGTAAACACCACCAGCAACACCACCCAAGGGGTCCCAGTGTCACCTGTGCGTCCTGCCGCTGGCCCTGCCCGTGTGGATTGGGGTGCTGGGAGGGGTGGGAGGCACAGGGCGCGCCTTGCAGAGGGGTCTGGACTGCATTATGACCCCCACCTGGCATGCATCTTAGATGCGTACCGGGGATAGCACCAGAGGATTTGGCCAGGTAGTGGGGATCCTCAAGGACATGCAACACAAGCAGGTCGCCCACCATGCCTGCATGGAGGCCAAGTGGGATGACATTACTGCGGTGCATCGGGACATATTCCAATGCCTCTGCCAGATCAACACCAACCTGTCCACACCTCCCTGTGTGGCAACACCATCTGTGGCAACACCATCTGCCAGCGCCACAGGGAGGAAGGAGGACACTGGCGGAGAGTCCCCTGCACCGCAGAGGCCTGCACATGAGGATCCCCCCCCCCCCGGAAGAAGAGGGGTCATCCGAAGAAGGACATGTGAGAGGCAGATGACCCAGCACATCCCCCAGGGCCTCTAAACCTGTTCTGGACAATGTCCTTTGTGCGCAACCCGTTCACCTTGTCCAATCGCACACAACTCGCCCACATGACATGGAGGCTTCATGTTGGGCCAATGTAGCAGATGACTGTGGACTTTACTCTGGACATTTCATCTACCAGCACTTCCAACTCTAATGTGAACTTTGGATTCCCAAACCAATGTACAGCACCCACCATCCTGTGCACTTCCCTCACACATGTCTGAAAATAAACTCACCAGTACACCATACTTGCCTCTGTTGTGATTACAACTTGTCATGTTCAGGGAGATGTCGATCTGCTACACAACACAGTGCATGCCAAATACTGCAACAATGTGACCAACGTAAGGTGAGTCATGGTGATGTGACACATGTAAGGGAGACACACCACTGTGGCAACACAACACATACTCACCATGGCCATGTTACTCATCACACACAATGATGTTGACCTGAAACACATTGGCATGCACAGACACAAAACCAACCCCAGTCAGTGGTAACAAGTCCACAGGTGAGGTAAGCAGATGTCACTCAGATTTGGGAAGACAGACAACGCACACAAGAAAGCATAGCACAGGTTCATTACACATCAGCAACACGTTTATTCCACAATAGTTGCACGGTAATTCGACGTAACAGTGGACACACACTCACAATGTGTTGGAGAATGGAAGTCCAGGGATGTATGGTACATCAGTTGATGGGAATTGTCAACTTCCACACTGGTGTTGGCTTCCGGATGTTGGGGTCAGTGTTGACCAAACAACAGGCAAAGTACACTGGGAAGGACAGACACAAGACACAGTCAAAAGCACAGAAGAACAGGAGAGAACTGCAATACACATGCACAAAACATGTTGCAAGACACCTACACCAAAACTAGTTAGAAGTACTACCCTATTGTGTAGTACACACCACCTGAATGGACACATTACTGCACGCATCCAGTCAAGTGGCACACATACACACACCAACAGAGCCGCCACAACACATTCCAGGCTACCTCCGTACATTCATATAACAACCCATGAAACGCACACTCAGGTGAAGAAGTTGTTGATGAGCTGTGAGCGGACATCACCCTCATCCTCATCATCACTGGCATCTTGGCCCAAGCCGGGATCCTCCACAGGTGCTGGAGGTTGGTCATTGTCATCCTGGATGAGAGGCACCTCCTTCCGCACTGCCATGTTGTGTAGCATGCAGCATACAAGGATTCTTTTGCACACCTTTGCAGGCTCATATGGGAAGGCCCCTCCGGTCTTGTCCAGGCAGCGAAAGCGGCTTTTCAGAAGGCCAAATGTCCGCTCAATCACCCTCCTGCTCCGACCATGTGCCTCATTGTAGTGCAGCTCGGCTGGTGTCACAGGGTTCCTGAGGGGTGTCAGCAACCACGGCATGTTGGGGTATCCGGAGTCACCTACACACACAAACATGGACAAGTAGCTGAGTTTTGTAGGAGTGCGGAATACAACATTGACAAACACACACAATGAGAAGCAGTCAGTACACACCGACAAGCCAGGCATGCTGAGCTGGCATCTGTGACATCAGCGTTGCAATGCGACTACTCCTCATAATGTAGGAATCGTGCGCAGAACCAGAGAACCGTGCACACACGTGTGATCGACATGTCAGCAAGACATATCACCAGAGCATTGATGGAGTGGTAGTGCTTCCTGTTATGGTATGCCTGCTCATGTGCCTATGGTGGTATCAGGGCCACATGTGTCCCATCAATAGATCCGATGACATTCGGCATCCTCCCCAGTGTATAAAAGGCATCCTTTATTTCAGGGAGTTCAGCTGGGCTCGGGAACTTGATATACAGGTCTAGGAAATGCAACATCCCCTCCAAGACATTGCGTAGCACCCGACTAAACATCGTTTGCAACATCCCACCAGCAGTAGCTACAGTGTACTGAAAGGTACCAGTAGCAAAGAAGTGCAGGGCTTCCATCACCTTCACCTCTGGGGTCAGAGCTGTAGGGTATGTCTGGCCAGGTAGCAGATGTGGCGCCAACTGCTCCGCCAACTCCTCAATCAGTGGCCTGGTGAAGCGGTACCGTCTGATGCAGTCACGTTCCTGCATGGTTGCACGGTCTGGGAACGGTCGATGGACAGCTGGTGCCCTGCAGTACAGAGATGCACAAAGGAAGATTGTCAGTTCATCCACCCATGTGGCCATGACCAGGATCAATATCACATGGTAGATCATGACATTACACAATGTACTGAGGTGTGTGCTGTTGGGCATGGACACATATGTCACCTACATGACCACCACCTCACATCTCAGTTCCACATGTCCACATGAGTCCCATGTAGTGCAACCCCTCCAGGCGAAGATCGAGGCCATCATGGCCTGGGAACCCCCCAAGACACAGACTGAGGTCCGAGCTTTTCTGGGCCTCACGGGATACTACCGCCGCTTCGTGAAGGGATACGGTACCATCGTAGCCCCCCTCACGGAGCTCACGTCCAAGAAACAACCTCGACGGGTAGTCTGGACGGAGGCTTGTCAGCAGGCCTTTGTGAGATTGAAGAAAGCCATGTGCGAGGCCCCGGTCTTAAGGGCCCCAGACTTTTCCAAGGAGTTCATTGTCCAGACAGATGCATCAGAACATGGCATTGGGGCAGTGTTATCGCAACTCAATGAAGAGGGTCTGGATCAACCCGTGGTCTTCCTATCCCGGAGACTACTTCCCAGGGAACAGAAGTGGAGCGCAATAGAGCGTGAAGCCTTTGCAGTGGTATGGGCTCTGAAGAAGTTGCGGCCATATCTGTTTGGCTCGCACTTCCTAGTTCAGACCGACCACCGACCCCTTCGTTGGCTGATGCAGATGAAGGGGGAGAATCCCAAGTTGTTGAGGTGGTCTATTTCCCTACAGTGAATGGACTTTCAGGTGGAACATCGGCCTGGAGTGGACCACGCCAATGCAGACGGTCTCTCAAGGTATTTCCGCCTTAGTGATGAGAACTCCCAAGGGGTTGGGTAGCTCTCCCCACTTTCAGCTGGGGGGGACGCGTGTTAGACCTGTCAGCCCTTTGGGTGGTCCCTCCTCATCATTATTTATTTTGTCCCACTTTTGCCTCAAACCCTGTTTGAATTTTTCCTTTTTGGGAACCACCAGACTTTTTAGTGTTGCTGCAGATTCAGGGAGCCATTTCATCTACCCCTGAAACTTCTGTCTGAGGGCCTGGAGCACAAAATGGTGGCCACCTGTGACATCACCAGCATCCACTGGAACCTACTAGCACCTTCCAGAACATTCCAGAGCCCTGTGACAGTTGGAGGCGGTTTAGAATGTTGGGAAGCTAAGACAGAGAGTTGGCAGTTGGAGCTGGCAGTTGGCACCTGACTGGTGAAGAGTGAGCAGCAGAAACCTGAAGGAGGAAGGAGTGAGGCAGCAGGGGTGGAAACTTGTGCCTGGAGTGGGGTCCATAAACCCACCCTTGATACTAGTCCCTACTGACTGAGCCCAGCCTGAAGCCCTGTGTGGGAAGAAGCAAGAAAAATCATCTTAAGGACCTGGACAGCAGGAACAGGCCTTAGAATCCAAGAGCAGCAAGATCCTGACCTGGATACTGGTTTCCCTGGAGTCCGACGTCGAGAAGCCTGAGACCCGGAGCCCGAGGTGGAGAAGCGGCGCTGACTGGAAAAGCAGACGTCGTACCCGGAGCCGCCAGAGGTCGAGAGAGGGCGCCGACGGAGGTCGTGAGGAGTACCAGAGGTCGAGGAGGAAGTCACCCGAGGTCGAGTGAGCGGCGTCGACGGGGGAGTGAAGTCCGCCCTCCGGAGTCGCCGGAGACCGAGGTGAAGTGTGCCGGAGGTCGGGAGTGGAGATCGCACTCCGGAGTCGCCGGAACCTGAGAGAATCGTGCCGGAGGTCGGGAGTGGAGGTCACACTCCGGAGTCGCCGGAACCTGAGGAGAGGAGCACCGGAGGTCGGGAGTGAGGATCGCACTCCGGAGTCGCCGGAAGTCGACATCGAGCCAAGGCCGGCCGACGTCATCGAAACTGAGGTCGCCATCGGACCGGAGCCGCCCGAAGTCGACATCGAGCCAAGACTGCCCGACGCCATCGAATCGGAGGTCGAGATCGAGCCGAGGCCGCCGACATCGAACCGGAACCGCCTACCGGCGTCGTCAAGAACTGACATTGTGCCGAGGCCGCCGACATCGAACCGGAACCGCCTCACGGCGTCGACACGACTCCAGCGGCGTCGGAGCTTCAGAAAAAGGGCAGTAAGTGGAATAGAGGGCGCCAAAGGCCCTGTGGAATCCTAAGAGACTACTCTAGGGGTTAGAGAGGTGCTGGAACCAGCTGGACTGTGCCAGGGGTGAGCTGAGACTAATTTAGAGGGGTTGTGTAGAGTGAGAGAGCCAGGTCTCTGGTATTCCCCCCTTGATCTACCTCAGTTTAGGCCTCAGCCTTGTCCAAGCCAGGGAGTAGACACCCTCAAGCCTTCCACATCCCCACAAGCTGTGCCTGGGCCAAATCAGCCCATAGTAATCTCAAATGTGATCTGATTATATGAGTGTCACTGTCAGCTTTTAATTATTTATTGAGGGCACTGTATTTATTGTATTTAACCTATTTATTGCTTCACTGTATTTATTGTTCCACAGTATTTATTGTTGCACAATATTTATTGGTTTACAGTATTTATTGCCTCAGAATATTTAATTGCCTGTATGTATTGCACTTATATTTATACCTTCCTTATTTATGATCACCCCTATTTATTGAATCATTAAGACAGTATTTATTTGATCTGCACTATTTAAAAAGCTTTGTATATTGTGATTGTGTATTATTTATCTAATCAGCAACTAAGAGAAAAAGAAGATAAAGCAAGATATTTTCATAATTTTTACGGTGTAGAGTCGTTTTTGGAACGGATGCACGCATGGTTATTGTATGGGTATGTCGTATGCTTAGCACGGTGCCTGATTCCTGACCACTCGAGCCAAGCTACCACTGTATGTCCTGGAAAGACTCCGTTACCACCAACTCTTTCCGGTGTGGGAGTGGAGTATTTCCAACATTAATTGGTGTTCAGTGGTGGGATAGAGCTGTGCCTACGTATACTCAACAATAACTGTGGGTAGTCCATAGGCCTACACCGGGAGTTTTCTCAAAGCGGCCTTCCTAATTGTGGGTTTTTGTTTTTTTCCAAATTTACTCTGGTGGTGGGAGGAGGTATTATATAAGGTACCCCCCTGCATAGTTACTGCAAATAACTGTCCTCTGACCTGAGTGGGCAAGATGGAGTTTGTACTGGAGAACTTAGAAACGTACACTGTGGCCCAACTCAGGGAGTTTTGTCAGCGGGAGGGGGTGTATTGTCCCCCAGGAGCAAAGAAGGGTGCACTCCAAACCAGCTTAAGGGCTTGGGGGGAGGCAGGCCGGGAAAGCAAGGCTGAGGAGGAGGACAGGGATAGAGAGCCCGACAGTGAGGGAGCTGGTTTGTACCAACCGGAGGTGGGGAACCTGTCAGCGGGGCCCAGGACACTTTCCAGGAAGGGCAGCAGTGCCTCTAGCGGTGGCTTGTCTGAAGTGGAGTTAACAGACCGGAGGGAGAAAAGGCAGCTCACATGGGACTTAGCAAGGCTGGAGAAAGAGAAAGAGGAACAGAGGATGGCTCATGAGATAAGGCTGAAAGAGATAGATCTTCAGATCCTGAGAATCGGGGCACACCCTGTACCTAACGGTGGCAGCGAAGAACGAGAGTACACCAGGGAACCCAAACCCTACCTGCCAAAGGACATAGTAGCTAGCTATGGAGTGGGCGACGATATTGCCAAGTGGCTAGCGGCCTATGAGGTCTCGTTAAGGGCCCATGGGGTTCCAGAGAAGTACTGGGGAGCGGGATTGTACAAGTACATGCCTCCAGCTGGTAGGGATGCTTTATTGGCCCTCGAGGAGGATGAGCAGACCTACTACCCCACCATGAAACTGGCGCTCATAAGGAAGTTTGGACTAACACCCGAAAAGTACAGACAGAAGTTCAGGGGTAGTCACAAACTGGGCACACAGAATTGGGTGGACTTCCTGGACTATGCAAAGAAGGCACTAGAGGGTTGGATTCAGGGCAGTGAAGTGAGGAACTACGAGGGGTTGTTTGACCTAGTACTGAAGGAACACCTGCTCGAGAAATGTTTCCCTGAACTGCGTCAACACCTGGTGGATAGCAAGCTGACCAGTCCCCGGAAGCTTGCTGAGGAGGCGGACATTTGGGCTAGTACCCGGGTGTCCACAAGGGGGACTGGAGGGGATACTCAAAAGGCCGGACAGGGCACCCCTCAGAAGAAAGAGGGAGGGGAAAAGAAAAAGGAGTTCTCCAAAGGCCCCCAAAATAACTTCCAAGGGAAGGGAACAGGATTCACCCCTAGGGCTAACCCACCCAGAAACCCTAATCGTGGCCAGAGTCAGCAGCCAAGGGTTGTCCATTGCTACGAGTGCGGTGGCGTTGGACACTATAAAGGAGATCCGAAGTGCCTGAAACGACCACCCCCTCCCATTGGAGGAAAGACCCCCGGAGTAGCTAGTGTAGTGCTCGGGGAGGAGATGCCCTTAACTCAGGGAAGGGAGTGGGCAGGTGTCACTTTAGTGTCCCTGGTAGAACGGGAGATGGTTCCTAAGATCCAGGTGCCCGCAAATACCGTAAAGTATGGGCAGTGGGTCACCATCAACGGCCAAAGAGGGGAGGCTCTGAGAGACACAGGAGCCAGTATGACTATGGTACGTAGTCAACTGGTGTCTCCAGAGCAGGTAATTCCCGATGTACTCCACCCAGCCGCGATGGCTGACGGCAGAACAGGCCACTATCCAGTGGCCGAGGTTCCCTTTGAATGGGGGGGGGGGTTGCAGGTTCACTTCGAGTTGCCGTAAGCCCTGCCGTGCCAGTCGATTGTCTACTGGGGAATGACATGGAGCACAATGCTTGGAAGGAGGTGGAATACCGGACTCATACTGAGATGCTGGGTACACCTGACTGGGCCTGTGTGAGCACAGGGTCCGCGACTACCCGGAGAGGGAGTTTGTTCCGGCTGGAGCCTGGAACAAAGGCCCAGCCAGCTGCCAGTCAAGGGAAGAACCGAGGACAGGAGGAGCCTGCCTCGGCGTCCGCACCCCGTAGGACGGATAGGCCACCGGAGGTGGTGGACCAGGAGTCTGCGGTGGGGGATGTTACCAAACTGGAGGACCTACCCATCCCGGCCGAGTGGCACGTGGAGGGAGGCCCGTCCAGGGAGGAATTCTGCCAGGGCCAGAGGGAGTGCCCTACCCTTGAGGGGCTAAGGCGTCAGGCCGAAGCCCAGGCAGCAGGGAACGTTGAAGGGAACTACAGTGTTTACTGGGAGGATGGCCACCTCTACAGTGAACCCAAGGCACCCCTACACGGATCGTCACGAGCCTTGGTAGTCCCTCAACGTTATCGAGCCTTCCTTCTGGAGTTGGCTCACGAGATGCCATTGGCAGGACACCTGGGGCAAGACAAGACCTTCGCCCGTCTTGTCCCACACTTTTATTGGCCTCAAATGAAAGTGTCGTCCGATACCTACTGCCGGACATGTGTGTCTTGCCAAGCCAGTGGGAAAACAGGGGTGAAGCTGAAAGCTCCCCTGGAACCACTTCCTGTCGTTAGCACCCCCTTTGAAAGGGTGGGCATCGACATTGTGGGTCCGTTAGATCCGCCAACGTCAGCTGGTCACCGGTTTATCCTGGTCCTGGTGGATCATGCCACACGGTACCCAGAGGCAATACCTCTGAGGACCATAACAGCACCTGTTGTGGCTAGGGCCCTGATGGGAATCTTTACCCGAGTGGGTTTTACCCAAGGAAGTTGTGTCCGACAGGGGGACCAACTTCATGTCAGCGTACATGCGGGCCATGTGGAAGGAGTGTGGAGTGACCTACCGGTTCACCACTCCTTACCACCCCCAGACCAATGGTCTGGTGGAGAGGTTTAACAAAACCTTGAAAGGCATGATCAGAAGTCTGCCTGAAAGCCTGCGGAGGAAATGGGACGTCCTCCTACCCTGCTTACTCTTTTCTTACAGGGAAGTGCCACAGAAGGGAGTGGGCTTCAGCCCCTTCGAGCTTCTGTATGGGCACCCTGTACGTGGACCTCTCTACCTGGTGAGAGACGGATGGGAAAGAACTCCCAGAAAGCTTCCCCAGGATGTGGTGAGCTACATGCTGGCCTTCCGGAGCCAAATGGCTAAGTTGTGGAAGCAAGCTTCTGACAACTTGGAAGCCAGCCAAGCAGTGATGAAGGCGTGGTAAGACCACAACGCTCACCCGGTGGAGTTGGAGCCTGGCCAGAAGGTGTGGGTGATCGAACCAGGAGAGCTTAGCGCCCTCCAGGATCGCTGGTCAGGACCCTTTGAGGTGTTGGAGAAGAAGGGTAAGACTACCTACTTGGTGGACCTGAAGACCCCTCGTCAGCCCCTACGGGTGCTGCACGCCAACCGCCTCAAACCCCACCACGAGAGGCCCGAAGTCATCTTGATGATGGTGACTGACGGAGGAGAGGACGTGGAAAGCGAGCCTCTCCCCGATTTGTTTGCGTCTCAAGAAAAGGATGGGTCGGTGGAGGGAGTGATTCTCTCCCCATCTCTAACTCCTGAACAGCAGGAGGACTGTCGCCAGGTCCTGGGGCAGTACTCTTCGTTGTTCTCCCTTGTCCCGGGTAGGACTCACCTGTGCGTCCATGACGTGGACACAGGAGACAGCCCACCTGTGAAGTCCAAGATCTACCGGATGTCAGACAAGGTGAAGGCCAGCATTCATAGTGAAGTCACTAAGATGCTGGAGATAGGAGTGATCGAACCTTCTAGCAGCCCCTGGTCCAGTCCGGTGGTACTAGTACCAAAAGCTGCACCACCGGGTGCCCAACCGGAACTGAGGTTCTGTGTGGACTACCGGGGACTCAATTCAGTGACCAAAACTGATGCTCATCCGATCCCTAGGGCAGATGAATTGATTGACCGGCTGGGAGCTGCCCAATATCTAAGTACCTTTGACCTTACTTCTGGGTACTGGCAGATCTCTTTGACTGATGGAGCAAGGGAAAGGTCAGCCTTCTCCACGCCCAATGGCCACTACCAGTTCTGTGTGATGCCCTTTGGGCTCAAGAACGCACCTGCCACGTTTCAGCGCCTGGTAAACCAGATCCTCACCGGAATGGAGAGTTTCTCTGCTGCTTATCTGGATGACATAGCCGTCTTCAGTAACAGCTGGGAGGATCACTTGCGTCACCTGCAAGCTGTTCTCCAGGCCCTGAGACAAGCTGGATTGACGATCAAGGCCAGCAAGTGCCAGATCGGGAAGGGGTCGGTAGTGTACCTTGGACACTTGGTGGGTAGGGGAGCGGTGCAACCCCTCCAGGCGAAGATCGAGGCCATCATGGCCTGGGAACCCCCCAAGACACAGACTGAGGTCCGAGCTTTTCAGGGCCTCACGGGATACTACCGCCGCTTCGTGAAAGGATACGGTACCATCGTAGCCCCCCTCACGGAGCTCACGTCCAAGAAACAACCTCGACGGGTAGTCTGGACGGAGGCTTGTCAGCAGGCCTTTGTGAGATTGAAGAAAGCCATGTGCGAGGCCCCGGTCTTAAGGGCCCCAGACTTTTCCAAGGAGTTCATTGTCCAGACAGATGCATCAGAACATGGCATTGGGGCAGTGTTATCGCAACTCAATGAAGAGGGTCTGGATCAACCCGTGGTCTTCCTATCCCGGAGACTACTTCCCAGGGAACAGAAGTGGAGTGCAATAGAGCGTGAAGCCTTTGCAGTGGTATGGGCTCTGAAGAAGTTGCGGCCATATCTGTTTGGCTCGCACTTCCTAGTTCAGACCGACCACCGACCCCTTCGTTGGCTGATGCAGATGAAGGGGGAGAATCCCAAGTTGTTGAGGTGGTCTATTTCCCTACAGGGAATGGACTTTCAGGTGGAACATCGGCCTGGAGTGGACCACGCCAATGCAGACGGTCTCTCAAGGTATTTCCGCCTTAGTGATGAGAACTCCCAAGGGGTTGGGTAGCTCTCCCCACTTTCAGCTGGGGGGGACGCGTGTTAGACCTGTCAGCCCTTTGGGTGGTCCCTCCTCATCATTATTTATTTTGTCCCACTTTTGCCTCAAACCCTGTTTGAATTTTTCCTTTTTGGGAACCACCAGACTTTTTAGTGTTGCTGCAGATTCAGGGAGCCATTTTATCTACCCCTGAAACTTCTGTCTGAGGGCCTGGAGCACAAAATGGTGGCCACCTGTGACATCACCAGCATCCACTGGAACCTACTAGCACCTTCCAGAACATTCCAGAGCCCTGTGACAGTTGGAGGCGGTTTAGAATGTTGGGAAGCTAAGACAGAGAGTTGGCAGTTGGAGCTGGCAGTTGGCACCTGACTGGTGAAGAGTGAGCAGCAGAAACCTGAAGGAGGAAGGAGTGAGGCAGCAGGGGTGGAAACTTGTGCCTGGAGTGGGGTCCATAAACCCACCCTTGATACTAGTCCCTACTGACTGAGCCCAGCCTGAAGCCCTGTGTGGGAAGAAGCAAGAAAAATCATCTTAAGGACCTGGACAGCAGGAACAGGCCTTAGAATCCAAGAGCAGCAAGATCCTGACCTGGATACTGGTTTCCCTGGAGTCCGACGTCGAGAAGCCTGAGACCCGGAGCCCGAGGTGGAGAAGCGGCGCTGACTGGAAAAGCAGACGTCGTACCCGGAGCCGCCAGAGGTCGAGAGAGGGCGCCGACGGAGGTTGTGAGGAGTACCAGAGGTCGAGGAGGAAGTCACCCGAGGTCGAGTGAGCGGCGTCGACGGGGGAGTGAAGTCCGCCCTCCGGAGTCGCCGGAGACCGAGGTGAAGTGTGCCGGAGGTCGGGAGTGGAGATCGCACTCCGGAGTCGCCGGAACCTGAGAGAATCGTGCCGGAGGTCGGGAGTGGAGGTCACACTCCGGAGTCGCCGGAACCTGAGGAGAGGAGCACCGGAGGTCGGGAGTGGGGATCGCACTCCGGAGTCGCCGGAAGTCGACATCGAGCCAAGGCCGGCCGACGTCATCGAAACTGAGGTCGCCATCGGACCGGAGCCGCCCGAAGTCGACATCGAGCCAAGACTGCCCGACGCCATCGAATCGGAGGTCGAGATCGAGCCGAGGCCGCCGACATCGAACCGGAACCGCCTACCGGCGTCGTCAAGAACTGACATTGTGCTGAGGCCGCCGACATCGAACCGGAACCGCCTCACGGCGTCGACACGACTCCAGCGGCGTCGGAGCTTCAGAAAAAGGGCAGTAAGTGGAATAGAGGGCGCCAAAGGCCCTGTGGAATCCTAAGAGACTACTCTAGGGGTTAGAGAGGTGCTGGAACCAGCTGGACTGTGCCAGGGGTGAGCTGAGACTAATTTAGAGGGGTTGTGTAGAGTGAGAGAGCCAGGTCTCTGGTATTCCCCCCTTGATCTACCTCAGTTTAGGCCTCAGCCTTGTCCAAGCCAGGGAGTAGACACCCTCAAGCCTTCCACATCCCCACAAGCTGTGCCTGGGCCAAATCAGCCCATAGTAATCTCAAATGTGATCTGATTATATGAGTGTCACTGTCAGCTTTTAATTATTTATTGAGGGCACTGTATTTATTGTATTTAACCTATTTATTGCTTCACTGTATTTATTGTTCCACAGTATTTATTGTTGCACAATATTTATTGGTTTACAGTATTTATTGCCTCAGAATATTTAATTGCCTGTATGTATTGCACTTATATTTATACCTTCCTTATTTATGATCACCCCTATTTATTGAATCATTAAGACAGTATTTATTTGATCTGCACTATTTAAAAAGCTTTGTATATTGTGATTGTGTATTATTTATCTAATCAGCAACTAAGAGAAAAAGAAGATAAAGCAAGATATTTTCATAATTTTTACGGTGTAGAGTCGTTTTTGGAACGGATGCACGCATGGTTATTGTATGGGTATGTCGTATGCTTAGCACGGTGCCTGATTCCTGACCACTCGAGCCAAGCTACCACTGTATGTCCTGGAAAGACTCCGTTACCACCAACCCTTTCCGGTGTGGGAGTGGAGTAGTTCATTGTCCAGACAGATGCATCAGAACATGGCATTGGGGCAGTGTTATCGCAACTCAATGAAGAGGGTCTGGATCAACCCGTGGTCTTCCTATCCCGGAGACTACTTCCCAGGGAACAGAAGTGGAGTGCAATAGAGCGTGAAGCCTTTGCAGTGGTATGGGCTCTGAAGAAGTTGCGGCCATATCTGTTTGGCTCGCACTTCCTAGTTCAGACCGACCACCGACCCCTTCGTTGGCTGATGCAGATGAAGGGGGAGAATCCCAAGTTGTTGAGGTGGTCTATTTCCCTACAGGGAATGGACTTTCAGGTGGAACATCGGCCTGGAGTGGACCACGCCAATGCAGACGGTCTCTCAAGGTATTTCCGCCTTAGTGATGAGAACTCCCAAGGGGTTGGGTAGCTCTCCCCACTTTCAGCTGGGGGGGACGCGTGTTAGACCTGTCAGCCCTTTGGGTGGTCCCTCCTCATCATTATTTATTTTGTCCCACTTTTGCCTCAAACCCTGTTTGAATTTTTCCTTTTTGGGAACCACCAGACTTTTTAGTGTTGCTGCAGATTCAGGGAGCCATTTTATCTACCCCTGAAACTTCTGTCTGAGGGCCTGGAGCACAAAATGGTGGCCACCTGTGACATCACCAGCATCCACTGGAACCTACTAGCACCTTCCAGAACATTCCAGAGCCCTGTGACAGTTGGAGGCGGTTTAGAATGTTGGGAAGCTAAGACAGAGAGTTGGCAGTTGGAGCTGGCAGTTGGCACCTGACTGGTGAAGAGTGAGCAGCAGAAACCTGAAGGAGGAAGGAGTGAGGCAGCAGGGGTGGAAACTTGTGCCTGGAGTGGGGTCCATAAACCCACCCTTGATACTAGTCCCTACTGACTGAGCCCAGCCTGAAGCCCTGTGTGGGAAGAAGCAAGAAAAATCATCTTAAGGACCTGGACAGCAGGAACAGGCCTTAGAATCCAAGAGCAGCAAGATCCTGACCTGGATACTGGTTTCCCTGGAGTCCGACGTCGAGAAGCCTGAGACCCGGAGCCCGAGGTGGAGAAGCGGCGCTGACTGGAAAAGCAGACGTCGTACCCGGAGCCGCCAGAGGTCGAGAGAGGGCGCCGACGGAGGTCGTGAGGAGTACCAGAGGTCGAGGAGGAAGTCACCCGAGGTCGAGTGAGCGGCGTCGACGGGGGAGTGAAGTCTGCCCTCCGGAGTCGCCGGAGACCGAGGTGAAGTGTGCCGGAGGTCGGGAGTGGAGATCGCACTCCGGAGTCGCCGGAACCTGAGAGAATCGTGCCGGAGGTCGGGAGTGGAGGTCACACTCCGGAGTCGCCGGAACCTGAGGAGAGGAGCACCGGAGGTCGGGAGTGAGGATCGCACTCCGGAGTCGCCGGAAGTCGACATCGAGCCAAGGCCGGCCGACGTCATCGAAACTGAGGTCGCCATCGGACCGGAGCCGCCCGAAGTCGACATCGAGCCAAGACTGCCCGACGCCATCGAATCGGAGGTCGAGATCGAGCCGAGGCCGCCGACATCGAACCGGAACCACCTACCGGCGTCGTCAAGAACTGACATTGTGCCGAGGCCACCGACATCGAACCGGAACCGCCTCACGGCGTCGACACGACTCCAGCGGCGTCGGAGCTTCAGAAAAAGGGCAGTAAGTGGAATAGAGGGCGCCAAAGGCCCTGTGGAATCCTAAGAGACTACTCTAGGGGTTAGAGAGGTGCTGGAACCAGCTGGACTGTGCCAGGGGTGAGCTGAGACTAATTTAGAGGGGTTGTGTAGAGTGAGAGAGCCAGGTCTCTGGTATTCCCCCCTTGATCTACCTCAGTTTAGGCCTCAGCCTTGTCCAAGCCAGGGAGTAGACACCCTCAAGCCTTCAACATCCCCACAAGCTGTGCCTGGGCCAAATCAGCCCATAGTAATCTCAAATGTGATCTGATTATATGAGTGTCACTGTCAGCTTTTAATTATTTATTGAGGGCACTGTATTTATTGTATTTAACCTATTTATTGCTTCACTGTATTTATTGTTCCACAGTATTTATTGTTGCACAATATTTATTGGTTTACAGTATTTATTGCCTCAGAATATTTAATTGCCTGTATGTATTGCACTTATATTTATACCTTCCTTATTTATGATCACCCCTATTTATTGAATCATTAAGACAGTATTTATTTGATCTGCACTATTTAAAAAGCTTTGTATATTGTGATTGTGTATTATTTATCTAATCAGCAACTAAGAGAAAAAGAAGATAAAGCAAGATATTTTCATAATTTTTACGGTGTAGAGTCGTTTTTGGAACGGATGCACGCATGGTTATTGTATGGGTATGTCGTATGCTTAGCACGGTGCCTGATTCCTGACCACTCGAGCCAAGCTACCACTGTATGTCCTGGAAAGACTCCGTTACCACCAACCCTTTCCGGTGTGGGAGTGGAGTGTTTCCAACACCCATGTAGTGCAATGGCCAATCATCTGGCTGTGTCACCCAACCTATGTGCTGCTGCAACGTTCCAAACACACACCACAGTGACAAGTGAGGCCTGATGTCTCCCAGGCATCACAGATCTTTGCCATGCAGAAACCCAGGGTCCCTGTATTGCCACATCGACACAGTAATGGGCATGGCGTAGCACATACACACCACAAGGCAAGCGTAAGTCCCACAGGTAGTGGCCACTGTTGTTCCTGCCGGCCCTACATGTACGTCTCTTAGACACACACCCCATCAAGGTTGATGCATATGCAACATGGATGTGGAGACTGTCACCCATTGGGCACATTTGATCAGACACATCTGAGACACAACATGCACACAGACTGTGGGTGCACATCAGTATTGTGGCTACAGGTCTCACTGTGACGTACATGCCATCACCCCCAGGACTCAGGGTTTATGTGACATGTCCTAAATATATCCAACCTGAAACTGTGTCTGTGACTCATGCCCATTACTGTACAATTGCACATCACAGTGGTAATGTGCACAACACACAAAGGATTCTGCCCCCATGTACACGTGCACAGCCTGGGAGTGGCTGCACAAAGTGCCACCCAACAAACCATATGTGCCCCCCCCCCAAACACCCAGGGAATGCAGCCTTACATGCCATGGGACACTGTGTGGCCAATGCTGTAGTGTGGTAGGTGTGCACAGGTGTCCCTGGCCAGTAAATGTGTGTTGCATCCGTATAATAGTCACACCAATGAGGTCCGACACGGGCCACAATGCGTACGCAATGCACGGTTCATGACCGAGCCGTGCGTACGGTTTGTCATTGAATGCAATGAGGTTTGACGTGGGTGTCTATCATGCATACGCGTCAGACAGGCATGGTCCGAGACAGGCGTATGCCTTGATCATTGAATCGTATGGAGACGGGTGCATGTGTATATTCAAAATACGTGTTGTACAGTCAGTTGAACGAGCCGGGTGCACCCATTGGCTCCGGACTGTCATGGAGACGGATGCGGATTCCAAACTTGCACGAGTTGTGCACTGGAAATTCAGTTGGATGCCTACAACAATGATGCAATTTCAAGTGTTCCATGAAGGTGAAGATTTGAACGATGCGGAAGGCGTGTATGATTCGTACATTTAAATGGATTGGCCAGATTCATAGAATGCAACCGTGTTGGACCTATCACTTGGGACACATGGCACAGAGTCTGCCTCTGCAGCACAGATATAAGACTGGCTGGCCCCCAGGGAGCTCACTTGCCTGCACTACATGTTACCGGACCACATCCCTGGTACCACTGCTGCTGTCTCTGCATCCTCTGGCTCCTGCTATGGCATGTACTCTGGAGAGGGCCCCAGCCTTCACTGAGGAGGAGAACCAGGCCCTGCTGGACGGGCTCCTTCCACAGTACAGCAAGCTCTATGGGAAACCAGGGGAGCAGGTGAGTGTGCAGTCCACTGCCTTCCTAATGGTGCATGTTGTCTGACTAGCAATACTAGCAGTGTGTACACCAGTGTCAAGCATTCTCACTGACTACTTTCATCCCCCAAAGTGTGTAGGTACATGTAATTAATAGGTTTCCTGCTGCTAAAGTGCATTAGTGCAAGCTTAAACTATCCAGGCATTGTTAACATGCCAGACATGCAGGTGATTTTTCCTTCCCGGTGGTTGCACTAGCTGTGTAATTCATTTCCCTTTGTGATGATGACATGTATATCCAAATGTGTGCTGCACAAATCTGGGGCATATGTGTTAATGTACTTTTCACTTTGTCATCCTCACAGGTTGATGCCCACCAGAAGCAGGAGATCTGGCTGACCATCGCCCGGGCTGTTCGTTCGGTGGGGGTCTACAAGCGCCGGATCTGCAACTGCCAGAAGAGATGGGAGGACCTTCGGGGCTGGACCCGGAGGATAGCTAGAGTCCAGTTGAAGCTGTCACCTCCACGCAGGAGGGGCGGACACCGGACCCTGACTCCCCACATGCTCCGGATACTGGCGGTGGTCTTCCCGGACCTGGATAGGCAGCTGAAGGCCAGACAGCAGCAGGAAGGGGGTAAGTCCATGCCTGATCTGTGTACTATGTCTGACATGCCAATAGCAGTCTTTTGGCCTGGTCACACTTCCACATTATGTAGGTCTTGTAGTCCAATACTCAGGTCCCTCAATTGTGTGATGCACCCTCCTCATCTGTTTCACAGGTGTGGCTCCTACAATCTGTTGCTTGTGTCAGTAGGGCACTGTGTCCCTGCAGTCAGCTATGCTTCAGCTACCGGTCAGCATTTGTTCCCGTGACTCTGTTGTGTGTTTCATGGGTGTGTCAATTGTTTACACAACGCCTGAGATCTGACATGTGATCCGTGTGTGCCCTTGAGACTTGTTCCAATTGCTGGTCTCACTCACAAAATGTGGCTGGGGTATTCCAAACAAACCCATGCAGCAGGGGACTCCAATGTTTGGGCCTCAGGAGTATGTATATCAAGTATGTCACACTTGCTTAGCCACCTGTCTACTGTCCAGGGCCAAACACTGTTTCACGTAGACCTGGCTAGTCATGCCTCCTCAAGGGCATTTAGAAACACTCTGTAATCCCACTCCTGTGTATGAAGTTGCAGGTTGTGCTTAGTGACATGTGCCCTCAGATGTCTGCCTCTGTGTCATTAGGGTGTGGCTTGTTGTTACGTACAACTGGGGTGTCCATGATTCAGAGGATCAGCATTACATCTGAGATGTGACTGTGAGAGACAAGACCTGTGTGACATATAGGTGTGTGATCATCTGACAGCGCACAATGGTGTATGCAACTGTGTCCTTCATGCATGGCAGACTGTGATGTGTTAATGTACAGGGATTTGTGTTTGCAGAGACTCATATGTCTGATTTGCATGGTGTGGGGTCTTCTGGGTCCTGGATATGTTGTTTGCATGGCATGGGCAAGTGTGCCCGTCATCTGCAGAGTTAGCTTTACCCCTGAGCTAGGATTGTGAGTCAGTGCATATTGTTGTTGTCTGGATGCCCTGCCCCTGTGACAGGAGACAGTGTTGACTGACTTTCAGGGCATCCCAGTGCCATGGTATTTAACTTGCTATGAGTGATCCTGCATTGTGTTCAAGTGTGCACCATGCACCCCATTGTGGCATTGCCCATCAGGACATGAGAACATCATAGTGTGTGTTGCTGACATGCATCACAAGCATGTAAAATGAGTCTCTGCCCATCCCTTCATCCGGACACCTGTACTGAGTCAGTAGCAAGAGATGTGCTGTGTGTATAGTGACATACTCCTATATGTTCACTTGCATGTACAACTAATGTGTGGGTGGTGCATGTTGGCACATTGGGGTGTTCAACATGCAACAGACATATGTGTGAAAGTCAAGGAGAGATATGTGTACCATGGTTGATGTTGAGAATGACAATTGTCTTATTCTAAACAGTGTTGGCACTTTGAGCTGTGTTCAGCTGATGATGCCAGGGCTTGCCCTGTGATGTGATGTACTCACTGTGGTGTGTGCAGTCGGTGCAGGTGACTGATGTTGTTCTCTTACTTTCTATTCCTATCCAGATCCATCCACGGCCACAGGAGGGGACAGCTCCACGGACCAGGAGGCCTTACAGGGACAGAAGGAGAGAAGTCGGGTGGACCCAGTGGCACAGAGGGCGAGTGGAGAAACACCGAGGAGTCGTCAGCACCATCCCCCCCAGCTGAGGGCCACAGCAGCTCTGAGGATGACTCCCTTGTGGAGGCGGATGTCAACAGCCACCAAACCCCAGCTAGTGAGGCTGTCCCCGCCACCACCACCACCACCACCCTCCCATCGGCTCCCATCCCAGTGGTCCCTGTGGGCTCCCGTGTTCGTGAGCATGTCTCATTTGTGCCAGGCACCGCACCCCCTGCCCCTGTGTCCCCTGCTGCCCTGAGTGAGGAGTCTGTGGACTTACTTAGACAGATCCATGTAGGGCAGACGTCGATGCTGAAGGTCCTCCATGCACACAAGCGCAGGGGACTGATACCACACTCACAGGGGCTGGTTTGCAGACACACACACAGTCATCCACAATCACTCCGCAGTCCTCTGAGACCTCTCCCTCCCAGCCCCCTTCTCTTGCATTACCTGCAACCCCATCTCCCCAGAAGCTCTTCCTCTGTGACCTTGGCCTCTTCCCCACCAACCCAGCAGATCCTGATTACAAGGGGAAGAGAAAGTCCCCACACACAGAGGGGAGTGCCCCTCACACCCGGACACCCTCCCCCAGGCATAGTCAGACAGAGACCCCCACCCGCAAGTCCCCCCGGCGCCAGAGGAGCAAGACACCCCAACCACGCAGCTCCAAGGCAAAGTCTCCATCCTCCATCCCCCAGGCCACCACTCCAGAGGTTCCCCGCCACTCCCTGCCCTGGTTCCCCAACCCACAGAAACACCATCCTCAAAATGCTAAGGCCTTCCCCTCCTAGCACTTGCTCCTTCACACCTGGTCAGATAGTTAGTGTCACTGATGTGGAGACCATGCCCCCCCCTGCCCTGCCGACCTCACCTGCCCCCCATTCCGCTCCCATGGATTTAGGCACTGCATTGGAGTCCACGACCACCCCGTCTGACTTGGGCACTGCAGTGGTGACCCAATCCACTCCATCTGACCTGCCCACTGGAGTTGTGCCGGCACCCACCCCATCTGACTTTTGCGCCACAGTTGTGACAGCACCCACCACTAAAGTCAGCTCCACTGCAGTTGCAAGTGTCTCGCCTGCATCCACCACCTCTTCACTGCCTCCTTCTGCTGCGCCCTGATCCTGTCCCTGCGGTGCCTGGCCTGCCCCCATGTATGCCCCTCCGAGGGGATGACCCCGGTCCTTAGCAGTGCAGGCAAGCAAGGTGTGACAGTTGTCACTCTACTTCACTCCTTGGCATTTGGACATGGACTGGCCATTGGCCTTTTGTTTGAACAGACGTTTAACTTTTAATATGATGAATAAAGCTTTTTTCTTTATCTCTGTGAACTAGATTTAGCTGTACATTATGTTGATGATGTTTAACATGCCCTTGCACCTGTGATGCTTGGTTTCCAATGTTGAATACTGATGTGTTGCTGTGAGGTACTCCCTGTGGTCCATGAGATATGTATCCTATTCTGGTGGGTATCCATGTCATCCTTTGCAGCTACCTGGGTGTGTCAGGATCAACTATTTGAGGACATCTCTGTGAACATTTCATTTGCATGGTCACATCTCTGGCTTGCACCCCTGCACATATGATGTGATTCACATTGTCCAATATGTCACTTCCACAGACTTTGTGCTCATCAACACTGGACCTACAGGTGTGGGCATCATTGGTATAGGAGCAACTGGGTCCTCTGTGCAGCTTGCTAGACATGTGTTTTGGGTATGTGCAGATGACTTAGGGGAGACTCACGTACCCAGGCTGTAGTGACCAGAGCCTTCATTGTGTGGTAACTGATGGCTGACTGACCAAGTGTTCTGCAGACATGAGTGAGACGTGCGGTGAGTATGTTTGACACAGCTGGGCTTCCACAGGAGTTGGGTCCCCTCAAGTAAGTGTGTTGTCCAGTGACATAGCCTGGGCCCATGGTGTGTGTTGAATGAGCATGTGTGTGTGTCCACATCCCTGTTCATACACAGACAGTGTTCCCTTGATATGTTCCTGTTGTTGATGCTTGCTGAGTGGTACTGGGTTCATCCCAATACTTTTCCAATGGGCTACCAGATGTGTGGGTGCATGACACACTACTGTTAATTGGTGTATCATCATTGGGATTTGTCAGTTCTGAGTGGTGATGATGTTGTCAGACACAGATGGGACACAATCAGGGTTACCCAAGGCACCTGTTTATTTGCTAAATCATGTAGTTGTCCCTAGGTGGTACCTTTCAGTGATTGAGACATTTGTATGTGTGTGTGACTGTTCCCACTTGTCGGGCTCATGGCTGCGATGCTGGCAGGTGTCAGCATGTGTGCCTTGTGGTTCTCCTTGGCTTCTGCATTGTCCTGGGACTGTGGCAGGTATTCTGAAGGTTACGTGAGCTTTGAGGTCATGGCCATGTACCGCATACTGTGCAGTGTGTCTATCCTTCCCCAGGGTTGTAAACTGTCCTTGTGTGATGTGTCTGTGCACCTTAGTTCCTCCCAACATTCCTGTGTTTGTCATGGGTGCATGTGCAATGTCACCTGTCCATGTGGGCTTCACAGATACACATTGTTGCAGTTCAGGGTGTGTGGTGTTGAGGGTGGACTGATGTAAATGTTTGCATGGATGGTCCCCTAGCTCCCGTTTACATGCTGTTTGTTATTTGCTGCTTTGACCATGATGACACTTACCTTTTGGTCACTGTGATGAGGGGGGTTTAGTCCCCATCACCACAATGCTCAACATCTGCTGCATTTTGGAAGCCCCCACTTAACTTCTGTTCTTTTTACATTGCCACAGTGCTATAGTGATGCTTGCCTTGTGTATGTCACACTCATGTGTTGGTCACACATGTGCTGTTAGTTACATTGTATGTTCAAAGTCATAATCACTGTTGTGGGCATTTGTCACAGACTACACACTGTTGTCATGATGTTGGGGGGATGTATTTTGCTGACATACCTGATGTTGGAGTATGATGGATGTGTGGCGCATCACCCATCCTATGGCTGGGGGTGGCAGGGGTGATGGGCAACATAAGCCCTATGGCTGGGGGTGGCAGTAGTGATGGGCAACATAGTCCCTATGGGTGGGGGTGGAAGTAGTGATGGGCAACAGGTCCCCTATGGCTGGGGGTGGCAGTAGTGATGGGCAACATAAGCCCTATGGCTGGGGGTGGCAGTATTGATGGGCAACATAAGCCCTATGGCTGAGGGTGGCAGTAGTGATGGGCAACATGAGCCCTATGGCTGGGGGTGGCAGTAGTGATGGGCAACATGAGCCCTATGGCTGGGGGTGGCAGTAGTGATGGGCAACATAGTCCCTATGGGTAGGGGTGGCAGTAGTGATGGGCAACAGGTCCCCTATGGCTGGGGTGGCAGTAGTGATGGGCAACACAAGCCCTATGGCTGGGGGTGGCAGTAGTGATGGGCAACAGGTCACCTATGGCTGGGGGTGGCAGTAGTGATGGGCAACATAGTCCCTATGGGTGGGGGTGTCAGTAGTGATGGGCAACAGGTCCCCTATGGCTGGGGGTGGCAGTAGTTATGGGCAACATAAGCCCTATGGCTGGGGGTGGCAGTAGTGATGGGCAACATATGCCCTATGGCTGGGGGTGGCAGTAGTAATGGGCAACAGGTCCCATATGGGTGTGGGTGGCAGTAGTGATGGGCAACATAAGCCCTATGGCTGGGGGTGGCAGTAGTGCTGGGCAACATAAGCCCTATGGCTGGGGGTGACAGTTGTGATGGGCAACTGTTCTGCTTGGGTTTTCGGATCAGATAGAACCCGCTCATCAGAGCCTCACTAACCCAGCCAGAACGTTACCCCCTCCCCCTCCCTAGGGCCTATTTACAATAGGTAACCACATATATCCACCACCTAAGGACAGGGAATTCCTACTATACATACCAAGACCTCTTATAATCGGCGGCCTCGCGATCCCATACGGATCCAGACCTCTCTACCCAGACGGCAGTCTCAGCACAAGTGGCGGCCTCGCGATCCCATACGAATCCAGACCTCTCTACCCAGACGGCAGTCTCAGCACAAGTGGCGGCCTCGCGATCCCATACGAATCCAGACCTCTCTACCCAGACGGCAGTCTCAGCACAAGTGGCGGCCTCGCGATCCCATACGAATCCAGACCTCTCTACCCAGACGGCAGTCTCAGCACAAGTGGCGGCCTCGCGATCCCATACGAATCCAGACCTCTCTACCCAGACGGCAGTCTCAGCACAAGTGGCGGCCTCGCGATCCCATACGAATCCAGACCTCTCTACCCAGACGGCAGTCTCAGCACAAGTGGCGGCCTCGCGATCCCATACGAATCCAGACCTCTCTACCCAGACGGCAGTCTCAGCACAAGTGGCGGCCTCGCGATCCCATACGAATCCAGACCTCTCTACCCAGACGGCAGTCTCAGCACAAGTGGCGGCCTCGCGATCCCATACGAATCCAGACCTCTCTACCCAGACGGCAGTTCATACGACAGTTTATCCTATGATCACCATAACATACAAAAAGGGAATCAGTCTCACTATTCATCAGATCACACAAGGACTGCCAGTTCGAGCATAGCCTGTTCTCCGGTTCGAGGGGCTCCTCTCTCCCTCATTCAGTTACCACTTACCTGATCAGGGTTAACATCTGTTCATGTAGCCGCAGCTGACTAAAAGAATAGGCTACCCTCTCATACAAGAACACGCAGCACATGTTGGTTCACTACAAACTGGGTACTTTATTACTCATTATATACGCAATCACATAACATTACAATATAACACATAACCTGCAAAGAAAAGTGAAAGATTAAGTTGTGCACTCTAATAAGAACGGGTCGACATCACCTTAGTAGTGTGTAGCCTGCACTCAGTGGTCATCTAGGTTCCCTTCTCGTCTGTGCCTCGGCTCGCCTGGAAGTCGCACCTCCGCAGTCACGGATACACGTCTGCACCACTATGCGCTGTTCCCTTCACCCTTCTCCGAGTCATTGGGACCTCTTCCTTATCGGCTACTCTCTCCTCTCTGGTTATTCTGCTAGGAGAGTATCTGTCTCTCGGTTTTTCTCCGCCTTCAAGATGGCGTCTGTCTTCCCTGAAATAAGTAGTAGCTTTACTGCTAACGGCTAGATGCCGCCTACGGACTGAACATGTAACTGCCTCAGACTTTCACTAATATAGAGGTGCGTTTCCTCATGGAAAATTCCGGCCCGTAACCTGCCGCCCACCAAATTCTTGTACCTCCCCGTACCAAGGACACGTTCCCAGCCGGCCGGCCTGATGTAGTGTCTTCGGCATGAAGAAAAATACAATCCTTCGATAAGGGCCGGCCTGAACCGGTTCTCTCCAAGCGAATAACACCTCATAACTAAAACATTACATTTGACCTAGAAGCATCCCAAGCTGCCGAAGCAGAAAGAAAGATGGAGTCTCTCCCGTTTGAGGCCTACCAGGCCTGAATTCAGCACGGCTCCATGAAATACCCTCACTACAGGACAGATTATCCCTAATACTAACGAATCTATCCCCTAGGCTATGTGTGCAAGCCCTGATCTATGGGGAAGAGCACAGGATCATGTCGAAGTGCCTAGTAAATAGGCTCCATTCACTACTCTAACCCTTAGACTTGAATGGTAAGAGACTGAAGTCACATTCAATCACCTTTCCTCACAAGAAGGACGGGAAAATCGAGCAGAACAGCAACATAGTCCCTATGGCTGGGGGTGGCAGTAGTGATGGGCAACATAAGCCCTATGGCTGGGGGTGGCAGTAGTGATGGGCAACAGGTCCCCTATGGGTGGGGGTGTTAGTGGTGCTGGCCATGCAACCCCTATGGTGGGCTGTTGTTAGTGGCCAAGATGTGGATCCCCTGTGTGTGTGTGCCATTTTGCAGGTACGTGTTGTTTGTTTATGTGGTAGATGTCTGACTAACCGCCTGCGCAGTCGACTCCTGATCCGGTCATAGATGTAGAGTACTGGTATGACCTGCGCGATGGGATTCATGATGTGTTCGTGTCGTACATGCTGCAAGCTAGTCTGTCTCGTAGCCGTGGATTGAGTTGTGGCGAGAATCGTAGCTGATTTGCTTGTTTTCCGGATGCTGTGACGTCCCGTATGTGGTGACCCGTCCGGCGCGTAGGAAGTACGCATCGTACTTGTCATGCCGGAAACTGCTATGGATACTGCTTCTGGGCGACTCGGTTCAGCGTTAGGAGTTACGGCCCGGACGGGGAATGGAGCTTGAATCACAGCCTATGTGTCAGTCGTGTTTTTGCCAGTTATGCGCATCGTACTTACTCTACAGGACGGACCGGCTACGGGTACGTGTCGGTCGCACGGTAAGGCTACGGACAGCTGTCCGACCCGGTATCGGAATCGGCCCCTTAGTGTTGACTGTAGTGTTGACACAACTGTTAATACTGAGGGGAGTACAAATTGCGCACTGCATGTGCCATGATGCAAATGAGCAAACCTTTCTGGGTTGTGATGTAGTGTCTGGCCACACCGTTTTCTTTGCCTGGTGGATTCTGCCTGGCTTTGGTGCATACCCTAGCCAACCAGAAACCCCATTTCTAATAGTCTCCTTTGCATGCTTGAAGACAAAGGATACAAAGTGGGCAAAGACAAATTACAATAGGTGCAGAAAAAATTTCACTATTTGGGACAGATAATATCCAAAGATGGGAGGTGGGTGACACCTGACAGAGTAGAGAGTATCAGAAACATGCTCAAACTCACCACCATTAAGCAAATGCAGCAATTCCTAAGACTCTGTAATTACATGAGACAGTGGGTTTCTGACTATGCCACCCTGACTACCCCACTTTTGACTACTTTAAGAGTTCCATATTGATGGAAATATGTCAGACTGAACTGATGAGAGAGAGAGACAGCATTTCGGGAATTAAAGGAAACAATTGCAAATACTCCTGTGTTAGGTACACCTGATTATAACAAACCATTCTATCTCTTTTTTCATTGACTCAAAAGACATCTATAGGACACAAGCCAATTGCCTGCTACAGTGGGCTGCTAGATCCTGATGTGAAAGGTCAGTATCCATGTGAGCAAGCACCACCATTGTGATGGGATCACCTTTAACACTGTATGTAAAGCATGCAGTAATTGCTATTTTACAAAAGAGCAAGAACACCCTCACGAGTAAGAGAGTATCTGGGTATGAAGTAGTTCTCTCAGTACGGTATATACAAGTGATTCACTGTCATTTTTGCACACCCAGTTTCTCATGATGAACAAGTGTATGATTGTGCTAATTACACACTAGGCAAAGAAAGTAAAGTGAGCGAAGACCCCATTTGAGGAAGCATGATACTCTTTGTCGATGGGTCTTCTTTCATAGATCAGGGAACTGGAATTAGACATTCAGGAGCAGCTGTTGTAAAAGCAGAGCAGCAAGAATCATTTGATACATTACAGATAATTAGTCAGATGCCATTACCCTCTCAATTTTCAGCACAGGCAGCTGAATGAGTGGCCATTATAGGAGCCCTGCAATTAGCTGTGGGTTAAGAGGTTACCATTTGTTCAGATTCAGCCTATGTCACCCCCACTGTACATTCTAGCATTCAGAGATGGGAAAGGGGGGGTTCTTAAATCTGATGGGTCACCCATAATGCATAAAGATTTATTAGTACAATTAATTAGCTTTAACCCTTCGATCAAAGGTAGCAATAGTGAAATGTACCGCCCACGCAAATCAGCAGGATCTTTTCTCCAAAGGCAATGCTCTGGCAGACTAGGCAGCAAAAGATGCAGCTAAGGCTTCCCCAAATATGATCAATGCGAGGAAAACATATTAGGTATGATGACAAGCAGGCAACATGATGCAACAGAATTATTGCTTCCATATACTGAAAAAAGCAAGATTACATTTGCACACACAATTCGAAAGAGTATATTCTTACTACACTACAGGCAGATTGGTTTATTCCACACTTGTCTGAAATGATCTCTATGTACATTGCAGAGTGTGCAATATGCCAACAGTATAGCCATAAGATGACCTTGAAGGGGATCACTTCAACCATACCACTTTCAACAGGTCCATTCAAGCATCTGCATTTAGAATTTGTTCAATTGATAGCAATATGTAACAACTCCAGATATCTCATAGTGATTGTTCATTTTCAATATGGATTAAGGCATAATGATTGTAGGAAAGTACTATCTGCTTCTTATGGTTACCCTCACTTTTTGCTCATGTCACACTGTTTTTGGACTAGTCCGACTGGGATCCTGCTATCCAGGACCCCAGTCTATCTGCATTCTCCCTTAAAATGCTAAGTATGTACTTTAGGTACACTCCTGATTGGATTCTGGGGTACCCTTATCAGTCCCTAGTATACGGTACCCCAAGTACCCAGGGCATAGGTACCCCAGAGACCTCCGATGGGCTGAAGCATGTATTATGCCACCCCTGGGAGGCCATTCAAATTGACACGACAAGCCTGCTATGGCAGACTGTGTATGCTGGTGCTTGCACTACTTACTTTAGATATAGGTTCACTATATCTATCTAAATCACTACACTTAAATACCTATTAGTCATCCCTATGGCAGGCCTTAACAATCCTTAAGGCAGTGTGCTGGGTTTTACATGAGAGGGTGCCCCTGCATGAGCAGAGCCCCTCTGCAGCCTTCGAAGACCATTCTCCGGGGTTGTCTGTGATTCAGCCAGACATATATGTTTAAGTGCATTATAACCTTGCGGTAAATGCTAACTTCAAAACGTCTGCTTAGAAACATGTCGTATTTGGAGTTCAACACCTTGGAATCATGCCTCCACACCAGTAATTGGTGTGGGAGGAATGATTCCACCCTTCCAAAAGGACATACATGGGTCACCGGTCTACCCAGTACCAGCTTTCTCGACCTGGGCAGCACAAAATGGACGCTGCAAGCCACAGACACGATTCTGCTCTACTGCTGCTGAGCCAAGCTCGAGCAGAGGAAGGCATGACAATAGGCATCCTGTCACAGGGAGGTGTGATCACCTCCACGAAGGATTTAGAGTATTGGGGATGGGTGGGTGCACTCTGAGAGTGCCAGAATGTCTGCACTGGGGGCACATTTGGTGTCCCTGTGCATAGTCCAGCTCAAACCAGTTCTGGGAGCCATTGGCTCCGACTCCGGCACGAAACTGGACAAAGGACATGGGTATAGCCACCCCACTGTCCTGCCCCTCCCCTAGGAGGGTCCACAGAATCTTTCCACCCCTTCCCATGGGTATAAAGTGGGTCACCTGGCTACAGGACTTTAGATTTTACCTGGGCAAGATTCTGCTAAGAAGAAACCAAGTACTTCAACTGCCTGCATGATGCTGGACGACTGAAGAATCTCCCTTGGAACAAAGGAGTTACTCCCATGCAAAAGCAGGCACCTAAACACATCTGACTGGTTTGCTTCTCTCCAGCTCCTGAGGACTCCAAAGATTTCAGCAACACAGGAGGTGGGTTCCTGAAGGTCCTTGAGGTTGGTCTGCCCTCTCAGCAATTCTAAGACCAATATCCTTCGTGGCGAGCATGCAACCCGAACCCCTGTGCACTGCATACTTTTGCAGTTGCATATGCTTAGTGACTATTCCCAAGCTTTTGCATTGGACTCCGTGTAGTCCTGACCCCGAGCAGTATTTGCACTGAAGATTTCCAGACTCCACTCCTCGAGTGTCCTGTGGACTGGTACTTTGCAAACTAGCTTGAAGTCTCCTTGCGATCCTTGGTCTGTTGGCCTCTGGGTCCTGGTGAGGGTCACCCTGTTTGTTCTTGGGATTACCTGGTTGCTCCAGACATGCCCTGACTCTCCAGTGCTTGGAGAGTCCCCTGGACCTTGCTGGTCCACACTGTAACCTGTTTCCTCTGACCACGTGGGTTGCATTTGCCAAGGCTTGTTGGTGCTCCAGCCGGACATCGACCCCTCAGCTCTCGACATCCTTTGTGGGACAGCTCACCTTCGGACTCTGGTTGTCCTCGACATCTCCTGGTCCCCGTGGCTGCAGAGTCAAGCAACCCTTATTCACTCCTGAAGCACTTGACATCGGTGGGCATTCGACTACTGAGCCCCTGGTCACTTGAAGTGACCCAGACTCTGTCCCCTCTGCTTTCAGGTTCTTCTCACCTCAAATCCAGGCTTGGATTCCACTGGACACTCTTCGCCCTCCTGGCAGCAGTACTTCTTTGCAGCTCTCCATTGAAAACAAAGAAGGTTTCTGACACCACTTGACCCCTAAGCACCCGGCTGCTCTGGGATAGGTCGGGTACTTCAGTACTCACTGGTGGGTTGGCCTTAGAACCTCCTATGTTCCAAAGGGTTTGCTCGAAGTCCTCTTAAAAGTGTTCTTAACTTGTAATTTTACAACCGTGACTTTCCCATAGAGTTGTACAGAGCACTCGTTCGTGTTTCCACACTCAACTGCCCTCCCATGGCTCCCTGTGTCACTCCTCTGGGTGGTTCCTTGGGGTCCCAGAGATTCTACGTGCTCTAGGCACTGTGTCTAGTCAAGTTGTTGTTCTTATACCATTTTTTTAGTGTACGGTTCGGTCTCCCCCTGGAACCAGCTGTGTATTGTGCTATTTACAAAAGTTTCTATTGATTGAGTATTTTGTGCTTCGTGCCCTAGTCTCGTATAGAGACTAGTAGAGAGTGTTATATTAATAAATACATATTTTTATATAAACACTGTGTGGTTCTCCTTTCATTTAATCATTTAGGAGGTGACATTCTGGTAAAAGAAGCTGCTTTAAATTCCTTCAAGAATAAGCCTGGAGGCTGCTCTCCATAGCTACCACTAGGATAGCTATTAATAAGGCTGTCTTTGACCTCATACATCATAAGAGTCGTGTGGACTGGTACAGGGTGTCCACTTTAATTAGTGGACAGCATATACCAGGCCACCTTCTCACAATGATGCTAAAGCAGCAGCCAGTTGTCTGACCGGAGAGGTGATGCGGAGATGGGGCAAGCCAAGCGTATTCACTCTGATAACTGGCCCCATTTCGTCAATGCAATCTTTCAGCACCTTTGTACTGCCCTAGTAATCAAGCATAAATTGACATCTGCTTACCACCCCCAGAGTAATGGTTTTCTGGAGCACCTGAATGGTCTCCTTAAGAATAAAATCAGCAAATTATATGCCACTCTGAAAAAGAAATGGCTGTTTCACTTAGTACTGGCTTTGTACGATGTTAGAAGTCAGCCAGGGAGTGATCATCATTTAATGCCACATGAAATAGTGACAGAACCTCCAATGCCTATCCCATTATAAATAATAAGGCAAAAGGAGAAGAAATGATTTGATATTTGTCTGAGTTACTAAAGCCTGCTAAGTTCTTCTCTACACAGGTATTCTGAACAGGGAAGGCTACTCCAGCCCAGCAGACAGTCCGATCCCTTTTGATCAAGAGGTGTACATCAGCAACTTCAAGCACTGATGTCGGGATCCTTGTTACGATGGACCCTTCACTGTGACGATAAACACCCCCACGGCCCTGAAAGTAGGTGTTCAGACACCATGAATTCACCGGAGCGATGTGTGCCTGATCCCCGCATCGCCTCAGACACCTCCACAGATACAAGAACAACTAGAGGGAGAGAAAGAAATACAAGAAGAACAAAGGTTATCTTTCAAAGCGCAACTGGAGTATTTTGTAAACTCTACTAATTGACAGCTATGTTCAGTTATTTTGTTCTTCTTCTTATGCCCTATTATGTTTGCAGCAGCACTACAATGGTATTTTACCTTCTGCATGAGGTTGTGTGAAAGTATTACATGTTTGCAAAGAGAAATACCTGAGCAAGAAAGTATATCCCACAGTATTCATAGAGGCTTGTTAGACAATCTCTGGCACAGGCATATGATAGAGATGAGTACACAGAACTCTAATGTATTCTGTTTTGTCTGTTCTTTGATGCCGCATGCCACCGACTCAGATAGGTTACACCCAGAGAGGTACTCTTAGATGTTACGATGTGTTTGTTACACCTATTTTCTTTGCACAATGCAAGCTCAGCTGCAACCACTGTGGGTTAGACAGGGAGCATATCTAGTAAACACTACACATTATGAAGAAGCGGTAGCAGATGTAGTGGGTGTTATAACAGACCATAGAAAGCTATTAGCGTAGCTAGAGGAGATGGGAAAGCTTGATGCTGCAAGAGGGTTAGTCAGAAGATAAAAGGGATGTTTTCTAATCGAGAGGTCAATAAAATGCAGGACATTCAGGAGAATGTTTACACTTTAATGATGCAAACCACAAGGGAAGGTGAGGAAGTAGTTGAAAATTCAACTAAAGTGGGGAGGATTGTAGGAAATGGAGAAAGTGTGTACAAATCAATGAATAATTCAACAAGTGTAGAGAGCAAGGAGTAACTTGTGAAGCTCGTTCTCTTCTTATAAAGTACACCAACAATAGTAATGGGCTTTAAAAATTTCAACTACATCTGAAACAGCATAACGAAAGACCAATAGGTTTTTTAAAAAGCACCCTCTGCTTGTTTTATCACAATTGTGTCCAATGTCTGTAATGTTTGGAGAGCCAACGATTAATCTCTGCTCAGGTTCTTGAATGTTTCTTTTTCTTCAATATTTTCCTTTTTCGTTGAACGCAGCTTGCTCGAAGGTTAGTATTTCTATCTGGCTCGTCGTCGGAGGGGGACAGAATGTGGATTTTAGTCATAATCCCGTATTTCCTTTGGTTTCAATGTCGTCAGTGGGTGTGTGGTTTTTAAAAAGCGCTTTCACTTTTAGTTTTCTGAAAAATTCAGCCAGTTCACAGTTGAGGGAGAATTTGTCCAGACATGCAGTAGGCACAAAACCCAGTCCTTTTTTGAGAACTCTTTCTTCTACAGGGGTTAAAGTGTGAGAGGATAGGTTGGTTATTAGGTCTCGTTTACAAAACCAATTGAGTAAGCTCCTTTAAAAAAAATTCTATTATTAACTTCTCTTTTTTCTACACATTATCTTCGATATTCGTGCCCATTTTACCTCTCTGCCAGGGACAAAAAAATCTTCTTTTTTGCATAGAAGTTATCACTACAACTTTTCTTTAATTACCTAAGAAGTCACGTGTACAATCGGCATGATGACTACTACAAAATGGATATAATAAATGCTTAAATTAAGCACATATTTCTGATACACGCAAAATTAGAAATGCACATGTAAAACAATTAAATGTACCTACTGACATGAATGGCATCATGTCAACATTTATTCAGTGAACACTCGTAACCAGCCAATCTTACAGGTGGCATGCCGGGGTGGCTGATCTGTGTGCATGCATGAGCACTCACATGTAAATGTGATGCTGAATTTGTTTTAAAAAAACAGCATCTTGAAAACTTGAGTGCAAAGTAATATCTGAAATAATTGTTATGTCTCACAATTTTTGCTTTAAGGTATTACATGTATGGTGAAAACCGTAAGTGACAGGTTCACCTTAACAATAGAGGCAATTCCTCATCATATGTTGAAAACGCACCTTAGCGTGTGTGTTTTCACTACACCAAACGCGTAATTTCCTTAATCACCCTGCACGGTTTGGTCCTGACGAAAGCTATTCCATTCTCATCTCATTTGGCTGAAACATGTAGACCAGTTTAAGGATGTATAAGATCATTGATATCTGAAATTACATCCGCATCCCCCCTTTTTTTAATCCTCTCCCAGGTTCCCACTAATAAAATTATTTCCTACTTAGGAAGGCTTATTCTTTTTTTTTTGTAATGCTTTATTGACAATTCTGTTTGCATCTAACCATAGTTATTGGTTTCCGTGATCTAAAGCTTGTTTTTTCACATGTGGATTATTGGTCTTTTTGACCTCTTGACAAAACCAATAGGCTCACCTTATATATTGATGTGGTGACCCTGACAAAGTCAATAGGCTTACCTTATATATATATATATATATTTATTTTTTTTAATCAACTTTATTGCCATTTTCAATAAAGTGAACATTCCCATATGCAACAATTTGACATGTCTAATTTTTAGCATTTACAAGTTACATCACTCTATTTGCTCAATACAAATTCGAACCTCTCCTTATGTCAATAATTTTCCGTAACCCTACTTCATATTGATCAAAAGAAACAGCAATCCCAAACCCCCTCCCTCCCCTCCCCCCCTTTTCGGTAACTGTTTCTTCTACTACACTCTCTGTCGTCCATAGGCAGTCTCTGCCTGCTGAGTCACTTGTTTCATTAATCTCCAATTGTGTGTTCTCCAGAGTCTGTGGGCTGTCTGTCCCTGTCTGTGAGGACTCTACCCTAGGGGGTTGTAAATTGTTATCATCACCGACCATGCCTGGAGGTCATCCTCTAGTATTTCGTCTCTCCTAACGTGCGCTATGCGGACCCTCTCAGCTATTTTCCATTCAGTCATGTCTTTCAGCCATCGGTCTAGCATTGGGGGGCGACAATTTTTGCCATTCGAAGGCAATGCATCGCTTTGCAAGTATGAGGTCTAGCTTCACAAATTTCCTACTCAGTTTTCTATTTTTCGGTGTTGGTAGAAGACCCAATATTGCTGTCCGCACTTCTTTGGGAACCTCCCAACCCGTGGCAATTCTTATTTTTTGTAGAACTTCCACCCAAAATGCCTCCACCGGCGGGCATGTCCATACCACATGTACGAAGTCAGCCCCTGGGGCTTGGCTTCTGGAACATGCATTGGAACGCTCAGGGTAAATTCTACCGAGAGTTTTTGGTTTAAGATAGACCTGATGAATAAAATTGTATTGTATTAATTTAAAGCGGGTATTGGAACTCCCTTGTTTTACCCCTTCATGGATCTTACAGCAGTCTTTTTCTGACACGGGTTCACCTATCTTTTCTTCTCATCTCGCCTGAAGTGGGAATGGTTTCCGTGGCAGGTCCTCACAGATCGCTTTGTAGAGGTGAGTTATCATATGCCTCCCTTGCGCCATAGACAGCATCACCTGTGGGGTTCTGGTTACCGGTGGTTCCTCTGGGAATGTTGACCATATCTCCCTGGCCACCTGCGAAATCTTTGCATATTGTAAATACTGTCCCGCACCTAACGCAAATGTGGCCTCTGCGGTATCCCTTGTGACAAACCGCCCTTTGTGATATAGGTCCCCCATAGACAGGCAGCCTCCTTCTTTCCATTTGTGAATTGACATTGATTCCGCTATTTTTGCAAACCCTGGAATTACCCATAGGGGGGCTTCCGGTGCGAACGGTGCATGTTTCACTACTTTTCTAATCATATTTTCCCAAACCTCCGCTACCTGTCGAATAAGGTATGGCTCGGTGACAGGAACCCCGCTACCCTTCATCAACAATTCTGGAAGAGAGCCACCCTAGTACAACCCTTCCAGAAAACTATTTTCCCAGTTCCCCTGGTCGTCCAACCAGTGAATTGAAGGCTCTAGGTGTGCGGCCATATAATAAAATTCCATACAGGGGACTTCTACCCCTCCCAGCTGCCATGGTTGCTTCAGCGTTGACAGGCTAACACGCTTATGTTTGGACCCACACAACAGGTCTGTTATTAGGATATCTAATCCTTTGAAAATACTAGGTGGTATTGCATACAACGAGTGTTTAAGTACATATAAAAATCTTGGTACTATAATCATTTTTGCTATTGCTACCTTTCCCATCAATGACAGGGGCAAATCCCTCCAGAAGTGCACCGAACCCCGTATCCCGTCGACCACCCTGCTCATGTTGAGACCTAGAAAGCTCTCCACTGGTTGTGCCAATCTGATCCCTAGATATCTGGGGGGGTCCGTCGTCCAGGGTAGGCCCACCTCTGGCAACGTATCTGTCGGGCGGCACGACAAACTCCCAAATGGCAGCAATTTCGACTTCTGAAGATTTACTTAGAGGTGGGATACCCTCCCGAACTACTCCAATACTGTCAACAAGACCAGGATCGAGTCTGTCGGTTGTCTGCAATATACCAGGGTATCGTCCGCACACATTGAGACCACATGGCGAGTGTTCCCCACCATAATGCTCCATTCTGCTAGCCGCTTTCTAAGCATCTCTGCTAGCAGCTCCATAACCATCGCAAATATTAAAGGGGAGAGTGGGCACCCCTGCCTCATGCCCCTCTCCAGGTGGAACGGCTTAGAGATTCTTCCTCCGGTCATTATCTTTGCACTGGGCCTAGCATAGAGCAGTTGCACCCAGTTTCTGAAACCCGGGCCCATTTCCCATTTTTTCCAATACTGCCCAGATATAGACCCATGCCACGGAATCGAACACTTGTTCGATATCTAGAAGATCTAAGGCATGCTCTGCGTGTATCAAAGGTGTGGCGCCACGGCCAGGGTGACTGACTACAAAATCTGAGGATCACAGTTCGATCCCCGGCGCCGGCGGCAGATTAGCCCAGCACCATGTGACTCTGGTCAATAGCTTGCTTAATCTTCCAGACTGACCCCAGCGCCTAGAGACCCTTATGGGTGATTGTTCGCACTTTACAAATGTGGATTATATATATATCAAATTGGGTCATGCCATACATGGGCTAAGCGTCTCAGGTTAAACATCGTGTTACGTCATGGGATAAATCCTGCTTGATCTGGATGGATCAAATGCGGCATATGGGGAAGGAGTCTACTCGACAATACGCCGCTCAGCAACTTCACATCTATATTAATAGGTGAGATTGGTCTGTATGACTTGGTCAGTCGTGTGTCTCTGTCTTGTTTCGGGATCATGATCACTAAAGCTTTGCGCATAGACTCCAGCAACCGCTTCTCTTGCAAGGCCTCGTTGTACACTTCTACTAGCCGGTGGTGCGAATTTCTGATAGAATTCCGCCGGGAAACCATCATTTCCCGGTGCTTTCCCTTATTTGAGCCATTTAATAGCTCCCAGAATTTCCTCACTCGAGATCGGCCCACCTAACGATTCCTCCATCCCCTCAGCCAGTTTGGGTAACTCCACCCACTCTAAAATTCTACTATAGCTGCAGACTCAGGCCCATCCCCCCCTCCATATATTTTAGCCAGATGGTCCGCAAAGAGATCTGTAATCCCCGCGTGTGTATACACTAGGTTCCCCGCCCCATCCATAAGTGACAATATTGGTTCCGGCGACGTTTCCCTTTTTGATAGTCTCAATAACATGGCTCCCGATTTATCTCCCTCCTGGTGCAGTCACTGCCGGTACACCGTATAGTCGTGATTTTCCAGCCGCTGCCATGCCTCCAACAATGTGACCCTGGTCTCGCACCACTCCCCCCTTTGCATCTTGGTTTGGTGTAACCTCTTCTCAAGTTTAGACAGTCTACATTCCTGCTCCTCTATGTCTCCTATTAGTTGCAGCCTTACCCTGTATGTTGTGTGCATACATACCCTCAGGAGGACCACCTTCATAGCATCCCATTCATAGACTCTATTCGATGCTGACCTCCAGTTTTCCGTGAAATATTTGTCTAGTGCTGTCTCCACAGCCTTTTTGAACAGGGGTCCAGCAAAGCTTCAGCCCTAAGGCGTCATGTAGGAATGGCCTGTCATGGTCTATGGTCCTCTATGCATATTAAAAGCAGCGAGTGGTCCGAGAAATATCTTTCTTGGTATGCTACCCCTTTTACTTCTTGGGCTAGCGATGGGGAGATGAAGCAGCAATCTAGACGGCTGTGTGTGTTCGTGGCCAGTGTATGGCATGAGAATGTTTTGTGTGTGGGGTTGCGTTCTCTCCATTTGTCCATGAGCTGCATGTCCCTTAGCAAGTCCGTCAGGGAGCTAGTCATGTGTGGTTTTGTATGAAGCAGTGGTGGCTCCCGGTCAAGGTTGCCATCAATGACACAATTTACATCCCCAACCATAATGGTCACCTCATCTATAAACGGTGCGGCAGCCACTCCGACAGATGGGAAGAAAGTTGGGCAATCTACATTTGGGGCGTACACATTAATGATGAATAAATCCTTCCCCTCTAATGTGCCATGCGGAATTACATACCGACCTTCTGGGTCCACTATCTGATTCAAACACTTAAATAGTACTCCGTGCGACACCCATATCAAAACGCCCCTGGCTATCTTCTAGTGCCAGGCCTGTATTGCTGTCACGAGGTGCCCCTCTCTGGCAGGCTCTTCCCTGGCGTGCAACGAGCAGCTGTGCCCCTCCCCCGGTCCTGTAGGGCCAGGGGATTCTCCCCGCATTCGGCGTGTGCCAGCGCCTGGTTTTGGAGTATATCCCTATCCCTCAGTGTCTCCTGTAAGGCCTACCGGTTCGCGAATACTTTGGCGATCCGCCCTCCAATTCCACCAGGCCTGTGTCTCTGCGGCAGCTTGGTCATGGCTCCAGCCACCCTCCGTTCTATCCTCACAGTCACAGCCCCCACACCTACAGTGGTTCTCCCCCATCCTAAACTAGGCCCTCAGTTTGCCCGGGGACCAACCTGCACACAATCTCGGGGTTTTCTGTTACGCTCCGTTCGCCGTTAGCGGTCCCTTAGTTGCCAGTATTAATCCCTCGGCTCACGCTGGACGGTCCGAGTCTCCGAGCCGTACCGTTCTGCACGGGGCCTCAGCAAGATGGCGCCCGCAGCTCTTGCTGGATCAGGATTCCCAGCGGCATTCACGGATGGTGAAGCCAAATCTTCGCAGTCTGTAGATGTCGTAGGGCAGCGACTACCTTATTCTCCCTTGAGGAGTGTTTTGTGCACCTGGAATATTGCGGATATATGTTCAAAAAGAATAAGCTTAAAAGCACACCCTTGTTATAGTATAAGTACAAAAAAGTCCATCCATACAATCTTTGGTCTGGAAACCAATGCCTTGTGATGAATATGAAAATGATATAAAGAAAGTCTTTGGCGGATTCACAATATTCACTAGAAATCACCGGACAGGTTGCAAAAGTTGCCAAAGTTGTCCAAAATTCTCCTCTTTATTAAATTGTGGACCCAATATCCAATAGTTAGACACAGCCGTTAAATATCCAGAGCAGCCAACACGTGTTTCGTCTGTACTAGAATAGGTACAATGACTTTTTCAAGGCTCAATGTACGTTCGATTGATCCACCAATTATAAACGGAATCCTAAGTAGGGTGTCAATTCAAATGACCCTCTCCATAATGTAAATGGTAACCAATAGCACGAGTCAGATAATAGTTATGTCGATGTTGAAAGTGTTATTATCAAGTCATGGAAGTAGGACACACTGCCATAAAGTGTGGCTTGGAAAAGGAACCGGGTTATAATAATCTGTAGAGGACCATGCGCCTGGTAACGCGAAAAGAAAGTCACGGATATATGTCGGATAATTATTCACCGGCGGGAGCTCCGGCAAACGTGACTATTCCTGCAATGCGTCCAAGCCATGTCCCCCCTTCTTAGGAAGGGTTATCTAAAGATAGTTTTAAAATTCACTTTTTGGGCACAAATTGTCACCCTTAAAATCAAAAAATTACCTACTCCGCTGTAATGAGGCGTCGTGACACACCTTGGATGCATTTGACATCTCAGGTGGGAACCCTATGATGAACCATACCACCTACTAGGTTGGTGGGTGAGGGTTTTTTTTTAAACTATTTTTTTATGCTGTTTCAGATGTAGTTGATATTTTTGAAGCCCGTTCCTATTGTTGATGTACATTTCAATGCAGACATCAGCAGAAAAGTGTGTACAAATGTACATAGTGAAGGAACGATACAGGCCCAGCATTACTACAACAAAACACACAAGATGATGGACGGAATGTTGCACATTGGCAAAACATTCACCCCCAGTCACAGATCTGGGTTTAATCCATCGTTATTTTGCTCACCACGCCACCCCAGTTCAGATATAGCCTTATGCAAATCAGTCTTGACCCTGTGACTCATGGGAACAGTCCAGCCCGAACTGCCAAGCCATGTCTTCCCTGGACCGGAATCAAGCTTCCTAGGACCGGTTTCGGGGTTTCACCCCTCTTCAGCCAGGATAGCTTGACTCCAGTGGCGTAGTGAGCACGGGACCCACGTCTGGACATACCCTTCCCACATAGGGTGAACAGCAAAACACACAAGATGATGGACGGAATGTTTCACATTGGCAAAACATTCATCCCCAGTCACAGATCTGGGTTTAATCCATCATTATTTAGCTCACCACGCCACCCCAGTTCAGACATAGCCTTATGCAAATCAGTCTTGACCCTGTGACTCATGGGAACAGTCCAGCCCGAACTGCCAAGCAATGTCTTCCCTGGACTGGAATCAAGCATCCTAGGACTGGTTTCGGGGTTTCACCCCTCTTCAGCCAGGATAACTTGACTCCAGTGGCGTAGTGAGCACGGGACCCACGTCTGGGCATACCCTTCCCACATAGGGTGAACAGCAAAACACACACGATGATGGACGGAATGTTGCACATTGGCAAAACATTCACCCCAGTCACAGATCTGGGTTTAATCCATCGTTATTTTGCTCACCACGCCACCCCAGTTCAGACATAGCCATATGCAAATCAGTCTTGACCCTGTGACTCATGGGAACAGTCCAGCCCGAACTGCCAAGCAATGTCTTCCCTGGACTGGAATCAAGCATCCTAGGACCGGTTTCGGGGTTTCACCCCTCTTCAGCCAGGATAGCTTGACTCCAGTGGCGTAGTGAGCACAGGACCCACGTCTGGGCATACCCTTCCCACATAGGGTGAACAGCAAAACACACAAGATGATGGACGGAATGTTGCACATTGGCAAAACATTCACCCCCAGTCACAGATCTGGGTTTAATCCATCGTTATTTTGCTCACCACGCCACCCCAGTTCAGACATAGCCTTATGCAAATCAGTCTTGACCCTGTGACTCATGGGAACAGTCCAGCCCGAACTGCCAAGCCATGTGCTCTCCATGCCACTGGAATCAAGCTATCCTGGCTGAAGAGGGGTGAAACCCCGAAACCGGTCCTAGGATGCTTGTTTCCAGTCCAGGGAGGACCTGGCTTGGCAGTTCGGGCTGGACTGTACCCATGAGGCACAGGGTCAAGACTGATTTGTATATGGCTCGGTTCAAGTTGGAACGGCATGATGAGCAAAAAAACGATGGATTTAGGCCCAGATCTCTGTACTGGGGTGAATGTATGACATTGTTCTGCATTCTGTCCATCACAGTTTTTTTTTTGTATTTGTCACCCCGAGTGGGACGGGTATGCCCAGACGTGGGTCCCGTGCTCTCCATGCCACTGGAATCAAGCTATCCTGGCTGAAGAGGGGTGAAATCCCAAAACCGGTCCTTGGATGCTTGTTTCCAGTCCAGGGAGGACCTGGCGTGGCAGTTCGGGCTGGACTGTACCCATGAGAACAGGGTCAAGACTGATTTGCATATGGCTGGGTTCAAGTTGGAACGGCATGATGAGCAAAAAAACGATGGATTTAGGCCCAGATCTCTGTACTGGGGTGAATGTATGACATTGTTCTGCATTCTGTCCATCACTGTTTTTTTTTTTTATTTGTCACCCCGAGTGGGACGGGTATGCCCAGACGTGGGTCCCGTGCTCTCCATGCCACTGGAATCAAGCTATCCTGGCTGAAGAGGGATGAAACCCCGAAACCGGTCCTAGGATGCTTGTTTCCAGTCCAGGGAGAACCTTGCTTGGCAGTTCGGGTTGGACTGTACCCATGAGGCACAGGGACAAGATTGATTTGCATATGGCTGGGTTCAAGTTGGAACGGCATGATGAGCAAAAAAACGATGGATTTAGGCCCAGATCTCTGTACTGGGGTGAATGTATGACATTGTTCTGCATTCTGTCCATCACAGTTTTTTTTTTGTATTTGTCTTCCCGAGTGGGACGGGTATGCCCAGACGTGGGTCCCGTGCTCTCCATGCCACTAGAATCAAGCTATCCTGGCTGAAGAGGGGTGAAACCCCGAAACAGGTCCTAGGATGCTTGTTTCCAGTCCAGGAAGGACCTGGCTTGGCAGTTCGGGCTGGACTGTACCCATGAGGCACAGGGTCAAGACTGATTTGCATATGGCTGGGTTCAAGTTGGAACGGCATGATGAGCAAAAAAACGATGGATTTAGGCCCAGATCTCTGTACTGGGGTGAATGTATGACATTGTTCTACATTCTGTCCATCACTGTTTTTTTTGTATTTGTCACCCCGAGTGGGACGGGTATGCCCAGACGTGGGTCCCGTGCTCTCCATGCCACTGGAATCAAGCTATCCTGGCTGAAGAGGGGTGAAAACCCGAAACCGGTCCTAGGATGCTTGTTTCCAGTCCAGGGAGGACCTGGCTTGGCAGTTCGGGCTGGGCTGTACCCATGAGGCACAGGGTCAAGACTGATTTGCAAATGGCTGGGTTCAAGTTGGAACGGCATGATGAGCAAAAAAACGATGTTTTTTTAGGCCCAGATCTCTGAACTGGGGTGAATGTATGACATTGTTCGGCATTCTGTCCATCACTGTTTTTTTTTGTATTTGTCACCCCGAGTGGGACGGGTATGCCCAGACGTGGGTCCCGTGCTCTCCATGCCACTGGAATCAAGCTATCCTGGCTGAAGAGGGGTGAAACCCCGAAACCTGTCCTAGGATGCTTGTTTCCAGTCCAGGGAGGACCTGGCTTGGCAGTTCGGGCTGGACTGTACCCATGAGGCACAGGGTCAAGACTGATTTGCATATGGCTGGGTTCAAGTTGGAACGGCATGATGAGCAAAAAAACGATGGATTTAGGCCCAGATCTCTGTACTGGGGTGAATGTATGACATTGTTCTGCATTCTGTCCATCACTGTTTTTTTTTGTATTTGTCACCCCAAGTGGGACGGGTATGCCCAGACGTGGGTCCCGTGCTCTCCATGCCACTGGAATCAAGCTATCCGGGATGAAACCCCGAAACCGGTCCTAGGATGCTTGTTTCCGGTCCAGGGAGAACCTGGCTTTGCAGATCGGGCTGGACTGTACCCATGAGGCACAGGGTCAAGACTGATTTGCATATGGCTGTGTTCAAGTTGGAACGGCATGATGAGCAAAAAAACGATGGATTTAGGCCCAGATCTCTGTACTGGGGTGAATGTATGACATTGTTCTGCATTCTGTCCATCACTGGTTTTTTTTGTATTTGTCACTCCGAGTGGGGCGGGTATGCCCAGACGTGGGTCCCGTGCTCTCCATGCCACTGGAATCAAGCTATCCTGGCTGAAGAGGGGTGAAACCCCGAAACTGGTCCTAGGATGCTTGTTTCCAGTCCAGGGAGGGCCTGGCTTGGCAGTTCGGGCTGGACTGTACCCATGAGGCACAGGGTCAAGACTGATTTGCATATGGCTGGGTTCAAGTTGGAACGGCATGATGAGCAAAAAAACAATGGATTTAGGCCCAGATCTCTGTACTGGGGTGAATGTATGACATTGTTCTGCATTCTGTCCATCACTGTTTTGTTTTTGTATTTGTCACCCCGAGTGGGACGGGTATGCCCAGACGTGGGTCCCGTGCTCTCCATGCCACTGGAATCAAGCTATCCTGGCTGAAGAGGGGTGAAACCCCGAAACCAGTCCTAGGATGCTTGTTTCCAGTCCAGGGAGGACCTGGCTTGGCAGTTCGGGTTGGACTGTACCCATGAGGCACAGGGTCAAGACTGATTTGCATATGGCTGGGTTCAAGTTGGAACGGCATGATAAGCAAAAAAACGATGGATTTAGGCCCAGATCTCTGTACTGGGGTGAATGTATGACATTGTTCTGCATTCTGTCCATCACTGTTTTTTTTTGTATTTGTCACCCCGAGTGGGACGGGTATGCCCAGACGTGGGTCCTGTGCTCTCCATGCCACTGGAATCAAGCTATCCTGGCTGAAGAGGGGTGAAACCCCGAAACCGGTCCTAGGATGCTTGTTTCCAGTCCAGGGAGGACCTGGCTTGGCAGTTCGGGCTGGACTGTACCCATGAGGCACAGGGTCAAGACTGATTTGCATATGGTTGGGTTCAAGTTGGAACGGCATGATGAGCAAAACAACGATGGATTTGGGCCCATATGTCTGTACTGGGGTGAATGTATGACATTGTTCTGCATTCTGTCCATCACTGTTTGTTTTTTTTTCATTTATTTTGTTTGTATTCAGCATTACTACAACAGCAGAATGAAAAGCAGCACAAATAGGGTTAAGATTTGGAGGGAAGGAAGAAAATGCATGTTTTTGTAGACTAGGATAATACATTTACGCAACCACCATAGGCAGTGAAGGCCACAGGCCCACTTTGAAGGGAACAAGTGTTTAAGGAAATATGTGGATAAAGTAGAATAGACGTGCAGGGCAGACAACATGCTAGGCTTCACAGAACAGCAGACCTGCAGGAGTAGTGCTTTACACTTCAGAACCAGACACACCATGGAACCCAATCTAGCATAGAAATGTGCCAAACCACAGGTGTAGAATTCAATAGTCATGTTAATAGTTATTTTTGCAAAATAGTATTGGAACGGCATGATGAGCAAAAAAACGATGGTTTTAGGCCCAGATCTCTGAACTGGGGTGAATGTATGACATTGTTCTGCATTCTGTCCATCACTGTTTTTTTTTGTATTTGTCACCCCAAGTGGGACGGGTATGCCCAGACGTGGGTCCCGTGCTCTCCATGCCACTGGAATCAAGCTATCCTGGCTGAAGAGGTGTGAAACCCCGAAACCTGTCGTAGGATGCTTGTTTCCAGTCCAGGGAGGACCTGGCTTGGCAGTTCGGGCTGGACTGTACCCATGAGGCACAGGGTCAAGACTGATTTGCATATGGCTGGGTTCAAGTTGGAACGGCATGATGAGCAAAAAAACGATGGATTTAGGCCCAGATCTCTGTACTGGGGTGAATGTATGACATTGTTCTGCATTCTGTCCATCACTGGTTTTTTTGTATTTGTCACCCCAAGTGGGACGGGTATGCCCAGACATGGGTCCCGTGCTCTCCATGCCACTGGAATCAAGCTATCCGGGATGAAACCCCGAAACCGGTCCTAGGATGCTTGTTTCCAGTCCAGGGAGAACCTGGCTTTGCAGTTCGGGCTGGACTGTACCCATGAGGCACAGGGTCAAGACTGATTTGCATATGGCTGTGTTCAAGTTGGAACGGCATGATGAGCAAAAAAACGATGGATTTAGGCCCAGATCTCTGTACTGGGGTGAATGTATGACATTGTTCTGCATTCTGTCCATCACTGTTTTGTTTTTGTATTTGTCACCCCGAGTGGGACGGGTATGCCCAGACGTGGGTCCCGTGCTCTCCATGCCACTGGAATCAAGCTATCCTGGCTGAAGAGGGGTGAAACCCCGAACCTGGTCCTAGGATGCTTGTTTCCAGTCCAGGGAGGGCCTGGCTTGGCAGTTCGGGCTGGACTGTACCCATGAGGCACAGGGTCAAGACTGATTTGCATATGGCTGGGTTCAAGTTAGAACGGCATGATGAGCAAAAAAACGATTGATTTAGGCCCAGATCTCTGTACTGGGGTGAATGTATGACATTGTTCTACATTCTGTCCATCACTGTTTTTTTTGTATTTGTCACCCCGAGTGGGACGGGTATGCCCAGACGTGGGTCCCTTGCTCTCCATGCCACTGGAATCAAGCTATCCTGGCTGAAGAGGGGTGAAAACCCGAAACCGGTCCTAGGATGCTTGTTTCCAGTCCAGGGAGGACCTGGCTTGGCAGTTCGGGCTGGGCTGTACCCATGAGGCACAGGGTCAAGACTGATTTGCATATGGCTGAGTTCAAGTTGGAACGGCATGATGAGCAAAAAAACTATGGTTTTTTAGGCCCAGATCTCTGAACTGGGGTGAATGTATGACATTGTTCGGCATTCTGTCCATCACTGTTTTTTTTTGTATTTGTCACCCCGAGTGGGACGGGTATGCCCAGACGTGGGTCCCGTGCTCTCCATGCCACTGGAATCAAGCTATCCTGGCTGAAGAGGGGTGAAACCCCGAAACCTGTCCTAGGATGCTTGTTTCCAGTCCAGGGAGGACCTGGCTTGGCAGTTCGGGCTGGACTGTACCCATGAGGCACAGGGTCAAGACTGATTTGCATGTGGCTGGGTTCAAGTTGGAACGGCATGATGAGCAAAAAAACGATGGATATAGGCCCAGATCTCTGTACTGGGGTGAATGTATGACATTGTTCTGCATTCGGTCCATCACTGTTTTTTTTTGTATTTGTCACCCCAAGTGGGACGGGTATGCCCAGACGTGGGTCCCGTGCTCTCCATGCAACTGGACTCAAGCTATCCGGGATGAAACCCCGAAACCGGTCCTAGGATGCTTGTTTCCAGTCCAGGGAGTACCTGGCTTTGCAGTTCGGGCTGGACTGTACCCATGAGGCACAGGGTCAAGACTGATTTGCATATGGCTCTGTTCAAGTTGGAACGGCATGATGAGCAAAAAAACTATGGATTTAGGCCCAGATCTCTGTACTGGGGTGAATGTATGACATTGTTCTGCATTCTGTCCATCACTGTTTTTTTTTGTATTTGTCACCCCGAGTGGGACGGGTATGCCCAGACGTGGGTCCCGTGCTCTCCATGCCACTGGAATCAAGCTATCCTGGCTGAAGAGGGGTGAAACCCCGAAACTGGTCCTAGGATGCTTGTTTCCAGTCCAGGGAGGGCCTGGCTTGGCAGTTCGGGCTGGACTGTACCCATGAGGCACAGGGTCAAGACTGATTTGCATATGGCTGGGTTCAAGTTGGAACGGCATGATGAGCAAAAAAACAATGGATTTAGGCCCAGATCTCTGTACTGGGGTGAATGTATGACATTGTTCTGCATTCTGTCCATCACTGTTTTGTTTTTGTATTTGTCACCCGAGTGGGACGGGTATGCCCAGACGTGGGTCCCGTGCTCTCCATGCCACTGGAATCAAGCTATCCTGGCTGAAGAGGGGTGAAACCCCGAAACCAGTCCTAGGATGCTTGTTTCCAGTCCAGGGAGGAGCTGGCTTGGCAGTTCGGGTTGGACTGTACCCATGAGGCACAGGGTCAAGACTGATTTGCATATGGCTGGGTTCAAGTTGGAACGGCATGATGAGCAAAAAAACGATGGATTTAGGCCCAGATCTCTGTACTGGGGTGAATGTATGACATTGTTCTGCATTCTGTCCATCACTGGGTTTTTTTGTATTTGTCACCCCGAGTGGGACGGGTATGCCCAGACGTGGGTCCCGTGCTCTCCATGCCACTGGAATCAAGCTATCCTGGCTGAAGAGGGGTGAAACCCCGAAACCGGTCCTAGGATGCTTGTTTCCAGTCGAGGGAGGACCTGGCTTGGCAGTTCGGGCTGGACTGTACCCATGAGGCACAGGGTCAAGACTGATTTGCATATGGTTGGATTCAAGTTGGAACGGCATGATGAGCAAAACAACGATGGATTTGGGCCCAGATCTCTGTACTGGGGTGAATGTATGACATTGTTCTGCATTCTGTCCATCACTGTTTTTTTTTTTATTTGTCACCCGAGTGGGACGGGTATGCCCAGACGTGGGTCCCGTGCTCTCCATGCCACTGGAATCAAGCTATCCTGGCTGAAGAGGGGTGAAACCCGAAACCTGTCCTAGGATGCTTGTTTCCAGTCCAGGGAGGACCTGGCTTGGCAGTTCGGGCTGGACTATACCCATGAGGCACAGGGTCAAGACTGATTTGCATATGGCTGGGTTCAAGTTGGAACGGCATGATGAGCAAAAAAACGATGGATTTAGGCCCAGATCTGTGTACTGGGGTGAATGTATGACATTGTTCTGCATTCTGTCCATCACTGTTTTGTTTTTTTATTTGTCACCCCGAGTGGGACGGGTATGCCCAGACGTGGGTCCCGTGCTCTCCATGCCACTGGAATCAAGCTATCCTGGCTGAAGCGGGATGAAACCCCGAAACCGGTCCTAGGATGCTTGTTTCCAGTCCAGGGAGAACCTTGCTTGGCAGTTCGGGTTGGACTGTACCCATGAGGCACAGGGACAAGATTGATTTGCATATGGCTGGGTTCAAGTTGGAACGGCATGATGAGCAAAAAAACGATGGATTTAGGCCCAGATCTCTGTACTGGGGTGAATGTATGACATTGTTCTGCATTCTGTCCATCACAGTTTTTTTTTTGTATTTGTCTTCCCGAGTGGGACGGGTATGCCCAGACGTGGGTCCTGTGCTCTCCATGCCACTGGAATCAAGCTATCCTGGCTGAAGAGGGGTGAAACCCCGAAACCGGTCCTAGGATGCTTGTTTCCAGTCCAGGAAGGACCTGGCTTGGCAGTTCGGGCTGGACTGTACCCATGAGGCACAGGATCAAGACGTATTTGCATATGGCTGGGTTCAAGTTGGAACAGCATGATGAGCAAAAAAAACCATGGATTTAGGCCCAGATCTCTGTACTGGGGTGAATGTATGACATTGTTCTGCATTCGGTCCATCACTGTTTTTTTTTGTATTTGTCACCCCAAGTGGGACGGGTATGCCCAGACGTGGGTCCCGTGTTCTCCATGCCACTGGAATCAAGCTATCCGGGATGAAACCCCGAAACCGGTCCTAGGATGCTTGTTTCCAGTCCAGGGAGAACCTGGCTTTGCAGTTCGGGCTGGACTGTACCCATGAGGCACAGGGTCAAGACTGATTTGCATATGGCTGTGTTCAAGTTGGAACGGCATGATGAGCAAAAAAACGATGGATTTAGGCCCAGATCTCTGTACTGGGGTGAATGTATGACATTGTTCTGCATTCTGTCCATCACTGTTTTGTTTTTGTATTTGTCACCCCGAGTGGGACGGGTATGCCCAGACGTGGGTCCCGTGCTCTCCATGCCACTGGAATCAAGCTATCCTGGCTGAAGAGGGGTGAAACCCCGAAACCAGTCCTAGGATGCTTGTTTCCAGTCCAGGGAGGACCTGGCTTGGCAGTTCGGGTTGGACTGTACCCATGAGGCACAGGGTCAAGACTGATTTGCATATGGCTGGGTTCAAGTTGGAACGGCATGATGAGCAAAAAAACGATGGATTTAGGCCCAGATCTCTGTACTGGGGTGAATGTATGACATTGTTCTGCATTCTGTCCATCACTGTTTTTTTTGTATTTGTCACCCCGAGTGGGACGGGTATGCCCAGACGTGGGTCCCGTGCTCTCCATGCCACTGGAATCAAGCTATCCTGGCTGAAGAGGGGTGAAACCCCGAAACCGGTCCTAGGATGCTTGTTTCCAGTCCAGGGAGGACCTGGCTTGGCAGTTCGGGCTGGACTGTACCCATGAGGCACAGGGTCAAGACTGATTTGCATATGGTTGGGTTCAAGTTGGAACGGCATGATGAGCAAAACAACGATGGATTTGGGCCCAGATCTCTGTACTGGGGTGAATGTATGACATTGTTCTGCATTCTGTCCATCACTGTTTGGTTTTTTTTCATTTATTTTTTTTTGTATTCAGCATTACTACAACAGCAGAATGAAAAGCAGCACAAATAGGGTTAAGATTTGGAGGGAAGGAAGAAAATGCATGTTTTTGTAGACTAGGATAATACATTTACGCAACCACCATAGGCAGTGAAGGCCACAGGCCCACTTTGAAGGGAACAAGTGTTTAAGGAAATATGTGGATAAAGTAGAATAGACGTGCAGGGCAGACAACATGCTAGGCTTCACAGAACAGCAGACCTGCAGGAGTAGTGCTTTACACTTCAGAACCAGACACACCATGGAACCCAATCTAGCATAGAAATGTGCCAAACCACAGGTGTAGAATTCAATAGTCATGTTAATAGTTATTTTTGCAAAATAGTATTGGAACGGCATGATGAGCAAAAAAACGATGGTTTTAGGCCCAGATCTCTGAACTGGGGTGAATGTATGACATTGTTCTGCATTCTGTCCATCACTGTTTTTTTTTGTATTTGTCACCCCAAGTGGGACGGGTATGCCCAGACGTGGGTCCCGTGCTCTCCATGCCACTGGAATCAAGCTATCCTGGCTGAAGAGGTGTGAAACCCCGAAACCTGTCGTAGGATGCTTGTTTCCAGTCCAGGGAGGACCTGGCTTGGCAGTTCGGGCTGGACTGTACCCATGAGGCACAGGGTCAAGACTGATTTGCATATGGCTGGGTTCAAGTTGGAACGGCATGATGAGCAAAAAAACGATGGATTTAGGCCCAGATCTCTGTACTGGGGTGAATGTATGACATTGTTCTGCATTCTGTCCATCACTGGTTTTTTTGTATTTGTCACCCCAAGTGGGACGGGTATGCCCAGACATGGGTCCCGTGCTCTCCATGCCACTGGAATCAAGCTATCCGGGATGAAACCCCGAAACCGGTCCTAGGATGCTTGTTTCCAGTCCAGGGAGAACCTGGCTTTGCAGTTCGGGCTGGACTGTACCCATGAGGCACAGGGTCAAGACTGATTTGCATATGGCTGTGTTCAAGTTGGAACGGCATGATGAGCAAAAAAACGATGGATTTAGGCCCAGATCTCTGTACTGGGGTGAATGTATGACATTGTTCTGCATTCTGTCCATCACTGTTTTGTTTTTGTATTTGTCACCCCGAGTGGGACGGGTATGCCCAGACGTGGGTCCCGTGCTCTCCATGCCACTGGAATCAAGCTATCCTGGCTGAAGAGGGGTGAAACCCCGAACCTGGTCCTAGGATGCTTGTTTCCAGTCCAGGGAGGGCCTGGCTTGGCAGTTCGGGCTGGACTGTACCCATGAGGCACAGGGTCAAGACTGATTTGCATATGGCTGGGTTCAAGTTAGAACGGCATGATGAGCAAAAAAACGATTGATTTAGGCCCAGATCTCTGTACTGGGGTGAATGTATGACATTGTTCTACATTCTGTCCATCACTGTTTTTTTTTGTATTTGTCACCCCGAGTGGGACGGGTATGCCCAGACGTGGGTCCCTTGCTCTCCATGCCACTGGAATCAAGCTATCCTGGCTGAAGAGGGGTGAAAACCCGAAACCGGTCCTAGGATGCTTGTTTCCAGTCCAGGGAGGACCTGGCTTGGCAGTTCGGGCTGGGCTGTACCCATGAGGCACAGGGTCAAGACTGATTTGCATATGGCTGAGTTCAAGTTGGAACGGCATGATGAGCAAAAAAACTATGGTTTTTTAGGCCCAGATCTCTGAACTGGGGTGAATGTATGACATTGTTCGGCATTCTGTCCATCACTGTTTTTTTTTGTATTTGTCACCCCGAGTGGGACGGGTATGCCCAGACGTGGGTCCCGTGCTCTCCATGCCACTGGAATCAAGCTATCCTGGCTGAAGAGGGGTGAAACCCCGAAACCTGTCCTAGGATGCTTGTTTCCAGTCCAGGGAGGACCTGGCTTGGCAGTTCGGGCTGGACTGTACCCATGAGGCACAGGGTCAAGACTGATTTGCATGTGGCTGGGTTCAAGTTGGAACGGCATGATGAGCAAAAAAACGATGGATATAGGCCCAGATCTCTGTACTGGGGTGAATGTATGACATTGTTCTGCATTCGGTCCATCACTGTTTTTTTTTGTATTTGTCACCCCAAGTGGGACGGGTATGCCCAGACGTGGGTCCCGTGCTCTCCATGCAACTGGACTCAAGCTATCCGGGATGAAACCCCGAAACCGGTCCTAGGATGCTTGTTTCCAGTCCAGGGAGTACCTGGCTTTGCAGTTCGGGCTGGACTGTACCCATGAGGCACAGGGTCAAGACTGATTTGCATATGGCTCTGTTCAAGTTGGAACGGCATGATGAGCAAAAAAACGATGGATTTAGGCCCAGATCTCTGTACTGGGGTGAATGTATGACATTGTTCTGCATTCTGTCCATCACTGTTTTTTTTTGTATTTGTCACCCCGAGTGGGACGGGTATGCCCAGACGTGGGTCCCGTGCTCTCCATGCCACTGGAATCAAGCTATCCTGGCTGAAGAGGGGTGAAACCCCGAAACTGGTCCTAGGATGCTTGTTTCCAGTCCAGGGAGGGCCTGGCTTGGCAGTTCGGGCTGGACTGTACCCATGAGGCACAGGGTCAAGACTGATTTGCATATGGCTGGGTTCAAGTTGGAACGGCATGATGAGCAAAAAAACAATGGATTTAGGCCCAGATCTCTGTACTGGGGTGAATGTATGACATTGTTCTGCATTCTGTCCATCACTGTTTTGTTTTTGTATTTGTCACCCGAGTGGGACGGGTATGCCCAGACGTGGGTCCCGTGCTCTCCATGCCACTGGAATCAAGCTATCCTGGCTGAAGAGGGGTGAAACCCCGAAACCAGTCCTAGGATGCTTGTTTCCAGTCCAGGGAGGAGCTGGCTTGGCAGTTCGGGTTGGACTGTACCCATGAGGCACAGGGTCAAGACTGATTTGCATATGGCTGGGTTCAAGTTGGAACGGCATGATGAGCAAAAAAACGATGGATTTAGGCCCAGATCTCTGTACTGGGGTGAATGTATGACATTGTTCTGCATTCTGTCCATCACTGGGTTTTTTTGTATTTGTCACCCCGAGTGGGACGGGTATGCCCAGACGTGGGTCCCGTGCTCTCCATGCCACTGGAATCAAGCTATCCTGGCTGAAGAGGGGTGAAACCCCGAAACCGGTCCTAGGATGCTTGTTTCCAGTCGAGGGAGGACCTGGCTTGGCAGTTCGGGCTGGACTGTACCCATGAGGCACAGGGTCAAGACTGATTTGCATATGGTTGGATTCAAGTTGGAACGGCATGATGAGCAAAACAACGATGGATTTGGGCCCAGATCTCTGTACTGGGGTGAATGTATGACATTGTTCTGCATTCTGTCCATCACTGTTTTTTTTTTTATTTGTCACCCGAGTGGGACGGGTATGCCCAGACGTGGGTCCCGTGCTCTCCATGCCACTGGAATCAAGCTATCCTGGCTGAAGAGGGGTGAAACCCGAAACCTGTCCTAGGATGCTTGTTTCCAGTCCAGGGAGGACCTGGCTTGGCAGTTCGGGCTGGACTATACCCATGAGGCACAGGGTCAAGACTGATTTGCATATGGCTGGGTTCAAGTTGGAACGGCATGATGAGCAAAAAAACGATGGATTTAGGCCCAGATCTGTGTACTGGGGTGAATGTATGACATTGTTCTGCATTTTGTCCATCACTGTTTTGTTTTTTTATTTGTCACCCCGAGTGGGACGGGTATGCCCAGACGTGGGTCCCGTGCTCTCCATGCCACTGGAATCAAGCTATCCTGGCTGAAGCGGGATGAAACCCCGAAACCGGTCCTAGGATGCTTGTTTCCAGTCCAGGGAGAACCTTGCTTGGCAGTTCGGGTTGGACTGTACCCATGAGGCACAGGGACAAGATTGATTTGCATATGGCTGGGTTCAAGTTGGAACGGCATGATGAGCAAAAAAACGATGGATTTAGGCCCAGATCTCTGTACTGGGGTGAATGTATGACATTGTTCTGCATTCTGTCCATCACAGTTTTTTTTTTGTATTTGTCTTCCCGAGTGGGACGGGTATGCCCAGACGTGGGTCCTGTGCTCTCCATGCCACTGGAATCAAGCTATCCTGGCTGAAGAGGGGTGAAACCCCGAAACCGGTCCTAGGATGCTTGTTTCCAGTCCAGGAAGGACCTGGCTTGGCAGTTCGGGCTGGACTGTACCCATGAGGCACAGGATCAAGACGTATTTGCATATGGCTGGGTTCAAGTTGGAACAGCATGATGAGCAAAAAAAACCATGGATTTAGGCCCAGATCTCTGTACTGGGGTGAATGTATGACATTGTTCTGCATTCTGTCCATCACTGGGTTTTTTTGTATTTGTCACCCCGAGTGGGACGGGTATGCCCAGACGTGGGTCCCGTGCTCTCCATGCCACTGGAATCAAGCTATCCTGGCTGAAGAGGGGTGAAACCCGAAACCTGTCCTAGGATGCTTGTTTCCAGTCCAGGGAGGACCTGGCTTGGCAGTTCGGGCTGGACTATACCCATGAGGCACAGGGTCAAGACTGATTTGCATATGGCTGGGTTCAAGTTGGAACGGCATGATGAGCAAAAAAACGATGGATTTAGGCCCAGATCTGTGTACTGGGGTGAATGTATGACATTGTTCTGCATTCTGTCCATCACTGTTTTGTTTTTTTATTTGTCACCCCGAGTGGGACGGGTATGCCCAGACGTGGGTCCCGTGCTCTCCATGCCACTGGAATCAAGCTATCCTGGCTGAAGCGGGATGAAACCCCGAAACCGGTCCTAGGATGCTTGTTTCCAGTCCAGGGAGAACCTTGCTTGGCAGTTCGGGTTGGACTGTACCCATGAGGCACAGGGACAAGATTGATTTGCATATGGCTGGGTTCAAGTTGGAACGGCATGATGAGCAAAAAAACGATGGATTTAGGCCCAGATCTCTGTACTGGGGTGAATGTATGACATTGTTCTGCATTCTGTCCATCACAGTTTTTTTTTTGTATTTGTCTTCCCGAGTGGGACGGGTATGCCCAGACGTGGGTCCTGTGCTCTCCATGCCACTGGAATCAAGCTATCCTGGCTGAAGAGGGGTGAAACCCCGAAACCGGTCCTAGGATGCTTGTTTCCAGTCCAGGAAGGACCTGGCTTGGCAGTTCGGGCTGGACTGTACCCATGAGGCACAGGATCAAGACGTATTTGCATATGGCTGGGTTCAAGTTGGAACGGCATGATGAGCAAAAAAAACCATGGATTTAGGCCCAGATCTCTGTACTGGGGTGAATGTATGACATTGTTCTGCATTCGGTCCATCACTGTTTTTTTTTGTATTTGTCACCCCAAGTGGGACGGGTATGCCCAGACGTGGGTCCCGTGTTCTCCATGCCACTGGAATCAAGCTATCCGGGATGAAACCCCGAAACCGGTCCTAGGATGCTTGTTTCCAGTCCAGGGAGAACCTGGCTTTGCAGTTCGGGCTGGACTGTACCCATGAGGCACAGGGTCAAGACTGATTTGCATATGGCTGTGTTCAAGTTGGAACGGCATGATGAGCAAAAAAACGATGGATTTAGGCCCAGATCTCTGTACTGGGGTGAATGTATGACATTGTTCTGCATTCTGTCCATCACTGTTTTGTTTTTGTATTTGTCACCCCGAGTGGGACGGGTATGCCCAGACGTGGGTCCCGTGCTCTCCATGCCACTGGAATCAAGCTATCCTGGCTGAAGAGGGGTGAAACCCCGAAACCAGTCCTAGGATGCTTGTTTCCAGTCCAGGGAGGACCTGGCTTGGCAGTTCGGGTTGGACTGTACCCATGAGGCACAGGGTCAAGACTGATTTGCATATGGCTGGGTTCAAGTTGGAACGGCATGATGAGCAAAAAAACGATGGATTTAGGCCCAGATCTCTGTACTGGGGTGAATGTATGACATTGTTCTGCATTCTGTCCATCACTGGGTTTTTTTGTATTTGTCACCCCGAGTGGGACGGGTATGCCCAGACGTGGGTCCCGTGCTCTCCATGCCACTGGAATCAAGCTATCCTGGCTGAAGAGGGGTGAAACCCCGAAACCGGTCCTAGGATGCTTGTTTCCAGTCCAGGGAGGACCTGGCTTGGCAGTTCGGGCTGGACTGTACCCATGAGGCACAGGGTCAAGACTGATTTGCATATGGTTGGGTTTAAGTTGGAACGGCATGATGAGCAAAACAACGATGGATTTGGGCCCAGATCTCTGTACTGGGGTGAATGTATGACATTGTTCTACATTCTGTCCATCACTGTTTTTTTTGTATTTGTCACCCCGAGTGGGACGGGTATGCCCAGACGTGGGTCCCTTGCTCTCCATGCCACTGGAATCAAGCTATCCTGGCTGAAGAGGGGTGAAAACCCGAAACCGGTCCTAGGATGCTTGTTTCCAGTCCAGGGAGGACCTGGCTTGGCAGTTCGGGCTGGGCTGTACCCATGAGGCACAGGGTCAAGACTGATTTGCATATGGCTGAGTTCAAGTTGGAACGGCATGATGAGCAAAAAAACTATGGTTTTTTAGGCCCAGATCTCTGAACTGGGGTGAATGTATGACATTGTTCGGCATTCTGTCCATCACTGTTTTTTTTTGTATTTGTCACCCCGAGTGGGACGGGTATGCCCAGACGTGGGTCACGTGCTCTCCATGCCACTGGAATCAAGCTATCCTGGCTGAAGAGGGGTGAAACCCCGAAACCTGTCCTAGGATGCTTGTTTCCAGTCCAGGGAGGACCTGGCTTGGCAGTTCGGGCTGGACTGTACCCATGAGGCACAGGGTCAAGACTGATTTGCATGTGGCTGGGTTCAAGTTGGAACGGCATGATGAGCAAAAAAACGATGGATATAGGCCCAGATCTCTGTACTGGGGTGAATGTATGACATTGTTCTGCATTCGGTCCATCACTGTTTTTTTTTGTATTTGTCACCCCAAGTGGGACGGGTATGCCCAGACGTGGGTCCCGTGCTCTCCATGCAACTGGAATCAAGCTATCCGGGATGAAACCCCGAAACCGGTCCTAGGATGCTTGTTTCCAGTCCAGGGAGTACCTGGCTTTGCAGTTCGGGCTGGACTGTACCCATGAGGCACAGGGTCAAGACTGATTTGCATATGGCTCTGTTCAAGTTGGAACGGCATGATGAGCAAAAAAACGATGGATTTAGGCCCAGATCTCTGTACTGGGGTGAATGTATGACATTGTTCTGCATTCTGTCCATCACTGTTTTTTTTTGTATTTGTCACCCCGAGTGGGACGGGTATGCCCAGACGTGGGTCCCGTGCTCTCCATGCCACTGGAATCAAGCTATCCTGGCTGAAGAGGGGTGAAACCCCGAAACTGGTCCTAGGATGCTTGTTTCCAGTCCAGGGAGGGCCTGGCTTGGCAGTTCGGGCTGGACTGTACCCATGAGGCACAGGGTCAAGACTGATTTGCATATGGCTGGGTTCAAGTTGGAACGGCATGATGAGCAAAAAAACAATGGATTTAGGCCCAGATCTCTGTACTGGGGTGAATGTATGACATTGTTCTGCATTCTGTCCATCACTGTTTTGTTTTTGTATTTGTCACCCGAGTGGGACGGGTATGCCCAGACGTGGGTCCCGTGCTCTCCATGCCACTGGAATCAAGCTATCCTGGCTGAAGAGGGGTGAAACCCCGAAACCAGTCCTAGGATGCTTGTTTCCAGTCCAGGGAGGAGCTGGCTTGGCAGTTCGGGTTGGACTGTACCCATGAGGCACAGGGTCAAGACTGATTTGCATATGGCTGGGTTCAAGTTGGAACGGCATGATGAGCAAAAAAACGATGGATTTAGGCCCAGATCTCTGTACTGGGGTGAATGTATGACATTGTTCTGCATTCTGTCCATCACTGGGTTTTTTTGTATTTGTCACCCCGAGTGGGACGGGTATGCCCAGACGTGGGTCCCGTGCTCTCCATGCCACTGGAATCAAGCTATCCTGGCTGAAGAGGGGTGAAACCCCGAAACCGGTCCTAGGATGCTTGTTTCCAGTCGAGGGAGGACCTGGCTTGACAGTTCGGGCTGGACTGTACCCATGAGGCACAGGGTCAAGACTGATTTGCATATGGTTGGATTCAAGTTGGAACGGCATGATGAGCAAAACAACGATGGATTTGGGCCCAGATCTCTGTACTGGGGTGAATGTATGACATTGTTCTGCATTCTGTCCATCACTGTTTTTTTTTTTATTTGTCACCCGAGTGGGACGGGTATGCCCAGACGTGGGTCCCGTGCTCTCCATGCCACTGGAATCAAGCTATCCTGGCTGAAGAGGGGTGAAACCCGAAACCTGTCCTAGGATGCTTGTTTCCAGTCCAGGGAGGACCTGGCTTGGCAGTTCGGGCTGGACTATACCCATGAGGCACAGGGTCAAGACTGATTTGCATATGGCTGGGTTCAAGTTGGAACGGCATGATGAGCAAAAAAACGATGGATTTAGGCCCAGATCTGTGTACTGGGGTGAATGTATGACATTGTTCTGCATTCTGTCCATCACTGTTTTGTTTTTTTATTTGTCACCCCGAGTGGGACGGGTATGCCCAGACGTGGGTCCCGTGCTCTCCATGCCACTGGAATCAAGCTATCCTGGCTGAAGCGGGATGAAACCCCGAAACCGGTCCTAGGATGCTTGTTTCCAGTCCAGGGAGAACCTTGCTTGGCAGTTCGGGTTGGACTGTACCCATGAGGCACAGGGACAAGATTGATTTGCATATGGCTGGGTTCAAGTTGGAACGGCATGATGAGCAAAAAAACGATGGATTTAGGCCCAGATCTCTGTACTGGGGTGAATGTATGACATTGTTCTGCATTCTGTCCATCACAGTTTTTTTTTTGTATTTGTCTTCCCGAGTGGGACGGGTATGCCCAGACGTGGGTCCTGTGCTCTCCATGCCACTGGAATCAAGCTATCCTGGCTGAAGAGGGGTGAAACCCCGAAACCGGTCCTAGGATGCTTGTTTCCAGTCCAGGAAGGACCTGGCTTGGCAGTTCGGGCTGGACTGTACCCATGAGGCACAGGATCAAGACGTATTTGCATATGGCTGGGTTCAAGTTGGAACGGCATGATGAGCAAAAAAAACCATGGATTTAGGCCCAGATCTCTGTACTGGGGTGAATGTATGACATTGTTCTGCATTCGGTCCATCACTGTTTTTTTTTGTATTTGTCACCCCAAGTGGGACAGGTATGCCCAGACGTGGGTCCCGTGTTCTCCATGCCACTGGAATCAAGCTATCCGGGATGAAACCCCGAAACCGGTCCTAGGATGCTTGTTTCCAGTCCAGGGAGAACCTGGCTTTGCAGTTCGGGCTGGACTGTACCCATGAGGCACAGGGTCAAGACTGATTTGCATATGGCTGTGTTCAAGTTGGAACGGCATGATGAGCAAAAAAACGATGGATTTAGGCCCAGATCTCTGTACTGGGGTGAATGTATGACATTGTTCTGCATTCTGTCCATCACTGTTTTGTTTTTGTATTTGTCACCCCGAGTGGGACGGGTATGCCCAGACGTGGGTCCCGTGCTCTCCATGCCACTGGAATCAAGCTATCCTGGCTGAAGAGGGGTGAAACCCCGAAACCAGTCCTAGGATGCTTGTTTCCAGTCCAGGAAGGACCTGGCTTGGCAGTTCGGGTTGGACTGTACCCATGAGGCACAGGGTCAAGACTGATTTGCATATGGCTGGGTTCAAGTTGGAACGGCATGATGAGCAAAAAAACGATGGATTTAGGCCCAGATCTCTGTACTGGGGTGAATGTATGACATTGTTCTGCATTCTGTCCATCACTGGGTTTTTTTGTATTTGTCACCCCGAGTGGGACGGGTATGCCCAGACGTGGGTCCCGTGCTCTCCATGCCACTGGAATCAAGCTATCCTGGCTGAAGAGGGGTGAAACCCCGAAACCGGTCCTAGGATGCTTGTTTCCAGTCCAGGGAGGACCTGGCTTGGCAGTTTGGGCTGGACTGTACCCATGAGGCACAGGGTCAAGACTGATTTGCATATGGTTGGGTTCAAGTTGGAACGGCATGATGAGCAAAACAACGATGGATTTGGGCCCAGATCTCTGTACTGGGGTGAATGTATGACATTGTTCTGCATTCTGTCCATCACTGTTTGTTTTTTTTTCATTTATTTTTTTTGTATTCAGCATTACTACAACAGCAGAATGAAAAGCAGCACAAATAGGGTTAAGATTTGGAGGGAAGGAAGAAAATGCATGTTTTTGTAGACTAGGATAATACATTTACGCAACCACCATAGGCAGTGAAGGCCACAGGCCCACTTTGAAGGGAACAAGTTTTTAAGGAAATATGTGGATAAAGTAGAATAGACGTGCAGGGCAGACAACATGCTAGGCTTCACAGAACAGCAGACCTGCAGGAGTAGTGCTTTACACTTCAGAACCAGACACACCATGGAACCCAATCTAGCATAGAAATGTGCCAAACCACAGGTGTAGAATTCAATAGTCATGTTAACAGTTATTTTTGCAAAATAGTATTGGAACGGCATGATGAGCAAAAAAACGATGGTTTTAGGCCCAGATCTCTGAACTGGGGTGAATGTATGACATTGTTCTGCATTCTGTCCATCACTGTTTTTTTTTGTATTTGTCACCCCGAGTGGGACGGGTATGCCCAGACGTGGGTCCCGTGCTCTCCATGCCACTGGAATCAAGCTATCCTGGCTGAAGAGGGGTGAAACCCCGAAACCTGTCCTAGGATGCTTGTTTCCAGTCCAGGGAGGACCTGGCTTGGCAGTTCGGGCTGGACTGTACCCATGAGGCACAGGGTCAAGACTGATTTGCATATGGCTGGGTTCAAGTTGGAACGGCATGATGAGCAAAAAAACGATGGATTTAGGCCCAGATCTCTGTACTGGGGTGAATGTATGACATTGTTCTACATTCTGTCCATCACTGTTTTTTTTGTATTTGTCACCCCGAGTGGGACGGGTATGCCCAGACGTGGGTCCCGCGCTCTCCATGCCACTGGAATCAAGCTATCCTGGCTGAAGAGGGGTGAAACCCCGAAACCGGTCCTAGGATGCTTGTTTCCAGTCCAGGGAGGACCTGGCTTTGCAGTTCGGGCTGGACTGTACCCATGAGGCACAGGGTCAAGACTGATTTGCATATGGTTGGGTTCAAGTTGGAACGGCATGATGAGCAAAACAACGATGGATTTGGGCCCAGATCTCTGTACTGGGGTGAATGTATGACATTGTTCTGCATTCTGTCCATCACTGTTTGTTTTTTTTTCATTTATTTTTTTTGTATTCAGCATTACTACAACAGCAGAATGAAAAGCAGCACAAATAGGGTTAAGATTTGGAGGGAAGGAAGAAAATGCATGTTTTTGTAGACTAGGATAATACATTTACGCAACCACCATAGGCAGTGAAGGCCACAGGCCCACTTTGAAGGGAACAAGTGTTTAAGGAAATATGTGGATAAAGTAGAATAGACGTGCAGGGCAGACAACATGCTAGGCTTCCCAGAACAGCAGACCTGCAGGAGTAGTGCTTTACACTTCAGAACCAGACACACCATGGAACCCAATCTAGCATAGAAATGTGCCAAACCACAGGTGTAGAATTCAATAGTCATGTTAACAGTTATTTTTGCAAAATAGTATTGGAACGGCATGATGAGCAAAAAAACGATGGTTTTAGGCCCAGATCTCTGAACTGGGGTGAATGTATGACATTGTTCTGCATTCTGTCCATCACTGTTTTTTTTTGTATTTGTCACCCCGAGTGGGACGGGTATGCCCAGACGTGGGTCCCGTGCTCTCCATGCCACTGGAATCAAGCTATCCTGGCTGAAGAGGGGTGAAACCCCGAAACCTGTCCTAGGATGCTTGTTTCCAGTCCAGGGAGGACCTGGCTTGGCAGTTCGGGCTGGACTGTACCCATGAGGCACAGGGTCAAGACTGATTTGCATATGGCTGGGTTCAAGTTGGAACGGCATGATGAGCAAAAAAACGATGGATTTAGGCCCAGATCTCTGTACTGGGGTGAATGTATGACACTGTTCTACATTCTGTCCATCACTGTTTTTTTTGTATTTGTCACCCCGAGTGGGACGGGTATGCCCAGACATGGGTCCCGTGCTCTCCATGCCACTGGAATCAAGCTATCCGGGATGAAACCCCGAAACCGGTCCTAGGATGCTTGTTTCCAGTCCAGGGAGAACCTGGCTTTGCAGTTCGGGCTGGACTGTACCCATGAGGCACAGGGTCAAGACTGATTTGCATATGGCTGTGTTCAAGTTGGAACGGCATGATGAGCAAAAAAACGATGGATTTAGGCCCAGATCTCTGTACTGGGGTGAATGTATGACATTGTTCTGCATTCTGTCCATCACTGTTTTGTTTTTGTATTTGTCACCCCGAGTGGGACGGGTATGCCCAGACGTGGGTCCCGTGCTCTCCATGCCACTGGAATCAAGCTATCCTGGCTGAAGAGGGGTGAAACCCCGAAACTGGTCCTAGGATGCTTGTTTCCAGTCCAGGGAGGGCCTGGCTTGGCAGTTCGGGCTGGACTGTACCCATGAGGCACAGGGTCAAGACTGATTTGCATATGGCTGGGTTTAAGTTGGAACGGCATGATGAGCAAAAAAACGATGGTTTTAGGCCCAGATCTCTGAACTGGGGTGAATGTATGACATTGTTCTGCATTCTGTCCATCACTGTTTTTTTTTGTATTTGTCACCCCGAGTGGGACGGGTATGCCCAGACGTGGGTCCCGTGCTCTCCATGCCACTAGAATCAAGCTATCCTGGCTGAAGAGGGGTGAAACCCCGAAACCGGTCCTAGGATGCTTGTTTCCAGTCCAGGGAGGACCTGGCTTGGCAGTTCGGGCTGGACTGTACCCATGAGGCACAGGGTCAAGACTGATTTGCATATGGCTGGGTTCAAGTTGGAACGGCATGATGAGCAAAAAAACGATGGATTTAGGCCCAGATCTCTGTACAGGGGTGAATGTATGACATTGTTCTACATTCTGTCCATCACTGTTTTTTTTGTATTTGTCACCCCGAGTGGGACGGGTATGCCCAGACGTGGGTCCCGTGCTCTCCATGCCACTGGAATCAAGCTATCCTGGCTGAAGAGGGGTGAAACCCCGAAACCGGTCCTAGGATGCTTGTTTCCAGTCCAGGGAGGACCTGGCTTGGCAGTTCGGGCTGGACTGTACCCATGAGGCACAGGGTCAAGACTGATTTGCATATGGTTGGGTTCAAGTTGGAACGGCATGATGAGCAAAACAACGATGGATTTGGGCCCAGATCTCTGTACTGGGGTGAATGTATGACATTGTTCTGCATTCTGTCCATCACTGTTTGGTTTTTTTTCATTTATTTTTTTTTGTATTCAGCATTACTACAACAGCAGAATGAAAAGCAGCACAAATAGGGTTAAGATTTGGAGGGAAGGAAGAAAATGCATGTTTTTGTAGACTAGGATAATACATTTACGCAACCACCATAGGCAGTGAAGGCCACAGGCCCACTTTGAAGGGAACAAGTGTTTAAGGAAATATTTGGATAAAGTAGAATAGACGTGCAGGGCAGACAACATGCTAGGCTTCACAGAACAGCAGACCTGCAGGAGTAGTGCTTTACACTTCAGAACCAGACACACCATGGAACCCAATCTAGCATAGAAATGTGCCAAACCACAGGTGTAGAATTCAATAGTCATGTTAACAGTTATTTTTGCAAAATAGTATTGGAACGGCATGATGAGCAAAAAAACGATGGTTTTAGGCCCAGATATCTGAACTGGGGTGAATGTATGACATTGTTCTGCATTCTGTCCATCACTGTTTTTTTTTGTATTTGTCACCCCGAGTGGGACGGGTATGCCCAGACGTAGGTCCCGTGCTCTCCATGCCACTGGAATCAAGCTATCCTGGCTGAAGAGGGGTGAAACCCCGAAACCTGTCCTAGGATGCTTGTTTCCAGTCCAGGGAGGACCTGGCTTGGCAGTTCGGGCTGGACTGTACCCATGAGGCACAGGGTCAAGACTGATTTGCATATGGCTGGGTTCAAGTTGGAACAGCATGATGAGCAAAAAAACGATGGATTTAGGCCCAGATCTCTGTACTGGGGTGAATGTATGACACTGTTCTACATTCTGTCCATCACTGTTTTTTTTGTATTTGTCAGCCCGAGTGGGACGGGTATGCCCAGACATGGGTCCCGTGCTCTCCATGCCACTGGAATCAAGCTATCCGGGATGAAACCCCGAAACCGGTCCTAGGATGCTTGTTTCCAGTCCAGGGAGAACCTGGCTTTGCAGTTCGGGCTGGACTGTACCCATGAGGCACAGGGTCAAAACTGATTTGCATATGGCTGTGTTCAAGTTGGAACGGCATGATGAGCAAAAAAACGATGGATTTAGGCCCAGATCTCTGTACTGGGGTGAATGTATGACATTGTTCTGCATTCTGTCCATCACTGTTTTGTTTTTGTATTTGTCACCCCGAGTGGGACGGGTATGCCCAGACGTGGGTCCCGTGCTCTCCATGCCACTGGAATCAAGCTATCCTGGCTGAAGAGGGGTGAAAACCCGAAACCGGTCCTAGGATGCTTGTTTCCAGTCCAGGGAGTACCTGGCTTTGCAGTTCGGGCTGGACTGTACCCATGAGGCACAGGGTCAAGACTGATTTGCATATGGCTCTGTTCAAGTTGGAACGGCATGATGAGCAAAAAAACGATGGATTTAGGCCCAGATCTCTGTACTGGGGTGAATGTATGACATTGTTCTGCATTCTGTCCATCACTGTTTTTTTTTGTATTTGTCACCCCGAGTGGGACGGGTATGCCCAGACGTGGGTCCCGTGCTCTCCATGCCACTGGAATCAAGCTATCCTGGCTGAAGAGGGGTGAAACCCCGAAACTGGTCCTAGGATGCTTGTTTCCAGTCCAGGGAGGGCCTGGCTTGGCAGTTCGGGCTGGACTGTACCCATGAGGCACAGGGTCAAGACTGATTTGCATATGGCTGGGTTCAAGTTGGAACGGCATGATGAGCAAAAAACAATGGATTTAGGCCCAGATATCTGTACTGGGGTGAATGTATGACATTGTTCTGCATTCTGTCCATCACTGGGTTTTTTTGTATTTGTCACCCCGAGTGGGACGGGTATGCCCAGACGTGGGTCCCGTGCTCTCCATGCCACTGGAATCAAGCTATCCTGGCTGAAGAGGGGTGAAACCCCGAAACCGGTCCTAGGATGCTTGTTTCCAGTCCAGGGAGGACCTGGCTTGGCAGTTCGGGCTGGACTGTACCCATGAGGCACAGGGTCAAGACTGATTTGCATATGGTTGGGTTCAAGTTGGAACGGCATGATGAGCAAAACAACGATGGATTTGGGCCCAGATCTCTGTACTGGGGTGAATGTATGACATTGTTCTGCATTCTGTCCATCACTGTTTTTTTTTTTATTTGTCACCCCGAGTGGGACGGGTATGCCCAGACGTGGGTCCCGTGCTCTCCATGCCACTAGAATCAAGCTATCCTGGCTGAAGAGGGGTGAAACCCCGAAACCTGTCCTAGGATGCTTGTTTCCAGTCCAGGGAGGACCTGGCTTGGCAGTTCGGGCTGGACTGTACCCATGAGGCACAGGGTCAAGACTGATTTGCATATGGCTGGGTTCAAGTTGGAACGGCATGATGAGCAAAACAACGATGGATTTAGGCCCAGATCTCTGTACTGGGGTGAATGTATGACATTGTTCTGCATTCTGTCCATCACTGTTTTTTTTTTTTATTTGTCACCCCGAGTGGGACGGGTATGCCCAGACGTGGGTCCCGTGCTCTCCATGCCACTGGAATCAAGCTATCCTGGCTGAAGCGGGATGAAACCCCGAAACCGGTCCTAGGATGCTTGTTTCCAGTCCAGGGAGAACCTTGCTTGGCAGTTCGGGTTGGACTGTACCCATGAGGCACAGGGACAAGATTGATTTGCATATGGCTGGGTTCAAGTTGGAACGGCATGATGAGCAAAAAAACGATGGATTTAGGCCCAGATCTCTGTACTGGGGTGAATGTATGACATTGTTCTGCATTCTGTCCATCACAGTTTTTTTTTTGTATTTGTCTTCCCGAGTGGGACGGGTATGCCCAGACGTGGGTCCTGTGCTCTCCATGCCACTGGAATCAAGCTATCCTGGCTGAAGAGGGGTGAAACCCCGAAACCGGTCCTAGGATGCTTGTTTCCAGTCCAGGAAGGACCTGGCTTGGCAGTTCGGGCTGGACTGTACCCATGAGGCACAGGATCAAGACGTATTTGCATATGGCTGGGTTCAAGTTGGAACGGCATGATGAGCAAAAAAACGATGGATTTAGGCCCAGATCTCTGTACTGGGGTGAATGTATGACATTGTTCTGCATTCTGTCCATCACTGGTTTTTTTTGTATTTGTCACTCCGAGTGGGGCGGGTATGCCCAGACGTGGGTCCCGTGCTCTCCATGCCACTGGAATCAAGCTATCCTGGCTGAAGAGGGGTGAAACCCCGAAACTGGTCCTAGGATGCTTGTTTCCAGTCCAGGGAGGGCCTGGCTTGGCAGTTCGGGCTGGACTGTACCCATGAGGCACAGGGTCAAGACTGATTTGCATATGGCTGGGTTCAAGTTGGAACAGCATGATGAGCAAAAAAACGATGGATTTAGGCCCAGATCTCTGTACTGGGGTGAATGTATGACACTGTTCTACATTCTGTCCATCACTGTTTTTTTTGTATTTGTCAGCCCGAGTGGGACGGGTATGCCCAGACATGGGTCCCGTGCTCTCCATGCCACTGGAATCAAGCTATCCGGGATGAAACCCCGAAACCGGTCCTAGGATGCTTGTTTCCAGTCCAGGGAGAACCTGGCTTTGCAGTTCGGGCTGGACTGTACCCATGAGGCACAGGGTCAAAACTGATTTGCATATGGCTGTGTTCAAGTTGGAACGGCATGATGAGCAAAAAAACGATGGATTTAGGCCCAGATCTCTGTACTGGGGTGAATGTATGACATTGTTCTGCATTCTGTCCATCACTGTTTTGTTTTTGTATTTGTCACCCCGAGTGGGACGGGTATGCCCAGACGTGGGTCCCGTGCTCTCCATGCCACTGGAATCAAGCTATCCTGGCTGAAGAGGGGTGAAAACCCGAAACCGGTCCTAGGATGCTTGTTTCCAGTCCAGGGAGGACCTGGCTTGGCAGTTCGGGCTGGGCTGTACCCATGAGGCACAGGGTCAAGACTGATTTGCATATGGCTGAGTTCAAGTTGGAACGGCATGATGAGCAAAAAAACTATGGTTTTTTAGGCCCAGATCTCTGAACTGGGGTGAATGTATGACATTGTTCGGCATTCTGTCCATCACTGTTTTTTTTTGTATTTGTCACCCCGAGTGGGACGGGTATGCCCAGACGTGGGTCCCGTGCTCTCCATGCCACTGGAATCAAGCTATCCTGGCTGAAGAGGGGTGAAACCCCGAAACCTGTCCTAGGATGCTTGTTTCCAGTCCAGGGAGGACCTGGCTTGGCAGTTCGGGCTGGACTGTACCCATGAGGCACAGGGTCAAGACTGATTTGCATATGGCTGGGTTCAAGTTGGAACGGCATGATGAGCAAAAAAACGATGGATATAGGCCCAGATCTCTGTACTGGGGTGAATGTATGACATTGTTCTGCATTCGGTCCATCACTGTTTTTTTTTGTATTTGTCACCCCAAGTGGGACGGGTATGCCCAGACGTGGGTCCCGTGCTCTCCATGCAACTGGAATCAAGCTATCCGGGATGAAACCCCGAAACCGGTCCTAGGATGCTTGTTTCCAGTCCAGGGAGTACCTGGCTTTGCAGTTCGGGCTGGACTGTACCCATGAGGCACAGGGTCAAGACTGATTTGCATATGGCTCTGTTCAAGTTGGAACGGCATGATGAGCAAAAAAACGATGGATTTAGGCCCAGATCTCTGTACTGGGGTGAATGTATGACATTTTTCTGGATTCTGTCCATCACTGTTTTTTTTTGTATTTGTCACCCCGAGTGGGACGGGTATGCCCAGACGTGGGTCCCGTGCTCTCCATGCCACTGGAATCAAGCTATCCTGGCTGAAGAGGGGTGAAACCCCGAAACTGGTCCTAGGATGCTTGTTTCCAGTCCAGGGAGGGCCTGGCTTGGAAGTTCGGGCTGGACTGTACCCATGAGGCACAGGGTCAAGACTGATTTGCATATGGCTGGGTTCAAGTTGGAACGGCATGATGAGCAAAAAACAATGGATTTAGGCCCAGATCTCTGTACTGGGGTGAATGTATGACATTGTTCTGCATTCTGTCCATCACTGGGTTTTTTTGTATTTGTCACCCCGAGTGGGACGGGTATGCCCAGACGTGAGTCCCGTGCTCTCCATGCCACTGGAATCAAGCTATCCTGGCTGAAGAGGGGTGAAACCCCGAAACCGGTCCTAGGATGCTTGTTTCCAGTCCAGGGAGGACCTGGCTTGGCAGTTCGGGCTGGACTGTACCCATGAGGCACAGGGTCAAGACTGATTTGCATATGGTTGGGTTCAAGTTGGAACGGCATGATGAGCAAAACAACGATGGATTTGGGCCCAGATCTCTGTACTGGGGTGAATGTATGACATTGTTCTGCATTCTGTCCATCACTGTTTTTTTTTTTATTTGTCACCCCGAGTGGGACGGGTATGCCCAGACGTGGGTCCCGTGCTCTCCATGCCACTGGAATCAAGCTATCCTGGCTGAAGAGGGGTGAAACCCCGAAACCTGTCCTAGGATGCTTGTTTCCAGTCCAGGGAGGACCTGGCTTGGCAGTTCGGGCTGGACTGTACCCATGAGGCACAGGGTCAAGACTGATTTGCATATGGCTGGGTTCAAGTTGGAACGGCATGATGAGCAAAACAACGATGGATTTAGGCCCAGATCTCTGTACTGGGGTGAATGTATGACATTGTTCTGCATTCTGTCCATCACTGTTTTTTTTTTTTATTTGTCACCCCGAGTGGGACGGGTATGCCCAGACGTGGGTCCCGTGCTCTCCATGCCACTGGAATCAAGCTATCCTGGCTGAAGAGGGGTGAAACCCCGAAACCTGTCCTAGGATGCTTGTTTCCAGTCCAGGGAGGACCTGGCTTGGCAGTTCGGGCTGGACTGTACCCATGAGGCACAGGGTCAAGACTGATTTGCATATGGCTGGGTTCAAGTTGGAACGGCATGATGAGCAAAAAAACGATGGATATAGGCTCAGATCTCTGTACTGGGGTGAATGTATGACATTGTTCTGCATTCGGTCCATCACTGTTTTTTTTTGTATTTGTCACCCCAAGTGGGACGGGTATGCCCAGACGTGGGTCCCGTGCTCTCCATGCAACTGGAATCAAGCTATCCGGGATGAAACCCCGAATCCGGTCCTAGGATGCTTGTTTCCAGTCCAGGGAGTACCTGGCTTTGCAGTTCGGGCTGGACTGTACCCATGAGGCACAGGGTCAAGACTGATTTGCATATGGCTCTGTTCAAGTTGGAACGGCATGATGAGCAAAAAAACGATGGATTTAGGCCCAGATCTCTGTACTGGGGTGAATGTATGACATTGTTCTGCATTCTGTCCATCACTGTTTTTTTTTGTACTTGTCACCCCGAGTGGGACGGGTATGCCCAGACGTGGGTCCCGTGCTCTCCATGCCACTGGAATCAAGCTATCCTGGCTGAAGAGGGGTGAAACCCCGAAACTGGTCCTAGGATGCTTGTTTCCAGTCCAGGGAGGGCCTGGCTTGGCAGTTCGGGCTGGACTGTACCCATGAGGCACAGGGTCAAGACTGATTTGCATATGGCTGGGTTCAAGTTGGAACGGCATGATGAGCAAAAAACAATGGATTTAGGCCCAGATATCTGTACTGGGGTGAATGTATGACATTGTTCTGCATTCTGTCCATCACTGGGTTTTTTTGTATTTGTCACCCCGAGTGGGACGGGTATGCCCAGACGTGGGTCCCGTGCTCTCCATGCCACTGGAATCAAGCTATCCTGGCTGAAGAGGGGTGAAACCCCGAAACCGGTCCTAGGATGCTTGTTTCCAGTCCAGGGAGGACCTGGCTTGGCAGTTCGGGCTGGACTGTACCCATGAGGCACAGGGTCAAGACTGATTTGCATATGGTTGGGTTCAAGTTGGAACGGCATGATGAGCAAAACAACGATGGATTTGGGCCCAGATCTCTGTACTGGGGTGAATGTATGACATTGTTCTGCATTCTGTCCATCACTGTTTTTTTTTTTATTTGTCACCCCGAGTGGGACGGGTATGCCCAGACGTGGGTCCCGTGCTCTCCATGCCACTAGAATCAAGCTATCCTGGCTGAAGAGGGGTGAAACCCCGAAACCTGTCCTAGGATGCTTGTTTCCAGTCCAGGGAGGACCTGGCTTGGCAGTTCGGGCTGGACTGTACCCATGAGGCACAGGGTCAAGACTGATTTGCATATGGCTGGGTTCAAGTTGGAACGGCATGATGAGCAAAACAACGATGGATTTAGGCCCAGATCTCTGTACTGGGGTGAATGTATGACATTGTTCTGCATTCTGTCCATCACTGTTTTTTTTTTTTATTTGTCACCCCGAGTGGGACGGGTATGCCCAGACGTGGGTCCCGTGCTCTCCATGCCACTGGAATCAAGCTATCCTGGCTGAAGCGGGATGAAACCCCGAAACCGGTCCTAGGATGCTTGTTTCCAGTCAAGGGAGAACCTTGCTTGGCAGTTCGGGTTGGACTGTACCCATGAGGCACAGGGACAAGATTGATTTGCATATGGCTGGGTTCAAGTTGGAACAGCATGATGAGCAAAAAAACGATGGATTTAGGCCCAGATCTCTGTACTGGGGTGAATGTATGACATTGTTCTGCATTCTGTCCATCACAGTTTTTTTTTTGTATTTGTCTTCCCGAGTGGGACGGGTATGCCCAGACGTGGGTCCTGTGCTCTCCATGCCACTGGAATCAAGCTATCCTGGCTGAAGAGGGGTGAAACCCCGAAACCGGTCCTAGGATGCTTGTTTCCAGTCCAGGAAGGACCTGGCTTGGCAGTTCGGGCTGGACTGTACCCATGAGGCACAAGATCAAGACGTATTTGCATATGGCTGGGTTCAAGTTGGAACGGCATGATGAGCAAAAAAACGATGGATTTAGGCCCAGATCTCTGTACTGGGGTGAATGTATGACATTGTTCTGCATTCTGTCCATCACTGGTTTTTTTTGTATTTGTCACTCCGAGTGGGGCGGGTATGCCCAGACGTGGGTCCCGTGCTCTCCATGCCACTGGAATCAAGCTATCCTGGCTGAAGAGGGGTGAAACCCCGAAACTGGTCCTAGGATGCTTGTTTCCAGTCCAGGGAGGGCCTGGCTTGGCAGTTCGGGCTGGACTGTACCCATGAGGCACAGGGTCAAGACTGATTTGCATATGGCTGGGTTCAAGTTGGAACAGCATGATGAGCAAAAAAACGATGGATTTAGGCCCAGATCTCTGTACTGGGGTGAATGTATGACACTGTTCTACATTCTGTCCATCACTGTTTTTTTTGTATTTGTCAGCCCGAGTGGGACGGGTATGCCCAGACATGGGTCCCGTGCTCTCCATGCCACTGGAATCAAGCTATCCGGGATGAAACCCCGAAACCGGTCCTAGGATGCTTGTTTCCAGTCCAGGGAGAACCTGGCTTTGCAGTTCGGGCTGGACTGTACCCATGAGGCACAGGGTCAAAACTGATTTGCATATGGCTGTGTTCAAGTTGGAACGGCATGATGAGCAAAAAAACGATGGATTTAGGCCCAGATCTCTGTACTGGGGTGAATGTATGACATTGTTCTGCATTCTGTCCATCACTGTTTTGTTTTTGTATTTGTCACCCCGAGTGGGACGGGTATGCCCAGACGTGGGTCCCGTGCTCTCCATGCCACTGGAATCAAGCTATCCTGGCTGAAGAGGGGTGAAAACCCGAAACCGGTCCTAGGATGCTTGTTTCCAGTCCAGGGAGGACCTGGCTTGGCAGTTCGGGCTGGGCTGTACCCATGAGGCACAGGGTCAAGACTGATTTGCATATGGCTGAGTTCAAGTTGGAACGGCATGATGAGCAAAAAAACTATGGTTTTTTAGGCCCAGATCTCTGAACTGGGGTGAATGTATGACATTGTTCGGCATTCTGTCCATCACTGTTTTTTTTTGTATTTGTCACCCCGAGTGGGACGGGTATGCCCAGACGTGGGTCCCGTGCTCTCCATGCCACTGGAATCAAGCTATCCTGGCTGAAGAGGGGTGAAACCCCGAAACCTGTCCTAGGATGCTTGTTTCCAGTCCAGGGAGGACCTGGCTTGGCAGTTCGGGCTGGACTGTACCCATGAGGCACAGGGTCAAGACTGATTTGCATATGGCTGGGTTCAAGTTGGAACGGCATGATGAGCAAAAAAACGATGGATATAGGCCCAGATCTCTGTACTGGGGTGAATGTATGACATTGTTCTGCATTCGGTCCATCACTGTTTTTTTTTGTATTTGTCACCCCAAGTGGGACGGGTATGCCCAGACGTGGGTCCCGTGCTCTCCATGCAACTGGAATCAAGCTATCCGGGATGAAACCCCGAAACCGGTCCTAGGATGCTTGTTTCCAGTCCAGGGAGTACCTGGCTTTGCAGTTCGGGCTGGACTGTACCCATGAGGCACAGGGTCAAGACTGATTTGCATATGGCTCTGTTCAAGTTGGAACGGCATGATGAGCAAAAAAACGATGGATTTAGGCCCAGATCTCTGTACTGGGGTGAATGTATGACATTGTTCTGCATTCTGTCCATCACTGTTTTTTTTTGTATTTGTCACCCCGAGTGGGACGGGTATGCCCAGACGTGGGTCCCGTGCTCTCCATGCCACTGGAATCAAGCTATCCTGGCTGAAGAGGGGTGAAACCCCGAAACTGGTCCTAGGATGCTTGTTTCCAGTCCAGGGAGGGCCTGGCTTGGCAGTTCGGGCTGGACTGTACCCATGAGGCACAGGGTCAAGACTGATTTGCATATGGCTGGGTTCAAGTTGGAACGGCATGATGAGCAAAAAACAATGGATTTAGGCCCAGATCTCTGTACTGGGGTGAATGTATGACATTGTTCTGCATTCTGTCCATCACTGGGTTTTTTTGTATTTGTCACCCCGAGTGGGACGGGTATGCCCAGACGTGGGTCCCGTGCTCTCCATGCCACTGGAATCAAGCTATCCTGGCTGAAGAGGGGTGAAACCCCGAAACCGGTCCTAGGATGCTTGTTTCCAGTCCAGGGAGGACCTGGCTTGGCAGTTCGGGCTGGACTGTACCCATGAGGCACAGGGTCAAGACTGATTTGCATATGGTTGGGTTCAAGTTGGAACGGCATGATGAGCAAAACAACGATGGATTTGGGCCCAGATCTCTGTACTGGGGTGAATGTATGACATTGTTCTGCATTCTGTCCATCACTGTTTTTTTTTTTATTTGTCACCCCGAGTGGGACGGGTATGCCCAGACGTGGGTCCCGTGCTCTCCATGCCACTGGAATCAAGCTATCCTGGCTGAAGAGGGGTGAAACCCCGAAACCTGTCCTAGGATGCTTGTTTTCAGTCCAGGGAGGACCTGGCTTGGCAGTTCGGGCTGGACTGTACCCATGAGGCACAGGGTCAAGACTGATTTGCATATGGCTGGGTTCAAGTTGGAACGGCATGATGAGCAAAACAACGATGGATTTAGGCCCAGATCTCTGTACTGGGGTGAATGTATGACATTGTTCTGCATTCTGTCCATCACTGTTTTTTTTTTTTATTTGTTACCCCGAGTGGGACGGGTATGCCCAGACGTGGGTCCCGTGCTCTCCATGCCACTGGAATCAAGCTATCCTGGCTGAAGCGGGATGAAACCCCGAAACCGGTCCTAGGATGCTTGTTTCCAGTCCAGGGAGAACCTTGCTTGGCAGTTCGGGTTGGACTGTACCCATGAGGCACAGGGACAAGCTTGATTTGCATATGGCTGGGTTCAAGTTGGAACGGCATGATGAGCAAAAAAACGATGGATTTAGGCCCAGATCTCTGTACTGGGGTGAATGTATGACATTGTTCTGCATTCTGTCCATCACAGTTTTTTTTTTGTATTTGTCTTCCCGAGTGGGACGGGTATGCCCAGACGTGGGTCCTGTGCTCTCCATGCCACTGGAATCAAGCTATCCTGGCTGAAGAGGGGTGAAACCCCGAAACCGGTCCTAGGATGCTTGTTTCCAGTCCAGGAAGGACCTGGCTTGGCAGTTCGGGCTGGACTGTACCCATGAGGCACAGGATCAAGACGTATTTGCATATGGCTGGGTTCAAGTTGGAACGGCATGATGAGCAAAAAAACGATGGATTTAGGCCCAGATCTCTGTACTGGGGTGAATGTATGACATTGTTCTGCATTCGGTCCATCACTGTTTTTTTTTGTATTTGTCACCCCAAGTGGGACGGGTATGCCCAGACGTGGGTCCCGTGCTCTCCATGCCACTGGAATCAAGCTATCCGGGATGAAACCCCGAAACCGGTCCTAGGATGCTTGTTTCCAGTCCAGGGAGAACCTGGCTTTGCAGTTCGGGCTGGACTGTACCCATGAGGCACAGGGTCAAGACTGATTTGCATATGGCTGTGTTCAAGTTGGAACGGCATGATGAGCAAAAAAACGATGGATTTAGGCCCAGATCTCTGTACTGGGGTGAATGTATGACATTGTTCTGCATTCTGTCCATCACTAGTTTTTTTTGTATTTGTCACCCCGAGTGGGACGGGTATGCCCAGACGTGGGTCCCGTGCTCTCCATGCCACTGGAATCAAGCTATCCTGGCTGAAGAGGGGTGAAACCCCGAAACTGGTCCTAGGATGCTTGTTTCCAGTCCAGGGAGGGCCTGGCTTGGCAGTTCGGGCTGGACTGTACACATGAGGCACAGGGTCAAGACTGATTTGCATATGGCTGGGTTCAAGTTGGAACGGCATGATGAGCAAAAAAACAATGGATTTAGGCCCAGATCTCTGTACTGGGGTGAATGTATGACATTGTTCTGCATTCTGTCCATCACTGTTTTGTTTTTGTATTTGTCACCCCGAGTGGGACGGGTATGCCCAGACGTGGGTCCCGTGCTCTCCATGCCACTGGAATCAAGCTATCCTGGCTGAAGAGGGGTGAAACCCCGAAACCAGTCCTAGGATGCTTGTTTCCAGTCCAGGGAGGACCTGGCTTGGCAGTTCGGGTTGGACTGTACCCATGAGGCACAGGGTCAAGACTGATTTGCATATGGCTGGGTTCAAGTTGGAACGGCATGATGAGCAAAAAAACGATGGATTTAGGCCCAGATCTCTGTACTGGGGTGAATGTATGACATTGTTCTGCATTCTGTCCATCACTGGTTTTTTTTGTATTTGTCACCCCGAGTGGGACGGGTATGCCCAGACGTGGGTCCCGTGCTCTCCATGCCACTGGAATCAAGCTATCCTGGCTGAAGAGGGGTGAAACCCCGAAACCGGTCCTAGGATGCTTGTTTCCAGTCCAGGGAGGACCTGGCTTGGCAGTTCGGGCTGGACTGTACCCATGAGGCACAGGGTCAAGACTGATTTGCATATGGTTGGGTTCAAGTTGGAACGGCATGATGAGCAAAACAACGATGGATTTGGGCCCAGATCTCTGTACTGGGGTGAATGTATGACATTGTTCTGCATTCTGTCCATCACTGTTTGTTTTTTTTTCATTTATTTTTTTTGTATTCAGCATTACTTCAACAGCAGAATGAAAAGCAGCACAAATAGGGTTAAGATTTAGAGGGAAGGAAGAAAATACATGTTTTTGTAGACTAGGATAATACATTTACGCAACCACCATAGGCAGTGAAGGCCACAGGCCCACTTTGAAGGGAACAAGTTTTTAAGGAAATATGTGGATAAAGTAGAATAGACGTGCAGGGCAGACAACATGCTAGGCTTCACAGAACAGCAGACCTGCAGGAGTAGTGCTTTACACTTCAGAACCAGACACACCATGGAACCCAATCTAGCATAGAAATGTGCCAAACCACAGGTGTAGAATTCAATAGTCATGTTAACAGTTATTTTTGCAAAATAGTATTGGAACGGCATGATGAGCAAAAAAACGATGGTTTTAGGCCCAGATCTCTGAACTGGGGTGAATGTATGACATTGTTCTGCATTCTGTCCATCACTGTTTTTTTTTGTATTTGTCACCCCGAGTGGGACGGGTATGCCCAGACGTGGGTCCCGTGCTCTCCATGCCACTGGAATCAAGCTATCCTGGCTGAAGAGGGGTGAAACCCCGAAACCTGTCCTAGGATGCTTGTTTCCAGTCCAGGGAGGACCTGGCTTGGCAGTTCGGGCTGGACTGTACCCATGAGGCACAGGGTCAAGACTGATTTGCATATGGCTGGGTTCAAGTTGGAACGGCATGATGAGCAAAAAAACGATGGATTTAGGCCCAGATCTCTGTACTGGGGTGAATGTATGACATTGTTTTACATTCTGTCCATCACTGTTTTTTTTGTATTTGTCACCCCGAGTGGGACGGGTATGCCCAGACATGGGTCCCGTGCTCTCCATGCCACTGGAATCAAGCTATCCGGGATGAAACCCCGAAACCGGTCCTAGGATGCTTGTTTCCAGTCCAGGGAGAACCTGGCTTTGCAGTTCGGGCTGGACTGTACCCATGAGGCACAGGGTCAAAACTGATTTGCATATGGCTGTGTTCAAGTTGGAATGGCATGATGAGCAAAAAAACGATGGATTTAGGCCCAGATCTCTGTACTGGGGTGAATGTATGACATTGTTCTGCATTCTGTCCATCACTGTTTTGTTTTTGTATTTGTCACCCCGAGTGGGACGGGTATGCCCAGACGTGGGTCCCGTGCTCTCCATGCCACTGGAATCAAGCTATCCTGGCTGAAGAGGGGTGAAAACCCGAAACCGGTCCTAGGATGCTTGTTTCCAGTCCAGGGAGGACCTGGCTTGGCAGTTCGGGCTGGGCTGTACCCATGAGGCACAGGGTCAAGACTGATTTGCATATGGCTGAGTTCAAGTTGGAACGGCATGATGAGCAAAAAAACTATGGTTTTTTAGGCCCAGATCTCTGAACTGGGGTGAATGTATGACATTGTTCGGCATTCTGTCCATCACTGTTTTTTTTTGTATTTGTCACCCCGAGTGGGACGGGTATGCCCAGACGTGGGTCCCGTGCTCTCCATGCCACTAGAATCAAGCTATCCTGGCTGAAGAGGGGTGAAACCCCGAAACCTGTCCTAGGATGCTTGTTTCCAGTCCAGGGAGGACCTGGCTTGGCAGTTCGGGCTGGACTGTACCCATGAGGCACAGGGTCAAGACTGATTTGCATATGGCTGGGTTCAAGTTGGAACGGCATGATGAGCAAAACAACGATGGATTTAGGCCCAGATCTCTGTACTGGGGTGAATGTATGACATTGTTCTGCATTCTGTCCATCACTGTTTTTTTTTTTTATTTGTCACCCCGAGTGGGACGGGTATGCCCAGACGTGGGTCCCGTGCTCTCCATGCCACTGGAATCAAGCTATCCTGGCTGAAGCGGGATGAAACCCCGAAACCGGTCCTAGGATGCTTGTTTCCAGTCCAGGGAGAACCTTGCTTGGCAGTTCGGGTTGGACTGTACCCATGAGGCACAGGGACAAGATTGATTTGCATATGGCTGGGTTCAAGTTGGAACAGCATGATGAGCAAAAAAACGATGGATTTAGGCCCAGATCTCTGTACTGGGGTGAATGTATGACATTGTTCTGCATTCTGTCCATCACAGTTTTTTTTTTGTATTTGTCTTCCCGAGTGGGACGGGTATGCCCAGACGTGGGTCCTGTGCTCTCCATGCCACTGGAATCAAGCTATCCTGGCTGAAGAGGGGTGAAACCCCGAAACCGGTCCTAGGATGCTTGTTTCCAGTCCAGGAAGGACCTGGCTTGGCAGTTCGGGCTGGACTGTACCCATGAGGCACAGGATCAAGACGTATTTGCATATGGCTGGGTTCAAGTTGGAACGGCATGATGAGCAAAAAAACGATGGATTTAGGCCCAGATCTCTGTACTGGGGTGAATGTATGACATTGTTCTGCATTCTGTCCATCACTGGTTTTTTTTGTATTTGTCACTCCGAGTGGGGCGGGTATGCCCAGACGTGGGTCCCGTGCTCTCCATGCCACTGGAATCAAGCTATCCTGGCTGAAGAGGGGTGAAACCCCGAAACTGGTCCTAGGATGCTTGTTTCCAGTCCAGGGAGGGCCTGGCTTGGCAGTTCGGGCTGGACTGTACCCATGAGGCACAGGGTCAAGACTGATTTGCATATGGCTGGGTTCAAGTTGGAACAGCATGATGAGCAAAAAAACGATGGATTTAGGCCCAGATCTCTGTACTGGGGTGAATGTATGACACTGTTCTACATTCTGTCCATCACTGTTTTTTTTGTATTTGTCAGCCCGAGTGGGACGGGTATGCCCAGACATGGGTCCCGTGCTCTCCATGCCACTGGAATCAAGCTATCCGGGATGAAACCCCGAAACCGGTCCTAGGATGCTTGTTTCCAGTCCAGGGAGAACCTGGCTTTGCAGTTCGGGCTGGACTGTACCCATGAGGCACAGGGTCAAAACTGATTTGCATATGGCTGTGTTCAAGTTGGAACGGCATGATGAGCAAAAAAACGATGGATTTAGGCCCAGATCTCTGTACTGGGGTGAATGTATGACATTGTTCTGCATTCTGTCCATCACTGTTTTGTTTTTGTATTTGTCACCCCGAGTGGGACGGGTATGCCCAGACGTGGGTCCCGTGCTCTCCATGCCACTGGAATCAAGCTATCCTGGCTGAAGAGGGGTGAAAACCCGAAACCGGTCCTAGGATGCTTGTTTCCAGTCCAGGGAGGACCTGGCTTGGCAGTTCGGGCTGGGCTGTACCCATGAGGCACAGGGTCAAGACTGATTTGCATATGGCTGAGTTCAAGTTGGAACGGCATGATGAGCAAAAAAACTATGGTTTTTTAGGCCCAGATCTCTGAACTGGGGTGAATGTATGACATTGTTCGGCATTCTGTCCATCACTGTTTTTTTTTGTATTTGTCACCCCGAGTGGGACGGGTATGCCCAGACGTGGGTCCCGTGCTCTCCATGCCACTGGAATCAAGCTATCCTGGCTGAAGAGGGGTGAAACCCCGAAACCTGTCCTAGGATGCTTGTTTCCAGTCCAGGGAGGACCTGGCTTGGCAGTTCGGGCTGGACTGTACCCATGAGGCACAGGGTCAAGACTGATTTGCATATGGCTGGGTTCAAGTTGGAACGGCATGATGAGCAAAAAAACGATGGATATAGGCCCAGATCTCTGTACTGGGGTGAATGTATGACATTGTTCTGCATTCGGTCCATCACTGTTTTTTTTTGTATTTGTCACCCCAAGTGGGACGGGTATGCCCAGACGTGGGTCCCGTGCTCTCCATGCAACTGGAATCAAGCTATCCGGGATGAAACCCCGAAACCGGTCCTAGGATGCTTGTTTCCAGTCCAGGGAGTACCTGGCTTTGCAGTTCGGGCTGGACTGTACCCATGAGGCACAGGGTCAAGACTGATTTGCATATGGCTCTGTTCAAGTTGGAACGGCATGATGAGCAAAAAAACGATGGATTTAGGCCCAGATCTCTGTACTGGGGTGAATGTATGACATTGTTCTGCATTCTGTCCATCACTGTTTTTTTTTGTATTTGTCACCCCGAGTGGGACGGGTATGCCCAGACGTGGGTCCCGTGCTCTCCATGCCACTGGAATCAAGCTATCCTGGCTGAAGAGGGGTGAAACCCCGAAACTGGTCCTAGGATGCTTGTTTCCAGTCCAGGGAGGGCCTGGCTTGGCAGTTCGGGCTGGACTGTACCCATGAGGCACAGGGTCAAGACTGATTTGCATATGGCTGGGTTCAAGTTGGAACGGCATGATGAGCAAAAAACAATGGATTTAGGCCCAGATCTCTGTACTGGGGTGAATGTATGACATTGTTCTGCATTCTGTCCATCACTGGGTTTTTTTGTATTTGTCACCCCGAGTGGGACGGGTATGCCCAGACGTGGGTCCCGTGCTCTCCATGCCACTGGAATCAAGCTATCCTGGCTGAAGAGGGGTGAAACCCCGAAACCGGTCCTAGGATGCTTGTTTCCAGTCCAGGGAGGACCTGGCTTGGCAGTTCGGGCTGGACTGTACCCATGAGGCACAGGGTCAAGACTGATTTGCATATGGTTGGGTTCAAGTTGGAACGGCATGATGAGCAAAACAACGATGGATTTGGGCCAAGATCTCTGTACTGGGGTGAATGTATGACATTGTTCTGCATTCTGTCCATCACTGTTTTTTTTTTATTTGTCACCCCGAGTGGGACGGGTATGCCCAGACGTGGGTCCCGTGCTCTCCATGCCACTGGAATCAAGCTATCCTGGCTGAAGAGGGGTGAAACCCCGAAACCTGTCCTAGGATGCTTGTTTTCAGTCCAGGGAGGACCTGGCTTGGCAGTTCGGGCTGGACTGTACCCATGAGGCACAGGGTCAAGACTGATTTGCATATGGCTGGGTTCAAGTTGGAACGGCATGATGAGCAAAACAACGATGGATTTAGGCCCAGATCTCTGTACTGGGGTGAATGTATGACATTGTTCTGCATTCTGTCCATCACTGTTTTTTTTTTTTATTTGTCACCCCGAGTGGGACGGGTATGCCCAGACGTGGGTCCCGTGCTCTCCATGCCACTGGAATCAAGCTATCCTGGCTGAAGCGGGATGAAACCCCGAAACCGGTCCTAGGATGCTTGTTTCCAGTCCAGGGAGAACCTTGCTTGGCAGTTCGGGTTGGACTGTACCCATGAGGCACAGGGACAAGCTTGATTTGCATATGGCTGGGTTCAAGTTGGAACGGCATGATGAGCAAAAAAACGATGGATTTAGGCCCAGATCTCTGTACTGGGGTGAATGTATGACATTGTTCTGCATTCTGTCCATCACAGTTTTTTTTTTGTATTTGTCTTCCCGAGTGGGACGGGTATGCCCAGACGTGGGTCCTGTGCTCTCCATGCCACTGGAATCAAGCTATCCTGGCTGAAGAGGGGTGAAACCCCGAAACCGGTCCTAGGATGCTTGTTTCCAGTCCAGGAAGGACCTGGCTTGGCAGTTCGGGCTGGACTGTACCCATGAGGCACAGGATCAAGACGTATTTGCATATGGCTGGGTTCAAGTTGGAACGGCATGATGAGCAAAAAAACGATGGATTTAGGCCCAGATCTCTGTACTGGGGTGAATGTATGACATTGTTCTGCATTCGGTCCATCACTGTTTTTTTTTGTATTTGTCACCCCAAGTGGGACGGGTATGCCCAGACGTGGGTCCCGTGCTCTCCATGCCACTGGAATCAAGCTATCCGGGATGAAACCCCGAAACCGGTCCTAGGATGCTTGTTTCCAGTCCAGGGAGAACCTGGCTTTGCAGTTCGGGCTGGACTGTACCCATGAGGCACAGGGTCAAGACTGATTTGCATATGGCTGTGTTCAAGTTGGAACGGCATGATGAGCAAAAAAACGATGGATTTAGGCCCAGATCTCTGTACTGGGGTGAATGTATGACATTGTTCTGCATTCTGTCCATCACTGTTTTGTTTTTGTATTTGTCACCCCGAGTGGGACGGGTATGCCCAGACGTGGGTCCCGTGCTCTCCATGCCACTGGAATCAAGCTATCCTGGCTGAAGAGGGGTGAAACCCCGAAACTGGTCCTAGGATGCTTGTTTCCAGTCCAGGGAGGGCCTGGCTTGGCAGTTCGGGCTGGACTGTACACATGAGGCACAGGGTCAAGACTGATTTGCATATGGCTGGGTTCAAGTTGGAACGGCATGATGAGCAAAAAAACAATGGATTTAGGCCCAGATCTCTGTACTGGGGTGAATGTATGACATTGTTCTGCATTCTGTCCATCACTGTTTTGTTTTTGTATTTGTCACCCCGAGTGGGACGGGTATGCCCAGACGTGGGTCCCGTGCTCTCCATGCCACTGGAATCAAGCTATCCTGGCTGAAGAGGGGTGAAACCCCGAAACCAGTCCTAGGATGCTTGTTTCCAGTCCAGGGAGGACCTGGCTTGGCAGTTCGGGTTGGACTGTACCCATGAGGCACAGGGTCAAGACTGATTTGCATATGGCTGGGTTCAAGTTGGAACGGCATGATGAGCAAAAAAACGATGGATTTAGGCCCAGATCTCTGTACTGGGGTGAATGTATGACATTGTTCTGCATTCTGTCCATCACTGGGTTTTTTTGTATTTGTCACCCCGAGTGGGACGGGTATGCCCAGACGTGGGTCCCGTGCTCTCCATGCCACTGGAATCAAGCTATCCTGGCTGAAGAGGGGTGAAACCCCGAAACCGGTCCTAGGATGCTTGTTTCCAGTCCAGGGAGGACCTGGCTTGGCAGTTCGGGCTGGACTGTACCCATGAGGCACAGGGTCAAGACTGATTTGCATATGGTTGGGTTCAAGTTGGAACGGCATGATGAGCAAAACAACGATGGATTTGGGCCCAGATCTCTGTACTGGGGTGAATGTATGACATTGTTCTGCATTCTGTCCATCACTGTTTGTTTTTTTTTCATTTATTTTTTTTGTATTCAGCATTACTTCAACAGCAGAATGAAAAGCAGCACAAATAGGGTTAAGATTTAGAGGGAAGGAAGAAAATACATGTTTTTGTAGACTAGGATAATACATTTACGCAACCACCATAGGCAGTGAAGGCCACAGGCCCACTTTGAAGGGAACAAGTTTTTAAGGAAATATGTGGATAAAGTAGAATAGACGTGCAGGGCAGACAACATGCTAGGCTTCACAGAACAGCAGACCTGCAGGAGTAGTGCTTTACACTTCAGAACCAGACACACCATGGAACCCAATCTAGCATAGAAATGTGCCAAACCACAGGTGTAGAATTCAATAGTCATGTTAACAGTTATTTTTGCAAAATAGTATTGGAACGGCATGATGAGCAAAAAAACGATGGTTTTAGGCCCAGATCTCTGAACTGGGGTGAATGTATGACATTGTTCTGCATTCTGTCCATCACTGTTTTTTTTTGTATTTGTCACCCCGAGTGGAACGGGTATGCCCAGACGTGGGTCCCGTGCTCTCCATGCCACTGGAATCAAGCTATCCTGGCTGAAGAGGGGTGAAACCCCGAAACCTGTCCTAGGATGCTTGTTTCCAGTCCAGGGAGGACCTGGCTTGGCAGTTCGGGCTGGACTGTACCCATGAGGCACAGGGTCAAGACTGATTTGCATATGGCTGGGTTCAAGTTGGAACGGCATGATGAGCAAAAAAACGATGGATTTAGGCCCAGATCTCTGTACTGGGGTGAATGTATGACATTGTTTTACATTCTGTCCATCACTGGTTTTTTTGTATTTGTCACCCCGAGTGGGACGGGTATGCCCAGACATGGGTCCCGTGCTCTCCATGCCACTGGAATCAAGCTATCCGGGATGAAACCCCGAAACCGGTCCTAGGATGCTTGTTTCCAGTCCAGGGAGAACCTGGCTTTGCAGTTCGGGCTGGACTGTACCCATGAGGCACAGGGTCAAGACTGATTTGCATATGGCTGTGTTCAAGTTGGAACGGCATGATGAGCAAAAAAACGATGGATTTAGGCCCAGATCTCTGTACTGGGGTGAATGTATGACATTGTTCTGCATTCTGTCCATCACTGTTTTGTTTTTGTATTTGTCACCCCGAGTGGGACGGGTATGCCCAGACGTGGGTCCCGTGCTCTCCATGCCACTGGAATCAAGCTATCCTGGCTGAAGAGGGGTGAAACCTCGAAACCTGTCCTAGGATGCTTGTTTCCAGTCCAGGGAGGACCTGGCTTGGCAGTTCGGGCTGGACTGTACCCATGAGGCACAGGGTCAAGACTGATTTGCATATGGCTGGAATCAAGTTGGAACAGCATGATGAGCAAAAAAACGATGGATTTAGGCCCAGATCTCTGTACTGGGGTGAATGTATGACATTGTTCTACATTCTGTCCATCACTGTTTTTTTTGTATTTGTCACCCCGAGTGGGACGGGTATGCCAAGACGTGGGTCCCGTGCTCTCCATGCCACTGGAATCAAGCTATCCTGGCTGAAGAGGGGTGAAACCCCGAAACCGGTCCTAGGATGCTTGTTTCCAGTCCAGGGAGGACCTGGCTTGGCAGTTCTGGCTGGACTGTACCCATGAGGCACAGGGTCAAGACTGATTTGCATATGGTTGGGTTCAAGTTGGAACGGCATGATGAGCAAAACAACGATGGATTTGGGCCCAGATCTCTGTACTGGGGTGAATGTATGACATTGTTCTGCATTCTGTCCATCACTGTTTGTTTTTTTTCCATTTTTTTTTTTTTGTATTCAGCATTACTACAACAGCAGAATGAAAAGCAGCACAAATAGGGTTAAGATTTGGAGGGAAGGAAGAAAATGCATGTTTTTGTAGACTAGGATAATACATTTACGCAACCACCATAGGCAGTGAAGGCCACAGGCCCACTTTGAAGGGAACAAGTGTTTAAGGAAATATGTGGATAAAGTAGAATAGACGTGCAGGGCAGACAACATGCTAGGCTTCACAGAACAGCAGACCTGCAGGAGTAGAGCTTTACACTTCAGAACCAGACACACCATGGCACCCAATCTAGCATAGAAATGTGCCAAACCACAGGTGTAGAATTCAATAGTCATGTTAACAGTTATTTTTGCAAAATAGTATTGGAACGGCATGATGAGCAAAAAAACGATGGTTTTAGGCCCAGATCTCTGAACTGGGGTGAATGTATGACATTGTTCTGCATTCTGTCCATCACTGTTTTTTTTTGTATTTGTCACCCCGAGTGGGACGGGTATGCCCAGACGTGGGTCCCGTGCTCTCCATGCCACTGGAATCAAGCTATCCTGGCTGAAGAGGGGTGAAACCCCGAAACCTGTCCTAGGATGCTTGTTTCCAGTCCAGGGAGGACCTGGCTTGGCAGTTCGGGCTGGACTGTACCCATGAGGCACAGGGTCAAGACTGATTTGCATATGGCTGGGTTCAAGTTGGAACGGCATGATGAGCAAAAAAACGATGGATTTAGGCCCAGATCTCTGTACTGGGGTGAATGTATGACATTGTTTTACATTCTGTCCATCACTGTTTTTTTTGTATTTGTCACCCCGAGTGGGACGGGTATGCCCAGACATGGGTCCCGTGCTCTCCATGCCACTGGAATCAAGCTATCCGGGATGAAACCCCGAAACCGGTCCTAGGATGCTTGTTTCCAGTCCAGGGAGAACCTGGCTTTGCAGTTCGGGCTGGACTGTACCCATGAGGCACAGGGTCAAAACTGATTTGCATATGGCTGTGTTCAAGTTGGAACGGCATGATGAGCAAAAAAACGATGGATTTAGGCCCAGATCTCTGTACTGGGGTGAATGTATGACATTGTTCTGCATTCTGTCCATCACTGTTTTGTTTTTGTATTTGTCACCCCGAGTGGGACGGGTATGCCCAGACGTGGGTCCCGTGCTCTCCATGCCACTGGAATCAAGCTATCCTGGCTGAAGAGGGGTGAAAACCCGAAACCGGTCCTAGGATGCTTGTTTCCAGTCCAGGGAGGACCTGGCTTGGCAGTTCGGGCTGGACTGTACCCATGAGGCACAGGGTCAAGACTGATTTGCATATGGCTGGGTTCAAGTTGGAACGGCATGATGAGCAAAAAAACAATGGATTTAGGCCCAGATCTCTGTACTGGGGTGAATGTATGACATTGTTCTACATTCTGTCCATCACTGTTTTTTTTGTATTTGTCACCCCGAGTGGGACGGGTATGCCCACACGTGGGTCCCGTGCTCTCCATGCCACTGGAATCAAGCTATCCTGGCTGAAGAGGGGTGAAACCCCGAAACCGGTCCTAGGATGCTTGTTTCCAGTCCAGGGAGGACCTGGCTTGGCAGTTCGGGCTGGACTGTACCCATGAGGCACAGGGTCAAGACTGATTTGCATATGGTTGGGTTCAAGTTGGAACGGCATGATGAGCAAAACAACGATGGATTTGGGCCCAGATCTCTGTACTGGGGTGAATGTATGACATTGTTCTGCATTCTGTCCATCACTGTTTTTTTTTCATTTATTTTTTTTTGTATTCAGCATTACTACAACAGCAGAATGAAAAGCAGCACAAATAGGGTTAAGATTTGGAGGGAAGGAAGAAAATGCATGTTTTTGTAGACTAGGATAATACATTTACGCAACCACCATAGGCAGTGAAGGCCACAGGCCCACTTTGAAGGGAACAAGTGTTTAAGGAAATATGTGGATAAAGTAGAATAGACGTGCAGGGCAGACAACATGCTAGGCTTCACAGAACAGCAGACCTGCAGGAGTAGTGCTTTACACTTCAGAACCAGACACACCATGGAACCCAATCTAGCATAGAAATGTGCCAAACCACAGGTGTAGAATTCAATAGTCATGTTAACAGTTATTTTTGCAAAATAGTATTGGAACGGCATGATGAGCAAAAAAACGATGGTTTTAGGCCCAGATCTCTGAACTGGGGTGAATGTATGACATTGTTCTGCATTCTGTCCATCACTGTTTGTTTTTGTATTTGTCACCCCGAGTGGGACGGGTATGCCCAGACGTGGGTCCCGTGCTCTCCATGCCACTGGAATCAAGCTATCCTGGCTGAAGAGGGGTGAAACCCCGAAACCTGTCCTAGGATGCTTGTTTCCAGTCCAGGGAGGACCTGGCTTGGCAGTTCGGGCTGGACTGTACCCATGAGGCACAGGGTCAAGACTGATTTGCATATGGCTGGGTTCAAGTTGGAACAGCATGATGAGCAAAAAAACGATGGATTTAGGCCCAGATCTCTGTACTGGGGTGAATGTATGACACTGTTCTACATTCTGTCCATCACTGTTTTTTTTGTATTTGTCACCCCGAGTGGGACGGGTATGCCCAGACATGGGTCCCGTGCTCTCCATGCCACTGGAATCAAGCTATCCGGGATGAAACCCCGAAACCGGTCCTAGGATGCTTGTTTCCAGTCCAGGGAGAACCTGGCTTTGCAGTTCGGGCTGGACTGTACCCATGAGGCACAGGGTCAAGACTGATTTGCATATGGCTGTGTTCAAGTTGGAACGGCATGATGAGCAAATAAACGATGGATTTAGGCCCAGATCTCTGTACTGGGGTGAATGTATGACATTGTTCTGCATTCTGTCCATCACTGTTTTGTTTTTGTATTTGTCACCCCGAGTGGGACGGGTATGCCCAGACGTGGGTCTCCATGCCACTGGAATCAAGCTATCCTGGCTGAAGAGGGGTGAAAACCCGAAACCGGTCCTAGGATGCTTGTTTCCAGTCCAGGGAGGACCTGGCTTGGCAGTTCGGGCTGGGCTGTACCCATGAGGCACAGGGTCAAGACTGATTTGCATATGGCTGAGTTCAAGTTGGAACGGCATGATGAGCAAAAAAACTATGGTTTTTTAGGCCCAGATCTCTGAACTGGGGTGAATGTATGACATTGTTCGGCATTCTGTCCATCACTGTTTTTTTTTGTATTTGTCACCCCGAGTGGGACGGGTATGGCCAGACGTGGGTCCCGTGCTCTCCATGCCACTGGAATCAAGCTATCCTGGCTGAAGAGGGGTGAAACCCCGAAACCTGTCCTAGGATGCTTGTTTCCAGTCCAGGGAGGACCTGGCTTGGCAGTTCGGGCTGGACTGTACCCATGAGGCACAGGGTCAAGACTGATTTGCATATGGCTGGGTTCAAGTTGGAACGGCATGATGAGCAAAAAAACGATGGATATAGGCCCAGATCTCTGTACTGGGGTGAATGTATGACATTGTTCTGCATTCGGTCCATCACTGTTTTTTTTTGTATTTGTCACCCCAAGTGGGACGGGTATGCCCAGACGTGGGTCCCGTGCTCTCCATGCAACTGGAATCAAGCTATCCGGGATGAAACCCCGAAACCGGTCCTAGGATGCTTGTTTCCAGTCCAGGGAGTACCTGGCTTTGCAGTTCGGGCTGGACTGTACCCATGAGGCACAGGGTCAAGACTGATTTGCATATGGCTCTGTTCAAGTTGGAACGGCATGATGAGCAAAAAAACGATGGATTTAGGCCCAGATCTCTGTACTGGGGTGAATGTATGACATTGTTCTGCATTCTGTCCATCACTGTTTTTTTTTGTATTTGTCACCCCGAGTGGGACGGGTATGCCCAGACGTGGGTCCCGTGCTCTCCATGCCACTGGAATCAAGCTATCCTGGCTGAAGAGGGGTGAAACCCCGAAACTGGTCCTAGGATGCTTGTTTCCAGTCCAGGGAGGGCCTGGCTTGGCAGTTCGGGCTGGACTGTACCCATGAGGCACAGGGTCAAGACTGATTTGCATATGGCAGGGTTCAAGTTGGAACGGCATGATGAGCAAAAAAACAATGGATTTAGGCCCAGATCTCTGTACTGGGGTGAATGTATGACATTGTTCTGCATTCTGTCCATCACTGTTTTGTTTTTGTATTTGTCACCCCGAGTGGGACGGGTATGCCCAGACGTGGGTCCCGTGCTCTCCATGCCACTGGAATCAAGCTATCCTGGCTGAAGAGGGGTGAAACCCCGAAACCAGTCCTAGGATGCTTGTTTCCAGTCCAGGGAGGACCTGGCTTGGCAGTTCGGGTTGGACTGTACCCATGAGGCACAGGGTCAAGACTGATTTGCATATGGCTGGGTTCAAGTTGGAACGGCATGATGAGCAAAAAAACGATGGATTTAGGCCCAGATCTCTGTACTGGGGTGAATGTATGACATTGTTCTGCATTCTGTCCATCACTGGTTTTTTTTGTATTTGTCACCCCGAGTGGGACGGGTATGCCCAGACGTGGGTCCCGTGCTCTCCATGCCACTGGAATCAAGCTATCCTGGCTGAAGAGGGGTGAAACCCCGAAACCGGTCCTAGGATGCTTGTTTCCAGTCCAGGGAGGACCTGGCTTGGCAGTTCGGGCTGGACTGTACCCATGAGGCACAGGGTCAAGACTGATTTGCTTATTGCTGGGTTCAAGTTGGAACGGCATGATGAGCAAAAAAACGATGGATTTAGGCCCAGATCTCTGTACTGGGGTGAATGTATGACATTGTTCTACATTCTGTCCATCACTGTTTTTTTTGTATTTGTCACCCCGAGTGGGACGGGTATGCCCAGACGTGGGTCCCTTGCTCTCCATGCCACTGGAATCAAGCTATCCTGGCTGAAGAGGGGTGAAAACCCGAAACCGGTCCTAGGATGCTTGTTTCCGGACCAGGGAGGACCTGGCTTGGCAGTTCGGGCTGGGCTGTACCCATGAGGCACAGGGTCAAGACTGATTTGCATATGGCTGGGTTCAAGCTGGAACGGCATGATGAGCAAAAAAACGATGGTTTTTTAGGCCCAGATCTCTGAACTGGGGTGAATGTATGACATTGTTCGGCATTCTGTCCATCACTGTTTTTTTTTGTATTTGTCACCCCGAGTGGGACGGGTATGCCCAGACGTGGGTCCCGTGCTCTCCATGCCACTGGAATCAAGCTATCCGGGATGAAACCCCGAAACTGGTCCTAGGATGCTTGTTTCCAGTCCAGGGAGAACCTGGCTTTGCAGTTCGGGCTGGACTGTACCCATGAGGCACAGGGTCAAGACTGATTTGCATATGGCTGTGTTCAAGTGGGAACGGCATGATGAGCAAAAAAACGATGGATTTAGGCCCAGATCTCTGTACTGGGGTGAATGTATGACATTGCTCTGCATTCTGTCCATCACTGTTTTTTTTTGTATTTGTCACCCCGAGTGGGACGGGTATGCCCAGACGTGGGTCCCGTGCTCTCCATGCCACTGGAATCAAGCTATCCTGGCTGAAGAGGGGTGAAACCCCGAAACTGGTCCTAGGATGCTTGTTTCCAGTCCAGGGAGGGCCTGGCTTGGCAGTTCGGGCTGGACTGTACCCATGAGGCACAGGGTCAAGACTGATTTGCATATGGCTGGGTTCAAGTTGGAACGGCATGATGAGCAAAAAAACGATGGATTTAGGCCCAGATCTCTGTACTGGGGTGAATGTATGACATTGTTCTGCATTCTGTCCATCACTGGTTTTTTTTGTATTTGTCACCCCGAGTGGGACGGGTATGCCCAGACGTGGGTCCCGTGCTCTCCATGCCACTGGAATCAAGCTATCCTGGCTGAAGAGGGGTGAAACCCCGAAACCGGTCCTAGGATGCTTGTTTCCAGTCCAGGGAGGACATGGCTTGGCAGTTCGGGCTGGACTGTACCCATGAGGCACAGGGTCAAGACTGATTTGCATATGGTTGGGTTCAAGTTGGAACGGCATGATGAGCAAAACAACGATGGATTTGGGCCCAGATCTCTGTACTGGGGTGAATGTATGACCTTGTTCTGCATTCTGTCCATCACTGTTTGGTTTTTTTTCATTTATTTTTTTTGTATTCAGCATTACTACAACAGCAGAATGAAAAGCAGCACAAATAGGGTTAAGATTTGGAGGGAAGGAAGAAAATGCATGTTTTTGTAGACTAGGATAATACATTTACGCAACCACCATAGGCAGTGAAGGCCACAGGCCCACTTTGAAGGGAACAAGTGTTTAAGGAAATATGTGGATAAAGTAGAATAGACGTGCAGGGCAGACAACATGCTAGGCTTCACAGAACAGCAGACCTGCAGGAGTAGTGCTTTACACTTCAGAACCAGACACACCATGGAACCCAATCTAGCATAGAAATGTGCCAAACCACAGGTGTAGAATTCAATAGTCATGTTAACAGTTATTTTTGCAAAATAGTATTGGAACGGCATGATGAGCAAAAAAACGATGGTTTTAGGCCCAGATCTCTGAACTGGGGTGAATGTATGACATTGTTCTGCATTCTGTCCATCACTGTTTTTTTTGTATTTGTCACCCCGAGTGGGACGGGTATGCCCAGACGTGGGTCCCGTGCTCTCCATGCCACTGGAATCAAGCTATCCTGGCTGAAGAGGGGTGAAACCCTGAAACCTGTCCTAGGATGCTTGTTTCCAGTCCAGGGAGGACCTGGCTTGGCAGTTTGGGCTGGACTGTACCCATGAGGCACAGGGTCAAGACTGATTTGCATATGGCTGGGTTCAAGTTGGAACGGCATGATGAGCAAAAAAACGATGGATTTAGGCCCAGATCTCTGTACTGGGGTGAATGTATGACATTGTTCTGCATTCTGTCCATCACTGGTTTTTTTGTATTTGTCACCCCAAGTGGGACGGGTATGCCCAGACATGGGTCCCGTGCTCTTCATGCCACTGGAATCAAGCTATCCGGGATGAAACCCCGAAACCGGTCCTAGGATGCTTGTTTCCAGTCCAGGGAGAACCTGGCTTTGCAGTTCGGGCTGGACTGTACCCATGAGGCACAGGGTCAAGACTGATTTGCATATGGCTGTGTTCAAGTTGGAACGGCATGATGAGCAAAAAAACGATGGATTTAGGCCCAGATCTCTGTACTGGGGTGAATGTATGACATTGTTCTGCATTCTGTCCATCACTGTTTTGTTTTTGTATTTGTCACCCCGAGTGGGACGGGTATGCCCAGACGTGGGTCCCGTGCTCTCCATGCCACTGGAATCAAGCTATCCTGGCTGAAGAGGGGTGAAACCCCGAAACTGGTCCTAGGATGCTTGTTTCCAGTCCAGGGAGGGCCTGGCTTGGCAGTTCGGGCTGGACTGTACCCATGAGGCACAGGGTCAAGACTGATTTGCATATGGCTGGGTTCAAGTTGGAACGGCATGATGAGCAAAAAAACGATGGATTTAGGCCCAGATCTCTGTACTGGGGTGAATGTATGACATTGTTCTGCATTCTGTCCATCACTGTTTGTTTTTTTTTCATTTATTTTTTTTGTATTCAGCATTACTACAACAGCAGAATGAAAAGCAGCACAAATAGGGTTAAGATTTGGAGGGAAGGAAGAAAATGCATGTTTTTGTAGACTAGGATAATACATTTACGCAACCACCATAGGCAGTGAAGGCCACAGGCCCACTTTGAAGGGAACAAGTGTTTAAGGAAATATGTGGATAAAGTAGAATAGACGTGCAGGGCAGACAACATGCTAGGCTTCACAGAACAGCAGACCTGCAGGAGTAGTGCTTTACACTTCAGAACCAGACACACCATGGAACCCAATCTAGCATAGAAATGTGCCAAACCACAGGTGTAGAATTCAATAGTCAGGTTAACAGTTATTTTTGCAAAATAGTATTGCCTTTTGTTGACAATGATGCCTTTTGGAACTTTCTATCAGTAATTATGCATGTGCTGTATTCAGCTTTGAAAAGGTATATATCCTACTGTCCGTCTCATACAATTTGAAGTTCAGTTTACAGTTCAACAGAGCTGTCTGTATTTCCACCCACGCACTAGTTAATAAACACTGTATGTTGCTGCCATTTAAAGTTGTGTTTTCTTTTCTTCAATTCGAGAACAAGGACTGTACTGCCAGCACTAATAGCTATCATTCATTAAAGCAAGCACCCATACCTGAGAGAATTGTTTTCCAAACAGCCCCACATTTCTAGTTTGGAACTAGGGATTGTAGTGGGCCTGCACCAATGGTGGGACAGTTTGATAATAAACCATGCATACAAAGGCATTTTACTTGAACACAAGGTCATTTTTTACATGAGAATTTAAGGGCAATAGATTGCCAAGTAGACACCTTGGGCCCGATTCACAGAACTAACTTAAGACCAAATCCTAAACTTACTACCATTTTGGTATTCACAGAAGGCACTTACTCATTTTGGTATTCACAGAAGGCACTTACTCATTTCGGTATTCACAGAAGTTAGGAGTCCTAACTTTAGGACTCCTAAATGCCTTCTGTGAATACCGAAAGTCTTAAAGTTAGGATTTTTCTCAGTTTAGTAGTAGTATAGTTAGGACTCCTAACTTTAGGACTCCTAAATGCCTTCTTTGAGTACCGAAAGTCTTAAAATGAGGATTTTTCTCAATTTAGTAGTTGTAAAGTTAGCACTCCTAACTTTAGGACTCCTAAATGCCTTCTGTGAGTACCGAAAGTCTTAAAATTAGGATTTTTCTCAATTTAGTGGTAGTAAAGTTAGGACTCCTAACTTTAGGACTCCTAAATGCCTTCTGTGACTACCGAAAGCCTTAACATTAGGATTTTTCTCAGTTTAGTAGTAGTAAAGTTAGGAGTCCTAACTTTAGGACTCCTAAACTGAGAAAAATCCTAATTTTAAGACTTTCGGTATTCACAGAAGGCATTTAGGAGTCCTAAAGTTAGGACTCCTAGCTTCTGTGAATACCGAAATGAGTAAGTGTCTTCTGTGAATACCAAAATGAGTAAGTGCCTTCTGTGAATATGAAAATGGTAGTAAGTTTAGGATTTTGTCTTAAGTTAGTTCTGTGAATCGGGCCCCTTAATTTTTGATCAAGACATTCAAAAGGAGCCAGCTACCCCAATAATTGGAGTAAAAACGTAATATACAAAGGAGCATATTAATTAAAGAGTTGCTTTGCCCTCGAGCAATGCAATGGGGCTCAAGAACAATACAACTCTCAAGATAGATTTTACAAGCTACGCAAGTCTATCTTGCGTGGCCCTGCATGGCTTGAGTAACGCAATGCAGCGCACATTGCTGCATTTTGTTACTCTGCTGCAGGGAGGCTTTCCTTGGGTGGAGCGTGGGTGTTCCCATGTATCCACCCAAGGATTTGGGGGCATTTCCTGATTTACCTTTAGTGGTAGACCTGGGAATAAGTCAAAATGCATTTCCTCCCCAGTGGAGGCTTAACAAGGAGAAATAATTTTCTTCCTCCTTGCTACTTCCTCTTTCTATGTATTCTGCATTGCGCTGCACACAAAGAATGAGGAAAATGCCTCAGGAGAGTGTTTTTGTGCAGAAAGGTGTCCCTTGATGTACAAAAACAGTCCAGTTTACAATGAAGGCAGCCCTGCCTCATGGTGCAAGGTTGCCTGCATTGAAGCTGGGCAGCACATTGTGCACCAGCGTGGGGAAAAGACAGGATTGCGCCATATAATGTTAAATATGATGCATTCCTGCCCTTTCTCTGTCACACAGAGCAGCAAGGTGACCTGCTGCGCCGCACTGCATGATATTGTAATAAATATGCCCCAAGTGTCTCCTTACTGCCATTCATTTTCAGTCAGTGACCTTGTAGAGAGTTTAAATTGTTACTTTCCAGACAATTATATCAGGTGTCATCACATCGTGGTCATGACATTGGGAGTCTTTACAATAGGAGTGTTCTAACATCAGGAGTTTTTAAATTTACTTTGCATCATTTAAAGAAAGAGTATGGTTTAATTGTTAAATATATATGCAAGTGTGTCTTTTGTGTTTTTAGTGTTGTCGTCAATGATGCCAGTTCAGTTACCATCAATGTTATCAGTGATGATACAGAACATGTCATGAGTTTACGGCCTTTCTTAACTATTTTGCCACATCATTTGCAATATTAGTTGGATGGGTCTGGACACTCCTACCACCCAGAACCTGGCTCCATTTGCACTTGCTTTATTGTGAACTCTGGGAGTCCAGTCTCAAATGCATTCCTTTGAATCAATGTGGTTGGACTGCAGGAAAAATATGTATACACTATGTCCCTTGTTCCTTAGCTGGAAGTTCCCACTAGAACACTGTGGCTCGGAAGCTGAGATGAGTCTTTTGCTCAAAGCCAGTTACCTCAGTTGTATGAAAATTACCTTCTGTGTCAGGGGTAGATATTCATAAGAGTTGTTCAAGCTCGGCAGAGACTCTAGCTTCACTATTTTCAATCGGTATTGATGCACCAGAGGTCTGCGTACTATCGCCTTCCACACTCGCAGGGTGTTGGAAAGTTGATTACTGGTAGCGGCAAATGTAGGTCTCCCACTGGCAATAAGGCCACTAACACAGTATAAGGCTCAGAATAGATCTTAGAAAATTATTCCCATTTTCAACCCTTGGTAGCTTGGCTGTGAGCAGGCAGGCTTAACTTCAAAGACAGGTATGTAAAGCATTTAAAAACAGCAATTCAGTAAATAATTAAGACACAACACATAATACAAATCCAACACCAATTTATAAAAATAGGCAATATTTTTTATCTTTAAAATGACACCAAAACGACAAAAATCCAATGTAGGTAACCGAAGATATGAATTTTCAAAGATTTAGCATTATATAGCACTTAGAAATGTATAGCGCCATATTGGGATATCTGGTTGCGATAGACCTGCTCAAAGTCAAAGTTTCAGGATGGCCGTGATGGAGCCCTAAGCGGCTACCCCTCACGGCAGGTCCCAGTCACAGTTTTTACCTTCAGACTTACAAACTTTTCTGAAGCTTTTTCTCGTGGGGTCCCTCGATGCTCTTCACCAGGCCGGATTCGGTGAGGGTTCACCGGCCTCATATTTCTTCTACTCCCGGTCAAACTCTGCAAGTCGGACCTACGGAGCTTTTAGCGGGACAAACCTAGATGGCTTGGCCGGAATGCGGTTGAAGGCAGGTGGCTTGGCTGACCATGTTTAGTCGGTCCCCCTATGGAGCTTTTTTCCAAAGTTGCTCCAAGGTTCTCCAAGCTCCAAAATGGTCCTTGAAAGTTGAGGACTTCAGTTACCACAAGCCACTTGGACAGAACCCTTACAAATCCACTGGTAGTTCTTTTTGTTGAGGATCCTTGGTGGTGATGTTTCAGGTGAGCTCTGGTAACCTGTAGCTTGCATTGAGTCCACTCTTTAGTTCTTATGCAGCAAGGTAATCCACAGGGCTGTAGTTTCACCTGGTGCATTCTTCAGAGGGCAGGCCTTAGAATTTGCTCCCCAACTTCTCAGCGGTGTATGTAGGTGTTTTCACTGTATTCTAAATGTCTCTCTTTCAGCATAGCACTGGCCCTGGGCCGGGTTAGGCAGAGCCCAAGGTCAGTCAAAGTCAGTTACCACCAGCACCATTCAGCAAAATGTTGGGGGGTGCACAGGGCACAGGATGACTGTGCAACATAGCTCCCCCAAGTGAAAGGTGATGGGTTACTAACCTACACCCTGGTAGTCCTCATCAGCTAAGTGGAAAAACCTGGTAAGTCCATCCGCATTTGCATGGGCAACCCTAGGTTTGTGTTCCACTGTAAAGTCCATCCCCTGTAGGGAAATGGACCATCATAACAACTTGGGTTTCTCCCTCTTATCTGCATGAGCCATCTGAGAGGCCTGTGGTCAGTTTGAACACGAAAGTGATTCCCCAAAAAATATTGTCTTAACTTTTTTCAGGGACCAAACCACAGCAAAAGTCTCTCTCTCAATGGCACTCCACCTCTGCTCTCTAGGAAGAAGCCTCCTGCTAATAAAGGCAACTGGCTGATCAAGACCCTCTTCAATTAGCTGTGACAGCACTGCCTCAATGCCTTGCTCTGAAGCATCTGTCTGAACCACAAATTATTTTGTGTAGTCAGGGGCCAGCAGTACTGGTGCTGAACACATAGCAGCTTTCAGAGTGTCAAAAGCCTTCTGACACTGTGGGGTCCAATCCACCTTCTTGGGCCTCTTTTTAGAAGTGAGTTCTGTTAGGGGCCCCACAATGGACCCATCATTTTGAACAAACCTTCTATAGTACCCCGTTGGTCCAAGGAATGCCCTGACCTGAGTCTGGATAACAGGAGCTGTCCAATCCAAAATAGTTTGGATCTTAGCTTGGAGAGGCTGTACGTGGCCCCCGCCTACCAGGTGGCCCAGGTACACCACAGAACTCTGCCCTATTTGGCACTTACTTGCCTTAATAGTCAGGCCTGCCTGCTGCATGGCCTGAAGCACTTCCCTTAGGTGGCTTAAGTGATCCCCCCAGTTAGAACTGTATACAGCTATATCATCCAGGTAAGCTGTACTGAACTATTCCCACCCAGACAAGACCCTGTTAACCAACCTTTGGAAGGTGGCAGGTGCATTCTTTAAGGCAAAGTGAATTACCTTGAACTGATAATGTCCCTCTGGTGTGGAGAATGCTGACCTCTCCTTTGCTCCATCAGTGAGGGCAATCTGCCAGTAACCTGAAGTCAAATCAAAAGTACTCATGTAGCCAGGTCCAGCTCCATGGTTCCCTAGTTTTGGGTCACAACAACTAGGCACAACAGACTCAAAACAATTTGGAAAAATCAAAACAATGGATTAAAAACAGTATAGTCCAAATTCCAAAAATCAAACTCAAAAGTTTTGTTCTGAGGCAATTTAGAGGATTTTTATAATCTTAAATCACTTTACTGAAAGCTGTACTTTTAAACACAAGTCCTCATCCACACTGCTGAGCACCAAATGTTGGAAAGTGGATTATTGGTAGGGGCAAATGTAGATCTGCCACTGGCAATAAGGCCACTAACAATGTATAGGGCTCAGAAAATGTCTTAGAAAATTATTCCCATGCTCAACCCTTGGTAGCTTGGCTGCGAGCAGGCAGGCTTATCTTTAGAGACAGGTATGTAAAGCATTTAAAAACAGCAATTCAGTAAATAATTAAGACACAACACATAATACAAATCCAACACCAATTTATAAAAATAGGCAATATTTTTTATCTTTAAAATGACACCAAAACGGCAAACATCCAATGTAGGTAACCGGAGATATGAATTTTGAAAGATTTAGCATTATATAGCACTTAGAAACTTATAGCACCATATTGGGATATCTGGTCGCGATAGACCGGCTCAAAGTCAAAGTTTCAGGCCGACCACGATGGAGCCCTGAACGGCTACTCCTCTTGGTAGGTCCCAGTCACAGTTTTTACCTTCGGACTTAGAAACTTTTCTGGAGCTTTTTCTCGTGGGGTCCCTCGATGCTCTTCACCAGGCCGGATTCGGTGAGGGTTTGCCAGCCTCGTATTTCTTCTACTCCCGGTCAAACTCTGGAAGTCGGACCTATGGAGCTTTTAGCGGGACACACCTGGATGGCTTGGCCGGCTCGCGGTTGAAGGCAGGTGGCTTGGTTTACCAGGTTGAGTCAGTCCCCCTATGGAACTTTTTTCCAAAGTTACTCCAAAGTTCTTCAAACTTATGGAACTTCTCCTGAAGTTCCCCAAGGGGTCCCAAAGTGTCTCAAACTCACTCCAAGGGTCCTGAAGCTCCAAGATGGTCCTTGAAAGTTGAGGACTTCAGTTCCCACAATCTACTTTGAGAAAACCCTTAGAAATACACTGGTAGTTGTTTATGTTGAGGATCCTTGGTGGTGATGTTCCAGGTGAGGTCTGTTAACCAGTAGCTTGCAGGAAGTCCACTCTTTAGTTCTTTTGCAGCAAGGTAATCCACAGGGCTGTAGTTTCACCTGGTGCAGTCTTCAGAGGGCAGGCCTTAGAATTTGCACCCCAACTTCTCAGCATGGCAACGTCTTGCTTTCTTAAGTTTCAAGCAGCAGATCCTCCCTCCACAGGAATCCTAGCATCAAAGTCGAATTTGAGCAGCACTTTATCACAATGTGGGGAGTGAAATGTGAAGTTTCACTTAACCCAGGGCATATAAAACGTATTGTATAGGGGTCTACCTTATAAATACCTGATCCCTCACCCCTATGACACGTAGGGGAGACCCTGGGGGTTCCTAATATGCCAAAACATTGTAGGTTATCCATTTTTAAGTCCCCCAAACCCCAAAGTCGAGTTTGAGCACAATTTACTTTTTAAAAGCCGTCCTGCCATCCAGGGTTACTTTTAAACTGACCTCAGGCTTCAACAGTGCACACATGCAAGTGCCTCTAAACTGCCATGCCCTATTGTGGGTTAGGGACTTCTAAGTAGTTGTAATCCCCCTGCCCTCATATTTAATGTGGTCTGATAGGGTAGGTCATGCCAACCACAGGTGTACCCCAACCCTTAGTGTACCCTAGTGTATATAGGTGTTTTCACTGTATTCTAAATGTGTCTCTTTTAGCATAGCACTGGCACTGGGCCGTATTAGGCAGAGCCCAGGGTCAGTCAAAGTCAGTTACCGCCAGTAACATTCAACAAAAAGTTGGGGGGTGACTTTGCAACACAGGGTCTTCGTCTACTCTGGCCAAAAGTATTACATGTAACAGTGAACATAAATGCACTGGGATTGCAAACTCACAACGTATGGGCCTTTGGTGGAAACTGACTGCCATTAAAAGTCCTACTGTTTCCCAAAACTTTCCTTGTTAAGATGCTTTCATTTGGTTTTCATCTCTAATCCCCTGTATTCGGAAGGTTCGCATGACTAGGTGCAAATAGTATGCCTGTTAAATACTCTTTGGCGGCCCAGTCACCCATATACAAAAGAAACAATAGATGGACTAAATGCTGGACAATGCTAACATTCACCCCCAGTTACAAGGATCTGGGTTTAATCAATCATTCTTTTGCTCACCACACCACCCCAGTTTGGACCCGGCCATATGCAAATCAGTCTTGAACCTGTTCCTTATAGGAACAGTCCAGCCCGAACTGCTAAGCCAGGTCCTCCCTGGACCGGAAACAAGCATCCTAGGACCGGTTTCAGGGCATCACCCTTCATCAGCTCGGCTAGCTTGAATCCAGTGGTGTAGTGAGACCCATGTATTCTGTCCATCAATTGTTCTTTTTGCACTTGTCACCCTAGTGGGGCGGGTATGCCCAGATGTGGGTCCCATGCTCTCCATGCCACTGGAGTCAAGCTATCCTGGCTGATGAGGGATGAAACCCCGAAACTGGTCCTAGGATGCTTGTTTCCAGTCCAGGGAGGATCTGGCCTGGCAGTTCGGGCTGGACTGTTCCCATGGGAACAGGGTCAAGACTGATGTTCATGTGGCTGTGTTCAAACTGGAATGCCATAGTGAGCAAAAATATGATAGATTTAGGCCCAGATCTCTGTACTGGGGTGAATGTATGACACTGTTCTGCATTCTGTCCCTCAATTGTTCTTTTTGAATCAGTCACGCATAAGGGCTGTTTCAATTGGAAGCAAACCACATTGACGCTGTAGGGAGGTGATAGCAGCATTATGGTGAGTTGATGCACATTTCGGTATGTTCACACCGTCACCTTCTGTTTTCTGTCTGCACGCACCTCTCTTTGAGGGATGACAATTCTCCAAAATGTTAAGACTCCTGAAACTGCAAACGATAGGGTCGATACGAACGTAAAATCTACATGAAGAAAACATGGCTTGCCGAAGTGCCGCTCTCTTCCGTTTGAGAAAACATAAACAGGTAACGAACGTAAAATCTACATGAAGAAAACATGGCTTGCCGAAGTGCCGCTCTCTTCCGTTTGAGAAAACATAAACAGGTTGCGAATGCGATCTGATAACTCTGCTATCGGTGCGCTTCAGCTATAATTGCTTTTCCTTCTTTTTTCCCGAAGTGACGAAGCGTCGTAAAGTGAAGGCGCACGCTAGATAGCTTCAGACGGCCTAGCCACCTTTGAGAGCAGCTTGTTTTTAAGCGCCGCTCGGTAGCAGCTGGTCGATACTTCTCATAGTTGCCTCGTCTCCAGGCGTCCATGTTCTCTCGCGCGCCCATAGGGAATTCTAGGCCTTGGGTGAGACTGAGGGGCTCATTTTCATAGCGAAAAACAAAACATCAATGTGCAAGATGGATTGGAAGCCGTAGTTTCAAGCACTAAGCGCTCGATGGAAAACGAATGAGTGGAACGTGACAGGAACTTCCGCGCTACAATAGCCGATAAGGAAACAAACTTTTTGGCAGTCTATTTCGAAGCAATAAGCAAGTGAGCACTGCAATGTCACCCTATTTGGTTTATTGCTTGATTTTTTAACTAAGTGGTGTTTCAGGCGTTCTGGTTGCTTCTAGGCACTTTGGGGGTTACAAAAGGAGTGGGACCTGAAGACAGCCGGTCAATAGGTTTGAGATGTGGTTGACTATGGCGACCGAGGGAGATGTTGGAGTGTGTCTGTCTGGTCTTTCACAGAGAAATCATTTTGGATAGTCAAGCCCTGGTATTGAATGTGGAAACTCTCATTACATTGCGTATGTCACACTGGCACGCTTCATTCAAATGCCTTGGAATCCACCAGTGGAGTGCAGCCGCGGCCGATGCAGGTAAGGGCGGTGGGGCCAGGTGAGGGGGGATTTCGAGAGACGACCACGAGGAAAAATTAAATAAAAAAATAATTTTCCTTGGTGGTCGTCTCTCAAAATCCCCCCTCACCTGGCCCCACCGCTCTTACCTGCAGCGGCCACGGCTGGGCGAGTGTGCATGTCCCAGGGGCATACTTGAGTGAATGTGGAGTAATCCATCTTACTTGTATGCACTCGCATAACTGGCCGGCCTCCATCATGGTGTTATTCACCCACCACACTAACATGGATACACCTCTTGTGCAGGTATCCAACAGAATAGCATGTATCCAAAGCGTTAGAACCAAACACAGCTCTAATGTACACCTCCAGTGTAGTGCCATGCATGCACACAACCGAGGATGGCATCTCTTTAGCAATCAAACAGCCTATGAAGGGATATAATCAGTATAAGGTGAGCTGTTGCGCAGGTATAAAATCAAGGTGCAGCAAGGACTCCAGTGCCTGAGATACAACTGCTACCCAGAGAAGGCATCCTCTCTAGAAGCTGACAAAAATGCGAGACAGTCGAAAAGTAAAAATGCTCGAGTTTTCCTCTAAAAATCATGCGCTTTGTTGTTTAAATGTGGTTCCAGAAGCAGTTTAATGTTTTTTTCATCTAAGAACTCATTTCACAATTTTAAGTCCACCAAGAAGGAGCTTCGTTTTTCACCAAAATGTTTACTAGTGACTTAAGAAGAAGGGAACCTACAAGATTGCAACAGTCAGCCATAAAAATGCAACTTTAAAGCTAACATGAAGTCTTCAGGTGCAGCACTCCTTTCTTTAATTATGTGTCCCGGACTGAACACGCCCACAAGAAATAAATGGCAGGATCTCAAGTGCGCATGCAACAGCCAGTTGAGACTGCCAGCCTCACATAGCCTGGAAGCACAGGCACACCCAGATTAAATGTCCACCGCTCCTCCCATTCAAGGAGAACAAATGGTTATGTGGTACCACCTCAGGGCCGCATTTATATAAAGTGCCCCGGTGCACAACGGGTGAACACACTTTCTGAGCACTCAGGGCACTGTGGTATTACAGAAGGGGCCTCAGGTACCTGTCAGCTTCATAACTGAAGTCCACTTAGGCAACTAAATTCCCATTGCCTGAATCTAGGTGGATGTGATACTGAGGACCTTTGGAAAAGTCCACAATTAATCTCTTGGATTGAGGACTTGGAGTTGTCAATTTAACAGAACCTTAGACTTCATGATCTTGCATTGGAAGAGGAGGTTGGACATAAGAAGAAAGTTCACTAGTTTTTTAGGGCCTGCTGTTAGCTTTGACCATTAGTGGTTTTATGAGATGCACGAGTAGCTTTGGTACTGATCCCGGCTGGAAGTCATTTTCTTGGTCTTTCCATTTAAGACAGGAAGGCTTTCATTCTACAGGGTGAAGTGCATTGCTCATTCTTGTCGAACATTTTGAACATTTGCTAGTTTGGTTGATGCCTCGTCAATCTGTGTCACCTTTCAGCCCTCTGGTACTCCTTGTGGGAGACCTTAACATGAAATCTACAAGGGGCTCTATCATAAACAGCTAGTGTTATGCCGTGCTTATACTAATACTAATTCCAGTCTTAGATATTTGTTTGCTGCCTTTTTCATCGATTTATTATTTCCTAACTACACTACACTGTTGGAGTTTTTGATTGTGTTGTCTTAGGGGGCATCACTGACCCTGAGATGAGAACCAGTCTTCAAAGGCCTCATGAACCTAGACAGCTTCATCTTTCCCTGATTACCTGCTTAAGATCAGAATCATTAAAATCGATTCCTTAACGTGTATGGGGGTCAGGTTGATTCTGATGGAAAAATGTGATCAGCACATGGTTTGACCGGAACTGGATGACAAATGATGTAGAATGCAAATGACTGAACATGCTCCACCAAGGGTGTGTCAACTTTGCATTTTGGGTCAAAGATTAGCTGAGTAAACTGCAGGTGATTCGTGCATGTTCTTTGTGAAACAAATCATCCCGAGAATCGGTATCATGCATATAAATAATAGTTTGCTGCTGCGCCTTGGTGGCTTTGTCCATATAGTTTATTTGTTCAATCAATCAAGAAATGTGACACTGTATTCTAGTTATCAACAGATTACTACCATAGTGATAGATAGGTTTTGATTGATAAAGCACTGAAGATGTTGTTTCCAAATTCAGCTATCTAAATACATTTTAAGTTATCCAAATGGATAAACGGCACTCCAAAATGTCTACTTACTCCCATAGTTCTGTTCAAAATGTTGCAGTATGATGACAAGAGCTAAGGATTTGAAAAACCTAGGAGATGGTCATTTTTCTCTTAGAGGCGAACGTGCACATCTGTGAATTTATAAGGCTCATTATGATCAACATAAGAGCTAGGCTGGTTAGCTTCACTGGAAACTGTTGATATAAATAGTGGGAGAGATGCCCCCATCTGTATGGCTGGCTGTAGGTTTTGCTGCATCCACTGTGATGCATCACAAAAGGGATAGCAATCAGTTCTTCTGTATCTGCTGGTGTTTCTGCATGGATGATGGCTTTGCTTGGGACTCTCTGCCTATTGTATCATGCTCCTTAGGGGTGGGATGGGTAGAAATATCCTGGGAGAACCCTTTGTCTAGCATTTATGTTGGTTGGTTCCAGTGGGCTCAGTGTAAACGTTCAATGTACTTTATTGCTGCTTTCGATCATGTGAATCAGTCATGGATGACATTTTCAGAATTTCCTGTTATGGGCCTAGCCTACAGAGGGGAATATAGAGTAGAAAGCAACCTAAGATCGCAGAAATGTACTTATCATTCTAACATTCAGCAACTTGAACTAGATTTGTAAGAAACAATTCAAGGACCTCTAAATTTGATCAACTGTTTTGATATGTACAATGGATGTATAAACGATAACTTAACTAAACAAATACCCATCCAACAAAGCTGTCTTTCTATAGAATTCAGAAAACAGATAATCCACCAAATACACAATACTCAAAAACAAATGCAGAAAATACAAGTTCGAAAAAACTGTAAAACTAATTACACTATTGAAATGGTGATATAGCAAACATACTGCTGTATCCAGAAAATACCTACCAGTTTATAAAAACAACTTCAGTGGTCCCCTATAATTGAGGGATCCCCATTCTTTGCAAAAGGAATTCAGCAAATTCTGGAAGTACTTCAAACTTTTAATCCCCCAAAATTGAACCATACCCATCCTCTAAATCCAGCGATGTATTTTTCAAATGTTCTTCTAAAAATATAAACAGACATCTTTCATGAAAGTTTGAAAAAGGAAGAACACCAGTATGGTGATACCACTAACTCGTCATCATCCTCCATAGTTCAATACCCGTAGATTTGGCCACACCAGCTCTCTACAATTTCACATAATTTTTTGTTGCAATTCTATATAGCTCAAACTCGTCACCAAGGTATTTGAGTGCTTTAGATGAGCACCAGTTGTATTACACAAGGTCACATGATTTTGTTTTAGGTTTTTTGAGGCAGGAGTAGATTATGAGAGTGCAACGTGTCACCTAATTGCCAGCAGCAAAACCTCAGGCTCCCCACTGGAGGTGTAAACAGTCTGCATTATTTAAAACCCTCTGCAAGAGATAATCTTGTTTCAAGCCAGCAAGATCTCTTCGTTCAATATCTTTACATACTGAAAATGCACATATCCAGAAAACAACATAAGGTGGCCAAGCCTTTATACACTTTCTGCAAAACCTGGAAGAAATCAAGAACATAACAGTTTTGACAAGAGCTGAAAACATTTCTCCTACCAGTTAATCGACATGCAGAACCATAGTGTTCTTTCGGGAAGTACTCTGATTCTCTGCATGGTCGCCACCTTTGCACTCAATGAAATAGGATACACCAAGATAAGATAACATTACATAACATAACATAACATAACATAACATCACATAAATGTTAGATCTGGGGGTCTCTAGTTGGCAGAGGTAGGTACCACGGTCCAAATAGGGACCCTTGCTTCTAGTCAGGGTAAGGGGGATACACTCTTTAGATAACCCCTGCTCACTCCCTTGGTAGCTTGGCACGAGCAGACAGGCTTATCAAAGGCAATCTGTAAAGTATTTGTATCAACACTCACAGTAACACAGTGAAAACACCACAAATGGACTCAACATCAGTTTAGAAAAATTAAAGTATTTAATCTAAACTAATCAAGACCAAAACGATAAAAATCCAACATACACAGTTCAAGAATATGATTTTTAAAGAGTTCTAAGATTTGCGTCTAAATAATCCACAGTTGCATCACGTTTAGCCCAAAGTACTGTAGATGCGACAAAAGTTCCAAATGGAAGCTGCAGCGTTGAAAAACAAGCGATGCACCACTCCTGAGACCCTGGGGAGGCGATGCGACAGCCATGCTGCACGCAGCGGACGTGTTGTGACGAATCCGGTCTGTATGGGGAGGGAGGCAATACCTTGTGTGGATTCCGGCACGCAGGTTCGGTAGGAAGTGTCTTGCACAGGCACGATGCGATGATCTTCGGGACGGCGATGATCTCAGGTGCGGCAGCGATGCGCGGCGCAGCGTCGATCTTGTCCTCACGCGCCCCCTCGATGAGATGGCTCTGCGACGATGTTCGCAGCAACGTCATGCGGTCCGCAAGCAAGCAGTGCGACGATCTCACCCAGCGACGACAGGCTCTGCGGCGATACTCGCAGTGACAGGAATCTTCCCGCACCCGGGCGATGCGCTCCGCAAGCAAACAATGCGTCGGCTCTTGCAGCGGCAACAGGTGCTGCGACGATCTACGCGGCGACAGGAATTTTCTCGCACTGTCGATGCGCTCCGCAAGCGAGCGATGCTTGAAACTTGCAGATCTTCTTCTTTTCTTCTTGCCCAGCTCCCCAAACAGCAGGCACAACTTCCAGAGGCCCCACAATTGGATCAAGCGCTCTAGGAAGGGCAGAACTCACTCAGCAGAGTTCAGGGGGGAAGCTGGGGGTGAAGTCCTTTTGTTCCTGGGACTTCTTAACAGGAGGCCAGCTCTCCTCAGGCCCTTGGAGATCTCTTCAAGCAAGGGGACACAGCAACAGCAAAGTCCATCCCCTCTCCTTGGCAGCAAAGCAACTGCAGGTCAGCCCACAAACACACAGCAGGACAGTCCTTCCTCTTCAGTCTTCCAGCTTTCTCCTTGGCAGAGGTTCCTTCTTGATTCCAGAATGATCTAATTTCGTGGGATCAGGGTCCCAATATTTATACCCCCAAATCCTTTGTCCTCTGAGGGCAGAGGGGCCTTTGCCCAGTCCAAACCAGTTCTGGAGCACTCTGTTTACATGACTCCTTCTTTCCTTTCACAGTGCATGGCAGAAACATCAGATGCCCCACAGGAGGTGGAGCCAGCATTGTGGAGGGAAAGTACAGCCCTGGAGCACTTTGTTGACATGATTCTTTCTCTCCTTTCACAGTGCAGGGCAGAGACATCAGACGCACCACAGGGGGTGGAGCCAGCACTGTGGGGGGCAGGCACTGTCCTATTCAGGTCCCAGGTGCAACTCCTCCCACCCATCTACATGGAGATCTCTCTATTCAGCCCTGTGCTGACTCACCCTGTCTCCGGGAATTCCCCAGCCCCCTGGAATTCCCCAGCCCCGTCACTCAAACTCCAGACAAGGAATACACAGCTTAGCAAAGGCAGGTTTGGATGGTTAGACAAGAAAATACCTACTTTCTAAAAGTGGTATTTTCAAACACTCAGGTGTCGATTCCGATCCTGTAAAACCCGGGTACAAATGGTCGTACGGAGCGTTTTTACCGTCCGACTCGTACCCGGGAAAACACCTTACAAACTCGCAAGTACGATTCGCACAGAAACACCATTTCCGTACGAGTCGTAAAAAACACCGACCGGCAAAAAGATGCATACAAATCTGAATCTAGACGGCGCATACGCGACGTCCGGACGGAGTCAGGCAGCGTTCTACGGACCAGCAAGTACGATTCGTGCCGACGTCACTCCGCACGCAGCAGTTTTTACGGGAGCCAAAAACTGCCGGGAAATTGAGGACGACGCGAACAAGGAGCCCCGGTACGCGATGGAAAGCGATGGACCCCAACCTACGCGTCATCCCGGCCCTCATAGCCTACAACCTCGTGTACAGAAACCGACGCAGACGCCTTAGAAGGTCAGAACAACCCCCAGGGGCAAAGGGGGGGTGTGTGTGTGTGTGTGCAAAGGCAGGAAACATAACACACACCCCACAAATTACTAAAACATCATGCACATTAATTACCTCCATGGTCTGGTCACTTCGGGGGGCGTGTCCACCAATCCCACATCCCGCCACAACGGAAGTGGACGTGGACGCGTACCCGTCACCACCATAATGGTGTTACGGGACGTACCCACACCCCCAGAGCGTGGGTACGGTCCGTACATGCGTACCCCTACATCACCACTACAATGGTGGTACGGCCCGTACCCACGCCCCCAGAGCGTGGGTACGGTCCGTACCACCATAGTAGTGGTGATGTAGGGGTACGTGTGTACGGACCGTACCCACGCCCCCAGAGCGTGGGTACGGTCCGTACCACCATAGTAGTGGTGATGTAGGGGTACGCGTGTACGGACCGTACCCACGCCCCCAGAGCGTGGGTACGGTCCGTACCACCATAGTAGTGGTGATGTAGGGGTACGCGTGTACGGACCGTACCCACGCCCCCAGAGCGTTGGTACGGTCCGTACCACCATAGTAGTGGTGATGTAGGGTTACGCGTGTACGGACCGTACCCACGCCCCCAGATCGTGGGTACGGTCCATACCACCATAGTAGTGGTGATTTAGGGGTACGCGTGTACGGACCGTACCCACGCCCCAGAGCGTGGGTACGGCCGTACACGCATACCCCTACATCACCACTACTATGGTGGTACGGACCGTACCAACGCCCCCAGAGCGTGGGTACGGTCCGTACACACGTACCCCTACATCACCACTACTATGGTGCTACGGACCGTACCAACGCTCTGGGGGTGTGGGTATGGTCCGTACACGCGTACCCCTACATCACCACTACTATGGTGGTACGGACCGTACCCACGCCCCAAGAGCGTGGGTACGGACCGTACACGCGTACCCCTACAGCCCCATTACATGATGGACACAAGGCGTACACACGCCACGGATGCAGGCGTACGGCTTGGTGCAGCACATCAGCTGTAAATTGCGGGTGGAGTATGGCCAGGAGAGCAGTGTACCACAGCAAGGGCGCAAGTGGGAGGGTGGGTGCCTATCACTCCCAGTAGTGCCCAGACATATGAGGGGTGGGTGCATATCACTCCCAGCAGTGCCCAGACATATGAGGGGTGGGTGCCTATCACTCCCAGCAGTGCCCAACCTTATGAGGGGTGGGTGCATATCACTCCCAGCAGTGCCCAGACATATGAGGGGTGGGTGTAGAGGACCCCCAGCGGTGGACAGAGACATGGGGGTGTGTACATCACACTCCGATGAGCAAAACTCCATGGGTGCATGAAGGCATACACAATGTGCGCCAATGTTGAGAGTGCCATGACAACACATCACTGACTGCAGTGTCCCGCTCCCATGAGAATGGATGTCCTTCCCCCACTGCATGACACACCACATGTGGGTGTGATGACAAATTACACATGCATACCCACCCATGGCGGAGGCAGCACAATACACACACCGAGACCATGCAACAAGACTGTATCCTCATGTCAAACACCACTAAACTAAGAGAGCCTAAGGGAACACACACTGTCACCCACATTCCAGGAATGATAGGAATGTACAGGTGCCGGGGCAGCCAACAAGTTGTAGCCTCCCATGGAAGGAAAAGGGTGGAGTACACACAGATACAATGCCCACAATTGTCAGTCAGGTGCCCAAATACCCTGCAGAACACGTAACACATGTGTGTGAGGCAGAGAGTACACACATGCATAGTGCGGAAAAGGGAAAATGTCCACATGAAGTCATGTCAATATACTCCATACACAAGTACAGTGTCCAGCAAGGATGCCACAAACGATGCAGGTGGAGACATAGCAGAGCATGCATGGCCAAAGTCGAAGGGATGTGTCACACACCGAGGAAATGTTGACACAGCTCAGCACAACAATTGGGAAACACCCTGCAGGGAAGATGGCAGGTGCCACAGAGTAAGGAACACACCTTGGGACAATGTCACCATCCAGTAAGAGCTAACATGACCTAAGAATACATGCAGTCACCTTGTGACGGCATGCAGATACCAGGGTCCACCCCATGAGCAGCACACTACAACATTTCCCAGACACACAACACATCACCACCACTCCAATTCAGGGAGCAGCAGCACCAACAGCAATACAAGAAAAGCCATAGTGTGCAAAGGAAAAACAAAAAAACACATTCAGCATTTCGAAGAAAAGTAGCCACAGTACACCATTCACCAAGCCCATGGGCCACGCCAGATGCGAAGTCCTGGGGGGGACACGTTGGGACGTGTCTCCCCTAGCTTGCCTGCACAGTGCACTGTACCATATCATCCACAGAATGGGGGGCATCATGTGGGGGGGAAGAACCAGGCACCGAGGGACAGGAGTGGCACGGGTATGTGTCGTGGGTGCAGTGACGGACGATTCCACCACAGGGAGTGGGGCAGCGCCAAAGGAGGAGGTCAGTATGGCGCTGCACACGGCAGCAAGCTCTTCCAGTGTCTCCCCTGCACCCGAAGGAACCACAGGCCCCAAGGAGGGGGGGGTCAGAGGGATGGGTCGCAGCGCAACTGGGGGAGGGTGTGGACAGGGGGGAATCAACCACCCTGCCCGGGGAATCCCTCAAACGCTTGCGGGGTGGTGTCACACTGGGGCTGAGGGACGGACTGGCCATGAAGGACTCTCTGTCTGACTGTTGGGCAGGAGAGCCAAGGGGAGTGGTTTTGGAGGTAGTGGGTCGCGAGGACTGCGGACTCCTACTCCTACTTTGACAGCGTGGCTGCTGTTTTCCCCCCTGACCCAGTGCCTGTGCCTTCTCCCCCCTGTGTGTGCGTGACAGGAGGTGTGCGCTTGGCCTTCCCTGGTGGTGTGCTGCCTGTGTCTGGTGGGGTGCGTGCATGGGGACGTCTGGGTGTGTATGGGACAGGCATGGGAGTGGGAAGTGTGAATGGTGCCGGGGTAGGGGGGGACAGAGCACTGCAGGAGACCCACTGCTGCCGTCAGTGATGAGTCAATGGACCTCAGCAACATCCGTTGGTCAGACATCGCTGATGACATGCCCTCCATGTACGACACCATCCGTGTCAGCAGTCTGGTGTGGCCATGGAGGACACGCAGCAGCGATGTCTGACCAACATGCAACTGGCGCTGAATGTCCACAGACTCTGCATTGATGGCAGCAGGGGAGACAGGGGCAGGGGGTGCGGTGCCTGGCACGAAGGAGACATGTTTGGTGTACCACAAACTCCCCTCAGAACCCAGAACCCCTTATCCGACTAGCTTAGTGTCCCATTCGTTAGCCGAGGTTGAGCTCGGCGGTCCCAATGTATAGACAACCCAGAACAAGCGCATGACAATATTCTCAGGAATGGTGGGAATCAGACATACCTGTTCGTCATTATTCTCAGATCAGTCCACAACAGAATAGACACAGACACGGTAAAGTTGAAAGAGTTCATTCAATGAACCTCGCGTCCTAAGATGCAGTACTGTGGCTAACATAAGCAGACAAATGGTTAAGTTCAGAAGCATCAGCATTGTTGCAATATCATAGACAATGAAAGGAGCAATCATGAGAAAATGACAGTGGAAACAGCAACCTTCCTGTCGCCAGTAAACCAATAGTAGTATCATTCGACTAATAGAAGGTCTCTAGGCTTGAACGGGGGACCCCCCACCGTACAGATCAGCTCAGTGGTATCACATCACAGGATCATCTAGTCTCTTCTCCTGCGAAAGTTCTCCATCACAATGAAACTCAAATGTGCTGCACTGCAATATGGCAAGCATTCGTCTATCAGGTATCCGCAGCTGCGTGCATGAAATGGCTAAATAGTGGGCCGATCAACCTGCACACAACAACATGCACCGTCTAGTCACCCAGACTGTTTGTGTACACAATGTACAGTACAAGCTCGCTGCTCACTGTGAAGGATGTCAAACAACAGACAGTCCTCATGTGAAGCAAACTCGAGTCGGCATTTTAAAATTGATAACACGCAACTACAGTGTCGCGTGCAAAAGCAGCAAAATTGGCAAGATGGCTCACTAACAACTAACGCGGTGGTGCCAACTTAGCATTGTACATAGGGAGATAGGAATCATCACTACACGCCCCCTTGTTCGTACCACTAACCACTAGGGGCGCAAAATCGAGAACGCAGAGTTCAAGTTTGATAGAACGGAACCAAGGGCATGAACTGGAAGTCCATAAAAGGGAAGCGAAAAAGTCAGAAAAGAAATGTCAATTATGAACGATGTTGCAGGGAAATGAACCATGTAAAAGGGGAAAAAACATAACATCGATGGATGCACCATGAAATGAGCAGGGCTAAAGTCAATCCATCAAGGTATAAGCACAATAAGTTGCAACAGCTTCCAAGAGGAAATCATTAGAACGTTCTGCAAAATTATCTGCTATCCAGTTCAGCAGGGGGAAAGAACACACGTGTTCCTCAACAATCGGGGCATCCAGCACCATTTGTGGACAACAGGTGGGAACATCAAGATAACTTCTGGATAAGAATTCAGTTGCAGCCGTTCCGATGTCCCAATTCCCTAGGACTCCATGTGCTGCAGCACAGGCCATAATCCTGACGCCAGAACAGTCCAACTCATGAGCCACTAAGGGGCTCATCAGTCGATCATAATCCGGGTCAGGAGACACCGAGTTAGACAGGCACAAATCCAGAGCCCATTCGAATGGACAATCTAGGCAATGAAAGACAGGTTGCACGCAGGTAAAGAAGGGAAACCGGAAGGACAATCCATAGGCACTGCTTAAGGTCGCCAGCGGCAGAGTGCCGTAGAATTCAAGCATCTGTTTCCGAAGATGGAGCAGCCGGTGCATGCTGTCTTGTAACGCAAGTTGTGAAGCCACAGCGTAGTACGCAGATCAATGATAGCACCCCAGCCACGAGTGCGAGAAGCAAAAGGAGACCTCCGAAGACGCTTGAAAAAATCGAATGATGAAATGCGGGGATCACACCAAACAGAGTATGGAAGGAGGTCACAAGGCCGGATCCCACAATTTAGAAAAAAACATCCAGGCCACTTGTTGATGAGGCATGAAAGATAGTCTGAATCCGAGTCCCAAATATGTAGTGGGAGATCAGTGTCCAAAAGCGCTTGCACCTCTGTGCGCGTGTGTGCTACGTGAAGGACAAATGTTTCTCGGGATGAAGTCAACATGACTTGTTTTTGAGACAATAGAGCCCTTATTCTGCTCATCTTGTTGAACTCTGCTTTCAAGGTTGGAATGTAAGGCCAGATGGATACATCGAGCCGGCCATGTGGGGGTGGGAAAATGTCGTAATGACCGAAAACTACTCGTAGTGATACAGTCACGATGTGAGGAATTCCCGGAAGCATCCCACAGCAAGCTTCATCATTGAACAGCACATAATTACCGTTAGCAAGCAGCGTACAAGACGGGGTCATAACTGGCACACAAATCCCTTTCAGTATACAAGCTAAATCATGAGCGTGCATATGACAAGCACCATGCAATTGAATGTGCCTACACACCACAGAATGATCCTGAGTGGAAGTGCACCCTTCACCTTTTAAATACATCTCCTTGCCGTCTCTCACGCACCTGTTGTCGCCTAGCACGGACACAAGGGACCCGAGCAAGTGGGAGGGCGGTGATGGGACTGGACAGGTCCTCCGCCTGACTCCCCTCGGCCTCTGTGCCACTTGCTGCGCCAGACTCCCCAGCACTGGTGGCCCCGGTGCTGGATCCCACCCCCACGTCCATGCCAGTGTCTCCCTCGGTTACCCCTGACGATGCTGTGGGCAAGGTGAAGAGACAGGAAATGAGCAGACACCTGTATACATATGACACATGAGTCCGAACTACATAGGACACAGCGCATAGCATGAACAGCAACATGAGTGACATCTACAATACTACAAACATATGTAGGCCCTGCACCACACAGTTGGTTTACCCACCATGCCACTGGGAAACAATGGGGAGCATGACACAACAGAAAATTACTTGATATCAATTGATACAAAGGAGCTACTCTCTGGGGACAGTCGAGCACTGCATCACTGGCATGGCACAGTCACCTACACCCGCAACTGTCCCCTGATGCCAGGGACACGGAAAATGACACCTGACATGTAACTAACGGCGTTGCACGATGTGACTATGTCATGTGTGTGTCATGTGTTCCCATGAGCTTGCTGTAGTTGTTCCGTGACATGCATCTGCAGTTGCTGCATCCAACATGTGTGTGCATGTCGATGGGCATGGCACACTATTACGCACACCAGGCCACATGTGGAATCAGACGTAACGGGTGTATGTATGCATCGCACATGGACTTGCGAGACAAGGACATATCTGCGTAGTCTCAATGTATGTGTGATCATTCCTGACATGTACCCCGTCATGCCAAGGTGTGTGGACTGTCCTATTTCAAGGACATGTGACCTGTGCCTCTAGTGTTCCGCAACCTGTCTGTATGATGAAACATCCTTCTCATGCACATATGTGGTTGTCTGTCACTCCTGTAATGCATCTGCCTGTTCACTTACACTGGCCCACAGCTAGTTCCATGGCATGTCATGTAGACCTTGAGCACCCACGTGTGTAGCTGACTGTTGGTAGGGGTGTCACCTAGGCTGGCATAAGTGCCCTGGATGCATTGCACAGTACAGACTCTGTATGTAGCATATGTGTATTAGCTGTTGAACATGTGCTCAGTTCATTGACAGTGGTGTAGTGCTGTACTCAATCTGCGTTATTCCTTCCAAAATTCTGCAGGGCACTGCCTCTCGCCCGACCAATGCCAGACTTGGCTGCCATGAGGGAACGTGACTGTATACGCCGCTACTGTTTCTCCCAACCGTTGATTGACAACTTGACCACAAGGCTGGAACCACACCTCCAACCGCTACACAGGTATCCTACTGCACTGACAGCCAAGATGAAGGTGATGGCAGACCTACATTTCTTTGCCACGGGTAGGTTTCAATTGACCATAGCTGATGTAGGTGGCATGTCCCAGACCATGTTCAGCCGTGTCCTGCATGATGTGTTAGAGGCCATGTTGTTACACCTGGATGAATTCATAAACTTTCCAACTCGTGAGCAGTTGACAGGTGTCAAGGGTGAGTTCTATGCCCTGGGAGGGATGCCTCATGTCATTGGGGCCATTGATGGGACACATGTGGCTTTGGTACCACCACACGCACAGGAGGTAGCCTTCCGTAACCGCAAACATTACCACTCCATCAATGCCCTTGTGGTATGTCTTGCTAACATGATGATATCCCATGTCTGTGCCCGTTTTCCAGGATCAGCACAAGATGCCTACATCATGAGGCGTAGCAGGGTGCCTGAAATGATGCTGCAGCTGCGCAACGAACGTGCATGTCTTGTTGGTGGGTATACTCTGTTAGTCCTGTATTTAGCAGTATCTTAATATCTAACTGCTTCTCCTGACCCACTTCTGTCCATGATGTTTCCATATAGGGGACGCTGGCTATCCCAACATGCCATGGCTGATGACGCCGCTCCGCAACCCCAGAACAGCCGCAGAACACCGGTACAACGACACCCATTGGCAGACGAGGCGCGTGATTGAGAGGACGTTTGGCCTCCTGAAGAGCAGATTCCGGTGCCTCCACAAGACCGGCGGCGCACTCCCATATGCCCCGGTGAAGGTCTGCAAAATATTCCTTGTGTGCTGCATGCTGCAGAACATGGCAGTGGAGAAGGCCGTGCCACTCATCCTGGATCCGGATGAGCAGGATAATCCACCCGTGGAGGATGAAGGGCTCGGGCACGGGGCAAGTGAGGATGAGGATGAGGATGAGGACATCCAGAGTCAGCTTATCCGCAACTTCTTCTCATGATGGTTAGTTCCTGTGTCTGAGTGTGCACGCTTAGAGCCTTGTGTGGCATGTGTTGCAATGTGTGTGTCGAGCTGACTGTGTGCTAAGTGACTTGGAGGTGTGTTCTGATGTGTCATTCAAGTGATGATGTCATTCCCCAAATTTTAGCAGGTACACAAAATTCATTATTAGCATGGTGACAACATAAATCCTGTAGAGTGCATGTACATGTCTGCGGATTACTAGCTCTTCGCTGACTTGTTGTGTGTCTGTCCTCCCCAGGTTCCTGCGGCTGTCATCTGCTCATGTCATCATTGCACTCCTGCTATTCCTCATGAGTATTGCAACGAGTTACATGTAAAGACATGGTAAAAAGTCATTTTGGGTAAGGAGTGCAGCAAGGCGTTTTGTGGGTGGTACGTGTTTGTGATATATGGGGACTGCTCCTGTGCATGTTGTGTTACCGTGCATACATGTCGACTCACCATGGGCCACCTGACGTGTTGCATGGCTCCCATGAATTGATGGTCAGCCTTCCTGACAGTCATCTGTCATGGATTGTGGATTCTGATGAAGGCATCAATGTGTGTATAGTGTCCCTCAGGAACATACGGGATGCTAATGGTGGACATGGTGTGGGACATCCCCATATGAGGCTCAATGGGGAATTGTACACTCTCCATGTGCAGCAAGGGGTGTGAAGCTCAACCCCTTCACTTGTGTGCCAGCTCAGTAGGATTTACCACATCTGTGTGTTGCAGGGGGTGTCCAATGTAGGTCACACATGGTCAGCCGAATGACCTGTGATTCTGTTCCAATGGATGCAATTCCATTAGTGTGAGGCTGAATAATAAAGGTGTTCGTCACACTCCAAGGTGCCTCGTCTCTGTCAATGCAGGTCTCTTGCCACTTGGCATGCGGCATCTCTGGCATACTTGCTGTCGATAATGCATAGTAGTCCATGTGTAGTTTAGCGACATGCATGCAGTTGCTCATGGATTAGGCTCTCTATTGGGCATGAAGTACATGGTTGTGTATGTTTTTTAGCAAGGTCGACCACACAATGGGCCATCACCAGCTGCTGAGGGTGTGTCTCCTGTGCGCAGGTCGCCCTTCAGTTTCCTGATCCGGTGTAATGGCTCTTTGGTGATTGTGCATGCATTGTCTCTGGGTGTGCCATGTGACACTGGACACTGCTAACTTTAAACAAGCGCCTGTTGCAGTTGTCCTTCTGACATCCTAGTCTTTGTGTGCAAAATGGGGCATTTTTCAGGGAGATGGCGCCTGCTGCTGCGGGCCCTGCACAAGCACCCAGTGGCCACACACACGAGATGGTGTGCATCATGTTTGGCTCGCTCACATATGCCATGCTAGTCCACAGCATCTGTACCTCATGCTGCAACACCCTCTGCATTATGCACATGATCCACAGATAGATCCACTCCAAATTACGACAGCCCATCCCCCAGGTCCATGACAACATCCGTCTCATATACTGCCCTGCCCTCTACGGAGCAAGTACAACCGGACTCCCAGGAAAGTGGTCCACTTCCAGGGGGCATCTGCACACCTCAGCTTCTACACCCTGCGCCCCAGCCACCTCACCGTCCACCATAGATAGCTGCAATGGATCACTGTCTGCTGCAGGATGACCTCCACACTCCCCACCCACACTCAGGAGGCAGTCCACAACCCCGACCCCAAACCAACCTTGTACGTCTGTCATCCTAGATCACGTTGGGCCATCTCCGTGCATCCAACCTTGCCCTGGCCACCGTTCTTCACATCCACCGTACTCCAGCATACAGGACATTGTTCTCCCACCTGGCCACACATACCTGGGACTCACTCCCCGAATACCTCCACATGAGCCATGACCTCTACGCGTTGATGATGATCTCCCAAATAGGTCTGTCCGCACTCTTTAGCAAGCCCCCCCTCAGCAGCCAGAGGCCATCACAGGTGTGTGTTGTGCTCCATGCCTACATTGAATGATACCTTGTGACCCATGTGTGTCCTGTACCAGACTCTGATCCCAGGGTATGGATGGCTGGAGTTAGTTCAACACTCAGGCATAGTTATACATTTCCACACACATATGTCGTTGAATAATGCAAAATGACAGCAACATCTCATGTGCAGAACAATATGAATTTATTTTTGGTGGGGTGAGTCTTTTGGTAGATGTGCTAAGGTGCTCTACCGGGGGAATAGAATCCAAAGTTCACAGGGGGAGATGGCATCCTTGTCATGTTGGAGTCATCAGAGTCCAGACCACAGTGTTGGTCATCATTGGTCAGACTGTGACCAGCAAGTCCATGTGGCAGAGAATGTCATTGGGTGAGGTGCTGCTGTTGTGCCGGAGGGCCAGGTGCCAGGCCAGGTGACCTGGGAGACGGGGATGGTCCGCTGACTCTCACGGTCTTTTACGTGGACGACCCACCTTCCTCCGGGGACCCTCAGATGCAGGCCTTGACGATGTAGGGACGCTCCGTCAGACGAATCCCCCTCCTCGTCGTCCCTCCCTGTGTCTGGTGCTGGTCTACGCCTGGTGGTACAGGGAGGGTTTGCCAGGCTTTGGGCGATCTGACGGAGTGATTGGCTCACCTCCCTGTGCACCGCCAGGAGCTCAGCCAGTCTTGCCTCCATCCGTCCTTGGTGTTGTTGATGACTGGCATGATGCTCGACCTGCAGGTTCTTGATCTCATCGAGGGTCCCCTGCATCCCGGAAAGTCTGGACACGACCTGGTCCATGCCTCTGGTGTCACGCCGGTATGAGTCCAGGATGTTGCGTATGTGTGACATACCGGGGTCCTGAGCTGGCTGGTCAGGTTGGTGCCTCCGCCTGCCTCCACTCCCACCACCCCTGCCCACTCGAGCGCGGCCTGCCGTTGTGGGCACATCGGGTCTACGGGACCCCTGAGGGATGGCATTTGCAGGGTTGCCTGCCTCCTCCTGGGTGCCCTGAGAACCTTGTCCCTCCTGGTCAGACTGGCTGTGTTGTTCAGTGCGAGCAGGGCTCCTGGGTGTCTCCTGGGATGTGGCAGGAATGGGGGTGGGGGTTGGCACAGATGTACCTGACGCAGGTGCTGCAGGGGCTTGTACACCAGAGGGGCCAGGTTGGTCGGGGTCATCCACGGAGTGGTGAGAGTCGTCACTGCCGGTGGGATCGTCTTCACGCGGTGCCTGGGACTGTGATTCTTCCCCCCCAGTGTTGGGGGGAGATCGTCGACGTTGCCCTGTGTGTGAGAGAGAGACAATGTTAATGCTGTTTCATGCCACATCCATGTTTCATACATATTCAAGTTGACACAGTTCACCCAGGTAGTTGGATGTCCCTAGCATTCCTCTCAGTGTCCACTTGGGGATGGGCATGTTGCGGGGGACAGATTGGGATGTTCTCCTGAGTGTGTGACATGTAGATAGTTGGCTCTGATGCTTACTTGGCTCTGGATTGGTCTTGTTGTGTCACATGTCCATTGTGGGAGTGTGTGAATCCGTTGCCTGCCCCGGGGGTGTGTGCTTGTGTTAGGGGGGGGGTGTGACCGGGCGTGCTGTTGTGTGTAGTGTGAGTTGTCATTGGGTCTCCCAGATGATGTGTGTGTCCCCTCATGGTGCATGCTGGCATGACAGTGTGTGTGAGTTCCTGTAATAGATACCTGTGCTTGTGGAGTTGGTGTTTGAGTGTACAGTAGTCCCAGGAGGGCCTTGTGCTGCATACAGCAGGGCCAAGTGTCAGCTACCTTGTCAGTACTTTGCCAGTCCCTGTGCATTGTGCATGGGTATGTACCTATGCCATATGGGCTGAGGGCATTGGTGTCTGGGTCTCATTTTCACAATGTGTTGTGTGGGGCCTACCCTCCCAGCCTCCCGGACATCCAGTCTTGTGGTTGTGGTTGTTGTAGCCTTGGTCATGGCCTTGCCTTGATTTGTGAAGGGTGAATGGTGACGTTAGTGGCATGGGTGTGGTTTTTGGGTGTGGTTGTGTGCGGTGAGTGCTTGGGGGTAGGTGCGTGCATTTTTTGTGGTTGGCAGGCGCGCAACACCCATTGGACTCACAGGGCTTCAGCCCCCCCCGTCGTGTGTGGCAGCCCGGGATGAGACAGCTTCCTGGTGCACACACAGCCGCATCCGAGCACTTCACAGGTCTTTAAAAGACCATTTGCATGTTAATGAGGCCTCGCTGTTGTTTCACCCCTTTAAGAGCCCCTGCAGCTCCACTCTGCCTATGGCTTAAAAGATTCATCCCCCCCGAAATTTTTTCTTTGTTCCCCCCGAAATTTGGCTCTAGTTGCGCCTCTGGTGGTTGGGGTGTGGATGCCATTCCCCCCAAGTTACGTGAGTTGTTTGTGTACTCACCAGGCTCTGTGACTCCTTCGACTCCGTGTAGTCCCACTGGGGGTAGCATGGCCATCACCTTGTCCTCCCAGGGATGGTAGTGTACGGGTCTGCGGGGCGGCCCACCTCCAGTGATGTTGGTCTGGGCATGTTCTTCATTCATTTTCCTCTTGACCGCCCTGCGCCGATCGTACCACCTGGCTTGGCATTCATGCCTGGTCCTTTGGACGGGCGCAACAGCATTCACCTTGTCGACAATCCTCTGCCACATGGCTGATTTTGCAGCTATGCTGGTCTGTCTGACCAATGTTCCAAACAGCTGTGGCTCGACTCTGATGACTTCGTTGACAAGGAGCTCCAGCTCCGCCGTGGTGAACTTTGGATTCTTGTCTGTGGGCATGGTGTGGGGTGTGGGTGTGGGTGTGGATGGTTGTGGGTGTGTGGGTGTGAATGTGAAGAGGGGGATGTTTGTGGAGGTGGTTGTGTGAAGGTGTGTGAGTGAAGGTGTAGCGAAGGTATGAGTTGTGTGGGGTTGTTTGTCAGTGGGGTCTGGAAGCAGTGGGTCTGTTGCAAAGGCTCATGGGTTGTGTGTGTGGGCCCTTTTTATTGGTCCATTTTTGGGTGTGGCTGTGTTTGAATTTTGGTGGGTGTGTTATAAGTGGTGGTTGTGATTTGGGGCCTCCGTTTGCCTGTTTGGATGTGCCAGGTCAGTCTTTGAGATGTATTTTGTCATGTCGACGTGTTTTGTGGTGTTGTGCGAGTCGGATTGACCCTCCTTGTGCTGTTTTACAGTGTCCTGGTTCTGTAAGAGTATTTTTCGTGTAGGTACGATCCGTACATATGCGATGCTGGGTGAGGGGGCTGGGGTATGGTGTTGGTGTGCGGCGCGTACATGCGGTGCAGGGGTACGGTGCGTACATATTTGTGGGGGGGGGCTGTACGGCTCGTACACGGGCATGAGTTTACCCGTGTACATGTGTGCTACTGCGTTGGCTCTGTACGGGCCTTTTTACGTGCGATTGTGTATTCGGACGGGCAGTCGGGATCGTACTTGCGCGCTCGGACTTGTGTTTTACGATTTGTAAGTGAAACTGTCCGGCTCACTTTCGTACACTTTTCCCGACGATATTCCGACGTGGGCACTTTCCGACGCACTCTCGTAGACTTTTCCCAACACTATTCGTAGTTCTCTTTCACGTCCCAATAGTACTTGGCAGTTTGTACGGTACTTGTGCGACTCGTACGTAAAAAAATACGGATACGAGTCGTACGCAAATTATTTTTAACGGATCGGAATCGGTACCAGAATGTTAAAACCAACTTCACTAAAAGATGTATTTTATCATTCTCATACTAAACCCGAATTTCTACCATGTTCCCTGAGTCAGTTTAGGATTATAAGAGGTAATAATAAAACTGCCCATTCTGGCCTATGGAGAACAGGTAGCCTTGCAATAGTGAAAAACAAAAATGGCTGTAATTCACTTTTAGGACATGCCACAAAATTCAGGGCTTGTCCTACCTTATACTTACAATGCACCCTGCCCTTGGGCCTACCATAGGGGTGACTAATATGCAGAAAAGGGAAGGTTTAGGGACTGGCAAGTGGGTGCACTTGCCCAGTCAGCATGGCAGTTAGCAACTGCACACAGGCACTGCGGTGGCAGGCCTGAGACACCATTTTAGGGCTACTCATATGGGTGGCACAATCAGTGCTGCAGGTCCACTAGTAGCATTTAAATCACCAGCCCTGGCACACTCAGTGCACTTTACTAGAGACCTACTGATGAACCAAATCTGCCAATCATGGATAACCAATCATAGTAACAATTTATACAGAGAGCATATGCACTTTAGCACTGATCAGCAGTGGTAAAGTGCCCAGAGTCCTATAGCCAACAACCACGGGTCAGGAAGAAGCAAAACGTTTGGGGATAACCCTGCAATAAGGGCCATTTCCAACAATAACATAACAAAACCTAACATCACCAGCTGAAACTGCTATTTGTAAATCAGAACTTCTGTGCTTGCATCAGGGGATTTTCCGCAAACTTATGGCTGCTACTCTCATCCTCCAGAGGCTTTGGTTTCGGCTTCTTTTGAGATGCAGAATCTTTAGCCCTTTCAGGACAATATCAACATTATGGCATAGTACATATTTACCTCCAATGAATCTATTTCTTGTTTCCAATTAATTAAATCATTGCTAGTGATCACAGGATGAAGCCTTCACAAGGCCCTGAGAGCAGAATTAGTAGATGAACACCACACATACCTAACACTGGTTAATTGCTAGACAGGAAAGTATGGGTCGATTTATATTATGGTGGATGGCCAGTTGATCCACCAGGTGAATGGAGTAAATTACTCCGTTCCCTTGGTGGAGGGACTGCCTGCCAAATTTATACATTTGCAGATATTGCTGGCATGGTGGTTCCTGTCAATGCATACAGCTGTTTGGTGCAGTGCTTCGTCATCATGACGCAACCCTGCAACAAACAGTTTCTTATTCTATTTTGAAAAACTCAATCCCAAAATGGGATTTTCTTTTTCAAATTAAAAAAAGTAATGCTGCCCATGGCGGGGAGGAGCAGTATTTGCATTTCACTGTCCCTTATCAGCAGGGTTTGCCTGGCGGAGATGGACAGTAAAAAATAGCTATATGTCCGGCCATCCTGATTGGGTGGGCAGACATAGCCATTTTTCTCGTGGCCCTTACTCAGTCAGACCAACAGAGAAATATGGCTATGATGGTGATGAAGTAGTCACTGCCATAGAAAATCCTTAGGTCTGTCCACATCTAAATCAGGTGGGTGAACCTTAACCTTGGTGGTATGTATACTCTGTTGCAATGTGGTATACATACCACTGGGATATAACTCAATGTATTTTCTCATTTGTTCTAATAATCAGTTCAGTCAATGCATATACATTAAGACATTGGTTGCACACAGATAGTTACCTTTCAGTGCTCTGGACAGAAAAGCCCTTTCAGAGAATTCTTATGAAAAATACATGACAGAGGAACTATTGCCGGTGCAAACACAAATTACGAGCTTGTCTCGAGCACTATTTCACTTCTAGGAAACATATTGTTGATACCAAACAGTTGTATGTTGAATATTAACAACCAAAATAATGTCCAACAAAAATATTGAACTCAGAATATCGACTACAAAAATATTGTGAATTTAAATAGATATAGATAAGTGTAGACTTACTATTTCTAACTCCACATATTCATATCTTGAAGATATATGCAGATTGTCATGGTACATAGATTTGGACTTAAGAATATAAAATACCTTTATAAATACTTACCAACCAATATTTTTGGAAGATGAGATTCAAAACTTGATATTTTTACAAATCAGTAAATGGATACTGTTCCACGAAACAGATCTCTAGAACGACAAATCCAGTGGATAGCAATTTCTCCAGAGGTGGGTAAAGTTGGACTGGCCTTTAAGACAATCTGGTAATGCGAGAAGGCCAGTGTTCACACCAGTATTTTGAATGCTTATGGGCAGTGGCGGCTCTTTCGCTAAGGCAGAGGAGCGTCGCTCCACTGCTTTTTAGCAGTGAAATAAATGAAAAATAAAATGATAACTGAAAGTTATTTTCATTTTATTTTTTCCTGCTGTGGCAGATTTGCCGGGCTATGCGGGGCTGTTCTGACGACAGGAGCATGGGGATTGGGGAGCACACTTCGTAAGTGCGCATGAATGTTTGGCCGGCGTCTTGAGCCGGCCAAACATTCATGTGGACATTGCATGTTCTCTACCCAGGCTGTGTTGCAGCCTGGGTGGAGAACATGGCCAGGCTCCCACTGCCTGCCTGAGCGCCAAACCACGGTGCTCAGATTGATTACAACAATGCATTGCAGCATTGTGATTGGATATGGGGAGCCTGGGTGTGCTTCCTGTTCCAAACTGGACTGAGGGACTACGGAGGAGAGATGCGGCGAGGAAGCAGAGGGAAGTTATGGTTTTTTTTTACACTCGCTTCCACTGCCCCCCAGCCAGTCACCCCAAAACGTGTCAGCCGCAATGTTTCTGGGCCTGTTTTATGGTCTGATGCGCCATTAATTTGAGATTTTTCAACAAATACAAATGCATGCAGACATTTATAGTTTGCAAAGCACCTATACTGCCTGTCTTTACAAGTTCAGTTGATTTGCAGCATGGGCCACACTTTCAGCTATCTGATTCACTCATGGTGGCCTCTTGCATATATTTGTTACCGTGCCCATTTTCTGTCTCAGTTTGACCCTGGTGATAGGCATATTTTAATGGATTTATTCGCCATTTTTGTATTTGGCAATTTCAAAAGCATTTTTAAATAACACAGTTCTTAATGAAAAATGAGTAGCATTTTCAACTTCTGGTTGTAATTGGACTATTGATTGCTGGAATAACACACTCTATCATGAGACACGCCTTGCCTTGTTCAGAATCGGAATCAATTTATTAACTATTTAAAAAGGGACAGCTATGAGTCTGCCCTAAATTGTGCAACAGAAATGACTTTTTCTGATCTTTCATTCTCCGTCACCTAAACTTTACCTCCACATAGGCACAGAAACATCTTTTATAGCCATAAAACATCCTCAACAACCTCTTTCTATTAAGTAATTTATGTACCCTACAAGTGAAAAATGAAACCATGTATTTTCTGGCAAACATTTTTGCATTTCCCAGTGTTTACTATACTTGATAAACAACTCCCTCTTTAAAATATTCCCCTCCCAGATATCGGTGGTGTAGCATGTTTCTGCTGATTCAGTTCATTCGTATCAAACGAAGGATACGATGAGGTCCCAAAACATGTGCATTTACTGCATCTATGACACAATATATCATTTGTGCAAATCCAATACAAGGGATCTCATCTCCACATTACGGTTCTATTAAACATTAAACTACCAATTTATCACATTAAAAGACTCTTGGCCATTTGAGCTTGAAACTACCACTTTCATTTACCATTGAAAATAACAATCACAAGTTTGGCATTAAGGACCAGATGTTCAAAGCATTTTTCTGGTTGCAAACTGCCCCATTCACAGAAAAATTTATTTTGAAAATTAATAAAATGCAAAATGTGATTCGGTAACTTGTTTGAGGCCTCGGTCCCTGTGATGCTTGTGATACCTAATGGATTGCAAACTGCGACCTACCTCATTAATATTCACAAGGTAGGTCGATTTGCGACCCACATGTAATCCGTAAATGAAACTCATCGAGTTTTATACGTTCGGAATACAAATTTCCTAATTGCGATTTGGAGAGAATCGCAATTAGGAAATTGGTATTCCTAATGTTTGTACATTTGGCTCTTAGCTCCTAAAGGTTGCAGTTACAGGTCACTCTTCATAGATAACGCTTGTGGCACCTTTGGGTAGTTAGGCTCCTTGTTCAGGAGTAAAAGAGGCATATAATTTCAGAAGTCAAATGTCTGACTAGATGTACAATGGAGCCAGTTTTCCAAGATAGCAATTTGCAAAATTTCTAGGTATGTGACCAGTGTGTTACAGACACACTGACAGTCTTTCTTGGCAGAAGGCAAACATGCCAATGGCCTGTATTTCAAACTATATAACTATCTGATCTTATTAATTGTACACTCTCCTAATTTACGAATCCCCTTTGCCTGCACAGACCTCATTGAATCTGGACAGTAGCTTATTTTCTCCAACCTCTCTCACAGCATGCCAACTTTGGTAAATGGATTATCAGCATTGGTGTGCATATATATTTAAAACTGTTCCGGTGTGTTTTGCTTGTTTTGACATAAATATATTTTTCTTGTTTTTGTTTGACTGCATATGCTACAATCATTTGGGACTTCCTTTTAAAGAATAGTCCAATGAGCAAGTTACAGTATATATATAAGGCTGCAAGGGTATTGTTTTGATGTATATTTATATATATATTCACTGAAAAAACCATAGGTTTCAGGGGCGTTATAGTTAGCTGGACTTTTCACTCGTACAAAACCATAGAAATTCCCCCGTTATAGTTAGTTCAGCTAACTATAACTCGCGCGCCCGCAATGCACTGCTGATGACGTCACATATTACATCACTCATGACATGGTCAGTGACATCACTCATGACATCACTGATGACATCTCAAATGACATCACTGATGACATCACTGATGACATCATCCAGTGAATGTGTGTTTTTCAGAAAATTACATATGTTTTATATATGTATATCTCAAGGTCGATGGAAGAATAAATGGGTATATAAGTGTCTAAATGGATGATTTGTTTTTGAAAAATTGATTGTATAGCTGACTGATTAAGTGTATCTTAGTGAATACATGGCTTAGTGAGTAATGTTTAAATATGTAAATATCTGTATCAGTCTCTCACTTTGTGTATAAGTGGCTGCATGGGTTGGTGAGTCGCTACATGAGTGTCTATATAGGTTATTAGTTGTTTTTTTGAGTATCAGTATAAGTGTCTGATGTCTGTATGGTTTGGTGGGGGGTATTACGTAGTGCATAGGTGCATGAATGAGTGACTCACTGTTTGTATGTGTTGAAGACAGCATGTGTGCAGGACTGTATGGGTGGGTGAGTGTGTGCATGGGTGTGTTAGTGAGTGAATGACTGTCTCAATAGTGTCTCTATGAGTAACTACATATGTTTTAAACTAGTATATGTGACTATTGGTGTATATAAGTGAGTATATGTGAGAGTGAGAGATTGAAAGAGTTCCTGTATGAATAAGTATGTGTTTCTATAAGTGATTGTTAAAAAGACTAAGTATGTGTAAGTTTCTGTGGAAGTAAGTGTGGTGGTGTGTGTATAACTGTATATGCAGGTAAACGGATGCTTGATTCTTTATTAGCATGAGTGACTTTGTGTGTGAGTAACTTTATGGATGAGTGGCGTTGTGTAACAGGATGTATAGGTGTATGAGTACATATGATGAGTGAGTACATGTATGAGTGACTGTATAGGACTGTTGGTGAATGAGTGGATGTGGATGTGGATCTTACAATTACTGAATAGGTTGTAACTGGTATTGGTATGTCCATTGTTTTGAAAATTTTAATTTCTATTTTTGAATGTGTGTATCAAAGGTTATATTAGGGGGAGAGGAGGTCTGCCACTCTATCACAAGGATGATGTCATCAGTGATGTCATCAGTGATGTCATGAGTGATGTCACTGACCATGTCATGAGTGATGTAATATGTGATGTCTTCAGTAGTGCATTGCGGGCGTGCGAGTTATAGTTAGCTGAACTAACTATAACGGGGGAATTTCTATGGTTTTGTACGAGTGAAAAGTCCAGCTAACTATAACGCCCCTGAAACCTATGGTTTCTTCAGTGAATTTCTAAGGTTTTTTAAATGCTAATTCCTAGCTATAACGTGCCTGAAACCTATGTTTTTTTCAGTGAATTTCAAAGGTTTTTTAAATGCTAATTTCTAGCTATGCCTACAGAGATAGGACATGTGAAGAAAGAAGGAAAAACGCACAGAAAAAAAAAAAGAAATGCAGAAAGAAGCAACAGAAGTCCTCAAAGACGAAGAAAAGTGCAGGAAGAAGTATAACGTGCAGAAAGAACAAACAGAAGAGCAGAAACAAGCCTTGTTGCAAAAACATCCTGTACCCTCAACTTTTTCAGACGGATACTGGTGGTAACTGAGTCTGACTAACCAGTCCTAAAGCCAGTGCTATGTTAAAAGACACTCAGAATACAGTGAAAACACCTACATACACTAGGGCACACTATGTGTTGGGGTCCCCCTGTGATTAGCATGACCTCCTCTGTAAGCCCCTAGTATATAATAGGGCAGGGGATTAAAACTACCTCTTAAAACGCACCACAGGGCGTGTTTGAACACGTCACCTCATGCCCCGTCCCCTCCCTTCCCCACTGTGTAAACACGCCCTGTAGCCGTTTGAAGTTGGGAGATTAAGTCCCCTTGAATCCTGAGGGTCCCTAGGGTCCAACTAGTCCACTAGGTACCTCCAGTAAGCGCCACAGAGCTGCGTTGCAGAGAGGTGTAAAAAGTGGCACGGCCTGCACCACCTCTCTGCAACGCAGAGCAGTGGTGCTTACTGGAAGCAGCTGGTGGGCTAGTTGGACCCAGGGTCCCTCAGAATTGAAAGGGAATTATTTCCCCAACTTAAAAACGCGCCACAGGGCCTGTGGGCGTTCTGAGTTGAGAGATTAAGTCCCCTTGAATCCTAAGGGTCCCTAGGGTCAAACTAGCCCACTAGGTACCTCCAGTAAGCGCCACAGAGCTGCGTTGCATGGAGGTGTAAAAAGGGGCGTGGCCTCAGAACGCCTGTCTGCAACGCAGCTCCCTGGCGCATACTGGAGATACCTGTTGGGCTAGTTGGCCCTCAGGGACCCTCAGTATTGAAGGGGAATTAATTCCTCAACTTACAACTGGCCAGGGGGCACGTTTGCAGAGTGCTGCAAGGAGGGGGTGTGGCCTCCGGCGCGATGCCGGTCTTTTATTTATTTATTTTTAAGAAGGAGGGCTGTGTGGCCCCCTTTCTTTTTCTAATTTATTAGCCCAGGGGACCCCATCCCCCAGAGCCTGCACCCTAATTTTTGTTGTTGAAAAAAATTAATTTGGCCCTCCCAAAGCCTTAATCGGCCCCGGGGACCCCAACCCCCAGGTCATGGCCTTTTTTTTATTTTTATATTCTTTAGGAGGAGGGCTGTGTTGCCCCCCTCCTCAGGCCACTTATGGCCCCGGGGACCCCATCCCCCGGGGCCGGCCTTTGTTTTTTATTTAAAAAAAATATATATATATTTATAGAAACCCCTAGGATATGCGGGACAAACCGAATGTACCTATCACGATTTGTGTGATATTCATTAAAAGGCGACTATGCATACAATGAATCCACGTAGAATGTATTCACACCGCTAGTGAAGCTCTGACATGTCTGACACCGTACCGTGCCTAATCCAGGTGCCCCCGCTGGTGGGTACTCTCCAAGTAGACACCCTTGTCGTTTATTTATACAAACATGGGTAGCTATTGACGGGTACATTTAATACACATGCACACCAAGCCATTCAAAGGGAATTAGACAAAAATTCGACAAAACTATGCAAGAAACCCCCTCACGGTCAATAAAACACACATCCACCGCCGGATGTCTAATACTTTTATTTTACTCTCTGGAAAGGAGACAAACCTCACTTGAGAGTCACAGCGTGCTCCTGGCTGAGCCCAATGCTGTGTTACACCCACCAGTGCACGCCGAACGCCACACACCTCTGTGTTGTATTCCACCAGTTAGTGCGTATGCTATGACACTCTCTAGCCCATGTGCACTATAACACCACCCCGTGAATATGTCATGCCACACTTGCCTTCGCACGGGTTATATTGGCCCATCTAACGTGCCTTCCTCGATGCCTATGTTATAAAGCACTTGATAGAGAACAAGGGTACCCCGATATACGAACCTGGGGTGGTAAAGTGTGAAGAGAAACACAATTGTTCTAAATGGCCTAAAAAGGTCCAGGGTAGAAAAACCTTAAAAATGGGTAAGCATTTGAATAAAGGTTTTTTTAAATTAATTTTGAAGAAAGAGAGCGATAGTTAATATAGAGCAGGGACAAGAAGGTCAAGGTATAACAGATATTTTATTACACAATGAAATAAATTCAGGTGCTCACATATTCAGTGACAATAAGCGTGACATAAAAAGTGAAAGTGAACTTTAAAAGAAGACATCGCATTGACAACAAGAGTTGAACCACTTTCTTTTTAACTTAATATGATGGGTTCATGTTGTAAGCGGTCGACGACGTTTCGAACTCAGTTAGTTGAGTTCATCTTCAGGACAAAAAAGTGAGCATCTATAATCTAAAAAGCAAGAATACAAAATATAAGTAAACCATAGTCTAGTCCCTGAAAGGAGCATCACATTTAGAAAATTAATATAACCTACCCATTGCTCTCTCTAGAGTGATGCTATGTATAAAAAATGGATTTGAAAAGACATAACATAAAATTGTTAGAGCGAATAATTATTGGGACAGTTTACATCAGTGAAAGATTAAATAGGTACAAAGCACTAATATAATTCCTAATCTTAAAATTAGAAAAAGAGGGACAAGAGAGCACAGATCAGCCAATTAGTCCGTAGTCCAATATGAACAATAGTTATTAAATTCATCAGATACCCCAAAAAGACTTACTGTCAGTGTAGATATAAGGAAGGGGTCGAGTTTATCAACTGGGAATATGGTAAATAGATCACGAGATTTCATGTGCAAATTAATGCATCATAGTGGGGCCCTTTGTCATAGCAGGAGGCCTAGGAAAAAACGAATGTTTTAAGGCAAGAAAATGGAAGGGAAGTCAGGGGGGAAGGGGGAGCAGGGAAAACAACACGTGAGGACTTACGTGAGAAACCTTATGAATTCATTATATCGGGACCTCTGAGAATCAGGTGCCGTGCAGATTTAATCAGAAAAGAATGGAGGGGGTGTGTGGGTTAAAAAACTAAACAGCTGAGCCAACGAGGAAAGTGAACAGCTGATGCGATGAACGAAAGGGAGGGGAGATGTGCGCAGTGTAAACTTACATTTTTTACGCTGGAAATGCATTAAATGCGAGCCTCCTGGTGAAAACGAGCGAGTCCTGTTCAAGTGCTGCTATGCGCTGGGACAGAGAACTGGGGCTGGGTAAACTCGTGATTTATACACGTCAGTCAGGAGGCGTATCAAACTAATTGGTGGCAGCTGAACGTGCAAGCCAGCACGTATAGGCACCAGGTGAAAGTAAACTCGGAAAACTCAGGTGGAGGTGATTTGCGCACACAGCTGGGAGAAAGCGTGTGAAAGACAGACTACAGAGCTCTGGCCACGTGTGAAGCCAAATCTGTGTTGATGTTAACGTAGAGCCCGAGTCACTCAAAGGGTGTGGGAATAGGCTGGGTTCAAAAGGGAGATTTGTACAAATTTAAAACGCTAGGCAATAAGGCTGTGAAACATCAACTGCTCAGAAGAACTAAATAATAAGGAAAAAACAGCAAGTAATCGCATCATTCTAGAGGGATTATTGGTGTACGTTGCATTCAGTATTTTCATTATCAACAACCTATAAACTCACTCATAAAGAGAAAATAATAGCAGCATCAGTCTCGAAGGATAAACTGTTTGCATGGCATCCAATATTTTGTCAACAACCTATGTACTCACTCATAAAGAAGAAATAATAAAAAATAAAAGCGGCATGTTCCAATGGCATAGAAATATACATGACATCCAGAGTGCTATTAACAGCTTGGCAATGTACATAGTAGACAAAAACATTCTAAAAGGTCAAGGTGGCTTGCAAAACCAAAAAATGATGAATACAACAGGTATATGTTATAGAATGGTATTATAAGCGTCCGGGGTGTTCAACCCTTGTTCGATGGTGCGACATTTGAAAATCCATTTGCATTCTAGGCGATTAAGGGTTTGTTGTTGATTACCTCCTCTGTGGTTAGGATGTAGGCTTTCAATCACTTGCCACGTAAAATCAGTCTCTGAATGTCCTTTGGCCATGAAATGTTCCACTAGTGGTGCAGTTTGTATTTTGCAACGGATCCTACTTCTGTGTTGCGAAATTCTTGCTTTGATTTTCTGCGTGGTTTGTCCGATATAAAGCAGTTTACACGGACACTCACTACAGTAGATCACATTGTGTGAATTACAGTTTGAAAAAAACTTCAAAATGTGCTTAGTGCCATTGAATTCAAACAACTTAGTATTGACAGTAGAATCACAAGCCATGCAATTGTTACATTTATAATGGCCCTGGAGAGGAGGAAGACCAAGAAAAGAATGTAAGGTATTGTCTTTCTGTGTGGGTTTTTGGGCCCTGACTAACTGGTCCTTGATTTTACGGCCTCTCTTGAAAGCAAAAAGAGGGGTTCCTGTGTTAAGCTCTAATGGGCCTAATACTGACCAATGTTTTTTTATCATTTTGGTAAGTTTATTACTAACTGGGCAGAAAGTGGTCACACACGTGATCTTTGAGGTAGGTGCTCTTTCTTTTGGCTCTAGTAAAAATTCCCGATGGGAATACCAGGCTCGTTTCATTGAGCGTTTAACTAGCCGTCTCGGATAGCCTCGGTCAGTAAGCTTTTTGCATAGGATTTCCGCCTCTAAAAAGAAATCCTCTTTGAATTTACAATTCCTTCGGATTCTGAGGAATTGTCCGTAAGGCAAACCGTCTCTCAAGGCTCTGGGATGAGCACTGTTATATTGTAACAGTGTGTTTCGCTCAGTGGGTTTCCTGAATAAGGTAGTGTAGAGTTCGCCATTGGCGCTCTTGATGGTGACATCTAAATAGTCAATTTTGTTGTTGTCAAAATTATGGGTAAACTTAAGATCAGTTTGGGTGTTGTTAAGCCAGGAGCAAAATGATCGGGGATCAATGTCGGTACCAGACCAAATCATATTGACATCATCTATATACCTACGCCAGGACCGGATTTTTTGAAGAAAGGGATTAGCTCTATTGAGAATGATGTTGGTCTCAATATCGTCAACAAAAAGGATGGCAACATTTGGGGCAAAAACAGCCCCCATAGAAGTACCCTTGCATTGTCTATAGAACTGATCTTGAAACATAAAGTAGTTCTTAGTTAGGGCTATGTCAAGTAGTGAAATTATAAACTCTGTGGGGACCTGATGTGGAGCCGGACGCAGGTCGAGGTGTTTTTTGATTACCTGTATACCTTTGTCTTGAGGGATATTAGTATATAATGACTCGATGTCAAGGGTGACAAGGAGTTCTGTTTGGGGATCGAAAGGTTGAGATTCAATGAGGTTGATCAGGTGTGTACTGTCTTTTACATATGTTGTGGTATCTTGTATCATGTTTTTTATGAAGAAGTCAATATATATCCCTAGAGGTTCTAGTATTGAACCGCATCCAGAAAGGATGGGTCTGCCAGGTGGTGTTTCCAAGTTTCTGTGGATTTTTGGGAGGGTGTATAGAACCGGTGTCCTTGGGTTTTTGTTATTAAGGAAGGTAAATTCATGTTTACTAATATAGCCTTCTTCTAAACCTTTCTCGGTAATAGTGAGAATCAGGTTACTGATATCTTGGACGGGATTGCGAATAAGGTGTTCATAATGTGAGGTGTTGCTGAGTTGGCGGTGAATTTCATTGTCGTAGGCGGTTTTATCCTGCAGGACAATACCGCCACCTTTATCGCAAGGTTTTATAACCACATCATCCAAGTTTTTAAGGGTGTTAAGACTTTGTCTTTCTTCTAGACTTACATTGAAAGGGGTAAATCTGTAATTGGATCTGATTTCACTAAATTCTTTAAGTACAAGGTGTTCAAATGTAAGGACTTCCGGGGGCATAGTGCCACTTGGTGGGTTAAAAGTAGACTTAGGGCGTAGTCCTGTAATGTCAGTATTGGTGGTAGTTTCTTTTTTCTGAAAGAACACATTGAGTCGTACTTTTCTGAAAAACTGAAGAATTTCAGTATGGATATCAAACCAATTAGGTTTTTCCGTGATGACAAAGGACAATCCTCTGCTAAGTAGAGCGATATCAGTAGAAGCCAATTGATGCTTGGACAAGTTAAAAATTGGCATCTGGTCTAAGTGAGGGGTAGGGGTTGCAGAGGGGGAAACCAGGTCTAATATTGGTAACCCCATTGGTAAAATTTCCTGCGTGTTTGTCGTTCCCCTGGCGGGAAGTTGTATCTGGGCCTCCCTCTGCCTCTGCCTCTGGATCTCTCCCCTTGGAAAGGTTGGCCTCTCCCTAAAAAATTGGGGTTGTGTGTGGAAGTGCTAGGGCCTTCTCCGGGGTCGGAGTTATCAGATTCTAAGGAGGAGGTAGAAAAGGTTACCGGTTGCCTGTTTCTAAATCAACCCCAAGTGCTTGTTGGGTATCTATGTTGTTCTTGGGTATTTTGTGTGAAAAAATCTTCCTTGAGATAAGGGTAGGTGTGTTCTTTGTTATAGTTTCTTATGTCTTTTGTCACCTTGGTGGATTTTTTGTGGTGTTCAAAATTTTGAAAATCAATAATCGTACGTTCTAGTTTGTCTAGGGCTGATTTGGCATCTGCTAGACTATCTAGTTCTAGGATTGCCTTTTCTAGTTCTCGTATCTCTATTAATTCTTTCTTGCTATGTTCCAGTGCAGTGTCGATGCCAAGCACCATCCAGTGACGGGAGCAAGTTGTACCAATGTGGGCAAATCCGTTCTTAAATTTAGGGTCTTGTAGAAAAATAGCAGGGATATTACGCACTTGCAGGCCTACCGGGATGATGTCCGCTTTCAAATATTCAGTAAGCATGCGCGCATGCAATTCTGTGCGTATATGCTTCTTTTTGAGTCTTTCTAGATTCGTGAGTTTTTCACTTGCCACATCTGATGAGGCATTGTTTGCTGGTGTAGGTGTATGAAAAAGGGAAGGCCCACTGATCAGTCTAGCAATGTATTCCTCGGTGTATGTAGGAATAATCGGTGTAGACATAATATCTATGTGAGTGTCTTCTGTGAGAAAAAGTATTGATCAAGCTATGTGTTTTTCTTAGTTTAGCTCTATGTTTATTTATCAATACATAGCTTGATCAATACTTTTTCTCACAGAAGACACTCACATAGATATTATGTCTACACCCATTATTCCTACATACACCGAGGAATACATTGCTAGACTGATCAGTGGGCCTTCCCTTTTTCATACGCCTACACCAGCAAACAATGCCTCATCAGATGTGGCAAGTGAAAAACTCACGAATCTAGAAAGACTCAAAAAGAAGCATATACGCACAGAATTGCATGCGCGCATGCTTACTGAATATTTGAAAGCGGACATCATCCCGGTAGGCCTGCAAGTGCGTTATATCCCTGCTATTTTTCTACAAGACCCTAAATTTAAGAACGGATTTGCCCACATTGGTACAACTTGCTCCCGTCACTGGATGGTGCTTGGCATCGACACTGCACTGGAACATAGCAAGAAAGAATTAATAGAGATACGAGAACTAGAAAAAGCAATCCTAGAACTAGATAGTCTAGCAGATGCCAAATCAGCCCTAGACAAACTAGAACGTACGATTATTGATTTTCAAAATTTTGAACACCACAAAAAATCCACCAAGGTGACAAAAGACATAAGAAACTATAACAAAGAACACACCTACCCTTATCTCAAGGAAGATTTTTTCACACAAAATACCCAAGAACAACATAGACACCCAACAAGCACTTGGGGTAGATTTAGAAACAGGCAACCGGTAACCTTTTCTACCTCCTCCTTAGAATCTGATAACTCCGACCCCGGAGAAGGCCCTAGCACTTCCACACACAACCCCAATTTTTTAGGGAGAGGCCAACCTTTCTCAGGGGAGAGATCCAGAGGCAGAGGCAGAGGGAGGCCCAGATACAACTTCCCGCCAGGGGAACGACAAACACGCAGGAAATTTTACCAATGGGGTTACCAATATTAGACCTCCTTCCCCCCTCTGCAACCCCTACCCCTCACTTAGACCAGATGCCAATTTTTAACTTGTCCAAGCATCAATTGGCTTCTACTGATATCGCTCTACTTAGCAGAGGATTGTCCTTTGTCATCACGGAAAAACCTAATTGGTTTGATATCCATACTGAAATTCTTCAGTTTTTCAGAAAAGTACGACTCAATGTGTTCTTTCAGAAAAAAGAAACTACCACCAATACTGACATTACAGGACTACGCCCTAAGTCTACTTTTAACCCACCAAGTGGCACTATGCCCCCGGAAGTCCTTACATTTGAACACCTTGTACTTAAAGAATTTAGTGAAATCAGATCCAATTACAGATTTACCCCTTTCAACGTAAGTCTAGAAGAAAGACAAAGTCTTAACACCCTTAAAAACTTGGATGATGTGGTTATAAAACCTTGCGATAAAGGTGGCGGTATTGTCCTGCAGGATAAAACCGCCTACGACAATGAAATTCACCGCCAACTCAGCAACACCTCACATTATGAACACCTTATTCGCAATCCCGTCCAAGATATCAGTAACCTGATTCTCACTATTACCGAGAAAGGTTTAGAAGAAGGCTATATTAGTAAACATGAATTTACCTTCCTTAATAACAAAAACCCAAGGACACCGGTTCAATACACCCTCCCAAAAATCCACAAAAACTTGGAAACACCACCTGGCAGACCCATCCTTTCTGGATGCGGTTCAATACTAGAACCTCTAGGGATATATATTGACTTCTTCATAAAAAACATGGTACAAGATACCACAACATATGTAAAAGACACTACACACCTGATCAACCTCATTGAATCTCAACCTTTCGATCCCCAAACAGAACTCCTTGTCACCCTTGACATCGAGTCATTATATACTAATATCCCTCAAGACAAAGGTATACAGGTAATCAAAAAACACCTCGACCTGCGTCCGGCTCCACATCAGGTCCCCACAGAGTTTATAATTTCACTACTTGACATAGCCCTAACTAAGAACTACTTTATGTTTCAAGATCAGTTCTATAGACAATGCAAGGGTACTTCTATGGGGGCTGTTTTTGCCCCAAATTTTGCCATCCTTTTTGTTGACGATATTGAGAGCAACATCATTCTCAATAGAGCTAATCCCTTTCTTCAAAAAATCCGGTCCTGGCGTAGGTATATAGACGATGTCTTTATGATTTGGTCTGGTACCGACATTGAACTCCGATCATTTTGCTCCTGGCTTAACAACACCCAAACTGATCTTAAGTTTACCCATAATTTTGACAACAACAAAATTGACTATTTAGATGTCACCATCAAGAGCGCCAATGGTGAACTCTACACTACCTTATTCAGGAAACCCACTGAGTGAAACACACTGTTACAATATAACAGTGCTCATCCCAGAGCCTTGAGAGACGGTTTGCCTTACGGACAATTCCTCAGAATCCGAAGGAATTGTAAATTCAAAGAGGATTTCTTTTTAGAGGCGGAAATCCTATGCAAAAAGCTTACTGACCGAGGCTATCCGAGACGGCTAGTTAAACGCTCAATGAAACGAGCCTGGTATTCCCATCGGGAATTTTTACTAGAGCCAAAAGAAAGAGCACCTACCTCAAAGATCACGTGTGTGACCACTTTCTGCCCAGTTAGTAATAAACTTACCAAAATGATAAAAAAACATTGGTCAGTATTAGGCCCATTAGAGCTTAACACAGGAACCCCTCTTTTTGCTTTCAAGAGAGGCCGTAACATCAAGGACCACTTAGTCAGGGCCCAAAAACCCACACAGAACGACAATACCTTACATTCTTTTCTTGGTCTTCCTCCTCTCCAGGGCCATTATAAATGTAACAATTGCATGGCTTGTGATTCTACTGTCAATACTAAGTTGTTTGAATTCAATGGCACTAAGCACATTTTGAAGTTTTTTTCAAACTGTAATTCACACAATGTGATCTACTGTAGTGAGTGTCCGTGTAAACTGCTTTATATCGGACAAACCACGCAGAAAATCAAAGCAAGAATTTCGCAACACAGAAGTAGGATCCGTTGCAAAATACAAACTGCACCACTAGTGGAACATTTCATGGCCAAAGGACATTCAGAGACTGATTTTACGTGGCAAGTGATTGAAAGCCTACATCCTAACCACAGAGGAGGTAATCAACAACAAACCCTTAATCGCCTAGAATGCAAATGGATTTTCAAATGTTGCACCATCGAACAAGGGTTGAACACCCTGGACGCTTATAATACCATTCTATAACATATACCTGTTGTTGCTATTCTGGTATTCATCATTGTTTGGTTTTGCAAGCCACCTTGACCTTTTAGAATGTTTTTTGTCTACTATGTACATTGCCAAGCTGATAATAGCACTCTGGATGTCATGTATATTTGTATGCCATTGGTACATGCCGCTATTATTTATTTTGTATTATTTCTTCTTTATGAGTGAGTACATAGGTTGTTGACAAAATATTGGATGCCATGCAAACAGTTTATCCTTCGAGACTGATGCTGCTATTATTTTCTCTTTATGAGTGAGTTTATAGGTTGTTGATAATGAAAATACTGAATGCAATGTATACCAATAATCCCTCTAGAATAATGCGATTACTTGCTGTTTTTTCCTTATTATTTAGTTCTTCTGAGCAGTTGATGTTTCACAGCCTTATTGCCTAGCGTTTTAAATTTGTACAAATCTCCCTTTTGAACCCAGCCTATTCCCACACCCTTTGAGTGACTCGGGCTCTACGTTAACATCAACACAGATTTGGCTTCACACGTGGCCAGAGCTCTGTAGTTTGTCTTTCACACGCTTTCTCCCAGCTGTGTGCGCAAATCACCTCCACCTGAGTTTTCCGAGTTTACTTTCACCTGGTGCCTATACGTGCTGGCTTGCACGTTCAGCTGCCACCAATTAGTTTGATACGCCTCCTGACTGACGTGTATAAATCACGAGTTTACCCAGCCCCAGTTCTCTGTCCCAGCGCGTAGCAGCACTTGAACAGGACTCGCTCGTTTTCACCGGGAGGCCCGCATTTAATGCATTTCCAGCGTAAAAAATGTAAGTTTACATTGCGCACATCTCCCCTCCCTTTCGTTCATCGCATCAGCTGTTCACTTTCCTCGCTGGCTCAGCTGTTTAGTTTTTTAACCCACACACCCCCTCCATTCTTTTCAGATTAAATCTGCACGGCACCTGATTCTCAGAGGTCCCGATATAATGAATTCATAAGGTTTCTCAAGTAAGTCCTCACATGTTGTTTTCCCTGCTCCCCGTTCCCCCCTGACTTCCCTTCCATTTACTTGCCTTAAAACATTCGTTTTTTCCTAGGCCTCCTGCTATGACAAAGGGCCCCACTATGATGCATTAATTTGCACATGAAATCTCGTGATCTATTTACCATATTCCCAGTTGATAAACTCGGCCCCTTCCTTATATCTACACTGACAGTAAGTCTTTTTGGGGTATCTGATGAATTTAATAACTATTGTTCATATTGGACTACGGACTAATTGGCTGATCTGTGCTCTCTTGTCCCTCTTTTTCTAATTTTAAGATTAGGAATTATATTAGTGCTTTGTACCTAATTAATCTTTCACTGATGTAAACTGTCCCAATAATTATTCGCTCTAACAATTTTATGTTATGTCTTTTCAAATCCATTTTTTATACATAGCATCACTCTAGAGAGAGCAATGGGTAGGTTATATTAATTTTCTAAATGTGATGCTCCTTTCAGGGACTAGACTATGGTTTACTTATATTTTGTATTCTTGCTTTTTAGATTATAGATGCTCACTTTTTTGTCCTGAAGATGAACTCAACTAACTGAGTTCGAAACGTCGTCGACCGCTTACAACATGAACCCATCATATTAAGTTAAAAAGAAAGTGGTTCAACTCTTGTTGTCAATGCGATGTCTTCTTTTAAAGTTCACTTTCACTTTTTATGTCAAGCTTATTGTCACTGAATATGTGAGCACCTGAATTTATTTCATTGTGTAATAAAATATCTGTTATACCTTGACCTTCTTGTCCCTGCTCTATATTAACTATCGCTCTCTTTCTTCAAAATTAATTTCAAAAAACCTTTATTCAAACGCTTACCCATTTTTAAGGTTTTTCTACCCTGGACCTTTTTAGGCCATTTAGAACCATTGTGTTTCTCTTCACATATGTTATAAAGCACAGCGCTATGCCATACATATTACAATCTGGGATCCATATCTTTGTCACAGTGCATATGCAATGTTACACTACCCAGCACATATTTTATATTACAACTTTAGAGACTACTTAGGTTACACAACACTGCCCTGTGCATATTACACTCCAAGGCGCATATCACATAGCAAGCGCTAGAGCCTGTGCTATCTCACGCTCTCCAATGAATCTGTCATTGCGCACAATGTATTGCATATTATATTTCACGCCCGGTTCATCTTATATCACACTTTTTGGTGCATAGTTTATACCATATACTATATCTAGTTTTCATTTTCAATCATGCTCTCAGGACTATGTTCTATATAACACTGTGTCAACCTACCCTTTTCACGGGCATTACATTTTGCGATGGGGGTGGAGGGTCAGGGGATGTTTCTGCCAAGTGAGCCCGGAGTCACAGTCCCAAACGTCCGCTTCTTCCTGAATAAAAGTGAGATTATGCTGCATACTTGTTCATATTTTAAGTAGTTCGCACAGACACACATTTTAAAAACAATAAAGTTCCTAATACCCACCTTCTATGAACAGTTAGCTTGCTGCCCCATCCACCTCCTCCCTATCCTCTGTTGCCTGAATCCATGGACTAGCCTCCTCCCTCCTGCCACGCATGGTCTGATGTGCTGCCACTGCCCTGCATTTAGCATGATGTACCAGTCCACTCATCCTGCCCTCCATTGCCCAATTCTATGGCCCATCATTGACCTCCTGCTTAGCCTCTGTGCTTTGCTTGCTGCCCCTATTCTCCTTCCCCCTGCCGTCCGATGTCTTTGTGCATGCCCCTGCTCCATCCTTTTTGACCACCATGTTCCATGGACCTGCCACTCCTATTTACTCTGAGTGTTCTGTTGAACTGCCACTCCCTTACCACCTACCTAGCATTGTCAGATGACTGTAACCTGTCCCTGCCACCTCCACCCTGCCTGTCCACATGCCATGCCCCTATCCCCTTCCTCCTGTCCTCCATGGTCCATTTTACTGCCACACCCTTCTGCCCTCCCTGGTCTGTTGTGCTGCAACTGCTCCTCCTGCCTGCCCCGCATGGTCTGTTGTGAGGCCCCTTCCCCTGAACTCTCTTGTCTGTGCCCAGGTCCTGACCCTCCCTTCTATCCTCCATGGCCCTTTGTGCATGCCCCTGCACCCTCCTTCTTGCCCATCATAGCCATTGTGCTGCCACTAACCCTCCCGCTTGCCATGCATGGTCTTCTGTGCTGCCATGGCCCCTCGCACCTTCCGTGTGTGGTCAGCTAGCTGCTCCTTACCCCCTCCCACCTTCCCTCCATGGTCTGTGTGTATGCCATCATACTCTCACTGTTGCTCTCCATGGTGTGTCCTGTTTCTAGTGCCCATCCTGCCTGACCTCCATGGTCATCTTGCTGCTCCTGCCCTGCCCCCTTGCCCCCAGCCCTCTGTTTCCATGTGCAGACCCCTATTCCCTCCCTCCTGGCTTGTCAGTTCCATTGTAATGCCCCTGATCCATCCCTCCTGCCCTTTATGGTCTGTTATGGTGCAGCTTTCTCTCCTGTCTGTCCATTATGGTCAGCTAGCTACCATTGCCTCTTTCCCCTCTGTTGTCTGTTGTCCATGTGCATGGTCCTGTCCCCTCCCTATTGCTTTCTATGGATTGTTGTGCTCCACTCCCGTCCCGCATGCCCTGTGTGGTGTATTGTGCTGCTGCAAACCCTGATGCCTGCCCTGTAGGGTCAGTTTGGGGCACCTCTCAATGTCCCTCCTGTCCTCTATTATCCGAGTCCATGTCCCTACCCCAATTCCTCCTGCCTACCATGATCCATTGTACCATACTTGCGAACATTTTGAACTTGGTAAGAGGGAGATTTTGAAATAAAACTGGGGTATTGATTTTCCCCTTTGAGTTACATTGAAAAAGAGAAGATTGTAGACAGGAAACAGATCAAGTAAAGCCCATTTGAGCTTAAAAACATTGGACTTTTCCTGGCTGAAACGGGTCTGTTGGCATGTATGGTTGTATGACCACTGCCTCTTCCTTCTGCCAACAATGGTCTATTATATTGCCACATCCTCTCTTGCCAGTCCTGTATTGTTGGTTTGTTGCCCCTGCCCCCCTTTCCACTGCCCTCCATAGTCTGTTGTGCTGCCACTGCCCTTCCTGCCTGCCTAGTGTGGTCAAAGTTTTGCCTCTGCACTCTCCTACCTGCCTTCAATTTTCAGAGTCCGTGCCCCTGGCCTCTGCCTCTCAACAGTATCCCAATGAACAACTAGATTGCTAACATTCTATATTTATTACAAAAGTGTGGAATGCCTGACGTCATCTTGATGTAATCAAAACTGTAATGCCTAGAGCATTTCCTTTAGAAATTACATATATGAGAGGGTCTTATTTGCATCAAAATTATGGTTAGTGCTCTAAAAAACTAAAATGAGGACATATTTTCTGAGTTTTCAAATAGCGACAAAGAACTTTTAAATTATTTGTAATCTTAGTTTTGTTATCCAGTTGACCACTTGATTAAATCTTGCGTCCAAGGGGAGAGGGTGTGGTGTTACTTCCAGAGCTGCAGACTTTGCAACTGGGGAACCAGGTTGGAGTTTCTGCTTCAGCTCAACATTCTGTGATTCTGGTCAAATCACTTAATCTCCCCATGTGTACAACCAAAATGAATTTGATCTTGTGTGATGTAACCAATGTTCATGTAAAGCACTCCAATACCTGACAAGTCTGCACTATATAAAACTGCAAATACACAAAAAATAAGTGTTTTGCACACTTCTGTCATTGGGCTACATTTGGGCTACATCTGGGTGATATTTGGGCTACATTTGGGCTCTTTTGTCTCTGGTGGCCATTTTAGGAGATTTATTTGTTATGAAGTTTCCTAATTTCCTCATTTACTGCAGTCTCCTCAGTAGGAAATGCTTTCAGTTTTTTACTTTGATTCCATTAAGAAGGTATTCAGATATGTCACACATTTGCCATGAATTCTGAATGCTAGCACTCTAGTTGCTCATTAGATCACTGTAGTAAAGCTACTGCTCACCATGGAAGTCTGCTGCTAGTATTAGAAGTGCATGTTTCAGTCTGCATATCAGAACTTTTTAATGAAATAGAAGAGGATTTGAGAAGTCACTCAAAATGTGCCCTAATTTTTCTTTCTTCAGCACTAATCATAATTTCTATGGCAAAATGAACCCCCTCATTGTGTTCCTTTTTAAATTAAATGTTTTAAGTGTTACCAGTTTATTCCAATCAAGATGGCTTCAGGTGTGCCATACTTTTGTCATAAGTAAGACAGTAAGCGCTCTAGTTGTTCTTTAGAGCACTCTGGGAAGCTGCAGTAGAACACAAAGGAATAAACTGACAGTCTCTGCCCTTGTTGGATGTACATGTTTTACTGAGAATGTCAGACTTCATTCTTACATGACTGAGAAAGATAATGTGAATTTACAGAAAATATGCTCAGTAAGCGCTCTAGTTGTTCTTAAGAACACTCTGGGACATTCTGTCATTGGGCTATACTTGGGCTACATCTGGGTGATATTTGGGCTACATTTGGGCTCTTTTGTCTCTGGTGGCCATCTTGGGAGATTTATTTGTTATGAAGTTTCCTAATTTCCTCATTTACTGCAGTCTCCTCAGTAGGAAATACTTTCAGTTTTTTACTTTGATTCCATCAAGAAGGCATTCAGATGTGTCACACATTTTCCATAAATTCTGAATGTTAGCACTCTAGTTGCTCATTAGATCACTGTAGTAAATCTACTGCTCACCAGCCAAGTCTGCTGCTGGTATTCAAAGTGCATGTTTCAGTCTGCATGTCAGAATGTTTTTATGAAATAAAAGAGGATTTCAGAAGTCAAAATGTGCCCTAGTGTTTCTTTCTGCAGCATTAATCATAATTTATATGGCACAATGAACCCCCTCATTTTGTTCCTTTGTAAATTAAATGTTTTAAGTGTTACCACTTTATTCCAATCAAGATGGCTTAAGGTGTGCCATACTTTTGTCATAAGTAAGACTGTTAGCGCTCTAGTTGTTCTTTAGAGCACTCTGGGAAGCTGCAGTAGAACACAAAGGAATAAACTGACAGTCTCTGCCCTTGTTGGATGTACATGTTTTACTGAGAATGTCAGACTTCATTCTTACATGACTGAGAAAGATAATGTGAATTTACAGAAAATATGCTCTCAGTTTAGCTTATAGATCACCTTCCAAACCTCTGTGTGAAAAGTATAAGAAAATAGTTTTCTCTCAAACATGGTTCGTGATATCACAGCAGAAGGCTTTTTCACATGGTAAAATCCCCTTAGAACACACCACAATTCCTAAAATGAGTATGGTACCATAAACAAATGATTTATAATGTAACTAAAGTCTTAAAACCTTCTATTAACTGCAATGCTTTTTAATGAGGTGCTATCATGTATGTTGGTCCCAAGATGGCTGCCAACACTTCTTGGATGAAGTACTGACAGCCAATCAGATCTCACGATGAGATGTGTGGTTAGGCTCCCCCAAGATATGTATGTGATTTTACTTTTAATTTTCTCAGGAACTACTGAACATATTGACACCATATATGCAAAAGGCACCTGCCTGACCTGAGGACTACCTCTTTGCCAAATTTCAAGTAATTCTGTTCAGCCGTTCGGGCTGTACCTTGGACTAAAGGTCCCTATGGAAAATTGCATGGGGAAAACGCGCTTTGGGACCCCCCTTTTTTCTCAGCCCCTGCTTGACGAATCCCCCCGAGACTTTCAGGGTAGGAGCGGAGCGCCCCACCTATTTTGAAATTTTCGCTAGGATTCGTCAACCGGCGCCAAAGTTATTCCAAATAGAATGTTGCGGATTTCCTATGGAAACACGGTCCTAACTATAACTATGTACTGGCGACCGCCAGTAGATAATATATATATACATATATATTACCTACTGGCGGTCGCCAGTAGGTAGTTATAGTTAGGACCACGTTTCCATAGGAAAACCTCAACATTCTATTTTGAATAACTTTGGCGCCGGTCGACGAATCCTCGCGAATTTCTCAAAATAGGTGGGGCGCTACGCTCCGCTCCTACCCTGAAAGTCTCGGGGGGATCCGTCAAGCGGGGGCTGAGATAAAAGGGGGGTCCCAAAACGCGTTTTTCCCATGCATTTTTCCATAGGACCTTTAGAACGAGCTACAGCCCGAACGGCTGAACAGAATTACTCAAAATTTGGCAGAGAGGTAGTCCCTAGGTCAAGGAAGTGCCTTTTGTAGGTTTGGTGTAAATCTGTTCAGTAGATTCTGAGAAAATAGCCTTTAAATCAATATATATATCTGAGCCCGCTTACGGTACGCTTACCGTACGCTTACGGTAAGCGTACGGTGGCGTGCGCGAGCGCGATTTTGATTGGCTGTTAGATCTTAGTAAACATTCGAATCGGCCGAAACCAGGAAGCGGCAGCCGCCATTTTGTGTATTTCACTCTGAAAAAAAAGAGTGAAAACAAGGAAAGGGGGCAATGAGGAGAGTTACAGACCCCCTAACATTTGTAAGGGGGTCAAAGAAGGACAGAAAAGTACAAAAAAAACATTTATTGATTTTAAAAAAAATCACGGGGTACGCGTACGGTAAGCTTACGGTAAGCGTACGGTAAAAAAATAAAAATAGATAAATGAAAAGCAGATTTAAGAGTTTAGAAATTAGGGAGCTCTAAAAAGAGCTGTTGTGTTTATGAAGTCATTTTTTTAGTGGTACCTACAAGTAAGTACCGATGCAGAGTCTAAGGTTCAAGAGGAAGACTCTGTTCCCTTCATCATTGAAGTGCACACCATCTCCTCTATAAATGTCTTGCATGTCATAACGCAAGTTGTTGTGGTAAATGGCACCCATACCATAGTCACGGAGGAAAGCAGAAACAGATTTGTTGACGTGCTTTCTTGCTTTGTCAATCTGTGGACAGAAATGATTGGACCAGTTCCATTTTTGCCTTTGGCATATGTTGGAAAACACAAAGGCAGTTTTAGGGAAAAGTGAAAACAGTTGTGCAAAGGTGTCCTTCATAAGCATTTCCAGACCTACCCCAGTCAAAGTGCCTAGGTCATTGCCACCACAGTGCACTATTATGAGGTCAGGGTGTTGGATTTGCATGAAGGATTTCACCAATGGCATCAATTGGTGCCACTTTAACCCTCTCTGACCAATCCATTTAATGTCTACATTTGGCAAAGCAAGGTCTCTCACCATATCTGTTTTCTCTGCAAACTTTTCACTCCAGAAGACATAGCTGTGCCCTACAATCCACACTGTGAACATCTTCAAAGGAGATCTGGATGCACTCAGGAGGTGTCTTTCAGTAGAATGGCAATATGAAAAGAAAGACAGTTTGGAAATGGAGGCATACATATTTTTTTAAAAACAAAAAGAACTGATTGGCTGTTTCATACCATTCTAGAATAAAAACTAGGCTGTATGTGAAAATTAATAGAAGCATGTTTTGTATTGGTACAAAAAAATGTGTAACCAAAGAACAGTACTATGGATTTGCTGTTAGGTTTGAAAAGTCAAGCACTCTTGCTCTGTGGAATTGAAACATTGTGTGTCGAACTTCTGACCTAACTGCACACAGCAGTGTTCCATGAGCTGTTGCTATGGTAGCAGGCAGAAGTCAAGTTGGGGGAAGGGTACTAGGCAGAAGTCAAGTTGGGGGCAGGGTACTTTTGGAAAAGGGTTTGTTTTCAACCAATAGAAATGTGTGATTACATGTGAAAAAAAGGGGGAAGGACTGAGATTTGAAACTTACATGTATATGTGTGGAAAAATAGAGGGAAAGTTTGCCATTATCTGGTTCTGCTGAGAGGAGAGAGGTGAACACAACAGAGATCCTGGCTCTGATAATCTGCTGTTTGAGTGTCACATTTCTTTCACAACTAACTAATTTTAAAGGTGAGTTTACAGTTTGAGAGGGTATGTATGTGGTAACTTAAGAAATGAATAATAGAAATGGGAATTGTTTTTGTTGTAGTTACACATGGTGGTTTCATAATGTGTCAGTGTGTAAAAGTGATTTACACTTGCCCCGAAAAAAAAAAGAGCAGTAAGTGTGCTTTCAAATTGGCAAAGAAATTTCGTTTTGGGACTAATGTGAAAACATGACTCTGTGTGCATAGAAGAATTATAGGCAGAGATTTATTGCGTCTTGCTCTGGTGATTTCACAGTTGCATTAGATGGAAAGGGGGAGCGAATTTTTTGGGGAAGAAGCAGAGGCTTAGCACACACCCATGTGCTTGCCGTGTATAGTCATGCACAGTATTAAGAAGCCAGTGGGGTTTTCAGGTTTAAGTCTGTAATGCAAATACATTCAGCATCACTAAGGCTGGTTGCCCTTGCTGGAGTGTAGGCAGACACAGAGAATACACATGGTGGTGGTCTGAAAAAAAAACAGCTTGGACACGTGCAATTATATAAATCAAAAATAGTGGTTTCATAATGTGTCAGTCTGTAAAAGTGATTTCAAATTGTAAAAAGAGATTTTCATTTGGCACGAAAAAAAAAGAGCAGTAAGTGTGCTTTCAAATTGGCAAAGAAATTTCGTTTTGGGACTAATGTGAAAACATGACTCTGTGTGCATAGAAGAATTATAGGCAGAGATTTATTGCGTCTTGCTCTGGTGATTTCACAGTTGCATTAGATGGAAAGGGGGAGCGAATTTTTGGGGGAAGAAGCAGAGGCTTAGCACACACCCATGTGCTTGCCATGTATAGTCATGCACAGTATTTAGAAGCCAGTGGGGTTTTCAGGTTTAAGTCTGTAATGCAAATACATTCAGCATCACTAAGGCTGGTTGCCCTTGGTGGAGTGTAGGCAGTCACAGAAAATGCACATGGTGGTGGTCTGAAAAAAAAACAGCTTGGACACGTGCAATTAAATAAATCAAAAATAGTGGTTTCATAATGTGTCAGTCTGTAAAAGTGATTTCAAATTGTAAAAAGAGATTTTCACTTGGCCCTAAAAAAAAAGAGCAGTAAGTGTGCTTTCAAATTGGCAAAGAAATTTCGTTTTAGGACTAATGTGAAAACATGACTCTGTGTGCATAGAGGAATTATAGGCAGAGATTTATTGCGTCTTGCTCTGGTGATTTCACAGTTGCATTAGATGGAAAGGGGGAGCGAATTTTTGGGGGAAGAAGCAGAGGCTTAGCACACACCCATGTGCTTGCCATGTATAGTCATGCACAGTATTTAGAAGCCAGTGGGGTTTTCAGGTTTAAGTCTGTAATGCAAATACATTCAGCATCACTAAGGCTGGTTGCCCTTGGTGGAGTGTAGGCAGTCACAGAGAATGCACATGGTGGTGGTCTGAAAAAAAAACAGTTTGTACATGTGCAATTAAATAAATCAAAAATAGTGGTTTCATAATGTGTCAGTCTGTAAAAGTGATTTCAAATTGTAAAAAGAGATTTTCACTTGGCCCTAAAAAAAAAGAGCAGTAAGTGTGCTTTCAAATTGGCAAAGAAATTTCGTTTTGGGACTAATGTGAAAACATGACTCTGTGTGCATAGAGGAATTATAGGCAGAGATTTATTGCGTCTTGCTCTGGTGATTTCACAGTTGCATTAGATGGAAAGGGGGAGCGAATTTTTGGGGGAAGAAGCAGAGGCTTAGCACACACCCATGTGCTTGCCATGTATAGTCATGCACAGTATTTAGAAGCCAGTGGGGTTTTCAGGTTTAAGTCTGTAATGCAAATACATTCAGCATCACTAAGGCTGGTTGCCCTTGGTGGAGTGTAGGCAGTCACAGAGAATGCACATGGTGGTGGTCTGAAAAAACAGCTTGGACATGTGCATTTAAATAAAAGAAAAAAAAGTGGTTTCATAATGTGTCAGTCTGTAAAAGTGATTTCAAATTGTAAAAAGAGATTTTCACTTCGCCCGAAAAAAAAAGAGCAGTAAGTGTGCTTTCAAATTGGCAAAGAAATTTCGTTTTAGGACTAATGTGAAAACATGACTCTGTGTGCATAGAGGAATTATAGGCAGAGATTTATTGCGTCTTGCTCTGGTGATTTCACAGTTGCATTAGATGGAAAGGGGGAGCGAATTTTTTGGGGAAGAAGCAGAGGCTTAGCACACACCCATGTGCTTGCCATGTATAGTCATGCACAGTATTTAGAAGCCAGTGGGGTTTTCAGGTTTAAGTCTGTAATGCAAATACATTCAGCATCACTAAGGCTGGTTGCCCTTGGTGGAGTGTAGGCAGTCACAGAGAATGCACATGGTGGTGGTCTGAAAAAAAAACAGTTTGTACATGTGCAATTAAATAAATCAAAAATAGTGGTTTCATAATGTGTCAGTCTGTAAAAGTGATTTCAAATTGTAAAAAGAGATTTTCACTTGGCCCTAAAAAAAAAGAGCAGTAAGTGTGCTTTCAAATTGGCAAAGAAATTTCGTTTTAGGACTAATGTGAAAACATGACTCTGTGTGCATAGAGGAATTATAGGCAGAGATTTATTGCGTCTTGCTCTGGTGATTTCACAGTTGCATTAGATGGAAAGGGGGAGCGAATTTTTGGGGGAAGAAGCAGAGGCTTAGCACACACCCATGTGCTTGCCATGTATAGTCATGCACAGTATTTAGAAGCCAGTGGGGTTTTCAGGTTTAAGTCTGTAATGCAAATACATTCAGCATCACTAAGGCTGGTTGCCCTTGGTGGAGTGTAGGCAGTCACAGAGAATGCACATGGTGGTGGTCTGAAAAAAAAACAGTTTGTACATGTGCAATTAAATAAATCAAAAATAGTGGTTTCATAATGTGTCAGTCTGTAAAAGTGATTTCAAATTGTAAAAAGAGATTTTCACTTGGCCCTAAAAAAAAAGAGCAGTAAGTGTGCTTTCAAATTGGCAAAGAAATTTCGTTTTGGGACTAATGTGAAAACATGACTCTGTGTGCATAGAGGAATTATAGGCAGAGATTTATTGCGTCTTGCTCTGGTGATTTCACAGTTGCATTAGATGGAAAGGGGGAGCGAATTTTTGGGGGAAGAAGCAGAGGCTTAGCACACACCCATGTGCTTGCCATGTATAGTCATGCACAGTATTTAGAAGCCAGTGGGGTTTTCAGGTTTAAGTCTGTAATGCAAATACATTCAGCATCACTAAGGCTGGTTGCCCTTGGTGGAGTGTAGGCAGTCACAGAGAATGCACATGGTGGTGGTCTGAAAAAACAGCTTGGACATGTGCATTTAAATAAAAGAAAAAAAGTGGTTTCATAATGTGTCAGTCTGTAAAAGTGATTTCAAATTGTAAAAAGAGATTTTCACTTGGCCCGAAAAAAAAAGAGCAGTAAGTGTGCTTTCAAAATGGCAAAGAAATTTCGTTTTGGGTCTATTGTGAAAACATGACTCTGTGTGCATAGAGGAATTATAGGCAGAGATTTATTGCATCTTGCTCTGGTGATTTCACAGTTGCATTAGATGGAAAGGGGGAGCGAATTTTTTGGGGAAGAAGCAGAGGCTTAGCACACACCCATGTGCTTGCCATGTATAGTCATGCACAGTATTTAGAAGCCAGTGAGGTTTTCAGGTTTAAGTCTGTAATGCAAATACATTCAGCATCACTAAGGCTGGTTGCCCTTGCTGGAGTGTAGGCAGACACAGAGAATACACATGGTGGTGGTCTGAAAAAAAATAGCGTGGACATGTGCAATTAAATAAATTTTTAAAAAAGGTTTCATAATGTGTCAGTCTGTAAAAGTGATTTTCACTCGGCCCAAAAAAAAAAGAGCAGTAAGTGTGCTTTCAAAATGGCAAAGAAATTTCGTTTTGGGACTAATGTGAAAACATGACTCTGTGTGCATAGAGGAATTATAGGCAGAGATTTATTGCGTCTTGCTCTGGTGATTTCACAGTTGCATTAGATGGAAAGGGGGAGCGAATTTTTGGGGGAAGAAGCAGAGTCTTAGCACACACCCATGTGCTTGCCGTGTATAGTCATGCAAAGTATTTACAAGCGAGTGGGGTTTTCAGGTTTCAGTCTGTAATGCAAATACATTGAGCTTCACTAAGGCTGGTTGCCCTTGCTGGAGTGTAGCACTGTGGACATGAGCTTTTTAAAAAATCTGAAAAGTGGTTTCATAATGTGACAGTTTGTAAAAGAGATTTTCACTTGCCCAAAAAAAAGAGCAGTTTGTGTGCATTCAAATTGGCAAAGAAATTTTGTTTTGTGACTATTGTGAAAACAAATGTAGTAATATATTTAAATACAATAAAGGATTTTTTTTTTAGTTTTTTTCAGGTATTGCTGAAGAACAGTGAACAAAATTTAAGATGCCTACAAAATCTCGAGTTCAAAAAACGCTAAAAAAAAAACTATATTTGAAGACAACTGGAGGACCAAAGTTAGTAGAAGATGCTCATGTTGGGAAAAAGAAAAAATCTTCTGGTAAGCAGAAAAAACAATTTCTTAACAAAATATTCAAAACAAAGAAAAATGTACAAAATGTCTGTCCTCGGAAAAATGTAACAAAACATAGAGAACAGCAAAAAATTGAGAATTTAGTTAATGCAAATATACCTTCTGCAATTGAAAAGTTTAACATAAACAGAAAAACAGCGTTTAAAGAGATACGTAGAAAAATGTTTCAGAGAAGAGTTATGTCCAATTTGATAAAGGATGTAAAGAAATATAAGCAAAAGGCAAAATATTACAAGAGAAAAAAAGAAATTGAAGCCATTGCAGCAAAAGCATTAGAATTAAAAAGGAAACTATTCATATTAATTTTGAATAGGATGCGTACATTAGATAAAATGGTTAATGTACTGAAATCACAAAGCAAAAGCAAAAGAGTAGTGAACAGAACAAACTTTTGTAAAGTGTTTTTAGGAAAGTGGATGCATAGTTCAAGTAGTGAACCTTTTTTTAATGAAGAGAGCTATTTTCAAAGTAATAGTTTGCTGCATGCAGTTGACACCAGAGGTCGTTCATACGAAGTAAAAAATGGTTGCATAATGGAGAAGGAGATAATGGTTCCAAGAGATGAGGTACAAGTGATGGCAGATGAGGCAATGGGGAGACGTCCTAAAGCCCCAGTGTACACTTGGAATTGTAGTAGTATTTGCACTGTGCGTCAGGAATCTATTGACAGATTTCGAGAGTTTCTAAGAGAATATAGTAAAAAAAGTGTAAAACAAAAGATTAAGGTGCTTCAAAGTCTGGATCCATGCAGAGTGAGAGAGAATACTGGTTTGCAGGGTCATTCTCTTGCTTGTCTATCTAGAAAAGTGTGCAATAGTGTTTTCCATCATTTTAGGATGCTGGCTGTTCATCATACTGAAATGAGAAAGTTTGTGAGACGGTTGTATTTTGCCAAAAGTCCAGCAATAAAGTTAAATGAATTGAATAGGGCTCTGTTCTGAGGAACGGTATCAGATGTAGAGAAGGTTGTTGATGAAATTCAGTTTTGTTACTTTGGTCCTGAACAAAACAGTGCAGAGAAGGACACAGTAAATGAGGCAGAAGTGGAAGAGAATGTAGAACCCTCTGTAAGTAACACATTTAATGATCACATAACAAAATTTGCAATAGTCTCTAATGAAAGACCAAATGTTACTTGTATTTGTTGCCGCAGAACTCATTATAGAAAACAAACTAGGAATGTTGATCTCTACAGAAAGAGTGAAAATGAAGATAATTATAAGTGGATGGATTTTGCCACATATATATTTCTTGAAAATTGTTTTGAATTGGGTGAAGATCAGCGTATTTGTAAATACTGTTACAACAAGTTAGAGGAAAATAGAATGCCGACCAGAGCTGTACATAATAATTTAGAATTGGATGCTATTCCTGCTGAACTTTCTGAATTAAATACATATGAGTCTATACTCATTCAATGTGTTCATCCGTTCCAGACCATAGTACGTATGGAGCCCAAAACTGGTAAATTACCTCCTTCAGATTTACTGAGAGGTTTAAAAGGTAGAGTGGTGTATTTGCCCTTGGATTTGAAAAAAAATATGGAAACTATTGATGCGGATACTTTGGAAACTGAACCATTAATTATTCTGGTTAATGGTGTACCTACAAAGAATAAGAAGATTTGGCAGGAGCTGGTAGATGTGCGGAAAGTACAAAGAGCAAATTTGTATTTGAAAAAAAATAACAAATGGTATGAATCAATTTATATAGAAGAAGAAGAAGAAGAAGAAGATTTTCAAGAACACACAGAAACACCAACTGGACAAATTGAAAAAGTGGACAAGTCAAAGGAAGAAGAAATTTATGAACATTTTAGCATACATCCTCTCCATTCGAAAGAAGTTATGGGAGACAATATTGATCTCTTTCAGATGAAGAAAGCAAAAGGAAATCCCGTGAGTGTATGGGAGGAGAGCTTGGAAGCTCGATGTTTTCCCCAGCTGTTTCCTAAAGGAAAAGGAGGACGATACGATGAACGTCCAGAACAGATTCCAGCTTCAGAGTATCGGACTACAAGACTATATGCTGAAGATCCCAGATTTCGACAAAGTATTCCTTATTTGTTCCATCTTTTATTTGAAAGCGACTTGTCTGCACTGTCTTATGCAGTAAATCACATTTTAAAAAGTGGAGTACATTTACAAAATGTGTCTGCTAAGGATTTTATGGAGAAAGTGCAGCACCGAGATGATCATTTGGAAACACAACTGATCAATCTGATGGCTTGTCAGCGTGGGACAAATGAATATTGGTACCGACGCCATGGTGAACTAAAATGCATGTTACGCAATTTAGGAACACCAACATGGTTCCTTACCCTAAGCTGTGCCGAGTACGCTTGGGATGATTTACTGGATTTTCTACGAGAGGCCAATTCAAACATTAAAAACATCGAATACAAGACAGCAGGAGAACTGTGTTCATTGGATCCGGTTAATGTTTGCAGATATTTCAATCATAGATTTGAGGCTATGATGTCCTTCATCTGCAATAAAAAAAATCCACCCCTTGGAGAAGTAGTGGATTTCTTTTGGAGAAAAGAGTACCAGGCAAGAGGTGCTCCTCATATTCATATGCTGCTGTGGATCAAGGATGCCCCAAAGTTTGGAACAGATACTGATGAAGCAGTGTTATCTTACATTGAAGAATATGCAACATGTGGTATACCAAAAAGCACAGAAGAGAACAAGTTAAAGGAGCAAGTTCTAAGTTTCCAAAGTCATCGGTGTGGAAAATACTGTCGACGGAAATACAAGAGCAAAGAAAAATACTACACTAAATGTCGATTTGGATTTCCTAGACCTGTTCTTTCAAATGGAAGAGTCAACAGTTTTATGTCAGCTGTGAGACATACTATCACAAGAAAATCACCTAAGAATACCTACAACCTTAAAAGAAAAGAAGAATCAAAAAATATAAATGACTACAACCCAGTCATTTTATCCATGTGGAACGCTAACATGGATATACAGTATGTAGCTGACAATTCCATTGCTGTTGCACGATATGTAACGTCTTACATTACGAAATCAGAAAAAACAGAATTGAAGGAAATGTGGGAAGAGATTTCTCACGAGAAGACTGTCAGTAAGAAGCTGTACAGTTTCAGTTTGAAGATGTTATCGCATCGAGAAATTGGATCCTACGAATGTTCAGATAGGTTATCTTCTGCAAGTCTCTACTCGAAGTCAAGAAGAATAATTTGGGCAAGTTTAGGCCTTGCAGCAATGAGAAATCGGGTACTGAAATCTGTTGGAGAAATTGAATATTTGGCTGAGAATGACCCAGAAAGTACAGATATATTGAAAACAAACATGTTGGACACATATTATCCCAAGAGAAGTCATCATCTGGAGAACATGTGTCTCTATGAAGTGTTGCAGAACTACATTTATTCACGGAAAGCTGCAGAAGACATCAACAGTGGAAAATATAAAGTTGTTGGTGAAGAAGGATGTTTGGTGAAGCAAACCAAAGGAAGTTTGATAAATCACCGGAAGCTGAGTTGCGACACTACCGACAAGAAAGAATTTTACTACTTGGCTCTTTTACAGTTGTTTAAACCATGGCGTACAGAGGATGAACTACTGGGAGAATTCCAGAGCTATGAAGATTCTTTTAATGCTTGCAAAGACAGCATACAATGCAGTACATTCTCAACTTATCTGCAAATGTTAAATGAAGAAATTGAACAGGAAACTACAATTGCAGCAGAAATAGCTAGAGACAGTTCTCAGGACAGCCAAAGTTCTGGAACACTCAGTCAAGATCCCCTAGGACAACCAATCGTTGAAAATGAAGCATCAATAGCCATGAATGAAGTGGAAACGGCTATGAATCAAGCTCAAGAAGAATTTATAGACTTACAAAATTTGGAAAGACAACTGAATCAAGAGCAGCAACACATTTATGAAGAGATCAAAAACAAAATTGATCACGGATTTCTACATGAAAAAAAAGAGTGCTCATGCACATCATTTCATCCAATCAGGATTTATGTAAGCGGACAAGCTGGCACTGGAAAAAGTTTCCTAATTAAAGTCATCAGAAGCTACCTAAAGCAAAAAACGGATTCTACTTTGTCTTGTGTGGTTACTGCTCCAACTGGGTTAGCAGCATATAACATAAAAGGAATCACCTTACATCGTTTGCTAATGTTACCAGTGGAGCATGAGAACAAAATACAATTCAACAAGCTAACTGGAGAAGCATCCTTGGAAGTTTCAAGAGTATTGAAGAAGATGCAAGTTCTCATTATTGATGAGGTGAGCATGGTATCAAACTTAATGCTTGCCTTTGTGCATTTAAGAATGCAGCAAATTTTGAAGACAGACTATGACGTGTTATTTGGTGGAAAACACGTCATAGTTTTTGGGGATCTTTTGCAACTTACTCCAGTTAAAGGACAACCAGTGTTTAATACTGTGACACATGAAGACACGAAGAAGTCATTGGGAAGCATTGGAAATACAAATATTTGGTCCTTCTTTGAGTACAAGGAACTTACAACTAATATGAGGCAAGCAAACGATGAAGAATATGGAAGTATTCTGAAAGATATCAGAATTGGACTACTCACAGAAGTTGGGAAAAAAGCATTACAGAGTCGGCTGCTACATAATTTATTTCCAAAGGAAGAAATAGTTGCAGAGAAAATATACAAGAATATTGCAGAAAACAAAAGTGTCATCTGCTTAATGCCAACTCTACGTGAATGCTCAATATTTAATGAGGAGCTTTTGAAATTGGAAAAGGAAGAGATCAGGAAATTGGAAGCAGTGGACAAAATTGAGGATGGAAGAATTACTGTCACAGTAACAGGCAAACTGAAAAATAAATTGGACTCACTAGAGAAGAACATCTCCAAAACAGCAGGATTAGAAAAAAATCTATATGTTTGCATGAACTGTAGAGTATTTTTAAGGAGAAATTTGGATGTTGAGAAAGGCTTAGTGAATGGAGCGATGGGAAGAGTTGTGGGTTTTATTAATTATCAGAAAAAAGAAGGAATTGAATGTTTACAGATAAAATTTGATCAGATAGATGAAGTTAAAGATATTTGTCGTTGTACAGTTCGTTTTATGCTTGTGAAAGACTTATATGTACGTAGGAAGCAGTTTCCGTTTTCTCTAGCATATGCTGTAACTATCCACAAGTCTCAAGGATTGACTGTAGATTGTGCATTTGTGAACATTGGTTCAACTGTGTTCAAAGAAGGTATGGCATATGTAGCTTTGTCACGAGTGAAAACATTATCAGGTTTATTCATGATAGACTTTGATGACTCAAAAGTTAGTGCTGATACAAACTGTGTAAAGGAGTATAATAGATTAAGAAGAAGCTATGCTCCTCATTTAGGTCAGTATCCTGTGTTGGAGAAACGTGTAGTTTCTCGTAAAAGGAGAAATGAGAATATCTGTAATGAAGATATAGAGAAGAGGAAAAAAAAGAGGAGTGATGTAATTGCAAGCAAAAAGAAAAAGGACAATGAAGAACAGGTTGTAGGATGTCATTTTGAAAATAGCTCTGGTGTCAACTGCTACGCTAATGTAGTGCTGAATGTTGCATTTTATCTGGAAAGTTTGAAAGAGCAGATAATAGTAAATCAGGGAAAAAGATTCTGTTCAGAGCTGAGTCTCCTTTTTCAAAAGCTGAGTAAAGATAAAACTCAAATAGAAAGTGCTACTGATATTAGAAAACTTTTAGATGTATGTTCAGGACGAACACAGTTTTCTCAAAATGAACAGCAAGATGCACACGAATTTTTGATGTATTTTCTTCAGGTAGTGGAAGAAGAAGGAGTTCCCATTGACATTTTTTTTGGTCTCTCTTATAAATGGGAACATAGTTGTGATAATTGTTATAATATATGTGGCTCTATTGTTGATAATGAAAGGTTTATTTATTTGACATTGCCAGAGAGTAAAACAGTCACTTTTGCAAAATTAGTTAAAGATGCTAATCATAGCATGAAATGTGGTGAGTGTAATTCTGACATGTTTTCAACATTAATTTTAAGGGAATACGGACAGTATGTAATTTTAATGATGCAACGATGTAGAGCTGATGGTTCAAAATTGGATACTTTAATAAAGAAGTTTACAGGACAGCAATTATCAATTTCAGGAAAAACTTTTGTAACTGTTGCAATAATTTTCCATGATGGACCTACTGTTACTTCTGGACATTACACAGTTTATCTAAAATGTGAAAAAGGCTGGACACTGTGTAATGATTCCCAATTGATTTTCAAACAACGTTTGCCTTTTGATTTAGCAAATTCCTATCTAATCTTCCTGAAACCTAAATTTTAGAGAGACTTGGCAAGATCTGGACAAAATAATTTTACCATTTTACTGGATTACCATTGCAATTTTGTAGAAAAAATATTTTTAAAATTATCATTTGGCCTAAAGGAAAGATAACCAATTGTAATGTGGACTTTTTTAATTTTTAATGCAATTTTGAAAAACCAATAATTTAGAGATAATCGGTAACTTCTGCACATTTTAAATTTTGGAATGCTATTGGACTGCCATTGGAAATTTTTTCAAAAATGATTTAAAAAATTACTATTTGGCCATGTGGAAAAGTAAGCAATTCTATTGTGGACTAAATAAATTATTCAAAAAATTTTCGTGAACCAAAATGTTACAGAGAATCGGTGAGATCTGGACAGATTAAACTTTAGAATTTTAATGGATTTCCCTTGGAAATTTATTCCAAAAAAAAAAAAAAAATACTATTTGGCCTAAAGGAAATGAAATCAGATGTATTTTGGAGTTATTTGAGATATAATATTGTGATTATACTTCTGAAACAAACATATCAGACGGTATTTTAAAGAAATAAGTATTGTTTTTAGATGATATTTTTTTAGAATAATATGCATTTCTGTAATGATAAGTTTAAGTGAGAAGAGATTCTGGGCTTTTTTAATACAATCTTTGAGATTGTTATTTTTTTTTGCCCGCTGTAAAATGATGAATGCAATTGCTTTCACAATTTATAGTGAAATGCAATATATTCTGAAAACAGCAAAAATAAGGCAAAAATATTTTTTGGAAAAAAATGTAAATATGTATACTGTATTATAAATTGTTAAAAAAATATTAATACTTTTTTCATTTTTTTCAGATCGATATAGAAAATTTTCGAAAACTACAACCATTTTTAAAACTATTTTTTAAAAAAACAAATGAATAAATATTTTTTTGAGTGAGTATGGTAAGTCAATAATAATAATTGTAGTCTCTCAAGGACCTTGTAATGTGATAATTGATTTTTAGTGTTTTTTTTAAAAAATAAAAAAAAGGTACGCGCACCGTACGCGTACGGTAAAAAAAAAAAAAAAAAAAGGTTTTAAAAAACATATGTAAAAAATAGACGAAAGGTAAGGTTGGCTCTTAAAAGAGCCGTTGTGTTCATGCAGGGACAGAGGAAAGAAAGATTGGGAATATTAGACGGTACGACAAGTGTGCTGATCTATTTTACTGTTCACTAGGGAAACACTGGTCTCCCTATAAGTAATTAGATCGTGACAAGTGGCGCACCGTACTTCAACCCTCGCAAACCGAGGGTTAATTTCCAGAGGGCCAGCAGAAGGAGATGCTCCCCCCACAGATGAAGGGCTCACCTGACCTGCAGAGGAAGGAGTCAGCCCTGCAGATGATGGTCCAGGCTGAGCTGCTGTGGATGTACTGGCTCGTCTTTCTGAAGAGTTACCTCCAAAAAGATGACCATGTGTCCTTCCGTGTACATCCTGGAGGTGCCTCTTCATGGTGTGATTCCCAAAGGAATACTTCCTGTCAGGATTACCTCTAGAAAGTACACGCTTACACAGACAGCAAGTAACTAAGGGTGCATTCACCTTTTGCTGGCCTTCTGGAAAAGTAAAATAATCCCAAACATAAGAAGGCTTTTGTTTCCTCGATCTCTGCCTCAAGACAGTGCTGCTGGTGCTAGCCTCACTCTCAGAAGAGCTCTGCTGTTCTGCCATCGTATCCCAAAGACAAACCAGCTCCTTCTCCCAAGGGATCACAAGCAGAAATGAGGGGAATGGGTGTGGTGTAGGAGAGTTCTAGAACTGAAAGTAGTTTCAACCAATCAAAAGTTGTGTTTCATGATCACATGACCTACCGTACGCTTACGGTACGCTTACGGTACGCTTACGGCAAAAAGTACGCGTGCGCGTAAAAAAGACACGCGCTTGCGCGCATGCGCATAACAGTCACTCCCCGGCACTTCCGCGTAACGTGCGCGTGTGGCGTAAGCGCGCACGCGTCCCACGCGCAGTACGCGCGGCTACGCAAAGTGCGTAACTATACGCAAGCAGCGTAGATAGATTACGGACGTTGCGTAAACCGTACGCTTACCGTGAGCTTACGGTACGCGTACTAAAAAAAAAAAAAAAAAAAAAATCTGGAAATAAATTTTACATGTTTATTTTAAAAAATATATTAAAAAAAAATATTTAAGGATTTTAAAAATTTAAGCATAGTCTTTATAAAAGGAAAGAAAATTAAATTAAAAATATGTTTGAAAAAAATGAAAAAAAAAAAAAAAAATTAGCATTTAAAAAACCTTGCAAATTCACTGAAAAAACCATGGGTTTCACACACGTTATAGTTAGGAATTAGCATTTAAAAAACCTTAGAAATTCACTGAAAAAACCATAGGTTTCACACACGTTATAGTTAGGAATTAGCATTTAAAAAACCATAGAAATTCAGTGAAAAAACCATAGGTTTCACACATGTTATAGTTAGCTGGACATTTTACTCGTAAAAAACCAATGAAATTGCCCCGTTATAGTTAGTTCAGCTAACTATAACTCGCGCGCCCGCAATGCACTGCTGATGACGTCACATATTACATCACTCATGACATGGTCAGTGACATCACTCATGACATCACTGATGACATCTCAAATGACATCTCAAATGACATCACTGATGACATCACTGATGACATCATCCAGTGAATGTGTGTTTTTCTGAAAATTAAATATGCTTTATATATGTATTTCTCAAGGTCAATGGAAGAATAAATGGGTATATAAGTGTCTAAATGGATGCTTTGTTTTTGAAAAATTTATTGTGTAATTGACTGATTAAGTGTATCATAGTGAATACATGGCTTAGTGTGTAATGTTTAAATATGAAAATATCTGTATCAGTCTCTCACTTTGTGTATAAGTGGTTGCATGGGTTGGTTAGTAGCTACATGGGTGTCTATATAGGTTATTAGTTGTTTTTTTGAGTATCAGTCTGAGTGTCTGTATGGTTCGGTGGGGGGTATTATGTAGTGCATAGGTGCATGAATGAATAATTCACTCTTTGTGTGTGTTGAACACAGCATGTGTGCAGGACTGTATGGGTGGATGAGTGTGTGTATGGGTGTGTTAGTGAGTGAATGACTGTCTCAATAGTGTCTTTATGAGTAACTACATATGTTTAAAACTAGTATATGTGACTATTGGTGTATATATGTGAGTATATGTGAGAGCTTGAAAGAGTTCCTGTATGAATAAGTATGTGTTTCTATAAGTGATTGTTTAAAAGACTAAGTATGTGTAAGTTTCCGTAGAAGTAAGTGTGGTGGTGTGTGTATAACTGTATATGCAGGTGAATGTATGTTTGATTCTTTATTAGCATGAGTGACTATGTGTGTGAGTAACTCTATGGATGAGTGGCATTATGTAACAGGATGTATAGGTGTATGAGTACATATGATGAGTGAGTAAATGTATGAGTGACTGTATAGGACTGTTGGTGAATGAGTGGATGTGTATGTGGATCTTAGAATTACTGAAGAGGTTGTTGTAACTGGTATTGGTATGTCCATTGTTTTGAAAATTTTAGTCTCTATTTTTGAATGTGTGTATCAAAGCTTATATTAAGGTGAGAGGAGGTCTGCCACTCTATCACAAGGATGATGTCATCAGTGATGTCATCAGTGATGTCATTTGAGATGTCATCAGTGATGTCATGAGTGATGTCACTGACCATGTCATGAGTGATGTAATATGTGACGTCATCAGCAGTGCATTGCGGGCGCGCGAGTTATAGTTAGCTGAACTAACTATAACGGGGCAATTTCATTGGTTTTTTACGAGTAAAATGTCCAGCTAACTATAACATGTGTGAAACCTATGGTTTTTTCACTGAATTTCTATGGTTTTTTAAATGCTAATTCCTAACTATAACGTGTGTGAAACCTATGGTTTTTTCAGTGAATATATATATATATATATATATTTTTTTTCCCTGAAAAAATATAGATTTCAGGCACGTTATAGTTAGAAATTAGCATTTACAAAACCATAAAAATTAACTAAAAAAACCATAGGTTTCAGGAACGTTATAGTTAGTTGGACATTTCACTCGTACAAGAACATAGAAGCTAACTATAACTCGCGCCCCCGGAATGCACTGCTGTTGACGTCACATATTACATCATTCATGACATGGTCAGTGACATCACTGATGGCATCACTGATGACATCTCAAATGACATCACTGATGACATCACTGATGACATCTCAAATGACATCACTGATGACATGATAAAGTGACTGTGTGGTTCTGTAAAGTTTAATTTTGTTTTATATATATGCCGAGCTGCATTGAGGAATGAGTGGGTGTATAAGTGTCTGTATGGAAGATTTAGTAGGTACGTGACTGACTGTATAAGTGAGTGATTAAATGTGTGTTACTGAATGCATGGGTTAGTGACAAAACTGTGTGAAAGTCTGTATCAGTCTGTCTGTTGTTGTGTAAGCTGCTGCATGGGTTGGTGAGTAGCTGCATGAGTGTCTATATAGGTTATTGATTGCTTGCCTGAGTATTTGTATGGCTGCCCGAGTGTGTGTGTGGATGGGTGGGAGGTGTGTGACTCTGTGCATAGATGTGTGAGTGGTTGATTCACTTGGTGTATGGGTTCAAGAGTGCATGTGGAAACAGCTGTTTGGGTGGGTGAGTGTCTGTATGGGTGTATTGTTGAGTGAATGGATGTCTCAGTGGTACATGTGCAAGTAACTACATATGTAAAAGGCAGTATATATGAGTGATGGTGTATATAAATAAGTATATGTGAGAGTCAGTAATTGTGTGAGTGGCTGCATGGATGAGTGTGTATTTGTATCAGTGATTCTATAAGAGAGTAATTATGTGTTAGTATCTGTATGAATAAGTGAGATTGTGTCTGTATAACTGTATAGGTGAGTAAATGGATGTATGATTGATTAGTTGCATGACTGACTAAGTATGTGAGTAACTCTGGATCTGTGGCATTGTGTGAGTGTCTGTATAGGTGTATGAGTACATATGATAGTGTTGTATTGATGAGTGACTGCATGTATGAGTGACTATATGGGTGAAAGAGTGGATGTGTGTGTAGACCTAGGAATTAGTCAGTGCGTATTTAGTAACTGGTACTGATGTGTCTATTTTTTCGAAAATAGTAGTCTGTATGTTAGAGTGGGTGTATCAAACGTTATATTCAGGTGTGAGGAGGTGCATCAGATTTTCACGTAGATGTTGTCATCAGTGATGTCATCAGTGATGTCATTTGAGATGTCATCAGTGATGTCATCAGTGATGTCACTGACCATGTCATGAATGATGTAATATGTGACGTCTTCAGCAGTGCATTACGGGGGCGCAAGTTATAGTTAGCTGAACTAACTATAACGCCGGAATGTATATGGTTTTGTACGAGTGACATGTCCAACTAACTAAAACGTTCCTGAAATCTATGGTTTTTTTCAGTTAATTTCTATGGTTTTTTAAATGCTAATTTCTAGCTATAATGTGCCTGAAACCTAGGGTTTTTTTCTGTGAATTTCTATGTTTTTTTAAATGCTAAGTTCCAACTACAACTTGCCTGAAACCTATGGTTTTTCCAGTGAATTTCAAAGGTTCTTTAAATGAAAATTTGTAAGTCTAATGTACCTCAATTCTATGTTTTTTTAATTTTATACATATATATATATATATATATATATATATATATATATATATATATATATATATATTTGAATAATTTTTAGTTAGGAAAACTATATTCATTCTTTAAAAAAAAAAATATTATACAGACGTCACGCATCCTTCGCGCACCCTAGACGATGACTGCACGCATTCCTGTAGCCATTTTGAAAAGTCATGCTGGGGTCGCGACTTCGGCGTAATTTGTAAAGTATGAAATATGTTTAAATTAATTATTAATAAAAGTTTTCCTTTAAGTGTTTGTCTAAATTTATTATTAAAAGTATTTTTAAAGTATTATTTTCAATATATTTTCAACTAAAAATTATTTGATTATTATTGGATTCGGAGGTTAGGAGAGATGGCTATTTTGCTCGATCTGTTTTGCAAGATTTTTTGGTCTAGTCAGGTGGACACCCTCCTCCGGGTGAGGTAAAGCTTGAGTATTCTATTCAACAGGTGAGGAATCAACAGGAAGAAGTATCCATCAGAAGAGCAAGTTACTTACCTTCAGTAACACTTTTTCTGGTGGATACAGTATCTGCCTGTGGATTCCTCACTGTCCCACCCACCTCCCGGTTGTCCACCTGTTTCTACCAAAAAGATGCTTTTACTGTTTGGCATGAATGTTTTTAATATGTCTTAATCATGCTTATGTTTTAATAGTGAGAAATGCTTGATCCGTTGCTATTTCTTTATGCCTTTATTGGTTATGCATTTGTATATATATATATATATATATTATATATATATATTTAGTATACTATGTATACATGTGAAAATGTGTTGGTCTACCTGTTTACCTCGGTGGCATGGAAAAAATGGGTGGAACTTTATTTTTATGTATTTTTTAGAGTTTTATATAGTACGAACCAGACCCAAAGTAGGGTAACAGAGCGCTTTACAAGGTGATCAGGGTATGAGTAACACAATTAGTACAAACATAGCATACATAAAAATAAAACCAACAAATACAAAGTAACAACATAGTATAACAGAGATCGTCAAGATCGTTATAGTCAAGTTAGAGGTTATAAGCTGGCGTGGTGTTGTGCAGACTTTAGGGGAGTAGTTTGCTCATCAAGAATGATTTTGCTTCCTTTTTGAAGAGGGTTGTCGAGGTGATTTTTCTGATGGATGGCAGAAGTGAGTTCCAAATTCTTGGTGCTGCTTCAGAAAAACCTCTGTTGGAGGTTTTAGTCTTGTTGAAACGTGAGGGTTTCAGGAGTAGATTATCTGCGCTCCTAGAGTGTCTGTTTCCTCCCGATAGTGTACATTTTTGGGCTAGATATTGGGGGGTGTTGTGCTGTAACGCCTTGTGTGTGATGCAAGCCATCTTTAGTTGAATACGACCTTCATAGGGTAGCCAGTTGAGTGCCTTTAGGTGTGGCGATATGTGGTCAAATTTCCTAGATCCAGTTATGAGTCTAGCTGCGGTGTTAAGACAGGCTTTTAGCGGGCGGTAGAGATTTTGGGAAGCCCTGAGAGGGTAGAGCATCCGTATTCCAGCCTCGATATAACTAAGGATTGAACTGCCATTTTGAGGTCTGGATTCTCGATGAATGGCTTCATTTTTCTGAGGTAGCTGAGGTGAAAGCGGGCATTTTTAGCCATCGAGTTGATGTGAGCTTGCTGACGTCAGCACGCCAACGAGGTCCTCTTATGGCTCCTATGACATCATACGGTGTCGCAAGCGGAGCCGTGCTATTATAACATCGTCGTCAACGTGGGAGAGCTAGTAAAGAATTTACCCGGAATGCTGGCGCAGGGGATATTCACCTAAGTGTTCAGGCTAGTCCTTTGGGAGCAACTGTTTATGTTGCCACTCCAGAAACCGAAACCAGTGATTTGAGGCCAGAGGCCCTGCGGACGGCACAAATTTCCTACCACCCAGCATTCCCCTTGTTCTCCCGAGTAAAATGATACCTCACTTGTGTGGGTGGGCCAAAGGCCTGTGGCTAGGAAGAGCCCAAAAGATAGGGATTTAGAGTATAGCACCAAGGATTCTAAGCGCGACATTTAAAAAAAATACGTTTTTAGCTAATTCTGCTTTGGACACCGACACAAGTGAGGTATCATTTTACTCGGGAGAACAAGGGGAACGCTGGATGGTAGGACATTTGTGCCGGCACGGTGATTCCACACAAATATATGTGGAAAATTTGTTTTTTCAGCTAAATTTGAGGTTAGCATGGCATTCTGGGTAGGAAAACGTTGGGGGATCCATGCAAGCCATACCTCATTGGACTCCTCCGGGTGTCTAGTTTTCAGAAAAGATGGGTTTGGTACTTTCCCAAGATGGCCGCTGAGCCAGAGGCCAAAATCTCATGTGCTCCCTCCCCCAAAACCAGGTGGTTTTGCTCTAGGTAATTTTGAAGTCTCCACAGTAGGATTTGGGCCATTTCCTGTTGCAGCCACTATGCCTACCCACGCGAGTGAGGTACCATTTTTATCGAGAGACCTGGGGAAATGCTGGGTGAGAAGAAATGTGTGGGTCCACGCAGATTCCAGAACTTTCCCGCACAGAAATGTGAGAAAAAGTGAATCTTTCGGCTAAATTTGAGGTTTTCAGGGGATTCTGGGTAGGAGAATGATGGGGGAAACACATAAGACATACCTCGCTGGACTTCCCTGGGTGTCTAGTTTCCAGAAATTTGTGGGTTAGGTAGGTTTCCCTAGATGGCTGCCGAGCCCCGGGCCAAAAACTCATGGGACCCCCCATGCAAAACCAGGTTGGTTTGTGATAGGTAATTTTGATGTTGCCTCAATAGATTTTGGGCCCTTGCGTGTCGGCGGTCCTTGACCCACCCACACAAGTGAGGTACTATTTTTATTGGGAGACCTGGGGGAATGCTGGGTGGGAGGAAATATGTGGATCCACGCAGATTCCAGAACTTTCCCACATAGAAATGTGAGAAAAAAGTGAATTTATCGGCTAAATTTGAGGCTTGCAGGAGATTCTAGGTAGGAGAATGATGGGGGACCCACTCAAGCCATACCTCGCTGGACTCCCCCGGGTGCCTAGGTTCCAGAAATGTGTGGGTTAGGTAGGTTTCCCTAGATGACCGCCGAGCCCCTGATCAAAAACTCATGGGACCCCCTTGCAAAACTAGGTTGGTTTGTGAGAGGTAATTTTGATGTTACATCAATAGGTTTTGGGCCCTTGCCTGTCATGGGTCTTTGACCCACCCACCCATGCAAGTGAGGTGCCATTTTTATCGGGAGACCTGGGGGAACACTGGGTGGGAGGAAATGTGTGGATCCACGCAGATTCCAGAACTCGGCCCACCCATACAAGTGAGGTACCATTTCTATTGGGATACTTCGAGAAATGCTGGAGGGTTGGAAATTTGTTGTTACTTTCCACAGTGTGAAAATCTGGGCACAATAATGCAAGGAAAATGTCACAGTCACATTTTGAGGTTTGCAGGACATTGTGGGTAAGATAACTTGTTGGGATCCACAAGAGAGACATCACCATGCACTCCCATGGGTGTTTAGTTTACGACAAAAACTACAGTTGTTATGTTATTCTTAAATGAAATGTACAGCTTAGCAGAGAGACAAAACAGACAAAGATTACTGCACAGCCATCTATTCCTCAAGCACACACACATACTGGTTGGATTTGGCACGAGGGCGAGGGATGGTTTAGTATATAAAATTGTATTAACAAGAGATTTCACAAAAATGAAATGCACTGCCAATAATTGAATGGACAAAAAACTGAACCAGTGACTCGCAGCTTGTGAGCTGTAAAGCCACTTCAAGGCACCAACCGCTTTACAGGCCATTTACACACTTTGCATACATGATACACTCAAGACCATTTACACCACCAGGCACACAACCAACACATTACAACATTCACAAAAAGGACAAGGTACACCCTACTTGACAAAAACAGAAAAGACACATTTTTATGCACAACCACCAAGTCCTCAAGCACACATACATACTGGTTGGATTTGGCATGAGGGTGAGTGATGGTTCAGTATATACAGTTGTATTAACCAGAGATTTCACAAAAATGAAATGCACTGTTAATTGAAAGGACGAGAAACTAAACCATTGACTCACAGCTCGTGAGCTGTAAAGCCACAACAAGGCACCAACCTCTTTACAGGCCATTCATACACCTTTCATACGTGTGACACATACTTAGGGGGTTCCTGCTGATCCTGTTCCGGGACGCTAGCGGTGAGGTGAGGGGTCAGAGGAACTGCTGCCTGCCTAACATCACGCCCCAGAAGATCTTTGGCAAGCGGGGAGAACTAGCAGACACCGTCCACTTGGGCCAGTACTAACGCCTGTTGTCTGCCAATGCACGGATGCACACAGTTGAATCCGGGCCGCACTTTCCCTGCAGCAGTGCCCGCAGTGCATCCCACCAATCACAAGGGAACATTGTGTTTTAAACTGAGGGCGGCAACCAGTTCACTTAATCACGGTATCTGAGGAAGTTCGTAAGAACGAAACGCGTCATGCCGAGTATTCACATTAAAGCGCAGTTCTACCTGAGATCCCCGTGTGTGCTCTACTTCTTGCAGACAGCGAAGGAGTGTGGTGTGTATATATATATATATATATTTGAATAATTTTTAGTTAGGAAAACTATATTCATTCTTTAAAAAAAAAAATATTATACAGACGTCGCGCACCCTTCGCGCACCCTAGACGATGACTGCATACATTCCTGTAGCCATTTTGAAAAGTCATGCTGGGGTCTCGACTTCGGCGTAATTTGTAAAGTATGAAATATGTTTAAATTAATTATTAATAAAAGTTTTCCTTTAAGTGTTTGTCTAAATTTATTATTAAAAGTATTTTTAAAGTATTATTTTCAATATATTTTCAACTAAAAATTATTTGATTATTATTGGATTTGGAGGTTAGGAGAGATGGCCATTTTGCTCGATCTGTTTTGCAAGATTTTTTGGTCTAGTCAGGTGGACACCCTCCTCCGGGTGAGGTACAGCTTGAGTATTCTATTCAACAGGTGAGGAATCAACAGGAAGAAGTATCCATCAGAAGAGCAAGTTACTTACCTTCAGTAACACTTTTTCTGATGGATACAGTATCTGCCTGTGGATTCCTCACTGTCCCACCCACCTCCCGGTTGTCCACCTGTTTCTACCAAAAAGATGCTTTTACTGTTTGGCATGAATGTTTTTAATATGTCTTAATCATGCTTATGTTTTAATAGTGAGAAATGCTTGATCCGTTGCTATTTCTTTATGCCTTTATTGGTTATGCATTTGTATATATATATATATATATATATATTTAGTATACTGTTGCTCCTCCTCACTCGAGTAACTGCCGCCGCACGCCAGACCAGAGGGTGCGTCGTCTTAAGCGAACTACTCCAGCAAAGTCCGCAAACTATCCACCAGTCCTCTGCCAACAGCCAAGGATGACGACGCCGTGTCTGGGCTCGATAAAGTTTTATTCAATCAGCCGATTTGTACGTGTTTCGCCTGTCAAGCAGGCTTGATCACCAACAATTCAACTGAACTCGAGTGCCTTATTTACATAGTTTCCTGTGCTCGTGACACGTCACATGATATGACTACAACTCCAGTGCATTAAAAAACAGACTCGTAGTCCAACGGTACAAAGACTCTTTGCTTACTAGAGCCTGGGCAAACATACAAAACATAATATCAATCAATTAATGCAAAATAATGCAAAATAATGGCAATTTCATAGCAATTTCATATCATGCCTCCTCAAGGGCATCGAGGCCGGCAGGTGCCCTAATCATTCCATATTATTTCAAGGATAATGGCCATCGAAACGACAATCACTCGTATACCGCATATGACGTATGTATAATATCGGCAAAACCTGGCACGTACACAATCGGTGATAAAAGTACTGATGTGCAAACACGCTTGAAACGTTTGGAGAAACTCAAGCGCAGTGAACTTTCAAAGTGGTGGGAAGCGAAGTCCCTCCAACGTTATCTGGAGGTGAAGAGAATTCCCCGGGGGCTTCGGATTATGGTGGCCCCGACAGATGTTACTCGAGTGAGGAGGAGCAACAGATTGGACCGCCGCCCCCCCCGTACCGAACACTAAGGAGGTGCAGGCGTGCACCCCGGAGCGGGATTCCAGGGATTGTACCAGGAGACACGAGGTGGAGCCGGGCGGGGGTAGTCTACCAACGCTGGACACCAGTGGCGTACCAGGTACGAATTTCCCTGTATATCGGTAACGGGAAGAGGGGAAGTCAGCAAACGTATGAAATAACTGCAAGCAAAAGTGCTGTGTAGTGGCTGACGGTTCTGGGCTCGCAGCGACCAGCTGTACATTGAATGTCAATATGTCAGCCGAAGAAATGAGAGAGAGGGAGGAGGCTGCGCTTGCCATCTTTGATGACGCATGTATAATATCGGCAAAACCTGGCACGTACACAATCGGTGATAAAAGTACTGATGTGCAAACACGCTTGAAACGTTTGGAGAAACTCAAGCGCAGTGAACTTTCAAAGTGGTGGGAAGCGAAGTCCCTCCAACGTTATCTGGAGGTGAAGAGAATCCCCCGGGGGCTTCGGATTATGGTGGCCCCGACATATGAAGACCCAAACCCAGCAATGTTGAATGAATGGGCGCAGAATAACTTCGAGTCATCGTGCAGGATGCTGGCTATTTTAGTGAAATATGCGGATATTGATCGTTGTAAAATCCTAGAAGAAATTTCCCAAATTTCAGAAATGCTGGCCAAGGAAAGTAACCAAGAACCGATTGAGAAGTTTGAGAAGGAAATGAAAGAACGACTTCTCAAACTGGAAAAAACGATTAAAGAGAGAAAAGCGCAAAAATTCATCCGTGACAAAAATGACTACGAACGTGGTCAAATATACACCTTTGCGAGGAAATTCGACACGTTACGCAGACAGCGGATGAACCCAAAAAGCCATACGCAGACAGATGCCCAGGCAGAACTCAGTAGTATCCAGAGCTCTGAGGTGGATACGGACATTGAGGAAAATCCAACCCGCCCGATTGGGACAATAGTACCATCAATAATAGATGAGTTTAGTTTTTTAGAGCAAGAAAGGAGATTCAATCTCCGTCCACGTCCGCCACAGACAAACGAAGGCACACGAAGAGGAAGAGGCAGAGGCAACAGAGGCGCAAGGGGGCTAAGATCTGGCAGAGGAAAAATCAACAAACAATAATGGATGTTATGGCCGAGAATGAAAATCAAATAATTAATATGACAAACATCGAACTAACGAAACAAGAGGAGAATATTCTAAGTCTTGGTCTATCCTACTGCCCGCCGGCAGACTTTGACTATGTCAAAACGAGAGTAGATGTTTTCAAATTCGTGAGAACATTGAAATTAAAAAAACACTTTGCCTCAAATCTGGATAAAAGAGCATATCCGACGCAGCCTAATACATCGGAGGAAGTTCAGGCAGCGGGCTTAGTGGTAAATGATATGGACTTGCTGATGAATTTAAGACCAATGGAGGAGGCATCTGACACCGATATGGGGGTTGTAACAACCGATGCTACAGATGAACTAGTATCGATCTCTCAGGCTCAGGAAATAGCCAGAGAACAAGAGGTGGACATTGGGGGCAGTGATCCCACTAGGTTCAAACTACCCTCGAGATTCATTCCGCTAACCACCAGAGACGCAGTAGATGTCTATAATGACCTTGTTGTGAACGACTTAAAAAATCTTGAAAAATGCACAAGTGTTAAAAATAAAGCATTCACTAAACATCAACAAGAATACTCGGCATTGGTGAATAGACTTGCAACAGATGACACCTGTATAGTGCGTAACGCTGACAAGGGTGGCAACATCGTCCTGTGGGACAGGAGTAGCTACCTTGCAGAGGCACATAAACAACTAAATAATATCAATAACTATGCTAAGATCAAAGAGAATGTCATGCAGTCAAGTTATAAAATGTTTAATGACCAACTATACATATGGTACAGTCAATATCTGCTGACACGTGATGAATTAGCACTCTTGAAAATTGTGAATCCGGTTGTACCAGTTTTTTACCTGATCCCCAAGGTGCATAAGAGTAAACAAAACCCCCCTGGGCGGCCGATTATTTCTGCCATAGGGGGGGCGTTTGAGAATACTTCTAGATTTATAGATTCTTTTTTATGTCCCTTGGTGAGAAATTTACCAGCCTTTATCCAGGATACTGGCGACTTTTTGAAAAAGATCTACGACCTCCCCTAGGAGGAAGATCTGCTGTTGGTTACAATAGATGTGGCTGCATTGTATACCAGCATTAGGCATGAGGACGGCCTCCAAGCTGTCAGGCACTTTTTGGGCAATCGACCAATTAAACTGTGGTCGCACACACAAATGCTGCTTTCCATGATCTCCACCTGTTTGAAGAATAATTTTTTCCTCTTCAATGACCAGCTGTACCATCAGATCTGCGGTACAGCGATGGGCACCTGCTTCGCCCCCAGCTATGCTAATTTGCATATGGGCTTGTGGGAGGAGCAGGTGGTCAAGGTCAGTCATCAGAGAGAATGGGAGGAGAATGTGCTACTTTGGAGTCGCTATATCGACGACCTTTTTATTATATGGAAGGGGTCGGAGATAGCAGCGCAAGACTTCATCAAAAGGCTACAAATTAACAACTTGAACCTTAGCTTCACTAGTTCAATCAGTAAAACCAGTAAAACCGAGGTAAATTTTCTAGATCTCACGATCTACATCAGTGAGGGTAAAGTACAAACTAAACTATTCAGAAAACCTACCTCGACTAATACACTGCTACACGCTAAGAGTTTTCATCCCTATAGCCTTATTAAAAGCATTCCGTACGGGGAGAGTATCAGAACTATCCGGAACTGCAGTGAGAGGCCGGTGATTGAAAAAGAGCTTTCGTGTTTGCAAAACCGTTTTAAAGCTAGAGGTTATGCAACAGAGGTGATCGAGCAAGCGATTACGAGAGCCAAAAAGAGAACCAGGGAAGACATATTGTTTAATGAGAGCCGTGGTCAAATCAATCGTAAAAGAGGCAACAATAACGAAATACGGATGATCACCACGTATAACAAAAGCCATAAACAGATCAGGGGTATCCTCTCCAAACATTGGCATCTAATTCGCAATGACCCTTTATTAGGGAAACTTGTACAGAAAAGACCATTGTTGTCCTTCAGGAAGGCACGCTCGTTCAAACAGATGCTGGTGTCTAATATGATGACATCTAAAAAGCAGATGGGCAGTGCCTGGCTGGCGAGAAGAGCAGGCTTCATAAAATGCAACAAATGTAAGGCCTGCAGCCATGGCAAAAACACGACTTCTTACACATTAGGCCTCTCTAAAAGAATCAAAAAAATAAAAGGGAGCCTTTCCTGTAAGACGGATTATGCTGTCTACGTCCTGCAGTGCCCTTGTGGCTTGCGGTACGTGGGCAGCACAATCCATCCCGCCCATAAGAGGATTTTACAGCATCTAAGGGCCATCAAGAATGGGGACAGATCATATCCCGTGGCTCGCCACTTTGAGTCTCATCATGAGAAGAATGAGAAAGGACTTTCTTACTTTGTCATCGATTGTGTACCGCTAAATGTGAGAGGGGGCAATAGGGAAAGGAAATTAAGGAGACTTGAGTCAAATTACATCTTGGCACTCAATACCCGTACCCCCACAGGTCTCAATATTGAGGAAGACCTAATTACACACCTGTAATAGGACCTGTGTAATAGTCATATGAAAGGGCAGCAGCAATCCCCCTCGACTGTGTTTTTAAAATTCGTTAAAATTGGTTTTTTTGTTGCTTTTTGGTTATATTTTTATGATGTGCACACACACAAATTTTCTTTTTTCTTTTTATGAAAATTCTTGTTATGGTTTTCAGTCTATAGCAAGATACGTCCAATGTGTGATTTGGTAATTAATGACTGCCCACTTGGGCATTATTGTTAAACGTGTTAAACGTGGTAAGCATGCAAATTGTAAATGTACGCACTATTGAAGTACGACAGGCTGGTGTTGTCAATAACAATCCCAGGGGTATATGCGGTATACGAGTGATTGTCGTTTCGATGGCCATTATCCTTGAAATAATATGGAATGATTAGGGCACCTGCCGGCCTCGATGCCCTTGAGGAGGCATGATATGAAATTGCTATGAAATTGCCATTATTTTGCATTATTTTGCATTAATTGATTGATATTATGTTTTGTATGTTTGCCCAGGCTCTAGTAAGCAAAGAGTCTTTGTACCGTTGGACTACGAGTCTGTTTTTTAATGCACTGGAGTTGTAGTCATATCATGTGACGTGTCACGAGCACAGGAAACTATGTAAATAAGGCACTCGAGTTCAGTTGAATTGTTGGTGATCAAGCCTGCTTGACAGGCGAAACGCGTACAAATCGGCTGATTGAATAAAACTTTATCGAGCCCAGACACGGCGTCGTCATCCTTGGCTGTTGGCAGAGGACTGGTGGATATTTAGTATACTATGTATACATGTGAAAATGTGTTGGTCTACCTGTTTACCTCGGTGGCACGGAAAAAATGGGTGGAACTTTATTTTTTTATATTTTTTAGAGTTTTATATAGTACGAACCAGACCCAAAGTAGGGTAACAGAGCGCTTTACATGGTGATCAGGGTATGAGTAACACAATTAGTACAAACATAGCATACATAAAAATAAAACCAACAAATACAAAGTAACAACATAGTATAACAGAGATCGTCAAGATCGTTATAGTCAAGTTAGAGGTTATAAGCTGGCGTGGTGTTGTGCAGACTTTAGGGGAGGAGTTTGCTCATCAAGAATGATTGTGCTTCCTTTTTGAAGAGGGTTGTCGAGGTGATTTTTCTGATGGATGGCCAAAGTCAAAGATAGCTTTATTCGATTTCAATTGTTAAAACCATAAAAGCACATTGAAAATACATACATAAAAACACAATAATAAGAATCTAGATACATCAAAATCTGAGTACTACATAATAGGGAAAACCTAAAACTGGGAAGGCAATATTTAGTTCATTGTGGATCTACATCGGATTGCAAATTTTAAAAATTTTGATACAGCACTAATGGTCAATTCATCTTCTAGAAGCAGCAGCTTTACATAAGCAGGTTTACACTGTCTTAGGCCCCAAATCTTTAGAAGTGGAATCAAAAATCTCTTTCTTCCCCAGGCATAATATTTACAAAATAAAACACAATGTATTGTTGTTTGCGTGGAGAGGTTATCACAGGGGCATTTAATTAAACTTAATGACCAATCATTATTTTCCGGGAAGGTTAACATCCTAAAAAAAGAACCAGTTCTAAGTCGAGCTAACAGCATCCTCGTGTAACAAGAGAGCTCGGGGGATAAGTAAAGCTGCATGCCAGATCCCTGGAATATTAGATGATGATGTGATACAGATGTCTTGTTCCTCTCCTCAAGCCACCGTTTGGACTCCAAAAATTCAAGACAACATTTTTTGAAAGCCTTTCTGGAGATCAAGGATAGCGAGGATGGTGTATTGAAATATTCTGCACACCCCATAGTAGTCAGGAATTCCTTTCTAAATGAAATCCATTTGATATCTTTCGATCTCTCTAGTCTCATGCAGTCTAACAGGATGGCTCTATTGTAGATGGTTGCCTCAGAAGTCCATATCTTATGCCATAGCAATAAAGGGTTGATTTTTATTAAATCCGATATATAGACCAGATCAAGTTCTCTATGGCAAATGTATATGGAGGTCGAAATAGGTACCGCTAAGAGATAGCACAGGAAAGAATTTTCTTTAACTTGTATTTCCCGGCAGTCCGTCGTGCCCCAAATACCAGCCCCATAAATAGCAGTTGAGACACATTTAGACTTATAAATCTCCAAAAGGATACCTACAGGCCCACACCCCAGTTTATTTGCAAATTGTTTTAATGCGCCTAGCGCGCAAGCAAAAGCAAGATTCCTTGTATTGACCGCTGATTTCCAAGTTCCCATTTTATTAAAAACAATCCCTAAATATGAAAAAGTACTTGTTAGACCTATCTTAGACTTTTGAATAAAAATGTCACAAGAAAGCTTTTTCTTTGATGAGCAGCACATGGTAAAGGTTTTCCCAATATTAATTTTTAAACCCCTGGAACTCATATATGTTGAAAAACTAGTTACTGCCTTTTGGAGGCCCAGTTGGGTTCTAGCCATGATAACCGCATCATCAGCATAAAGTAAAATGGGGACCGCCGCTCCATCGATTTGTGGATAATCTACATCTAATTCCAATAAAAAGTCCGGCACGCCATTTATATATAAATTAAAAAGAAAAGGTGCCAATATGCAACCCTGGCGAACGCCTTTCATTATTGGAAATTTGCTGGTACATTCTCCTCTTTTTCCATATCGTACCTTTGCCCCTGCCCCTCTATAAAGTTCTTTTAAAAAATTAAGAATTATTTGATCGATGCCAAACCCACTTAGAGTGTTCCATAAGACTTCGTGGCTTAGGCAGTCGAACGCTGAGCTAAGATCAACGAAAGTCATAAAGAGGTTACCCTTTTTAGCCGCCATATATTTGCCAGTTATTAAGGCTAAATTGAGGCCTTGTTCAATAGTTCCCAAACCTGCCTTAAAACCATACTGAAATTTTGATAAAATACCATTATCCTCCGCCCATAATTGCAACCTATTTAAAATGATTCTACCAGCCACCTTCATAAGTGAGTCAAGAAGCGAAATTGGCCTATAGCATTTGGGATCATTACGGTCTCCCTTCTTAAAAATAGGCACTACGATCGCTTCCTGCCAGGTAAGTGGGAATCCTTTTTTATTAAAACTATTTAATACATTGGTAAGCAATGGGGCCCATAGAGAAATATTATCTTTGTAAATGTCTATAGGGATCCCATCAGGCCCTGAAGCTTTATTTTTTGAGCTTGCCAGCAATGCTTCTTCCACTTCAGTAATAGAAAAGAAGATCCCTAAAGGGAACAAGGAAGGCAAAATAGGCTCATTGTCAACCATTTGGAGTTGGAAATTGCAATCCAAGGGAGGCAAGTCATCTTTTTTATAGAGCTCAGTAAAGTGATCGATCCATACCGAATCTTCAATAGCAAGCTCTATCAAATCAGTTTTCCTTTCATTGAAAAAAGGAGCATTTATTGCTCTCCAGAAAGCAGTATTGTCTTTCAAAGCACTAGCCTGGACTAGAGCAGTCCAGGCATTCTCTTTCAACTCCCTTTTCCGCTTTAGTAATAAGAATCTATAGGTTGCTCTGGCGATTCTAATTTCTTGTAAGTTTTTGGGAATTTTTTTTAAAACCTGTTTTAAATTAGTATGGGCTTTAGAACATTCTGAATTAAACCAGCCCTCTGCCTTGGGTTTCGCCCCATCCCGCGGAGTTCCTGTTAATTTGCTGCCAATGAGAGATGTAATCCTCATAAAGGCATCAATAACAGCATCTGGATCAGGCGTATCATCTAAACATATCATAAAATCGTTGAACTGATCTGTAATCAAAGTAAGCATGAATTTTTTTGAATCAACCTTATTCCATTTTATCGCGTAGCCATTTGTTCTTGACAATGAAATAACATGACGGTATAAATTGTCGGCTACGCTAGGCACGCGCCTAGAATTCAGATCAAAATCAAAATCAAAAATCGAACTAATTGGAAAATGATCACTGATCGCGATGTCTAATGTTTTAAACAACATGACATTGCGATGGTGGCTAGAAGTTGAGGTTCCGTGTGGGACGGAACGACACTTTTGGGTGGTGACGAATATGGATGAGTTGGGTATCTACGAACCGCAAATGACGAGTATAGTGGGTGTACGCAGTTTCGCTACGCAACCACGTATGGTTCGTCTTATTTTCGGGTTTGTTCATCTGAACCCTCGGGTTCCATTTTAGATACGGCATCCATTTTGTTTCTTGCCCTCAAGTAGCCAGCGAACGGACTTTGTCCGCTTCATGACCCTGGGACCCCCAAGCTTACACGAGGGACACGTGTTCCTTTAAGTATGACTTTTATGACGAGGGAAATGACACGACGAAGGCAGATGGCCCCACTCAAGGCTCATCTTGCCGTGCCGGTCTATTGTTTCAGTCATGCATACATTAGACACGGTGTCTCTGATCCCGTTATCAAGTTTCCTTTATTGCCCCCGACACTCTTCTTTAACCTGTTGTGCATCCTTGTCCTTTCTTTGCATCTGTTCTTGCCCCTTCTCCTAATGTGTTCACGATCGGGATGGAATGTGTTTTATTGCAGAGAGGATATGTTTTTACAGCTGGGAACTGGCAATACTGTTGTAATTATGTTCCGGCCTCCTGAAACATGAACGCGACCCTTTTGAAGTTTATTATGGGAACTGAGTTGTAATCTTTGTTCACTATACTGTTCTATGGGAAAAACGTGTATAAAAGGAGCGATCCACTTTTGCAAATTGAAGCAGTCTCCGAGAACCTACACGCTGTGTACTTCTTGTGACCTCTGTATCCCTGCAGTAAATAAACGCTGATCTCTGACGTCGCTGGAAGTGTCCCGTGTTTCTGTGTTTGGTACGCCAGAACAGGTAACCCACGAAGGTTTCAGGTGTTGTTCCCTGGCACCGCTGGGTCTTAGAAAAACCCAGTCCTTCAGTTGGCGCCCAACATGGGGCGACATCAACGGTACCGGTCCAAAGCCCGACGATCGTGAGGAACTTCGTGTGAAATCTCCGAGGGAAGGTGCACCCCGCTTCATCGATCCAGTTGTCGAAATAAGTGGCCCGACGTCTTTTCCCGCGAAGATCCCCGCCTCCTGACGGCTGCGACGGACTGATACCCTGACTGTCGACCTGTTTTGGCGCCTGGCGTAGTCCTTTGTACGGCGACACGATAGACGGGCCTTCCTGGTGACGCCATTGTTCTTTCAGTTAAGTATTTGTGGGTCGCTCCCAGTGTTCCTTTGTTGTTTGCATGGTACCATAGCATTCGTGGTTCTTAGTTGTTGGGTTTTATTTGACGATTGCAATTGCCAAAAACCGAGGGTCTCGCAAACTTTTTTGCGAGGATATCATAAATTCGGTAGCCCTTGAAGTTTGTAAACTCGGTTAGTGTGCGCGATGCCTAGCCGTAGTACTTTGTTTGGATTTTTCAAATGTTGCAGAACGGATTCCCGGCTGGAGGATTCATGTCCGATACCTCCGGTTGGAACTCCAATTTACGAGCTCTATAGTCGCCATGGTGTGGGTCCTATCGTGTATAATGAATATTGGGTCCGCTACACTAAAAATGATGGCGTTCTTAGTTGGCCATCTCATGGTAGTTTCGAAACTGCCGTTTTAGATAATTTGGAAGCTAAACTGTTTAAAAGGAAGGTTAGGCCGACCATGTTTGATTCCTTCCGGTTATGGCGGAAAGAGGCCACGCAGAAAGAAATCAAACAAAGTAAGAAAAATAAAAGGGAAGGCGTTATTGCGGTGATGCAAGATGCTGAACAGTATCAGCGAGACAAAGATGTGAAAGAGCAGGAAGTTAGTGCTCGACTTCATCATATGGCGGTGGATAAATGTTATCCGGTGCTACCGTCTAATGTCGATAAGTCGGGAGAAGAAGCGGTAGAGGATTCGCTATTGTCTTATCTGTTGAAATCACCACCTCCCTATGCTCCCGATACTCTGGGCCCTGTGATTCTACCTCTTCCTCCACCTGCTGTTTTGGCGGCCGCTGGTCAGCCCGCCGTTCCTCCCGCTCTCCCGAATCCCCTTGTGCCGCAGATACCGGCTTCTCTTCCTACTGCGCCTTTTCAAGTCCCTCCTCAGTCTGTCGTTCCCACTACTCCTGGTGCCGCGTCTACTTCTATTGCCTCCACCCCTACTGTTGCTGTGCCTGCATCTTCTTCCTCTTCTCCTTCTTTTCGTAGCCGTCTCCTGACTGCTGTTGCTACTCTTTATTCTCCGTTTTTTGGGCCAATACTCGGCTCGACCCTTTCAGATGCCGCTCAGAGGCGCAGTCAGCTTCCTGATGATAGGGAACGTGAATCGCTGGTAAAAATGGCACGTAAATGGATTCGTAATCCTGTTAAATACTCTTCGCGTGTAGTGTTTGAAACATTTTCTCAGTTTAATGCGCCCACTCAACGATTCGTGTTTGAGGAATTGTGTAAATCGTTGAAGGAGGAGTGGGATCATGATGTGGTAGATAATGTACCGTCAGAGGTTTCTGATCTCCAGCATCGGTTCACAACTGGTGTGATCGTAGGTGACAAGGTTCGAGAAGCTCTAGAACGTTTGTTATCATTTCGATGTACAGTGCAACCTCGAGCATTGTTTAAGGAAGAGACCGCAGAGTGGATGGCGAAACCTGGTCAATATCCGATGCGGGAAGTTCCCCCAGTATGGATGCCAGGTGATCCTAATGCTAACCCTGCTGTCCCAGGCCGTTTTCAGAGAGTGTGGATACACCTCCCTTGGAAACGATCGGAAGTCTTACAGGTGAAGCAAACTTTGCCTGATCCCCGTAAAAATCCAGCGGGTTATTATAAGGAGCTGTCCCAATTGGTGGACGCTACTGTTATGAACCTTGCAGATATTGACATGTTGTTTGGCAATGTAGTGCCTCAGCCGATTTGGGCGAAAATTCGTCACGAGAATCACGCGGCCGAGTTAGGCGGTGATTGGGCTGCCCTTACGGCGGCAGACGCTCAGCAAGTTGGTGGGGCTAAGCCTGTGCAGCTTATTGTGGAATTGCCCCAGAGGATAATTACCCTTATGAAAACGCTTATGCCGGCGATGCGCGTTAATTGGGACAAGTTGTCCGCGTGCAAGCAGAAGAGGGATGAAAGCGTTTCCGATTTCTTTACGAGATTCGAGGAAGCATTTGTTGATCATAGTGGCCAGGACATGGGTTCAGAGGGTGGTCAGCGACTGTTTGTTGATAAGTTTGTATCGAACTTGTTGCCCGAACTTAGCAATAAGTTGAAAAATTCTGAGAGTTCATGGGCTGTTTCTACCACTGCTCAAATATTGGCTACGGCCCAATATTACGAAAATAGGGAAAAGGAGGAAAGTGAACGTGCAGATAAGAAAACAAAGGATCTTAAAACTAAGGTCTTATTGCAGCAAGCGTATCCTCCGCGCTCAAATTTCAATGATTCGCAACAGCCAAATAGATTGCAATCACAGTTCTCCAGATCGCAGATGCGAAATGACTCTCCCGCACCTCGTTTTGTGTTGGGATATAATCAATGTGCGTATTGTCGAGGGGAGGGCCATTTGAAGTTTAATTGTCCGGTTCTCCGTGATAGGAATAATGGTGTGTCAGCTCGAGGAGGTCGTGGTGGTCCTCAACAAGCTTCACGTGGTAGAGGTCGTGGAGTTACTCAGAATCAGGCCGAGCGTTTTGCCACTTCCTCAGACTCGCAGAATTGTTTCGATCGACGTGAACCATCGTCCGGTAGATCTGCACAGTATCATGTGGATGACTGTTACGTAGAGCGTGATGTTGATACGGATGGTATCTACTAGGACAGCCATAGACGAAGGAAGGGAGAAGTATCAGTTCCGGTTGATCAGAGAGGGCCTTATGTTGCAGTTGCCACATTGGGCGTCGTTGAGCCTTTTCTGCTGGACACTGGTGCAGCGAAAAGTTCCATTATGCATTCGAAACTCCCTGGCGCGCCTTTGTCTGGCTTAACGAATATTTCCGTTGGATTCTCTGGCGCCCCCGTTAGCAATCCAGTTTCTAGCCCCTTGCCCCTTACGATTGGGTCTCATGAGTTAGAAGCTCCTTTGATTTTGACTACTGGTTGTGGTGAGAATCTTTTGGGTTTGGATTTGTTGAAGAGGTTACATGCGACTTTGTACTGCTCTCCTACGGGTGTGGAGCTTACATTGGGTGAGAATGTGATTTCCCCTATGTATCTATCGATCGATAAGCTCCCACCGGAATTGAGTTCACTTCCGGTTTCTTTGTGGGCGACAGGTCCCAATGATGTGGGCCTGCTGGATATCCCACCTTATGTTGTTCAATTGAAAGTTGATGCGCGCTTACCACGCATACCTCAGTATCGTATTTCCCTTGATGGTGAAGGGGCACTATTAGCGATCATTTATGATCTGATCGGTAAAGATGTTATCGAGGAGACACGAGGTAACGTGTGTAATAGTCCCGTGTTGCCTATTTTGAAACGAACTGATCCGTCCAAGCCTCCCGTGTACCGTCTAGTTATTGACTTACGGGAAGTAAATAAAATTGTTGTCCCGCAGTTTCCTGTGGTTCCAGACATTACAGCTTTACTGACTCTGATTCCAGCCTCTGCATCATGGTTCTCGGTGATCGATCTGAAGAATGCGTTCTTTAGCATTCCGATTGCTGAGGAAAGTCGTAATTTGTTCGGATTTTCGTTAGGAGGTCGCAGTTTCCGGTTCAAACGCGCACCTCAAGGCTATTGTGAGAGCCCATCGATATACAGCCAAGCTCTTAAAAGTCAACTAGATGCATTTGTGCTGCCGACTGGTGCGGCTTTGATTCAGTACGTCGACGATCTGTTGGTAGCTGCAGATACTGAACAAGTTTGCAAGACTGCTACTGTGTCACTGTTACAGCATCTCTGTGACTTACACCACAAAGTGTCACCTTCCAAATTGCAATATTGTTGTCAAGAAGTTACCTACTTAGGTCACTTATTGTCAAAGGCGGGACGAAGGTTGACCCCTGAAAGAATCGCAGCAATTGCTCGAATGACTGTGCCGACGACCCAGAGAGATGTGCGTGCCTTTTTAGGTATCACGTCATACTGCAGACAGTGGATTCCGAATTTTTCACTGTTAGCAAAGCCATTGATAGCTCTTACGTGCAAGGACGTTTCGACTCCTTTGCCATGGACGGAGGAATGTCAGAAAAGTTTTTCTGAACTACGTGATGCACTGTGTTCGGCTCCTGTGTTAGGTACTCCTGATTACAGCAAGCCATTCACATTATACGTTCACGAGAGGGAAGGTTGTGCGTGGAGTGTTTTAACGCAACAATTTGGCGGCAAGCAGCGCCCGTGTGCATATTTTTCCTCGACCTTAGACCCGGTAGCTAGAGCGTTGCCAAGTTGCTTGAGGGCGACAGCGGCAGCAGCGGCGTCTATTCGGCAGTCCGCAGGTCTTGTTATGGATAATATGCTCATGGTGATGGTTCCGCATGCAGTTGACACTCTTCTGAATCAGACAAAGACTCAACATCTGACGAGTGCAAGGTTGTCTGGGTACGAGCTGACCCTTTTGGCAAGTCATATACAGATCAAACGTTGTAATGTACTGAATCCGGCGACATTGTTGCCGATTAATATGGAATCAGATGATGTGCCACCACATGATTGTTATTTACGAACTGAGGAAGAAACAAAAGGTCTTGTGGACCTGAAAAACACTCCCTTGACAGATCCCGATGGTACTTTGTATGTGGATGGCTCGTGCTTTAAATTGCCGAATGGCGATGTGACGACTGCGTATGCTGTAGTGACGTTGAGCACGGTTGTGGAGACTGCGAGATTGAATCAGAATTCAGCACAAGCTGCAGCGTTGATTGCATTGACAAGAGCGTGTGTTTTGTCCAAAGGAAAGCGAGTGAATGTGTTTACCGACAGTCAGTATGCATTCGGTGTTGCGCATAACTTTGGAAGACTGTGGAGAGAAAGAGGATTTATGACATCGCATGGTACGAAGATTCAGCATGGGCAGCTTGTGAATGACCTTTTGGATGCACTTACACTGCCTAAACAAGTGGCGATTGTTAAATGTAGTGCACATCGGAAAGTGACGGATGATGTTGGTCGTGGTAATGCGTTTGCGGATGAGATTGCTAAGGAAACGGCTAAGGATCTTGCGACCCGAATGTATGTCACGAGTTCAGTGAGGTGGCCGACGGAGACTGGTATGTGTGAAAATACTATTGAGAGTGTGAAAGCAATTCAGAACGAAGCTACTAAAGCTGAAAAGACTAAGTGGAAAGAAAGTACGGGAAAGTTGGACATGCATGGATGTTGGGTTGACCTGACGGAATGTCAGAGGTGGATGTTACCAGATGCGTACGTATTAGCTGTTGTGACGATGGCTCATGGGTTGTCACATATCAGTGCGAAAGGAATATGTAGGTTTTTGTCCCCTGTATGGAGAAATGAGGGTATTGCTAAATGTGCCGAGAGAGTGGTTAAGAATTGTATGGTGTGTTTGATGCACAATCCTGGCAAGGGCACCCCCACTCCACCTGGTCATTTTGCTCCTCCTGTTTGTCCCTTTGAGGTTATCCAGCTGGACTTTATCCATATGGAGAGATGCAATAACCTGAAGTATGTTTTGGTTGTGGTTTGTGCGTTCTCCAGATGGATTGAGGCCTATCCTCTTAAGGATAACACTGCCCTGTCCACAGCAAAAATCCTGCTGAAGGAATACTTTCCTCGGTACGGAATGCCACGGATTGTATGGTCGGATAATGGAAGTGAGTTTGTGGGTAGTGTAATGCAGAGTGTGTGTAAGGGTCTTGGAATTCGTCAAAAATTCCATAGTGCTAATCATCCACAGGCAGCGGGTTTGGTTGAAGGGTACAATGGTACCCTGAAACTAAAACTCGCCAAGATTCAAGCTACGACTGGTCTATCATGGCCTGATGCCTTGCCTCTGGCTCTCCTATCGACCAGAGCGACCGTACACTCTCGAGTAGGGCTTAGCCCATATGAGATTGTGTTCGGCCGCCCTGCAAATATTTGGGGGGTCCCGAGGCCAAGGGCTTTTGATAGTCTTGAGTATCCAATGTTAATTGATTACCTGCATGATTTGACCACTAAACTACGGTTAATCCATCAACAGGTCTTTGAAGCTCTACCGGCGCAGACAGAGGGTCCTGGACACCAGCTCCGGCCAGGGGACTGGGTTGTTACCCGAAATTTTGGTCGGAAACGTAACTTGGAGCCAAGATTTGTCGGACCCTTTCAAGTCTTGTTGACGACGAGGACTGCGGTTCGACTGGAGGGCCGGAAGAACTGGGTACACGCCAGCCACACGAAGAAGGTACCGATCCCCTTACCAACGGATGGTTGGGTGAGGACTGGGATTTCGGCAACAGAAACTGAGACTCCTTTGCACTTCGTGCCGTTTAGCGACGCTCAACCTGTGGGGAATGATTTGTCACTGCTAAACCCACATGTGGAGTCATCAGTAGCAGAGAGCCCAAGGTCTGACTCGTTGTCCACTTCATCGAATATTGTTGCGCCAGCTGAACAATTGTTTGTAGAGCAAACTCGACCTGGAAGAAGTCGATACTTTCTTCGTTCAAGGACTGATAAAAATTAGTTGTATATTTGCTTTTTGATGCTATGAACATTATGGACAATTATATCCTTTCTTTTTGAGTTTTTATGTGCTGTCCCACGGCTAAGAGACTTGTAATAATACTGAACTTTTCGAGGAAACCTCTCCATCCGGGTCACCGTAGGGCCGTGCGGGTACTCCTTTCTGTTTAGCAGGTTTCTGACGCTAGGTCGGTTACTTTTGTCGATTCCTGGGAACTCCTGGGGATTGATAATCGCTACTCAGAACGAAGTGCGTCAAGTACGTCACGGACGGTTTGTAGAGGATGGCATTCTCTAAGCTGTTGGAAGTAGAAAGGATGTCGGCGCAGAGATCAGAATTAAGAAGAGTTGTACGTACAAAATGTTTTTTGTTTCAGGTGTTCCTACTGTTCCTGACCGTATCTATGTTATTGGTGGGTGGAGTGTATTTTGGAGTACACTTGTTATTACCTTCTGTTTCACCTACCTTTTCTCCTAAACTGAGCTCCCTCACCACTGTTTCCCCACATTCTTTTCATCCTCTGCCCCAACATGAACAGGTTAGACGAGCGGAATTTATGAATAACTCCTTCGTTCAACTTCTACATCAGCATCAGTTGGTGATGAATACTACCAATTGTTGGGTGTGTGGGTTAATGCCACATACCATGGATAGGGGTATTCCATATTTGGTCCTTCCTTACAGCTCCCAGGGTTCGGCTCGAGCATTCCAAACTATGTTCCGTAGTGCACTAGATTCCTACTCCAGTCGAGAGCCACGTTCTGCCAACTTTGGTCCTGGGCCGTATCACAAACCTTTGGCGATAGCGATAGAGATGTTTTTGATGCATCGCTTATCCCAAGTGAAGAGGTACAGGCTTATAAGGATCTGAGCGAGGCTGAGTATAGTACGTCAGTGGGTGATAGACAGCTTAAGAGCTCGTCCCCAATATGGATTGTACCACACCTCGGTAATTTCTGCTTGAAAGGTTTGGGTCGAAATCCGAGAGCACAACTTGGGAACAGTGCTTGCACTAACACGTATGTTCTGCCGATGCTCTCTTCCCCTGTTTTTCTGACCGCTAAGGGCACTTATTTTGTATGTTATGAACGCGCATATACATGGTTACCCCGTGATTTCTCGGGTACCTGTTATATTGCGAATCTTTTACCACCGACTTTCACAGTTGCCTCAGATTATCACAAGACTAGAGTTGTGAGAGGCGTTATTAGCAAGGAGGATACTGCCGGTCAAGAAGCAGGAGACTTCTTTAAGGGTTTCTTGCCGTTTTGGGGACCTATGGTTAATAGTAGGAACCTAAGACAGCTGACACGTGTAGTAGAGTCGACTGCTAATATTACTGCAAGTGCTCTTGGTAATCTAACAGCTGAACTTCAGGCGGATAGACTCATGACGTTGCAGAACCGTATGGTTCTAGATGTTGTTCTCGCAGATAGAGGTGGTGTGTGTAAAGTTATCCATTCGAGTTGTTGCATTTTTATTCCTGACAATGCTCCAACTGTCTACCAAGCCATCTCGAAGTTGCACAAGATTTCCGAGTCCATACACGTGGACGAAGGTAATTGGACGCTTCTAGGATGGTTTTGGGGCCTGATGTCAACTTGGGGTTGGAAGATTCTGATGATCGTAGGAGTTGTTGTAACGTTTCTGTTCACGTGTTGTCTTTGTGTACAGTGTGGTCCTGCCTTATGTGGCCTATGTGCTACAACGTGTATAAGACGACCATCTGTTACCAAGGAAACGTTGATGAATAGAATGATGTTCCAGCAGCAATCGAACGATCTGATGAATATTGAAATAGATTCCGATCTTGACTAGTGCTTGCCTACATGAGGGCAAAAGGAGCGTCTGAGGTTCCGTGTGGGACGGAACGACACTTTTGGGTGGTGACGAATATGGATGAGTTGGGTATCTACGAACCGCAAATGACGAGTATAGTGGGTGTACGCAGTTTCGCTACGCAACCACGTATGGTTCGTCTTATTTTCGGGTTTGTTCATCTGAACCCTCGGGTTCCATTTTAGATACGGCATCCATTTTGTTTCTTGCCCTCAAGTAGCCAGCGAACGGACTTTGTCCACTTCATGACCCTGGGACCCCCAAGCTTACACGAGGGAAATGGGTTCCTTTAAGTATGACTTTTATGACGAGGGAAATGACACGACGAAGGCAGATGGCCCCGCTCAAGGCTCATCTTGCCGTGCCGGTCTATTGTTTCAGTCATGCATACATTAGACACGGTGTCTCTGATCCCGTTATCAAGTTTCCTTTATTGCCCCCGACACTCTTCTTTAACCTGTTGTGCATCCTTGTCCTTTCTTTGCATCTGTTCTTGCCCCTTCTCCTAATGTGTTCACGATCGGGATGGAATGTGTTTTATTGCAGAGAGGATATGTTTTTACAGTTGGGAACTGGCAATACTGTTGTAATTATGTTCCGGCCTCCTGAAACATGAACGCGACCCTTTTGAAGTTTATTATGGGAACTGAGTTGTAATCTTTGTTCACTATACTGTTCTATGGGAAAAACGTGTATAAAAGGAGCGATCCACTTTTGCAAATTGAAGCAGTCTCCGAGAACCTACACGCTGTGTACTTCTTGTGACCTCTGTATCCCTGCAGTAAATAAATGCTGATCTCTGACGTCGCTGGAAGTGTCCCGTGTCTCTGTGTTTGGTACGCCAGAACAGGTAACCCACGAAGGTTTCAGGTGTTGTTCCCTGGCACCGCTGGGTCTTAGAAAAACCCAGTCCTTCAAAGTAATTAGTGTAAAATCAATAACGGACAACGTACCACGCCCGTTAAAAGTGGGTTCAAAGTCAACCTGAGGATTACAAAAGTCATTTACGAAACCCAGGTTCCAGTCGGAAAGTAAGCTATTAAGCAAATTTCCCGTCGTTGAATGCTCAAAGTGAGTACAAGGTTCGCCAATTAAATTTACCACTCCACATGTACCCAGATTGTTGTAAGGGCATAAGTGGCAATTAAAGTCACCTGTCCATATAATACATGGATCATTATATTCTTTTTCTATCTCGTTGAGTAAGCAATTCATTAGGTCTTTTAAGACTTCTTTCTGATCCTCCTTGGGTATATTATTATATAAGTTTATTAAAACGATGGAACAATTTCCTTTCCCTTTTAAAAAAAGTAGCTGAAAGGCATTATGACCCCCAATGGAATGATGTTTTATATTCAAATTGACAGCGTTTGAGATATAAGTACAATCCCCCCAGAGCATCTACCCCTTCTAGCCTGAGTGGCTGTAGAAAAGTAAGTACGATAGCCAGCAATATGAGTTTCAACCTGGTCCCAACATTCCTGAAAACAAATAATATTGTATCTTTCAACGAGGTCACAGAAAATAGGATCATTTAGCTTATTAGATAACCCCGCTATGTTCCAGGACAAAAGGGACAACTTTCTTTTATAAACAGGTTCAGATCTTTCCAAAGCGTGCGACTTTAAAACGGGAACCTCTAGTACTCTATTATCCCTCACGGTGGAATTGTGGGGATGTAAGAGGACCGATTCACCGTCTTGTACAGCTTCAGGGTCATTAGAAGCTACAATTTCTGGAGTGACCAGTTCCTCAGGTATAAACCGAGGAACAGTTTGAATATGTATTAACTCTTTGTCCCCGGCAATATGGGTGTCCCTTGAATGGCCATAGTCAGGAAAGTTACATTCTTTCTTTGGTCTGTTAGATTCACCACGGGAATCATGCTTGGCTTCACCAATCGGATGGAGTCAATCAACCATCTCCAGGCAACTGTATCTATTGGTGGTCATTATTCCTCGCCAAAAATCCCCGGTTTCCATTTCCCTATTTAGTTGCCTTCTCCACCCTCTGGTATCTCCTCCTTTCTCTTGGTGACCTACTTTACCCCTGCTACATTCATAATCTAAATAGAGGGGGGACCTGGGGGGGTAGAAAAAAGAAAGTTTCTTGGTTCCAATAACCTCATTACTATTATGGGTATCCCAGGAGCAGATATAATCAACCGTAGCCGGGTCCTCAAAATTGACCAAAACACAATCACCCTGAATTGTTTTTCTACCAGAACCCACCCAAGGTGCCCTACGTACCATTAAAATCTTACTCATTCTATTTGGAGGCAAAGGACGGTTTAAATTGAGCCAATATTGTACCTTATTTTTTAATGACCCAGTGGACTCCTCTATGTCCTCCTTCAGTTTGGGAACCCCGGTCAGAACCACCAAATAAGGGGTTACTTCCGGGGGTAAATTGATAGCTAATTTCCCTGATTGAGGTACATTTTTATAATCCTGAATTTTATTTGCCTCCAGCAAGTTGTTTGTAACAGGATTAATAGTATTCTCTATGGGGTTATTCTGAGAGAGAGTCAAATCCATTACGGTTTCATTCTCATTAGTGACTAATGGATTTGTTGTTGTAGGGCCCATAGGATTCTTTTGATAAGTTAAGTTCTTATTTGCCACCTTTGTTACCTTGGAGCTAGTCAGGTCTTTAGAATAAACGGTTAATTCAGTTAATTGTTTTTCGATCAGACTCAGTCTATTTTCTAGGGGGATGGCAGAAGTGAGTTCCAAATTCTTGGTGCTGCTTCAGAAAAAGCTCTGTTGGAGGTTTTAGTCTTGTTGAAACGTGAGGGTTTCAGGAGTAGATTATCTGCGCTCCTAGAGTGTCTGTTTCCTCCCGATAGTGTACATTTTTGGGCTAGATATTGGGGGGTGTTGTGCTGTAACGCCTTATGTGTGATGCAAGCCATCTTTAGTTGAATACGACCTTCATAGGGTAGCCAGTTGAGTGCCTTTAGGTGTGGCGATATGTGGTCAAATTTCCTAGATCCAGTTATGAGTCTAGCTGCGGTGTTAAGACAGGCTTTTAGCGGGCGGTAGAGATTTTGAGAAGCCCTGAGAGGGTAGAGCATCCGTATTCCAGCCTCGATATAACTAAGGATTGAACTGCCGTTTTGAGGTCTGGATTCTCGATGAATGGCTTCATTTTTCTGAGGTAGCTGAGGTGAAAGCGGGCATTTTTAGCCATCGAGTTGATGTGAGCTTGCTGACGTCAGCACGCCAACGAGGTCCTCTTATGGCTCCTATGACGTCATACGGTGTCGCGAGCGGAGCCGTGCTATTATAACATCGTCGTCTACGTGGGAGAGCTAGTAAAGAATTTACCCGGAATGCTGGCGCAGGGGATATTCACCTAAGTGTTCAGGCTAGTCCTTTGGGAGCAACTGTTTATGTTGCCACTCCAGAAACCGAAACCAGTGATTTGAGGCCAGAGGCCCTGCGGACGGCACAAATTTCCTACCACCCAGCGTTCCCCTTGTTCTCCCGAGTAAAATGATACCTCACTTGTGTGGGTGGGCCAAAGGCCTGTGGCTAGGAAGAGCCCAAAAGATAGGGATTTAGAGTATAGCACCAAGGATTCTAAGCGCGACATATAAAAAAAAAATACGTTTTTAGCTAATTCTGCTTTGGACACCGACACAAGTGAGGTATCATTTTACTCGGGAGAACAAGGGGAATGCTGGATGGTAGGACATTTGTGCCGGCACGGTGATTCCACGCAAAAATATGTGGAAAATTTGTTTTTTCGGCTAAATTTGAGGTTAGCATGGCATTCTGGGTAGGAAAACGTTGGGGGATCCATGCAAGCCATACCTCATTGGACTCCCCCGGGTGTCTAGTTTTCAGAAAAGATGGGTTTGGTACTTTCCCAAGATGGCCGCTGAGCCAGAGGCCAAAATCTCATGTGCTCCCTCCCCCAAAACCAGGTGGTTTTGCTCTAGGTAATTTTGAAGTCTCCACAGTAGGATTTGGGCCATTTCCTGTTGCAGCCACTATGCCTACCCACGCGAGTGAGGGACCATTTTTATCGGGAGACCTAGGGAAATGCTGGGTGAGAAGAAATGTGTGGGTCCACGCAGATTTCAGAACTTTCCCGCACAGAAATGTGAGAAAAAGTGAATCTTTCGGCTAAATTTGAGGTTTTCAGGGGATTCTGGGTAGGAGAATGATGGGGGAAACACATAAGCCATACCTCGCTGGACTTCCCTGGGTGTCTAGTTTCCAGAAATGTGTGGGTTAGGTAGGTTTCCCTAGATGGCTGCCGAGCCCCGGGCCAAAAACTCATGGGACCCCCCATGCAAAACCAGGTTGGTTTGTGATAGGTAATTTTGATGTTGCCTCAATAGATTTTGGGCCCTTGCGTGTCGCGGGTCCTTGACCCACCCACACAAGTGAGGTACTATTTTTATTGGGAGACCTGGGGGAATGCTGGGTGGGAGGAAATATGTGGATCCACGCAGATTCCAGAACTTTCCCACATAGAAATGTGAGAAAAAAGTGAATTTATCGGGTAAATTTGAGGCTTGCAGGGGATTCTGGGTAGGAGAATGATGGGGGACCCACTCAAGCCATACATCACTGGACTCCCCCGGGAGCCTAGGTTCCAGAAATGTGTGGGTTAGGTAGGTTTCCCTAGATGACCGCCGAGCCCCTGATCAAAAACTCATGGGACCCCCCTTGCAAAACCAGGTTGGTTTGTGATAGGTAATTTTGATGTTACATCAATAGGTTTTGGGCCCTTGCCTGTCATGGGTCTTTGACCCACCCACCCATGCAAGTGAGGTGCCATTTTTATCGGGAGACCTGGGGGAACACTGGGTGGGAGGAAATGTGTGGATCCACGCAGATTCCAGAACTCGGCCCACCCATACAAGTGAGGTACCATTTCTATTGGGATACTTCGAGAAATGCTGGAGGGTTGGAAATTTGTTGTTACTTTCCACAGTGTGAAAATCTGGGCACAATAATGCAAGGAAAATGTCACAGTCACATTTTGAGGTTTGCAGGACATTGTGGGTAAGATAACTTGTAGGGATCCACAAGAGAGACATCACCATGCACTCCCATGGGTGTTTAGTTTACGACAAAAACTACAGTTGTTATGTTATTCTTAAATGAAATGTACAGCTTAGCAGAGAGACAAAACAGACAAAGATTACTGCACAGCCATCTATTCCTCAAGCACACACACATACTGGTTGGATTTGGCACGAGGGCGAGGGATGGTTTAGTATATAAAATTGTATTAACAAGAGATTTCACAAAAATGAAATGCACTGCCAATAATTGAATGGACAAAAAACTGAACCAGTGACTCGCAGCTTGTGAGCTGTAAAGCCACTTCAAGGCACCAACCGCTTTACAGGCCACTTACACACTTTGCATACATGATACACTCAAGACCATTTACACCACCAGGCACACAACCAACACATTACAACATTCACAAAAAGGACAAGGTACACCCTACTTGACAAAAACAGAAAAGACACATTTTTATGCACAACCACCAATTCATCAAGCACACATACATACTGGTTGGATTTGGCATGAGGGTGAGTGATGGTTCAGTATATACAGTTGTATTAACCAGAGATTTCACAAAAATGAAATGCACTGTTAATTGAAAGGACGAGAAACTAAACCATTGACTCACAGCTCGTGAGCTGTAAAGCCACAACAAGGAACCAACCTCTTTACAGGCCATTCATACACCTTTCATACGTGTGACACATACAAAACCATTCACAATGCCAGCTGCGGGCCCAGCACATTACAACACTCACACTAGCAGACAGCGCCATTCAAGGGCCCATCACTTTCACACTCCCACATTCCTGACACAGCAACCACACCAGCTCACAGATTGCGTTGAGTGGCGGTTGGCTAGCAGTGTGTGGAGTGACCAGCAGCTAGTCACTACTCACACACCGCCAGCCAAGCGCCAGTCCACGCACACCACACCACCAGCCAAGCACCAGTCCATGCACACCGCCAGCCAAGCGCCAGTCAACGCACACCACACCGGCAGTCAAGCGCCAGTCCACGCACACCGCCAGCCAAGCACCAGTCTAAACACACCGCCATCCAAGCACCAGTACAACACACTGCCAGCCAAGCGCCAGTCCACTCACACTGCCAGCCATGCATCAGTCCACGCACACCCCCAGCCAAGCGCCAGTGCATGCACACCACACCGTCAGCCATGCGCCAGTCCACGCACACCGCCAGCCAAGCGCCAGTCCACGCACATCACACAGCCAGCCAAGCGCCAGTCCAAGCACACCGCCAGCCAAGCGCCAGTCCAAACACATGCCCGCCAAGCGACAGACGGGCACACCGCCAGCCAAGCGCCAATCCAAACACACCGCCAGCCAAGCGCCAGACCACGCACACCACCAGACAAGCACCACTCCACGCACACCGCCATCACATTGAGGATTTGTTTATATAAATAAGAAAACACAAACAAATTGCAAATAGATACAAATCTACTAACACACAAACTGAAACTAAATACACTACACAAATGCCAACCTTGAAACTGAACAAAAAATATTAAACAATAGAGGCCAGGCAGTTCACTTTACCACTCATGGATGCTCCCAAAAATTGTTTTGCGTGTGGTACATTCTAAAACAAGCAGGCACACACAGCCCAGGGTTAGAAGGACACTCGGTTCAGTACCTACGAGTCTCCTTCCGCATACTTCTTCGCCAACAGACTCTATATCTCCTACTGGGAAAGTCCTTTGAGGGTGTGGGAGGAATGTGATCAGGAAAGTGGCGATCTTTCAATTTAGCAACATCCTCCACCACTCCAACTCTAGGAACACTTGCCTGTTCCACTAAAACAAGGCTGCCTATTACAGACTCCTGAAACTTAGCAAAAGTCATCTTTGATTCAGGACAGGAATCCTGGAACACAACAAAAGCTTTAAAGGTTGCCAAGTGGAAATGATGGATAGCCAACTTCTTGTACCAAATGTAAGCCTTACGAAGAGCAGCGTTATGTTCCAACCTCTGATCTACTCTGTCAACACCACCCATGTGCCTATTATAGTCTAAAATGCACACAGGTTTGCGTGCTTCAGCACCCTGACCCCAAACAGTCACGGGTGCAGTGCTTTCATCATGGATGGTAGTCAGCATGTAGACATCTCTCCTGTCTGAAAACTTCACAGCTAGAAGCTCCTCGCAACACAACGCACTGCACTGTCCCCGCACAAGCTTTTGACAAACAAGTTATTTTGGGAAACCTTTACGGTTAGAGCAGATTGTGCCACAAGCAACAGTGTCCACTTTGGCCAATTCCCTGAACAACTGCACACCAGTGTAGAAGTTATCTACATATAAATGGTGGCCTTTGTTAAAAAATCCTCTACCAAGTTCCCACACAATTTTCTCAGTCACTCCAAAAGTGGACGGACAACCAGGGGTATTAATCCTGAATTCCTTACCAGTGTACACCCTGAAATTAGAGCCATACCCAGTCCTACTGTCACACAGCACTTACAGCTTAATTCCATAGCGTGCCGTCTTACTAGGATTGTATTTCCTAAAAACCAAGCAGCCCTTGAACAAGACCAAAGACTCATCCACTGCAATTTCTTTCCCTGGAGCATAGATCTCAGAAAATCGATCAACAAAGTGATCAATGACAGGCCGAATCTTAAAAAGACGGTCACAATCAGGGTGATCTCATGGCAACGCTAAACCATTATCGACAAAATGCATCATCCGAAGCAGAAGCAAATACCTATCACGACTCATGACTGCCGGAAATATAGCAGTTGCAATCAAGGGACTAGTAGACCAATATGAAGACACTGATGGCTTCCTTAGCAAGCCCATCAAAAAAGTTAAACCCAAGAACTTCTTCATCTCTTCCAGATTTGTAGGAGTCCACCGGGTAGCTCTAGAGTGGGGCTTAAGACTAGCACTGTTGTGACTCAAAAACTGTTCGGCATACAAATTAGGCTGCTCAACAATCTCTGCCAAAAACACATCGTCCATAAACAAATGAAAAAATGTATCGGCAAAAAGTTTTCAGTTTTCACTCTACACCCTGGAACACCAGTAAAATCTGGCAATGCCGGCTGCACCATGTCTGGGCAATACAGAGGTCAGCACTTTCAACTGGAAGCCTTGCAGCCCCAGGCTGCAGCCCAGATGCCTCTTGCCGCACTATACCAATGGGAAGCCTTGCAGCCCAGATGCCTCTTGCCGCACTATACCAACGGGAAGTCTTGCAGTCCCAGGCTGCAGCCCAGATGCCTCTTGCCGCACTATCGGCACATCAATATCCTCCTCTAAACACAGGCACTTCATCCGCACTAAGAGTAGCTTCATCCGCACTGAGAGTTGCTTCATCATCGGATGATGCCATGTGGAGAGAAAACTCACTGCCTGAATCTTCCCCTCCCAACTCTGCCTCAGAGTCAGTCTCTGGACCATAGTTAGAGGAAGACTCAAAAAGCATACCAACAACCTGCTGAGCAGTAATCCTACGGCTAGCCATTATCCTTACTAAGAAAGGAAACTGCACAAACAAGTCAACAACAACCAACACTGTGTAAAACATGTGTGCCTTTATCACAAAGATCTATATACTCAAAAACTATACGATTCACTTACAAGAGACAGCTACACTCACCAGCACCTACTCTGCAAAGACACAGCAAAAATCATTGATATCCCACTAGAAAGAGAAAAAAAAAACAATTACTCAAAAGACAACAAAATACACATCAAGCACAAATGCAAAAAGTTTTAGACACTCAAAAAACAGAAGCCAAACATACTGGTATTATTACATAATTTGCAAAAAACACATTCATGCAGAAAATTAAAACTCATTTACATTGTACAAAAAAAGTCTCTTACCAAACACATGCAACTACACAAACAGCAGGACCACCAGTAACGAAACTGCAACCTGCAACAGTCTAAAGAGCAAAAGCCTTGAACTAGAACAAAAAGTGAGAAATAAAGCATTACAATTACAATTCACAAGAAATAAAAACAATTTACATTATAACACATAAACTGGCTGATCTGCCCCCGGGGGGGGGGGGGAGAATACACAAATAAAACAATATATGTCCCCTGGAAGGGTGAACACCCTAAATATCGATTCCGAAATATCGACTGCCCAGAATATCGAAGTTAAAATATAGAGTGGACAGAATATCGAATTATCAAAATATAGATAGGTCAGAATATCGAAATTGTTGGTACGAAAAATCGATTTCCATAATATAGAATTTAAAAATATAGAATTCCATAATATCGAATTTTAAAATGTAGATTACCATAATATCGATTTTAAAAATATAGATATATATAATATCAATTTTTTTTTTGTGTTATGTATGGTGGTATATGTGCTAAAATTACGTATTATTTTTGTAATGTATGTTTCATTTATTTAAACTAATGAATGTTATGTAATTTAATTTTTGTGTAATTTAATTCCGTAGCGGGTTGTGGGATTATAGGGGAATAGGGTGGGAAGTAATTTAATTATGGTTATTTAAATATTAATTATATTTATATGTTTTGATAATTAATTGATTGATAATTAATTATTAATTGGTAATTAATTTTTATTAATTGGTAATTAATTTATATTAATTGATTATTTGATAATTATGTTAATTGTATTTTTTATTATTAGGAGTGGGTTGTGGGTTTGTAGGGGAATTGGGTGGGAAGTAATTTAATTGTAATAAAGTAAATAATTATTTTTTTATTTATGTGTATTGATAATTAATTGATAATTAATTATTAATTGGTAATTAATGTGTATTAATGGGGAAATAATTTGTATGAATTGCTAATTAATTTTTATTAATTGCAGAATTATTTTTATTAATTGATTAATTGATAATAATGTTAATTTTATTTTTTATTATTGGGAGTGGGTTGTGGGTTTATAGGGGAGTTGGGTGGGAAGTAAATTAATTGTAATAAAGTAAACATTAATTTTTTTATTTATGTGTATTGATAATTGATAAATAATTATTAATTGGTAATTAATTTGTAGTAATTGCTAATTAATATTTTTCAATGGTAATTTATTGTTATTAATTGGTAATTATTTTTAATTAACTTTTTATTGGTATTGATAATTAAAGTAATCTTATTTTTAAATTAAATCATTACTTTCCCTACTTTTGCACTCTCAGGAGTGGGAATAGTATTTTTTACCCTCCCACTATCCAACTCTTTCCCTACTGTTGCACTCACTGGAGTGGGCATAGTAATTTTTACCCTCCTGCTATCCAACGCTTTCCCTACTGTTACATTCTTTGGAGTGGCAATAGTAATTTTTACCCCTACACTATCCAGCGTTTTCCCTACTGTTGCATTCACTGGAGTGGGAATAGTAATTTGTACCCCTACGCTATCCAACGCTTTCCCTACTGTTGCACTCACTGGAGTGGGAATAGTAATTTTTCCCTTCCCGCTATCCAACGCTTTCCCTACTGTTGCACTCTCTGGAGTGGGAATAGTACATTTTATCCTCCCGCTATCCAACGCTTTCCCTACTGTTGCACTCTTTGGAGTGGGAATAGTAATTTTTACCCCTACGCTATCCAACGTTTTCCCTACTGTTGCACTCACTGGAGTGGGAATAGTAATTTTTCTCTTCCTGCTATCCAATGCTTTCTGTACTTTTGCACTCTCTGGAGTGGGAATAGTATTTTTTACCCCTACGCTATCCAATGCTTTCCCTACTGTTGGAGTCACTGGAGTGGGAATAGTAATTTTTCCCTTCCCGTTATCCAACGATTTCCCTACTGTTGCACTCTCTGGAGTGGGAATAGTAATTTTAACTCTCCCGCTATCCAATGCTTTCCCTACTGTTGCACTCTTTGGAGTGGGAATAGCAATTTTTACCCCTACGCTATCCAACATTTTCCCTATTGTTGCACTCACTGGAGTGGGAATAGTAATTTTTACCCCTATGCTATCCAACGCTTTCCCTACTGTTGCACTCTCTGGAGTGGGAATAGTAATTTTTACCCTCCCGCTATCCAACGCTTTCCCTACTGTTGCACTCTCTGGAGTGGGAATAGTAATTTTTACCCCTACGCTATCCAACGCTTTCCCTACTGTTGCACTCACTGGAGTGGGAATAGTAATTTTTACCCCTACGCTATCCAACGTTTTCCCTACTGTTGCAGTCACTGGAGTGGGAATAGTAATTTTTACCCTCTCACTATCCAACAAAAGCTCTACTTTTTTTACTTTTATTATGTTTACATTTTAAGCTTTTTTATATTATATTATGTATGTTTTATTTAATTGTTGTTAATATTTAATTACTTTTATATTATTTTTAATACATTTAAAAAATGCGATATTTTAGCTAACTATATTTTAACATTCTATATTTTGGAATCGATATTTTAGTACTTACCTGTTTGTAGATAGGGAGTCGATATTCTGTCCTTCTATATTTTGGCGTCGATATTTTGGGCATTCTATATTATGTCCTTCGATATTTAGTCACTGAACCGAAGCAAACAATTAATTTATTTTTAAATCCCTGGCTCTAGTGGGGTTTTCTGCCCCTCCGGCCCAGAAAAGCCAAACAATATAGGTGATCTGTCCCCGGGGGGGGGGGCAGAAAAGTCTTAAAAATTATTTAGGCCCATAAGGACACTCCATGGTGTCTGGTGGGGTTTTCTGCCCCCCCTGGGGGCAGGAAGGCCAATTAAACAAACCAATCTGCCCCCGGGGGGGGGGCAGAATATACATTTTAAATAAATATGATCCCTGGAAGCGACCCTTGCCCAAGGGGTCGCTTCCAATTTAAAAAAAAACAAATTCCCTGGCTCTAATGGGCTTTTCTGCCCCCCCCCCCCGGGCCAGAAACGCCCCAAAAAATCAGGCTATCTGTCCCCAGAATATAATGTTTAAATAAATTTGGTCCCTGGAAGCGACCCTTGCCCAAGAGGTCACTTCCATTTAAAAATAAATAAATACCCTGGTGTCTAGTGGGGTTTTCTGACCCCACCCCCCCAGGGACAGAAAGGCCAAATAAAAAAAACGATCTGTCCCCAGGGGGGGGCAAAAAAGTCTGAAATTAAATTTCCCCCATAGAAAGCGGACCTTGCCCAAGGGGTCGCTTCCTTAACACAGAAAAGGACATCCCTGGTGTCTAGTGGGGGCATTCCTGGTGCACGATCGCGACGCTGAGCGCGATCGTGCAAGAGGAATGCCCTGCATTGAGACATCAGGGGAGAGGAAACACTGTTTCCTCTCCCCCGATACCTCAAGGCATCCAGATTTGGCCCCCTGCCCCACCGGAGACCAAAACCTAACTCCTCCTCCATGGACGCGCTCTAAACAAATGGTTTCCAGCTCGTCCAGCGCTTCCTGATGACGTCGGCACGTGCTGTGTGCGCTGACTTCATGGGGAAGCGTGGGGTGAGGTCGGGGGTGGCAGCAGAAACTCTTCCGCTGCCATCCCCCTCTGTGGGAGCAAGATCGATGCCCCAGGGAAGAGCGCCAGCACTTCCCCCAGGGGCAGTGCTCATGACGGAGCGGTTCCATCATAAGCACAGCCCAACCGATGCTCATGACGGAACCGCTCGGTCATGAGCATCTAAGAGGTTAAAACATTTAATTTAAAAAGGGACACAATGAGGGGGTTCATTTTGCCATGAAATTATGATTAGTGCTGCAGAAACAAAAATTAGGGCACATTTTCAGTGACTTCTCAAATCCTGTTCTATTTCATTAAAAAATTCTGACATGCAGACTGAAATATGCACTTTCAATACCAGCAGCAGACTTCCCTGGTGAGCGGTAGCTTTACTACAGTGATCTAATGAGCAACTAGAGTGCTAACATTCTGAATTTTTTGGCAAATGTGTGACACATCTGAATACCTTCTTGATGGAATCAAAGTAAAAAACTGAAAGTATTTCCTACTGAGTAGACTGTAGTAAATGAGGAAATTAAGAAACTTCATAACAAATAAGTCTACCAAGATGGCCACCAGAGACAAAAGAGCCCAAATGTAGTACAAATATCACCCAGATGTAGACCACGTATAGCCCAATGACAAAATGTCCCAGAGTGTTCTAAAGAACAACTAGAGCACCGACAGTCTTACTTATGACAAAAGTATGGCACACCTGAAGCCATCTTGATGGGAATAAAGTGGTAACACGAAAAGCATTTAATTTGCAAAGGAACAAAATGAGAGGGCTTATTGCCATAGAAATTATGATTAGTGCTGCAGAAAGAAAAATTGGGGCACACTTTGACTACTCAAATGTCTCAAAAGTCAATGGGGAAAATCAATACCCCAGTTTTTTTTCAAATCTCCCTCTTACCAAGTTCAAAATGTTAGCAAGTATGCTACATTGGATCATGGAAGGCAGGAGGAATTGGGGTAGGGACATGGACTCTAATAACAGAGTACAGGAGGGACATGGAGAGGTGCATCAAACTGACCTTACAGGGCAGGCATCAGGGTTTGCAGCAGCACAATACACCACACAGGGCATGCGGGATGGGAGTGCAGCACAACAATCCATAGAAAGCAATAGGAAGTGGACAGGACCATGCACATGGACAACAGAGAACAGAGGGGAAAGAGGCAATGGAGGCTAGCTGACCATAATGGACAGACAGGAGAGAAAGCTGCAGCATAACAGACCATAAAGGGCCGTAGGGAGGGATCAGGGGCATTACAATGGAACAGAAAAGCCAGGAGGGAGGGAATAGGGGTCTGCACATGGAAAACAGAGGGCAGGGGGCAAGGGGCAGGGCAGGAGCAGCAAGCTGACCATGGAGGTCAGGCAGGATAGGCACTAGAAGCAAGACACACCATGGAGAACAACAGTGAGACTATAATGGCATACACACAGACCATGGAGGGAAGGTGGGAGGGGGTTAGGGGCAGCTAGCTGACCACACAGGGAAGGTGGGAGGGGCCATGGCAGAACATAAGACCATGCATGGCAAAAGGGAGGGTTAGTGGCAGCACAATGGCCATGATGGGCAAGAAGGAAGGGGCAGAGGCATGCACAAAGGACCATGGAGGATAGAAGGGAGGGGTAGGAGATGGGCACAGGCAAGAGAGTTCAGGGGAAGGGGTCTCACAACAGACAACGTGGGGCAGGCAGGAGGAGCAGTTGCAGCTTAACAGACCAGTGAGGGCAGAAGGGTGTGGCAGTAAAATGGACCATGGAGGACAGGAGGAAGGGGATAGGGGCATGGAACATGGACAGGCAGGGTGGAGGGGGCATGGACAGGTTACAGTCATCTGACAATGCTAGGCATGTAGGAGGGGAGTGGCAGCTCAACAGTACACTCAGAGTAGATAGGAGGGGCAAGTCCATGGAACATGGTGGGCAAAAAGGATGGAGCAGGGGCATGCACACAGACATTGGAGGGCAGGGGTAAGGAGAGTAAGGCAGCAAGCTAATCACAGAGGCTAAGCAGGAGGTCAATGATGGGGCATAGAATTGGGCAATGGAGGGCTGGAGGAGTGGATTGGGACATCATGCTAAATGGAGGGCAGTGGCAGCACATCAGACCATGCATGGTAGGAGGGAGGAGGCTAGTGTGTGGATTCAGACAACAGAGGATAGGGAGGATGTAGGTGGGGCAGCAAGCTAACTGTTCAGAGAAGGCGGGAAGGCAAGTGGCAGAACAACGGCCACACAGGGCTGTAATAAGGAAGCAGGGACATGGACTTGGACAATGGATGGCTAGGAGGTGGAGAGGCAGGAGCAGCAAGCTTTGGTGGGGGCAGCAAAATGCCAGGCAAGGCCATGCTTCCAACCCCCCACCATCCATTGTAATAGGCATCTTACTTAACGTTAAAAAAACTAGAAATATGCTGAAAAAAACAAAGATTACAGGGACATTATAGTTAGACTCAGATTTCACTCATACACAACCAGTGAAATTCAGCAGTTATAGTTACCTGAGATAACTATAACTTACGCCCCCGCAATGTACTGCTAATGACCTCAGACATTACATCATTCTTGACATGGTCAGTTACATCACTCATGACATCACTCATTACATCTCAAATGAGCTGTGAATGGAATGGAACTATAATCGCTAGAACTTTATTCAGGGATAGTGTGTGTATATTAACACCCCTTTTTTTGTTTTCTTTCGTGTAAGAACCATTATAACACGCAACGTGACCAGATCAATATGGCCAATAGCCTTTCACTTTAAAGTAATGTGTAGTCCATTGTTTATGTTGATGTTTGCAATCCTAAGTATGTTGATTATGAATAAGTCACATTGACGAACATTCAGGTATAGCGGTCACGGGGGAAGATATGCTGAAATGACATTGTGTGCATATTAACACTTGTTTTCTTTTCTTTACTGTATCAATTCCTGAATTTTCACATCGAGACAAGTCCAATATGGCCGCCAGCTTTTTGGATTAAAGTAATCTGTAGTCCTTTGTTAATGTTGGCAACTGGAGACATTTGTACATTTAAATAAGGAAGCTACAATGATGTCTTGTATCGTTATCAAGGTTTGGACGAGGCGAAACACGTGGATTACGTCCTTTGCAGATTTAACACTTCCAAACTACAACCTGAGTGCTGATTCCTTCCTTGTAAGAGTGAGAGGAGATTAAATACATATATATTAAATTCACTGAAAAAAACACAAGTTTCAGGAACGTTATAGTTAGAAATTAGCATTTAAAAAAACCTTAGATATTTACTGGAAAAAACACAGGTTTCAGGGACGTTATAGTTAGTCTGACATTTCACTCGTACAAAACCAGAGAAATTCAGCCGTTATAGTTAGCGGTAATAGCGGAGCTAACTATAACTCACGTCCCCGCAATGCACTGCTGATGACGTCACATATTACATCACTCATGACATGGTTAGTGACATCACTGAAGACATCTCAAATGACATCACTGATGATATCGCTGATGACATCATCCAGTGACTGATAGTGTTTCTAAAAAGTGTAGGAATTTGATATATATGTGACGATTCAGTCAGTGTGTGACTGACTGTATAAGTGAATGATTATACATGTCTGGGTGAATGTATGGGTGAGTGACTAATCTGTGTGAATGTCCGTATCAGTCTGTCAGTTGGTGTGCAAGTGGCTGCACGGGTTGGTGAATAGTTACGTGAGTGTCTCTCTGTCTGCCCGACTCTCATTTGTTCAAGCTGTGCATGTCTGCCCAAATGTGTGGTTGCCATTTTCTGTCTGAGTTCCCATCCGCTTGTCATTCCATTTGTCTTTTGCTGAATTTCTTTTTTACCCTTTTGCGTCTGTTGTGCCGTTTGCCCATTCTCTGCCCTACTGCTTAATGGTTGTTTTACTTTTCAGTCTGTCTTTCGTCATTTATTTATTTGTCTGTCTGCCTGGTTAAACCTATTTTTGGGCTTTTTTTAACTGCCTGTTTTTTTTATATTATTGTATCTGTCCCTTATCCTGCCTTTCTTCATTTCCCCCTCTTGGTTTACTTGTGTGTATCCCTTCTTTAACTGTCTGCCTCCCTTGTTGTCATTCTCTGTTTGCTTTTAATTTTTCCAAGCTAGCTTTTCTCTGCCTTTCTGTGTCTCTTTGCTGTGTGGCACCTGTCTGTCTAAATATATATTCATCCTTTGCCTTTTTTTCTATCTGCCTGCCTCCGTTTTAGCCATAGCTCACTGTAACTGTCTTTTTGGTGTGATTTTTTTTTTATCTGCGTGTTTCCCTTGTTACCTTTGTTTCTGTTTGTCTTTTCTCATTTTCTATCTATCTTAATCTTTTCTGTCTCCCTTTTTTTACAGTTGACCACTCTGTCTCTTTTCCCCTCCTGCCCCTCTGCCCTTCGTTTCCCATTTTCCATGTGTGCATCTTCTCTGTTTTCTACTTTACTTGCCATTTTTTCAAACACTCCAACTGTCAGCCTCCTCACGCCCCCTTGCCTTTTCTATATGTTCCTGTTTTAGTCTCATGATATATATATATTTTTTTCTAATTCTCCTGCTTGTTTTGTACCTAACTCTAAACATTTGTGAAGTCATGCCATCTTGTCCCCGAACTCTTTGGTACAATGCATGTAGATGCTTAGCAAGTGACAGTACCACAGGACAGGCTTCTGCAATGGTTTACAAGGCTCACGTCATGGGTATGAGGGACCTGAAAACAGACCGGCATTTAACAGCGCATATGTGCCCACACAACGTATCTCTCCACTTCCTGCAGCAAGCACGCCAGTGGTGAACCCTCAGATTCTAGAGAAGCAAATGGTACTGCATGGATCAATATGTCAAAAGCCTCTTTTTGCACCTCTGTTGGTTCTTTCTGCACTGCACCTCTTTTGCAAATTTCTGCACCCCTCTTCCTTTTTTGTCCACTTCTCTTGCTTCTTTCTGCACTGCTCTTGCTTCTTTCTGCACCTCTCTTGCACACTTCTGTATCCCTCTTGCCTCTTTCTGCAGCCCTGCACCCCTGTTCCCGCTTTCTGTACCTTTCTTGCCTGCTTATGCACTTGTCTTGACTCTTCCTGCACCTCTGTTGCTTATTTCTGCACTTCTCTTGCCTCTTTGTGCACCCCTCTTGCCTCTTTCTGTACCCCTTTTGCCTTTTTTCTGCAGTTCTCTTGCCTCTTTCTGCACCTCTTTTACTTTGTTCTGCAGTTCTCTTGCCTCTTTCTGCAACTCTTTTACTTAATTCTGCACTTAATTAGCCTCTTTCTGCATCCATCTTGCCTCTTTCTGAACCCCTCTTCCCTCTTTCTGCACCTCTCTTGCCTCAGTCTGCCCACCTGTTCCCTCTTTCTGCACCCCATTTGCCTATTCCTGCAACTCTTTTGCCTCTTCCTGCAGTTCTATTGCCTCCTTCTGCACCTCACTTGCCTTCTTGTGCACCTCTGTTGGTCCTTTTGCACTGCTCTTACTTCTTTCTGCACCTCTCGCAAATTTCTGTACCTGTCTTACCTCTTTCGGCATCCCTCTAACTTCTTTCTGTACCTCTCTTGCCTCTAGCTGTACCCCTGTTCCCTCTTTCTGTACCTCTTTTGCCTGTTTCTGCAAGTCTCTTGCCTCTTTCTGCAGTTCTCTTGCCTCCTTCTGTACCTCTGTTGCTTCTTTCTGCACTTCTCTTACCTCTTTCTGCACCCCGTTGCTTCATTCTACACTTCTCATGCTTCTTTCTGCACCCCTTTTGTCTCTTTCTGCACTCGTCTTCCCTCTTTCTGCACCTCTCTTGCCCCTTTCTGCACCTCACTTGCCTCTTTATGCAACCCTCTTGCCACCTTCAGCACCTCTGTTGGTTCTTTCTGCACTGCTCTTGCTTCTTTCTGCACCTCTTTTGCCTGTTTCTGTACTTCACTTGTCTCCTTCTGTACTCAAATGGGAAGTGCAAGCTGTCAAGTTTAAAGGTTTGTGTGCTCTCGTGACTGAGGTATATGTCTACTTGTATATGTATTCTTACATGCGTTATGCAGGAGGAAATGTGTGGATCCACCCAGATTCCAGAACTTTCCACCACAAAAATGTGGGGAAAATGTATTTTTTGGGAAATTTTTTATGTTTGCAAGGGATTCTGGGTAACAGAACCTGGTGGGAGGCAGTCAAGTCACCCCATGCTGGATTCCCCTGGGTGTCTAGTTTAAAAAAATGTATAGGTTTGCTAGGTTTCCCTAGGTGCCGGCAGAGCTATGTTTAAAAAACTACAGCTAGGCACTTTGCCAAAAAGGGTAATTTTTCACTGCAAAATTGAGGTGGGTCGACGTTGTGTTTTGTGCCATTTCCTGTCGCAGGCACTAGGCCGACCCACACAAGTGAGGTACCATTTTTCTCTGAAGTCTTTGGGGAACGCGGGGTGGGTGGAAATTTGTGGATCCATGCAGATTCCAGAACTTTCCACCACAGAAATGTGGGGAAAATGTGTTTTTTTGGTCAATTTTTTAGGTTTGCAAACACCGCTGCAATACCATAAACCCTAAAACACTACCCACAGCATGGCCCCCTACACTACACAAACACCACTGCACTACCCTAAACGTTAAAACACTACCCCCTACACTACAAAAACACCACTGCACTACCCTAAACCCTAAAACACTACCCCCAGCACGACCCCCTACACTACCCAAACACCACTGCACTACTCTAAACCGTAAAACACTACCCCCAGCAGAACCCCCTACACTACCCAAACACCACTGCACTACCCTAAACCCTAAAACACTACCCCCAGCAGTACCCGCTACACTACCCAAACACCATTGCACTACCCTAAACCTTAAAACACTACCCCCAGCAGTACCCCCTACACTACCCAAACACCACTGCACTACCCTAAACCACTACCCCCAGCACGACCCCCTACACTACCCAAACACCACTGCACTACCCTAAACTCTAAACCACTATGCCCAGCATGACCCCCTATACTACCCAAACACCACTGCACTACCCTAAACCCTAAAACACTCCCCCCAGCAAGACTCCCTACACTACCTAAACACCACTACCCTAAACCCTAAATCTACCCCAGCATGACCCCCTACACTACCCAAACACCACTGCACTACCCTAAACCCTAAATCTACCCTCAGCACGACCCCCTACTCTACCCAAACACCACTGCACTACCCTAAACCCTAAAACACTACACCAGCATGACCCCTACACTACACCAACCCCACAGCACTGCCCTTAACCCTAAAAGACTACACCAGCATGACCCCCTACACTTCCCAAACACCACTGCACTACCTTAAACCCTAAACACTACCCCCAGCATGACCCCCACACTACCCAAACACCACTGCGCTACCCTAAACCCTAAAACACTACCCCAGCACGACCCCTACACTACACAAACACTACTGCACTGCCCTAAACCCTAAAACACTACCCCTAGCACAACCCCCTACACTACACAAACACCACTGCACTACCATAAACCCTAAATTTACCCCAAGCACGACCCCCTACACTACAGAAACATCACTACACTACCCTAAACCTTAAAACACTACCACCAGCACGACCCCCTACACTACACGAACACCACTGCACTACCCTAAAACCTAAAACACTCCCCCCAGCATGACCCCCTACACTACCCAAACACCACTACACTACTCTAAACCGTTAAACACTACCCCCAGCAGAACCCCCTACACTACCCAAACACCACTGCACTACCCTAAACCCTAAAACACTACCCCCAGCAGTACCCGCTACACTACCCAAACACCATTGCACTACCCTAAACCCTAAAACACTACCCCCAGCAGTACCCCCTACACTACCCAAACACCACTGCACTACCCTAAACCACTACCCCCAGCACGACCCCCTACACTACCCAAACACCACTGCACTACCCTAAACCCTAAACCACTATGCCCAGCATGACCCCCTACACTACCCAAACACCACTGCACTACCCTAAACCCTAAAACACTCCCCCAGCATGACCTCCTACACTACCCAAACACCACTGCACGACCTTAAACCCTAAACACTACCCCCAGCATGACCCCCACACTACCCAAACACCACTGCACTACCCTAAACCCTAAAACACTACCCCAGCACGACCCCCTACACTACACAAACTGCAATGCCCTAAACCCTAAAACACTACCCCCAGCACGACCCCCTACACTACACAAACACCACTGCACTACCATAAACCCTAAATCTACCCCAAGCACGACCCCCTACACTACAGAAACATCACTGCACTACCCTAAACCTTAAAACACTACCACCAGCACGACCCCTTACACTACACAAACACCACTGCACTACCCTAAAACCTAAAACACTACCCCCAGCATGACCCCCTACACTACACAAACACCACTGCGCTACCCTAAACTCTAAAACACTACCCTCAGCACGACCCCCTACACCACCCAAACAGCACTGCACTACCCTAAACCCTAGAAAAGTAACCACCACCCCATGCCCAATTCCCCCTTACCTTTCACTCCTCATGGTTCCCTCTCCTCGTGGTTCCTGCTACATGTTGTCTCTGAGGGACGGTGCACGTCATTGTGAGGAAACGGAACAGCCTCTGTTTCCTTACAGCGATGTGGTTCATCTACACTTTTTTAGAACTCATGGTCATTTACCATACATACCTTTACAACAAAATATAAATGACCATGCGTTCTACAAAAATACGTAGTCATGACTTCGCGATGTACAACGCATGCGTGGTAATGCATGCATTGTAATGGTATTGTGAAGTAAAAAAGTCATTGTAACAGCTATTTACCGATCGAAGCTGGCCCCTGTTCTTCAGTGAGTCGTTTATTTGATAAATTAGGAGGTAGGAATTAGTTTTTTTTACCGAAAAGGGCAGCCTGGCTGTTGTATTGTGAAAGTGTCTGCGTGGCCTGGTTTCACTTCCGGTGAGAGAGTCGAAGAGTCTGTTTGGATCTAAAGGGGTTCTGCTGTTGGACGGGGCCGGTGCAACACGTCATCAGAAAACACAGCTAATGGAAAGCGTTGTCCCCGAAGTGTGGAGCAGTGCCATGAGAGGTCAACGAGTGTGTGTTCCACCGCAGTATGACCGTACCGCATGACCCATGTGCCGCCTCCAGTGTACGGGAGGCAGAAGCGGCATCCATCGCAGGTCCTCTTCAAGACCGTTGTAGCACTAATTCAACATTTTGGAACTGGGGCACTTTAACCTTGTTGTTCCTGCCAGATACAAAGAGAAGATCCTGTGTTATTCAGTGCCCTCGCTACCTTTTCTGTGGGTAGTGGTGCTTGTCACTTAGCTGCCCTGCCGGTGCACACAACTGGGCTCCAAACCGTTAAACACTACCCCCAGCAGAACCCCCTACACTACCCAAACACCACTGCACTACCCTAAACCCTAAAACACTACCCCCAGCAGTACCCGCTACACTACCCAAACACCATTGCACTACCCTAAACCCTAAAACACTACCCCCAGCAGTACCCCCTACACTACCCAAACACCACTGCACTACCCTAAACCACTACCCCCAGCACGACCCCCTACACTACCCAAACACCACTGCACTACCCTAAACCCTAAACCACTATGCCCAGCATGACCCCCTACACTACCCAAACACCACTGCACTACCCAAAACCCTAAAACACTCCCCCAGCATGACCTCCTACACTACCCAAACACCACTGCACTACCTTAAACCCTAAACACTACCCCCAGCATGACCCCCACACTATCCAAACACCACTGCACTACCCTAAACCCTAAAACACTACCCCAGCACGACCCCCTACACTACACAAACTGCACTGCCCTAAACCCTAAAACACTACCCCCAGCACGACCCCCTACACTACACAAACACCACTGCACTACCATAAACCCTAAATCTACCCCAAGCACGACCCCCTACACTACAGAAACATCACTGCACTACCCTAAACCTTAAAACACTACCACCAGCACGACCCCCTACACTACACAAACACCACTGCACTACCCTAATACCTAAAACACTACCCCCAGCATGACCCCCTACACTACACAAACACCACTACGCTACCCTAAACCCTAAAACACTACCCTCAGCACGACCCCCTACACCACCCAAACAGCACTGCACTACCCTAAACCCTAGAAAAGTAACCACCACCCCATGCCCAATTCCCCCTTACCTTTCACTCCTCATGGTTCCCTCTCCTCGTGGTTCCTGCTTCATGTTGTCTCTGAGGGACGGTGCACGTCATTGTGAGGAAACGGAACAGCCTCTGTTTCCTTACAGCGATGTGGTTCGTCTACACTTTTTTAGAACTCATGGTCATTTACCATACATACCTTTACAACAAAATATAAATGACCATGCGTTCTACAAAAATACGTAGTCATGACTTCGCGATGTACAATGCATGCGTGGTAATGCATGCATTGTAATGGTATTGTGAAGTAAAAAAGTCATTGTAACAGCTATTTACCGATCGAAGCTGGCCCCTGTTCTTCAGTGAGTCGTTTATTTGATAAATTAGGAGGTAGGAATTAGTTTTTTTTACCGAAAAGGGCAGCCTGGCTGTTGTATTGTGAAAGTGTCTGCGTGGCCTGGTTTCACTTCCGGTGAGAGAGTCGAAGAGTCTGTTTGGATCTAAAGGGGTTCTGCTGTTGGACGGGGCCGGTGCAACACGTCATCAGAAAACACAGCTAATGGAAAGCGTTGTCCCCGAAGTGTGGAGCAGTGCCATGAGAGGTCAACGAGTGTGCGTTCCACCGCAGTATGACCGTACCGCATGACCCATGTGCCGCCTCCTGTGTTATTCAGTGCCCTCGCTACCTTTTCTGTGGGTAGTGGTGCTTGTCACTTAGCTGCCCTGCCGGTGCACACAACTGGGCTCCCCACCTCATGTGCCATCTGCAGGGCCTCTGCCCTCGGATCACTGGTTTCGGTTTCTGGAGTGGCAACATAAACAGTTGCTCCCAAAGGACTAGCCTGAACACTTAGGTGAATATCCCCTGTGCCAGCATTCCGCGGAAATTCTTTCCTAGCTCTCCCACGTCGACGACGATGTCATAATAGCACGGCTCCACTCGCGATACCGTATGATGTCAAAGGAGCCATAAGAGGACCTCATCGGCGTGCTGACGTCAGTTCCACCCATTTTTTCCGTGCCACCGAGGTAAACAGGTGGAAGCAACACATTTTCACATGTATACATAGTATACTAAATATATATATATATAATATATATATACAAATGCATAACCAATAAAGGCATAAAGAAATAGCAACAGCTCAAGCATTTCTCACTATTAAAACATAAGCATGATTAAGACATATTAAAAACATTCATGCCAAACAGTAAAAGCATATTTTTGGTAGAAACAGGTGGACAATGGGGAGGCGGGTGGGGCAGTGAGGAATCCACAGGCAGATACTGTATCCACCAGAAAAAGCGTTACCGAAGGTAAGTAACTTGCTCTTCTGATGGAAACTTCTGCCTGTTGATTCCTCACCTTTTGAACAGAATCCTCAAGCTGTACCTCACCCGGAAGAGGATGTCCACCTGACTAGACCAGAAAATCTTGCAAAACAGATCGAGTAAAATGGCCATCCCTCCTAACCTCTGAATCCAATAATAATCGAATAATTTTTAGTCAAAATTATATTGAAAATAATACTTTAAAAATACTTGTATTAATAAATTTAGACAAACACTTAAAGGAAAACTTTTATTTATAATTAATTTAAAGATATTTCATACTTTACAAATTACGCGAACCCAACGCGACTTTTCAAAATGGCTACCGGAATGCGCGCAGCCGTAGTGTAGGTTGCTCGAAGGGTGTATAATTTGCATAATACTTCTGTATAATATATTTTTTTTAAAAGAATGAATATAGTTTTCCTAACTAAAAATTATTCACCATTTTTTAAATATATATATATATCTATATATGCAGACAAGCCCTTCGGAAGAAGAAGCACTGGGTCGCACTCCGCAAAAGTATATATATATAAAAAATAAAAAAACATAGGATTGAGGTACATTAGACTTACAAATTTTCATTTAAAAAACCTTTGCAATTCACTGGACAAACCATAGGTTTCAGGCACATTATAGTTAGAAATTAGCATTTAAAAAAACCATAGAAATTAACTGAAAAAACCATAGGTTTCAGGAACGTTCTAGTTAGTTGGACATTTCACTCGTACAAAACCATAGAAATTCCTTAGTTCAGCTAACTATAACTCGCGCCCCCGCAATGCACTGCTGATGACATCACATATTACATCATTCATGACATGGTCAGTGACATCACTGATGACATCACTGATGGCATCTCAAATGACATCACTGATTACATCATCCAGTGACTGTGTGTTTCTGTAAAGTTTAATTTTGTTTTATATATATGCCAAGCTGTATTGAGGAATGAGTGGGAATATATATATATTCACTGAAAAACCCATAGGTTTCATGCATGTTATAGTTAGGAATAGGTGAAATTCACTGAAAAAAACAAAGGTTTCAGGGGCATTATAGTTAGGAATTGGCATTTAAAAAACCTTAGAAATTCACTGAAAAAACCATAGGTTTCAGGGGCGTTATAGTTAGCTGGACATATCCCTCGTACTAATCCCTAGAAATTCCCCTGTTATAGTTAGTTCAGCTAACTATAACTCGCGCCCCCGCAATGCACTGCTGATGACGTCACATATTACATCACTCATGACATGGTCAGTGACATCACTGATGACATCACTGATGACATCTCAAATTCTATTCCCAATAAGTCTGGCGCCGGTTGATGAATCCGCACGAAATTTTCCAAACTTTTAGCCAGCTCTGCTCAGCTCACCCTCCCCGAACCGAGCACGCACCCTCCCGATCATGCGCTGAATGCTAATTGGCTGTCGATTGTCTGTCTACATTCGAAACCAGGAACTGTTGGTGGCCATTTTCTGCCTCGGTAGAAGCGAGGCTGAAAAAGCAAGGGGAATAAGTGTGTAAAACATATAAAGGGGACAGAGTGGAAATACTCTGACCCTCTAGAGGTGCTTAGGGGGTCCTAGAAGGACCCCCTGGGGTCCCAATGTTTTTTTTTATAAACAGCGGAATGCGCGCACGGTGCGCGCATCCTAACACGTTGGGTGCACGGATTCTCTCGTGTTGGGTGCGTGGACCCACGGATTTTTTTTTTTTAAAAAGACAAGAAATCATTGGTTGTATGACTACTTTCTACACTGAAAGGTAGGGTGTATATTTCTGTTTTTTAAAGGTATGATTCTTATTGGTTGACAAAAACAGATTGTAAGGAGCATTATATATGATAAGCTGATATGTTGAAAAGTCAAGCACACTTCCTGTCTTGTTTTGCAACATTGTGTGCTGAACTTGTGACCTGTGTGCTCAGTGCAGTGTTCCATGAGCTGTTTCTATGGTAACAGGTAGAAGGCAGATTGGGGGAAGGGTTGAAATGTATTTCAGTTGGAAAGTGTTGAAATGTTTAACCAATAGAAATGTGCGTTTGCTTTTGAGTTTATGTGTGAAGGATTGTGATTTGATGTTGACATGTATATGTGTAGAAAATGAAAGGGAAACTTTTCCATTCTTTGTTTTTGCTGAGAGGTGCACAGTGCAGAGATTCTGTAAAAGAAAATATGGTGAGTGACTGATATACTTTTTAATCTACAAAACAACTTGAAAGGTGAGTTATTTAATTGTGAGGGGATTTATGTAGACTATTTTCATTTTAATCAGACTAATGTATTTCTTCTGCTAAAGTGTAGGGAGTACTTTTTGTGCCTACAATCTTATTGACAGTGTGTTGCATGTAGAAACAATTCTGTGATAAGCATTTGTGTTTTTCATGTGTTTGCAGACAGATAACTGTGCTCTAATTATATTTTGGTAGAATGAGAAACCAGTCATTGTTTATGAATTTGTGAAATGAGTTATGTTTCTTCACTAAAATGTAGTTCTCCTTCTAGATAAAGAAATGTGTTTTGGTATAGTGCAAGAGATAGTGTTGTTTGTCTAGAATCACACAGTGAGTCTGTGTGCAGTTGGGAACCACTGTGAGAGAAGCATTTGGTAACATCCTGTATTTGCTGACAGATAACTCTTTTAAAACCTGTCATGTTGTCAAGTTTTAGTAGCATTAGAAGCTAGTCATTCCTTATGCGTTTTTTAAATGAGTTAGGCTTTGACACAAAAGTGCAGTCCTGAAATATGTAGATTGTGTGCAGTTCCCTTACCACTTCCACAGTAGTGAATGAATTTTGGTAAACTCCTAGGGATAGTGTTGCTTGTCTAGAATCACACTGTGAGTCTGTGTGCATTTGTGAACCACTGTGAGAGAAGTATGTGTTAATATCGTGTATTTTCTGACAGATAACTGTTTTAAAACCTGTCTTGTTGTCAAGTTTTAGTAGCATTAGAAGGCAGTTTTTGCTTATGCTTTGATTAAATGAGTCAGGCTTTGACACAAAAGTGCAGTCCTGAAATATGTAGATTGTGTGCAGTTACCTTACCACTTGCACTGTAGTGAATGAGAGAAGTATGTGGTAATATCGTGTATTTGCTGACAGATAACTGTTTTAAAACCTGTCTTGTTGTCAAGTTTTAGTAGCATTAGAAGGCAGTTTTTGCTTATGCTTTGATTAAATGAGTCAGGCTTTGACACAAAAGTGCAGTCCTGAAATATGTAGATTGTGTGCAGTTACCTTACCACTTGCACTGTAGTGAATGAGAGAAGTATGTGGTAATATCGTGTATTTGCTGACAGATAACTGTTTTAAAACCTGTCTTGTTGTCAAGTTTTAGTAGCATTAGAAGGCAGTTTTTGCTTATGCTTTGATTAAATGAGTCAGGCTTTGACACAAAAGTGCAGTCCTGAAATATGTAGATTGTGTGCAGTTCCCTTACCACTTGCACTGTAGTGAATGAGTTTTGGTAAACTCCTAGGGATAGTGGTGCTTGTCTAGAATCACACTGTGAGTTAGTGTGTATTTGGGAACCACTGTGAGAGAAGCATTTGGTAACATCGTGTATTTTCTGACAGATAACTTTTTTAAAACCTGTCATGTTGTCAAGTTTTAGTAGAATTAGAAGCCAGTTTTTGATTATGCTTTTATTAAATGAGTAAGGCTTTGACAGAAAGGTGCAGTCCTGAAATATATATAGATTTTGTGCAGTTCCCTTATCAGTTCCACAGTAGTGAATGATTTTTGGTAAAGTGCTAGGTATAGTGATTGTTGTCTAGAATCACACTGTGAGTCTGTGTGCATTTGGGAACCACTGTGAGAGAAGCATTTGGTAACATCGTGTATTTTTTAGCAGATAACTCTTTTAAAACCTGTCATGTTGTCAAGTTTTAGTAGCATTAGAAGCCAGTCTTTGCTTATGCGTTGATTAAATGAGTCATGCTTTGACACTAATGTGCTGTACTTAAAAATGTAGATTGTGTGCAGTAGCATTACCTCTTCTAGACTAGTGAATGAGTTTTGGTAAACTGCTAGGGATAGTGTTGCTTGTCTAAAATCACACTGTGAGTCTGTGTTCATTTGGGTAAGGATTGTGAGAAAAGCATTTGGTAACATATTGGTGCCGATTCTGATCCTGGAAAAACCGGGTACGAACCGTCGGTCGGAGCGTTTTCTCCGTCCGACTCGTACCCGGGAAAAAAACATTACAAACATGGAAGTACGATTCGCACGGAAACACCATTTCCGTACGATTCGTACAAAACACCGACCGACTAAAATATACATACAAATGTGATCCGGGGAAAGCGCCGACATGACGTCGGGACGCATTCAGGCTGCGTTTCACGAACCAGGAAGTACGAACCGCACCGACGTCACCCCGCACGGATAAAATTCTCCGCCTGCCAAAAACTGCTGGGAAATCAGGACGACGCGCGCAAGGAGCACCTGTACGCGACGGACAGCCATGGACCCGAACCTACGTGTCATCCCAGCCCTCATAGCAGTCCACTTGCTCTACAGGAACCGACGCAGACGCCGCAGAAGGTCAGAACAACACCCAGGGGCAAAGGGGGGGGGGGCAGGGGCAGGACACAAAACCCCCATCCAAGTCACAAATCATACATGCCCTGGACATACCTGACCTTCAGGGCCTGGTCACTTCGAGGGGGTGGGGGCGTGTCCAGCAACGGAAGTGGATGTACACGCGAACCGGCAACACAACAAGTCCGGTACGTACCGTACCCACGCCTTAAGAGTGTGGGTACGAGTCGTACCACACCCACCCCTACATCACCGCAATAATGGCGGTACGGCCCGTACCCATGTTCCAAAGGCCTGGGTATGGGCCGCACCCCCACCCGTGTATATATGGCGCGTACCAACACCCCAACAGTGCATGTACGGACCGTACCCCCACCCGTGTATGCATGGAGCGTACCCAGACCCGCATATGTCCGGAGCGTACCCCCACCGGTGTATGTAGGGACCATACCCACACCCGCGTACGTATGGAGCATACCCCCACCCCAACAGTGTATGTACGGACCGTACCCCCACCCGTGTATGCATGGAGCGTACCCAGACCCGCGTATGTTCGGAGCGTACCCCCACCCGTGTATGTACGGACCGTACCCACACCCGCGTACGTATGGAGTGTACCCCCACCCCAACAGTGTATGTACGGACTGTACCCCCACCCCAACAGTGTATGTACGGACCGTACCCCCACCCGTGTATGCATGGAGCATAACCAGACCCGCGTATGTTCGGAGCGTACCCCCACACGTGTATGTACGGACGTACCCCCACCCGCGTACGTATGGAGCGTACCTCCACCCCAACAGTGTATGTACGGACCGTAACCCCACCCGTGTATGCATGGAGCGTACCCAGACCCGCGTATGGTCGGAGCGTACCCCCACCCGTGTATGTAGGGACCGTACCCACACCCGCGTACAAATGGAGCGTACCCCCTCCCCAACAGTGTATGTACGGACCGTACCCCCACCCGTGTATGCATGGAGCGTAGCCAGACCCGCGTATGTTCGGAGCGTACCCCCACCCGTGTATGTAGGGACCGTACCCACACCCGCGTACGTATAGAGCATATCCCCACCCCAACAGTGTATGTATGGAGCGTACCCCCACCCCAACAGTGTATGTACGGACCGTACCCCCACCCGTGTATGTATGGAGCGTACATGGCCAGACACAGGAGGGGTGGGTGCAGAGTTCTCCCAGCAGTGCCCAGACGCAGGAGGGGTGTGTGCCTATCATTCCCAGCAGTGCCCAGACGCAGGAGGGGTGTGTGCAGAGTCCTCCCAGCAGTGCCTAGACACAGGAGGGGTGTGTGCCTATCATTCCCAGCAGTGCCCAGACGCAGGAGGGGTGTGTGCCTATCATTCCCAGCAGTGTCCAGACGCAGGAGGGGTGGGTGCAGAGTCCCCCCAGCAGTGCCCAGACACAGGAGGGGTGGGTGCAGAGTCCTCCCAGCAGTGCCCAGACACAGGAGGGGTGTGTGCAGAGTCCCCCCAGCAGTGCCCAGACACAGGAGGGGTGTTTGCAGAGTCCCCCCAGCAGTGCCCAGACACAGGAGGGGTGTGTGCCTATCATTCCCAGCAGTGCCCAGACGCAGGAGGGGTGTGTGCAGAGTCCTCCCAGCAGTGCCCAGACACAGGAGGGGTGTGTGCCCATCATTCCCAGCAGTAACCAGACGCAGGAGGGGTGTGTGCAGAGTCCTCCCAGCAGTCCCAGACACAGGAGGGGTGTGTGCCTATCATTCCCAGCAGTGCCCAGACGCAGGAGGGGTGTGTGCAGAGTCCTCCCAGCAGTGCCCAGACGCAGGAGGGGTTTGTGCAGAGTCCTCCCAGCAGTGCCCAGACACAGGAGGGGTGTGTGCAGAGTCCTCCCAGCAGTGCCCAAATGCAGGAGGGGTGTGTGCAGAGTCCCCCCAGCAGTGCCCAGACACAGGAGGGGTGTTTGCAGAGTCCCCCCAGCAGTGCCCAGACACAGGAGGGGTGTGTGCCTATCATTCCCAGCAGTGCCCAGACGCAGGAGGGGTGTGTGCAGAGTCCTCCCAGCAGTGCCCAGACACAGAAGGGGTGTGTGCCCATCATTCCCAGCAGTAACCAGACGCAGGAGGGGTGTGTGCAAAGTCCTCCCAGCAGTCCCAGACACAGGAGGGGTGTGTGCCTATCATTCCCAGCAGTGCCCAGACGCAGGAGGGGTGTGTGCAGAGTCCTCCCAGCAGTGCCCAGACGCAGGAGGGGTGTGTGCAGAGTCCTGCCAGCAGTGCCCAGACACAGGAGGGGTGTGTGCCTATCATTCCCAGCAGTGCCCAGACGCAGGAGGGGTGTGTGCCTATCATTCCCAGCAGTGCCCAGACGCAGGAGGGGTGAGTGTAGAGTCCCCCAGCAGTGCCCAGAAACAGGAGGGCTGTGTGCAGAGTCCACCCAGAAGTGCCCAGACACAGGAGGGGTGTGTGCCTATCATTCCCAGCAGTGCCCAGACGCAGGAGGGGTGTGTGCCTATCATTCCCAGCAGTGCCCAGACGCAGGAGGGGTGAGTGTAGAGTCCCCCAGCAGTGCCCAGAAACAGGAGGGCTGTGTGCAGAGTCCACCCAGAAGTGCCCAGACACAGGAGGGGTGTGTGCCTATCATTCCCAGCAGTGCCCAGACGCAGGAGGGGTGTGTGCAGAGTCCCCCCAGCAGTGCCCAGACACAGGAGGGGTGTGTGCAGAGTCCTCCCAGCAGTGCCCAGACACAGGAGGGGTGTGTGCAGACTCCTCCCAGCAGTGCCCAGATGCAGGAGGGGTGTGTACAGAGTCCCCCCAGCAGTGCCCAGACACAGGAGGGGTGTGTGCCTATCATTCCCAGCAGTGCCCAGACGCAGGAGGGGTGTGTGCAGTCCTCCCAGCAGTGCCCAGACACAGGAGGGGTGTGTGCCCATCATTCCCAGCAGTGCCCAGATGCAGGAGGAGTGTGTGCAGAGTCCTCCCAGCAGTGCCCAGACACAGGAGGGGTGTGTGCCTATCATTCCCAGCAGTGCCCAGACGCAGGAGGGGTGTGTGCAGAGTCCTCCCAGCAGTGCCCAGACACAGGAGGGGTGTGTGCAGAGTCCTCCCAGCAGTGCCCAGACGCAGGAGGGGTGTGTGCAGAGGCCCCCAGCAGTGCCCAGACACAGGAGGGGTGTGTGCAGAGTCCTCCCAGCAGTGCCCAGACGCAGGAGGGGTGTGTGCAGAGTCCTCCCAGCAGTGCCCAGACAGAGGAGGGGTGTGTGCCTATCATTCCCAGCAGTGCCCAGACGCAGGAGGGGTGTGTGCAGAGTCCTCCCAGCAGTGCCCAGACACAGGAGGGGTGTGTGCCTATCATTCCCAGCAGTGCCCAGACGCAGGAGGGGTGTGTGCAGAGTCCTCCCAGCAGTGCCCAGACACAGGAGGGGTGTGTGCCTATCATTCCCAGCAGTGCCCAGACGCAGGAGGGGTGTGTGCAGAGTCCTCCCAGCAGTGCCCAGACACAGGAGGGGTGTGTGCCTTTCATTCCCAGCAGTGCCCAGACGCAGGAGGGGTGTGTGCAGAGGCCCCCAGCAGTACCCACGGAAAGAAAAAGGGTGGAGTACCCACAGATCCAATTGCCACAATTGTCAGTCAGGTGCACAAAGACCCTGCAGTACATGTAACACATGTGTGCGAGGCTGGGAGTACACATATGCATATTGCCTAAAAGGGAACATGTCCACATGAAGTCATGTCAACAGACTACATACACAAGTACAGTGCTCACCCAGGATGCCACGAATGATGCAGGTGGAGACATCGCTCTGCATGCATGGCCAAAGTTGAAGGGGTCCGTCACACACCCAGCTAATGTAGACACAGCTCAGCGCAACATATTGGAAACACCCTGCAGGGAAGATGTCAGGGTACACAGAGGAAGGAACACACCTTGGGACAATTTCACCATGCAGTAACTGCCTACATGAACAAAGAAACTTAGGTAACACCTTGTGATGGCACACAGATACCAGGGTCCCCCCTATGACTAGCACACTACTACATTTCCCACACACCCAACACATGATCACCACCCAAAATCATCGAGCAGCCCCACCAACAGCAATACCACAAAAGCAGTAGTGTTCTAAGAAAAAAAAAGGCTTTATTCAGCATTAGCAAAAAATGTTTGTGTGGATAAAGTTCAATATTTACAAAGCCCATAGGGCAGTCCATTAGTCACAGCTGGATGGGGGACACAGTGGGACGCGTGTCCCCTGGCTTGCCTGCACAGTTCAGACCACCCTGTCTTCCACAGGGGGGGGCATCATGTGGGGGGGAAGGACCAGGCATCGCAGGGACAGGAGGGGCAAGGGCAGGCGTTGTGGGTGCAGGGACGGAGGACTCCACCACAGGGGTTGGGGCAGCGCCAAAGGAGGTGGTGAGGATGGCGCTGCACACGTCAGCAAGGTCCCCCAGCGTATCCCCTGCACCCGAAGGATCCACAGGCCCCAAGGAGGGGGGGGGCGGAGGAATGTGTCGCAGCGCCACTGGGGGAGGGTGTGGACACGGGGGGCACTCAACTACCCTGACCAGGGATTCCTTTGCCCGCTTGCTGGGTGGTGTCACTGTTGGGCTCAGGGACAGAGCGGCCATGAAGGAATCTTTGCTGGATTCGTGGCCAGGAGAGTTGAGGCGAGTGGATTTGGAGGGAGTGGATTTGGCGGAATGCGGACTCCCACTCTGGCTGCGTGACTTACGTTTGCCCCCCGACCCAGTGGGTGTGCCTACCTCACCCTGTGTGTGCGTGGCAGGAGGTGTGCGCTTGCCCTGCCCTGCTGGTGTGGTGCCTGTGTCTGGTGTTGTACGTGCATGCTGACGTCTGGGTGTACGTGGGACAGGCATGGGAGTGGGAAGTGTGGATGGGGCAGGGGTAGAGGGTGGGACGTAGCGCTGCAGGAGACCCACTGCTGCAGTCAGTGTCGAGTCTATGGACCTCAGCAAGTTGCGTTGGTCAGACTGCGCGGCTGAAATGCCCTCCAAGTATGCCTCCATCTGGTTGAGCACTTGGCTGTGGCCATGGAGGACATTAAGCGTCGCAGTCTGACCAACCCGCAACTTCCGCAGGATGTCCACAGACTCGGCATTGGTGGCAGCAGTGGAGACAGGGGCAGGGGGTGCGGTGCCTGGCAAGAAGGAGACACGTGCTGACCGAGCACGGCGGGAAGGGACACGAGCAAGTGGGAGGCCGGTGATCGGAATGGAGGGGGTGGGTAGTGATGGAGTGCTGGTGTCAGCTGTGGGACCAGCCACCGCCCCCTCGGAGTGCTCAGCCTCGGACCCGTCTGCGTCATAGTCGGTGGTGGATTGACTGGACAGGTCCTCCGCTGCACTCCTGTCGGCCTCCGTGCTACTCGATGTGCCAGACAACTCTGCACTGCTGGCACTGGTGCTCGCTCCCTCCTCACGGTCCGTGCCAGTGTCTCCCTCGGTGTCCCCCGACGATGCTGTGAGCAAGGTGAAGAGACAGGAAATAATCAGACACCTGTATACATATGTCACATGAGTCAAATCCACATAGGTCACAGTGCATAGCCTGAAAAGCAACATGAGTAACATCTACAATACAAGGCACATATGTAGGCCCTGCAACACACAGTTGGTTGACCCACCATGCCACTGACCAACTATGGAGAGCATGACACAATAGCAAATAACATGATATGGATTTGGACAGAGGAGTCAGGCACTGGGGACAATCCAGCACAGCATCTGCAGCACACAGCGTTGGCGTAAAAAGGGATGAGCAGGAACCATGTCTATTAACTGTAGGCACATGCTGCAAAGGCAATACTTAAAATCATGCCCAACATTAATGGGTCACTGCACCTTGAGTGTATGTCCAGACAAACATCACACACTGGTCAGACCTAGCAAGGAGACTTCAGGTCTAGACATGTAGGCCTTGCCCGCACCAACCACCCCCTACATGAGACAATTTATTGAGACACAGGAAGCACTTACATCTCTTAGTCTGGAATAAAAACACATGGCCTGCAAGAAATCCTGATTGGACACCAAATACCCCTGGTGCGCCGGTACAAATACATCTACAAATGGCCATCATCAGATCATTTTACCAAGACACACAGGCACTGGCACCCGTGAGTATGAACAAGGGACATTTGGTCAGCCTGTACAGTGGACACATGTAGCAGAGTTTACGTAAACACAAATGGTGCCAGGGTACAATGGCACAGAGCACAACCTATGCTGTAGACACAGAGATTGTCGACATTTTTGGATTACACACATGATACCTAGGAAAAGATGCCCCAGGGGACAGTAGTGGCCACACTACTCCATGGTCCTGAATGGTAATGACTGCAACACAAGCCACCATCCCTGCACTCTGCATATCTCACACTCATGCACATCATGTCACAGGCCACAAAATAGGACATGCATGCTGTAAAGCAATACACTTTAGAGACACACTCCTATGTCTGGACTCAGCATCAGTGACAACTGACATGGACCCCACAAGTACTGAACTGGACAGGGCACAGGCAAGGTCCCAAAACCTGTTACACACCACCCCCACACATGAAGATGCAAGCATTGGGCACATCGATAAACTGGCAGCCTAGATAACCTTGTGCAAGTGTGACTACACACAGACCAGGGTACACATGCCAAGGAGGGGAAGGGAGGAAGGACAGCACCGCTACACTTTGGGGACCAGGAACTGCACTGCACATGTAAACCCTGGCAGTGTATCCATGCAACTGTGCACTTACAAATGCTGGTGACACACAACAAACACACATGTACCTACCCCCTTCCTGCTGCTGCTTTTCCCGTAAGCGCCTGTCCATGTCAGGGAAGACGACCGCTAGCACACGCTTGTGGATGTGGGTCAGACAGCGGTGCCCATGGTTCTTTTGGCTCACAGGTGAGTCCCCCAGCAGGACCCGTGCGATCCTCCGCGTCCAGCACCGGATATCCTGCCAGCATTTCCTCACCTGGGCTAGGCGCCGCTTCCGACCATCCGTCTGTCTCACGGCACTGACGGCGTCCTTCCAGATCTGCTCCTTGGCACAGGCGCCTACCTGTGAGGATGAAAAAGTGAGACAACATCAATACACCTGCGACATGTCACAGAGACACACATTAGAACAATTTGGCTGGTTTTAACAGGGCATAGAATGCATCAAACTCATTACACCTGTGTCATAGGGACACTTTCCTCTGTGGAAGGCAAAAAGCACTAGGTGGCATTGTAGAGTACACAGGTGGCATGAGGGGTACGACACAATCAATCATCCAGGCTCACACTGTGCATCACAAGCGACACCAGGATTATGTGCAGCACCTCAAAGCAGTCACATGCCACAGGCCACTGAGGCGCCCTCAGCAGAGTACAAAGACACACACAGCCACAGGACAATCACCTGACATTGACAACTGCAGCTACACACCTCACTCTGCACATGTGCCACTAGACTGGGGGGTGTCACAGGTGTGGGGCTGGCCCATCACCGCAGACACACAGCACTGGTCCCTGATCACATCAGATGGGCAGGGTATATCCATCCCTCATGCAGCTGGGGTGCTACACTCCACATATGCACTCACCCACATGACAGGGGACTTACACACACACACCAATGTCCAGGGGACAAACACATCATTTGGACACTCTCAGCACATGTACACTAAACAAACACACATCTGTGAGTACTGCCACCTGTCACATTGGGGGGACCACAGATTCACATAAGGACTGTAGTAACAACATTCCCAGGAGGATTAGATAGGCAGAATGTGTAATGCCACATGCAGTGATTGTCACAGTACACACAATGCAAGTGAGGAGAGCAGACATGCACCACAGCATGCTCTGGCTGGGAGACATTAGGCATTCCCCCACCCGGGACCCACCCTACAGTACATTGCATGTGTGTTACACCTGGACACAATGGCAGAAGTCACAGTCACAAAAAAGGGGCACAGTCTTTGCTAGTGGACTCAGCACTCACCTGAACCCCTGGTCGACCATACAGCATGGGGTACTGTGGGAGGATCACATCCAGCAGGGCTTGGTTCTCCTCCTGGGTGAAAGGCTGGGCCCTCTCCACAGACCTGGACATGGTGCCAGAGGATTCCCGAGCAGCAGCAGTGTAGTTGAATCAAAGCATGTGCAGGCAAGTGCTCTCTCATGGGACCTGGCTGCCTTAGATCTACCTTGCTGCCCTGCTTCATTCACAGGAGTACAGAGTGATTGGTCACTCACATTTGCATCCTATGTTTCCTCCAATCCCTTTAAACCTACCACAGTCAGTGGCTTTGCTCTTTTTTTTTATTGAGCATGATGTCAACTCAACAACCACTTTGCAACAATGTAGATTCTTTCAAACCGACTTTAGCTGGGCACCTGATGAAAAAAATTCAAACTTTAAACTCGGTCTCCATGACAACCAGCATGCATATAGGGCTTTATACTTGTCCCTCATGTGTCCCCTGTGTAATTTGGACATTCACACACAGGTACGGTGAGTTCCAGGGCCCTAGGGCACACCAAATGCATAGAAACAGCCCGTACACGCGTGTGTACGGGGCGTATCACTATGGGTACGCATACGCAAGCAAAGCCATAGTGAAACGGCCCGTACACGCGCGTGTACGGGGCGTATCAGTATGGGTACGCATACGCGAGCAAAGCCATAGTGAAACGGCCTGTACACGCGCGTGTACGGGCCGTTTCACTATGGCTTTGCTCGCGTATGCGTATCCATAGTGATACGCCCCGTACACGCGCGTGTACGGGCCGTTTCACTATGGCTTTGCTCGCGTATGCGTACCCATAGTGATACGCCCCGTAAAAACGCACGTGTATGGGCCGTTTCACTATGGCTTTGCTCGCGTATGCGTACCCATAGTGATACGCCCCGTACACGCGCGTGTATGGGCCGTTTCACTATGGCTTTGCTCGCGTATGCGTACCCATAGTGATACGCCCCGTACACGCGCGTGTACGGGCCGTTTCACTATGGCTTTGCTCGCGTATGCGTACCCATAGTGATAAGCCCAGTACACACGCGTGTACGGGCCGTTTCTCTATGGGTAGGCCTACGGCAGCACTCCCATAGTGATGGGGAACGTACACACGCCCTCAGAGCGCATGTACGGTGCATTCCACACCTGACAGTGGTGACAGGCAGCACACAGAAAGGAATAGATCTGACATACTTGTCCAAGGCTGGACATCAAGGCATTGTCTGTGCAGTACTACATGTGTGGGGCACAGGTGTGTCAGGTTGTAATGTGACACATTACTCCTGAGTTGTGAAGGCAATAGATGTATGATGAGATGTGTACAGATGTCATGTGTGATGGTGGACTATGTGCCAGACATCCACTTCACTCCTTTGACATGTGTGCATGTAGTACAGAACACTTGTGAAAAGCGTCACTGCCATGGCACAGTCAACAACACACGCAACTGTCCCCTGATGCCAGCTACAGGGCTTTTCACACCTGACATGTGACTACCCGCATTGCACGATGTGACTATGTCATGTATGTGTCGTGTATTCCCATTATCTTGTTGCAGGTGTTTGGTCAAACGCAACTGCAGTTGCTGCAACCAACATGTGTCTGTGTGTAGATGGCCATGGCACAGTGTTACGCATACCACGCCACATGTGGAATCCGACGTAAGGTGTGTGTGTATGCATCGACACGGAGTTTCAAAACAAGGACATATCTGCATACTCTCAATGTATGTGGGATCATTATTGAAATGTAATCCTTCATGGCAAGGTGTGTGGTCTGTCCTTTTTCCATTACATGTGACCTGTGCCTCTAGTGTTCCGTAACCTGTCTGTACAATAAACATCCTTCCTCTGCACATATTTGGTTGTCTGTAACTCCTGTAATGCGTCTGCCTGCTCACTTACACTGGCCCACAGCTAGTTTCATGGCATGGCATTATGAGGTTGAGAATAAACGTTTGGAGCTGTCTCTTGGTAGGAGTGTCACATGGCTGCCATACGTGTCCAGGGCATATTGCACAGACCTGACTCTGTATGTAGCATATGTGTATTGCCTGTTGACCATGTGTTCAGTACATTGACATTGGTGGTGTACTGTACTCACTCTTCGTTGTCCCGTCTAATTCACTGTAGGGCTCCGCCTCTCCCTCGAGCAATTCCGGACTTGGCTGACATGCGGGAAAATGACTGTATACGCCGCTACCGCTTCCCCCAACGTTTGATTGAGGACTTGACGACACGGCTGGCAGCACACCTCCAACCGCTACACAGGTATCCTGGTGCACTGACACCCAAGGTGAAGGTGATGGCAGCCCTACATTTCTTGGCCACGGGTACCTTTCAACATACCATTGCCCATGTGGGTGGGATGTCCCAAACCATGTTAAGCCGTGTTCTGCATGATTTTTTAGAGGCCATGTTGGAGCACCTTGATGAGTTCATAAAATTCCCAACTCCTGAGCAGTTGACAGCTGTCAAGCGTGAGTTCTATGCCCTGGGAGGGATGCCCCATGTCATTGGGTCCATAGATGGAACACATGTGGCTTTGGTACCACCACAGGCACAGGAGGTAGCCTTCCGTAACCGCAAGCATTACCACTCCATTAATGCCCTTGCGGTGTGCCAGCATGGTGATTTCACATGTCTGTGCTCGTTTTCCAGGATCAGGACACAATGCGTACATCATGAGGCGTAGCAGGGTGCCTGAAATGATGCTGCAGCTGCTCAACGAACGAGCATGCATTGTTGGTGGGTATACTCTGCCTGTCCTGTATTTAACGTCATCTTCCTGTCTTACTGCTTCTCCTGACCCACTCTTGTCCATGATGTTTCCATGTAGGGGACGCTGGCTATCCCAATATGCCATGGCTGATCACGCCTCTCCGCAACCCCAGCACGGCTGCCGATCACCGCTACAACAACGCCCATAGGCGGACTCGGCGAGTGATAGAGAGGACGTTTGGCCTCCTGAAGAGCCGATTCCGTTGCCTCGACAAGACCGGTGGCGCACTCCCATATGCACCGGTGAAGGTCTGCAAGATATTCCTCGTGTGCTGCATGCTGCATAACATGGCAGTGGAGAAAGCTGTGCCACTTATCCTGGATCCAGATGAGCAGGACCATCCACCCGTGGAGGATGAAGGGCTTGGGCACGAGGCAAGTAATGTGGAGGAGGAGGAGGCGGTGGAGTACATGCGGAGTCGGCTCATACGCGACTTCTTTGCTTAGTGGTGAGTTCCAGTGTCTGAGTGTGCACGCATTGGGCTGTGTGTGGCATGTGTTGCAATGTGTGTGTCCATCTGCATGTCTTCCAAGTGAGTCTGAGGTGTGTTTGGATGTGTCACTCGAGTGGTGGTGCAATAGAAGAAATGTTTTTCCAGAGTCATCATTGTCACCTAGCATGTTGACAACCTAATACGTGTCGAGTACATGCACATGCATGCGGATGTACTTCTTTTGGCTGACTTCTGGCTTGTCTCCCATCCACAGGTACTTGCGCATGCTGTCTGCTGGTGGCATTGTTGTGCTCCTGCTATTCCTCATGATCATAGCAACATGTGCTGAATCAGCGTTACATGCACGGACAAGTTTGAAAATCTCCTTTGGGTAAGGGATGCAGCACGGCTTTTTGGGAGTGGTATTTGTTATGAATGTGTGTGCACTGCTCCTGTTCATGTTTGGTTACTTTGCATACATGTAGAATCACCATGGGGCACATGACCTGGAGCAGAATTCACCTGAATTGATGGTCAGACTTGGTGACAGTCATCTGTAATGGGATTGTGATGGAGCCATCAATGTGTGTGACACTGGCCTCGGAAACATACGGGTTGCACCGGGTTGACATGGTGTGTGAATTCCCCATTAGGGGCTCAATGGTGTATAGTAGGCTCTCTGTGAGCAGCAGGGGGTGTTTAGCTGTAACCCGTCACTTGTGTGCCAGTGCCATGGATTTCCAGCATCTGTGGTGCTAAGGGGGGTGCCAGTGTTGGTCCCACGTCTTCATCCACATGACCTGTGTATGTGTAGACAGAGTTGCATTAGCATTCCGACACACATGACTAATAAAGGAGTCCCTCTGCCTCCAAGGTGCCTCATCTCTGTCAATGGTGGTCTGTTGCCACTGTGCATGCGGCATGTCTGGCATTGTTCTCAGAGATGGTGCATATGAGTCTATGTGTAGAGTAGCAAGATGCAAGCTGTTTGTCAGGGATTAGATTCTGTATTTTGCATGATGTCCATGGCTGTGTAGGTTTTGTGGCCTGTCAGTCTCCACGACGGCCACTGTGCCGCATGTGAATCCATTGTGTGTGTGTGTGCCATGTTGAACCAGACATTCCTTCCTTGACATGCACCTTTTGCATGGTTCCTTCCTGAGATCCTTGTCTTTGTGTGCTACTTGTGGCATTGTTTCCTTGACATGGTGCATGCTGCTGCAGGCCCTGCTGCAAGGGCACCCAGTGTCCACGCAACCGAGCTGGTGTCCATCATGGATTGCTTGCTGACATGTGCTATGCTGATCAGCAGCATCTGTGCCTCATGCGGCAGCACACTCTGCATTATGCACAAGATCCCCAGTTCCATCCACCTCAAGGCAAGAGGGAGACCATCCCCCAGGTCAACTATGACATCCGTGTCTACTCCTACCCTGCACTCTACGGACATGTGCGTTAGAAATCCCATGATACTTGTCCACATCCAGGGTGCATCTGCACAGCTTTGCTACTACATCCGGCGACCAGGCCACATCAACGTCCAACAGAGATGGGGGGAGTGGATCACTGCCAGCTGCAGGATGACCTTCTCAATCCACGCACACCCTCAGGATGCAGCCCACACCTACAACACAACCTTGTGGCACTGTGATCCAACACCCAATTGTGCCATCTCCATGCATTCAACCTTGGCTGGCCCACCATTCTCCACATCCACCTGACTCAAGCATGCAGGACATAGTTCTGCCACGTGTCTACACATACCTGGGACTCCCACCCCAGGACACTCCACATGATCCCTGACCTCTGCGCATGACTGTTGCTCATCTGAATAGGTCTGTGGGCACAGTGGTGCCGGCACCCCCTCAGCTGGTTGGGCCCATCACGGGTGAGTATGGTGCTCCATGTCTGTCTTGGATGGTACGTTGTGACCCATGTGTGTCCTGTGCCAGACTCAGACCCCAGGGTATGGTGGTTCGGAGTTAATTCAGAAATCAGGCATGGTTTGACTTTACAACACACACATGTAGTGGAATAATGCAAAATGACGGCATCATCTTGTGATTGTGATGAATTTTATTAGTGCTGGGGTACGTGTTTGGGGGGGTGACAAGAGGTGCTTAGCGGGAGTGTAGAATCCAAAGTTCACAGGGGGAGTTGGTGTCCTTGCCATTGACAGTCATCAGAGTCTGCGCCACAGTCTTTGTCAACATTGGTCAGACAGTGACCAGCAAGGCCATGTTGCAGAGAATGTCCTTTGCTGCTGCGCTGCTGTTGGGCCATAGGGCCAGGTGCCAGGCCAGGTGACCTGGGAGATGGTGATGTTCCGCTGACTCTCACGGTCTTTTGCGTGGACGACCCACCTTCCTACGGGGACCCTCAGATGCCTGGCTTGACGGTGCAAGGGACACTCCGTCAGATGATTCCTCCTCCTCCTCCCTCCCTGGGGCTGGTGCTGCTCTACGCCTGCTGGCACAGGGAGGGTTTGCCAGGCTTTGGGCGATCTGATGGAGGGATTGGCTCATGTCCCTGTGCACCGCCAAGTGCTCTGCATGTCTTGCCTCCATCCTGGCATGATGCTCAACCTGCAGGGCCTTCATCTCATTGAGGGTCTCCACTACCTGGGCGATGCCTCTGGAGTCACGCCGGTATGCGTCCAGGATGGTTCTGACGTGTGCCATAGCAGGGTCCTGAGCCAACTGGGCAGGTTCGGGCCTCCGCCGTCCTCCACTCCCACCACCCCTGCCCACTTGCACCTGGCCTGCCGTTGTGGGCACATCGAGTCTCCGGGACCCCTGAGGGATGGCATTTGCGGTGTCGCCTGCCTCCTCCTGGGTGCCCGAAGAACCTTGTCCCTCGTGGACAGACTGGCTGCGTTGTTGTGTGCGGGCAGGGCTCCTGGGTGTCTCCTGGGATGTGGCAGGAATGGGGGTGGTGGTTGGCACAGTTGTACCTGATGCAGGTGCTGCAGGTGGTTGGACACCAGAGGGGCCAGGTTGGTCTGGGTCATCCACGGAGTTGTGAGAGTCGTCGCTGGCGTTGGGGTCCTCTTCACACAGAACCTGGTCCTGTGAGTCTTCCCCCCCAGTGTTGGGGGGAGATCGACGACGTTGACATGTGTGTGAGAGAGACAGTGTTAATTGTGCTACATGCGACATCCATGTTTCATTCTTTTTTGATTTGGCACAGTTCCTCTGGGTGGTTGGATTTGGCTAGCATTCCTCACACAGTGCACTTGTGCATGGGTATATCCCTTGGCCACAGCTTTCGACACTTTACCTATGTGTGACACAATCTTAGTTGATGCATATTTTGGGAACGCAGTCAGCAGTGTAGTGAGCGGGCGTAGCAAGCCATGCAGAGCCACCTTACGTGTTGCACTGTACGTGGCCAAATTGTGTTTTTTCCATGCTATTTGAGAATGCAGGTAGGTAACTTAACAATTTGTGACAGGGTTCTGATGAACACAGTGGGTAGGTATACTGGGTGTAAGGTTCTGTTTGTGCCTGCAGCACGGATGTACTCGTGCACGGATTGACACATGGCCTAGTGTTTATCAAAGGTTGAAGGGGGGGTTAAGGCACTGGCAAACCTTGTCTACATGCACACTGTCCACCTGCTGACGAGCGGACATGGCCACACCACCCAAGGGTGATTTCGTCTCCCTCTGTCTCCCTTACTCCCTCCCTCTGTCAGCCTCCTGCCACTGTCCGTCTCCCTCTATCTCCCTTTCTCCCTCCCTCTATCAGCCTCCTCCCTCTGTCCGTCTCCCTTTCTCCCTCCCTCTATCAGCCTCCTCCCTTTGTCCGTCTCCCTTTACTCCCTCCCTCTGTCAGCCTCCTCCCTCTGTCCCTCTCCCTTTCTCCCTCCCTCTGTCAGCCTCCTTCCTCTGTCCGTCTCCCTTTCTCCCTCCCTCTGTCAGCCTCCTCCCTCTGTCCCTCTCCCTTTCTCCCTCCCTCTGTCAGCCTCCTCCCTCTGTCTGTCTCCCTTTCTCCCTCCCTCTGTCAGCCTCCTCCCTCTGTCCGTCTCCCTTTCTCCTTCCCTCTGTCAGCCTCCTCCCTCTGTCCGTCTCCCTTTCTCCCTCCCTCTATCAGCCTCCTCCCTTTGTCCCTCTCCCTTTACTCCCTCCCTCTGTCAGCCTCCTCCCTCTGTCCATCTGCCTTTCTCCCTCCCTCTATCAGCCTCCTCCCTTTGTCCGTCTCCCTTTACTCCCTCCCTCTGTCAGCCTTCTCCCTCTGTCCCTCTCCCTTTCTCCCTCCCTCTGTCAGCCTCCTCCCTCTGTCCGTCTCCCTTTCTCCCTCCCTCTGTCAGCCTCCTCCCTCTGTCCCTCTCCCTTTCTCCCTCCCTCTGTCAGCCTCCTCCCTCTGTCTGTCTCCCTTTCTCCCTCCCTCTGTCAGCCTCCTCCCTCTGTCCGTCTCCCTTTCCCCCTCCCTCTATCAGCCTCCTCCCTTTGTCCGTCTCCCTTTACTCCCTCCCTCTGTCAGCCTCCTCCCTCTGTCCCTCTCCCTTTCTCCCTCCCTCTATCAGCCTCCTCCCTTTGTCCGTCTCCCTTTACTCCCTCCCTCTGTCAGCCTCCTCCCTCTGTCCGTCTCCCTTTCTCCCTCCCTCTGTCAGCCTCCTCCTTCTGTCCGTCTCCCTTTCTCCTTCCCTCTGTCAGCCTCCTCCCTCTGTCCGTCTCCCTTTCTCCCTCCCTCTATTAGCCTCCTCCCTTTGTCCCTCTCCCTTTACTCCCTCCCTCTGTCAGCCTCCTCCCTCTGTCCGTCTGCCTTTTTCCCTCCCTCTATCAGCCTCCTCCCTTTGTCCGTCTCCCTTTACTCCCTCCCTCTGTCAGCCTCCTCCCTCTGTCCCTCTCCCTTTCTCCCTCCCTCTATCAGCCTCCTCCCTCTGTCCGTCTCCCTTTCTCCCTCCCTCTGTCAGCCTCCTCCCTCTGTCCCTCTCCCTTTCTCCCTCCCTCTGTCAGCCTCCTCCCTCTGTCCGTCTCCCTTTCTCCCTCCCTCTGTCAGCCTCCTCCCTCTGTCCGTCTCCCTTTCTCCCTCCCTCTATCAGCCTCCTCCCTTTGTCCGTCTCCCTTTACTCCCTCCGTCTGTCAGCCTCCTCCCTCTGTCCCTCTCCCTTTCTCCCTCCCTCTATCAGCCTCCTCCCTTTGTCCGTCTCCCTTTACTCCCTCCCTCTGTCATCCTCCTGCCTCTGTCCCTCTCCCTTTCTCCCTCCCTCTGTCAGCCTCCTCCTTCTGTCTGTCTCCCTTTCTCCCTCCCTCTGTCAGCCTCCTCCCTCTGTCCCTCTCCCTTTCTCCCTCCCTCTGTCAGCCTCCTCCCTCTGTCCGTCTCCCTTTCTCCCTCCCTCTGTCCATCTCCCTTTCTCCCTCCCTCTATCAGCCTCCTCCCTTTGTCCGTCTCCCTTTACTCCCTCCCTCTGTCAGCCTCCTCCCTCCGTCCCTCTCCCTTTCTCCCTCCCTCCGTCAGCCTCCTCCCTCTGTCCGTCTCCCTTTCTCCCTCCCTCTGTCAGCCTCCTCCCTCTGTCCGTCTGCCTTTCTCCCTCCCTCTATCAGCCTCCTCCCTTTGTCCGTCTCCCTTTACTCCCTCCCTCTGTCAGCCTCCTCCCTCTGTCCCTCTCCCTTTCTCCCTCCCTCTGTCAGCCTCCTCCCTCTGTCCGTCTCCCTTTCTCCCTCCCTCTGTCAGCCTCCTCCCTCTGTCTGTCTCCCTTTCTCCCTCCCTCTATCAGCCTCCTCCCTCTGTCCGTCTCCCTTTACTCCCTCCCTCTGTCAGCCTCCTCCCTCTGTCCCTCTCCCTTTCTCCCTCCCTCTGTCAGCCTCCTCCCTCTGTCCGTCTCCCTTTCTCCCTCCCTCTGTCAGCCTCCTCCCTCTGTCCGTCTCCCTTTCTCCCTCCCTCTGTCAGCCTCCTCCCTCTGTCCGTCTCCCTTTCTCCCTCCCTCTGTCAGCCTCCTCCCTCTGTCCGTCTCCCTTTCTCCCTCCCTCTGTCAGCCTCCTCCCTCCCTCTGTCTGTCTCCCTGTGTCCACCTCTGTCTCTGTCCCTCTCTCTGCTCTCCCTCTGTGTGTCACCCTCTGTCACCTCAGCCCAGCTTCCTGGGCACACACAGTTTGCAGGTCTTGCAAAGGCCCTTGGCTTGCTCATGTGGGTTAGTTTCTTCTCTGCGGGCACCCATTGGGCGGAGTGTGTGAGTCTGCGCTGCTGCTGTGGCGGTGTGTGCTGACACTCTTTCAGTGTGCTGCGTCTTCATTGGCTGCTGTTATGTGCAAACTGTGCCTTCATACCCATGTCGTCCTGCTACGCGGCCACCATTAGCAGGCAAAACAGTACTGTGTGGGGACACACTGTTGGTATGGCTGTGCCCTAAGCCATATGGGCTGAGGGCATTGTTGTGTGCTTCAGAGTTGCTCTATGTTAGTTTTGAGGCCCATCCTCCCGGCATCGGGGACATCCTGTCTTGTGTTTGTGTTTTGTGTGGCCTGTGACTTGGCCTGGCCTTGCTTGGGGCATGGGGCATGGAGGCGCTAGTGGCATGTGTGTGTTTTTGGAGTGTGGTTTTGTCCGGTGCTGGCTTTGTGGGGGTTGCGTGCATGATTGGTATTTGGGTTGTATATGGCGTTCCCCCCATGTGAGGTGAGTTGTTTGTGTACTCACCAGGCTCTCGGACTCCTTCTAGTCCGTCACATGCCAACGGCTCCAGCATGGTCATCACCTTCTCCTCCCAGGGATGGTAGTGTACCGGTCTGCGGGATGGCCCTCCTCCAGTGATGTTGGCCTGGTTGTGCTCGTCCGTCATTTTGCGGCGGACCGTCCTCCGCAGATCGTACCACCAGGCTTGGCACTCATGCCTGGTCCTTCTGGTGGACCCAACAGCATTCACGGAATTGACTATCCTCTCCCACATGGCAGTTTTTTCTGATATGCTGGTCCGTCTGACCAATGTTCCAAAGAGCTGTGGCTCGACTCTGATGATTTTGTCGACAAGGGACTCCAGCTCGTCCTTTGTGAACTTTGGATTCTTGTTGGTGGGCATGGTGTGGGGTGTGGGTGTGGATGGTTGTGGGGGTGGGGGTGTGGATGGGTGTGGGTGTGGATGGTTGTGGGTGTGCAGGTGTGTGTGTGTGAATGTGATGAGGGTGTGTTTGTGATGGTGGTTGTGTGAAGGAGTGCAAGTGTAAGGTGTATTGATGGTTGAAGTATGGTGCAGTGCGTTGTCTCTGGGGTCTGGCAGCAGTGGATCTGTTGCAAAGGATCATGGTTTGTGTGTGTTGGGCCTTTTTATTGGTCCATTTGTGGGTGTGGCTGTGTTTGAACTTTGGGTGGGTGTGTTATAAGGAGTGGTAGTGGTTTGGGCTTCTGTTTATCTGTTTGTCAGTTGCAGGTCAGTGTATAGGATGTATTTGGCCTTGTTGGATATGTTTAGTGGTGTTGTGGGCCTCGGATTGACTGTCCTTGTGTTTTTTTGGTTAGTCATGGTTCAGTAGGAGTGTTTTTAGCATCTGTACGGTGCGTACATGGGCCATGTTGTTGTACAGTGATGTCCTTTGCTATGGCTTAGTACGACTCGTACATGCCCGATGTTGGGGGAGGGTGCTGATGTGTGGGCCTGGGGTACGGTGCGTACGAACACGGGTGGGGTGTTGGTACGCTCCATTCATACACGGGTGGGGGTACGGTCCGTAGATACACGGGTGGGGTGGGGGTATGGTCCGTACATACACTGGTGGGGTGGGGGTATGGTCCGTACATACACTGGTGGGGTGGGGGTACGGTCCGTACATACACTGCTGGGGTGGGGGTACGGTCCGTACATACACGGGTGGGGTGTTGGTACGCTCCATTCATACATGGGTGGGGGTTCGGTCCGTACATCCACGGGTGGGGTGTTGGTACGCTCCATTCATACACGGGTGGGGGTACGGTCCGTAGATACACTGGTGGGGTGGGGGTACGGTCCATACATACACTGGTGGGGTGGGGGTACGGTCCGTACATACACTGGTGGGGTGGGGGTACGGTCCGTACATACACTGCTGGGGTGGGGGTACGGTCCGTACATACACTGCTGTGGTGGGTGTACGGTCTGTACATACACGGGTGGTGTGTTGGTACGCTCCATTCATACACGGGTGGGGGTTCGGTCCGTACATACATGGGTGGGGTGTTGGTACGCTCCATTCATACACGGGTGGGGGTACGGTCCATAGATACAAGGGTGGGGTGGGTGTACGGTCCGTACATACACTGCTGGGGTGGGGGTACGGTCCGTACATACACTGGTGGGGTGGGGGTACGGTCCGTACATACACGGGTGGGGTGTTGGTACGCTCCATTCATACACGGGTGGGGGTACGGTCTGTAGATACACGGGTGGGGTGGGGGTACGGTCCGTACATACACTGGTGGGGTGGGGGTATGGTCCGTACATACACTGGTGGGGTGGGGGTACGGTCCGTACATACACTGCTGGGGTGGGGGTACGGTCCGTACATACACGGGTGGGGTGTTGGTATGCTCCATTCATACACGGGTGGGGGTTTGGTCCGTACATACACGGGTGGGGTGTTGGTACGCTCCATTCATACACGGGTGGGGGTATGGTCCGTAGATACACGGGTGGGGTGGGTGTACGGTCCGTACATACACTGCTGGGGTGGGGGTACGGTCCGTACATACACTGGTGGGGTGGGGGTACGGTCCGTACATACACTGCTGGGGTGGGGGTATGGTCTGTACATACACGGGTGGGGTGTTGGTATGCTCCATTCATACACGGGTGGGGGTTCGGTCCATACATACACGGGTGGGGTGTTGGTACGCTCCATTCATACACTGGTGGGGGTACGGTCCGTAGATACACGGGTGGGGTGGGGGTTCGGTCCGTACATACACTGGTGGGGTGGGGGTACGGTCCGTACATACACTGGTGGGGTGGGGGTACGGTCTGTACATACACTGGTGGGGTGGGGGTACGGTCCGTACATACATGGGTGGGGTGTTGGTACGCTCCATTCATACACGGGTGGGGGTATGGTCCGTAGATACACGGGTGGGGTGGGGGTACGGTCCGTACATACACTGGTGGGGTGGGGGTACGGTCCGTACATACACTGCTGGGGTGGGGGTACGGTCCGTACATACACTGGTGGGGTGGGGGTACAGTCCGTACATACACTGGTGGGGTGTTGGTACGCTCCGTACATACACAGGTGGGGTGGGGGTACGGTCCGTACATACACGGGTGGGGTGGGGGTTCGGCGCGTACATCCGCGGCCGGGGGGCATTTTGCGCGTACATGCGGGGTCTGTGGTGGGGTGTTCGGCACGTATGCAGACACGTGTCTCCATGCTTGCTGTGGGAGTTCGGTCCGTACGGTGTTTTTTGCAAACAGTTGTGAAATCGAAAGGACGAGAGTGATCGTACTAGCGCGGTCGGACTTCATTTTTCCGATTCGTACGGTAAATCGTCCGGGGATGTGTCGGACACAATTTCCGACCCGAGGACGTGTGGGGAATTGTTCCGGATGTGATTCGTATGGAGTTTTTCCCATGCGAATCGTACTTGGCAGTTTGTACGCTACTTGTACGATTCGTACGGTAAAAAATCCAGATTCAATTCGCCCGGGGGAAGTTTTTCCAGGATCCAAATCGGCACCAGTGTATTTGATGACAGATAACTGTTTTAAAATTGGTCATGTTGTCAAGTTTTAGTAGCTTTAGAAGGTATTCTTTGCTTATGCATTGATAAAATGAGTCAGGGTTTGACACTAAAGTGCAGTACCATGTACTATTCTCTTCACTGTGCCAGAACTGAAAATTTAAAAGTTTTACCCAGGCACTAAGCTAGCAGTTGTCTGATGATTTAGTCAGTTTCCAAGTACTCATGTTGTGAACCATACGTTACCACATAGATTGTTTGAAATGTCTATGTAGTATGCATGCAGTCTTCTAACATACTATACACTTGTCTTTCACATTTTCAATTCGCTAGTCAGTATCCATACACTTCCAGGAAACACCCTGTAACTCCCTTTGCAGACCTCTAGTGACCCATTCAGCATCATGTACTAATCCATTCACCAAGCAAAACCCAAAAACTTATAAATTCACCAAGATACTATCTTTGGAGTACTCTAATCATTCAGTCAGTGCCTAAGTATTCATGCACTGAGCCAGACCTTAGCATATGGACTGCTTCAAACCCCTATCCACTATGTATACAGTCTTCTAACCACCTAGACACTTGTCTTTCACACTTTCAATTCCCTAGTCAGTATCCATACAGTCCAGCAAACATCCTGTCACTCCCTTTGCACTCCTTTAGTGACCCATTCAGTACCAAGTACTAATCCATTCACTGTGCGAAAAGCCTACCACTTATAAATTCACCTAGGCACTCTCCTTGCTGTACTCTAATCATTCAGTCAGTACCCAAGTAGTCATGCAGTGAGCCAGGCCTTAGCACATGGACTGCTTTAACTGCCTATGCAGTATGGATGCAGTCCCCTAATCACCTACACAGTTGTCTTTCACACCTTCAATTCCCTAGTTAGTATTCATACACTTCTAGCAAACACCCTGTCACTCACCCAGTGTGTCTCCTTATAGTACTGTAATCATTTAGTCAGTTCGCATGTAGTCTTTTAGTGATGTAGGCTTTAGGGCATGAACTGCTTCAAAGTAGTATGCACTATGCATGTAGTGTTTTAACCATCGTCACACTTGTGGTTCAGGGCTATAGTTTCTTAGTCAGTTTTTATATAAAATGTGTTTGTACAGTAATGGAATAGTATAAATTTGAAAGTTATTAAAATACATTTATTTGTGATTCTTTTTTACAGATACAGAACAGGAGTGTTTCTCATCTGTTTGCACTCTTCTCGTGCAAGATTGTTTGGATGAAGGGTCCTTAGATGTTTCATCATACTTGCTGTGCCGCACGAGTATTTTTTCTTAGGATCCCCTCGTAACAGAACTCTTTTGCAAATCTTGCGCGTGACGAAGGTGGCATTGGTCTTTGTTTCCTCTCGAGAAAAGTAGAAAACTTCCACATCACTGAAGGAAAACGTTGTGGGCGTGGTGCATCCTCCAAAAATTCATCCTTAGATTCGGTGAATTTTTTACAGTGACAACATTTACAGTTTTTGTAAGTTAAACTTATAAAATTTTGTTAGCTGTATGCATTTTATATATCTGTGATTTGTATCTTGTTTTTTTTTTGTTGAGAATAGCATGTTGTTTTTTTATAACAATTTTTGAGATTGTTTTTTTTGCCCGCTGTTAAGTGATGAGTACGATTGAAATCACTATTTTTAGTGAAATTTAATATATTCTGAGAACAGCAAAAAAGGGCAAAAAATTACTTTGTGGAAATTATGCTGTGTTGTAAAAAATGTATTATTACATGTTATAATTTTTTTTCCTTTTCTTTCACAGATCCAAATTTTAAAATAAGCAATTTTTATGAATTTAGATCGGAATGAAAATGTGTACCAATTTTTATTCCTCTTACTGTGACAGTAAGTTTAACTAAGTCTCAATATGCAGAATGAGGAGGTCTGCAAGAAGCTACAAAGTTGAAACATGTTTCTAAAAACACTCTATTTATACCTTTGTAGTTTTGAAATCGGACCATAATCAGATATCATGTGACCTGCTAAAAAAGAGATTTGAGGGGTTCATAATATTTCCTATTTTAGCTATTGAAGGACCGCAATTATTTCAATCATTCTTCTTTGAACATCTTTGCAGACAAAACTCTGTGCTTACCTTTTATCTTTCGCAAGGAATTTTAAAACTGGAACTATGTCACTTTTTGTAACATAGTTATTGTGTAAGATACTCTTTCATATTTACAATGAGAGGAAAAGGCACTCTGTGCACTTTTTATACTCCATGTAAATACAACCTCATCATGCAGACCACTTTGTGTTGAAAGGGTGTTCTATAAGTGTTGTTGTGCATGATTGCACTTAATACTCATAGAACAAGACACATGTCTAGATTTATCAGAAATCATAAATCTCGATATGTGTGTGAATGGTGCACCCTTCTAAAATTGGGGTAGGAAAGCACAACAAGGAGAATTGTTTTAATTTATCCACATTTTTATATCTTCAATGCATGCTGAAATGTTCAGCATACATTGAAGGAGAAAAATGCATTTTCTCATTGTTTTTGTGCAGGAAGGTGTGTCATCCTGTAGGAAAACAAACAGCACATGACACAGATATCCTTGCACTATGGTGCAAGGGTGCCTTTGTCACCACATGGCTGCAGTTTAAGTAGCCGTGCAGACAGAAGCATAGATTTGCAACATATTTATGTACATATGTTGCATCCCTGTGCTTCGGAAGTAGTACAGCACACTGCAGTTAAAGAGGTTACTGTGTGATGCTGCAGCACTTCCTCATAGTTCTGCACTTATACATTCACCATACGCTACTAATGCATTCATTCAGTCAATTATGTACTACACATACATTCATCTAAACTAACACTAACAAAGAAATTTAGCTCTTTTTTTTAAACCAGGAAAGTTAGTTCTTACAAGAACTTTTTTTTCTTCTTTCTTCTTTTATAATTTTTTTTGAGTTTTCTGAACAATTAAAAAAACAAAAAAAAAATTCTGCAAAAAAAAACCAAAAAACAAAACAGGAGAAACCAAACAATGAACTTCAGGGAACAATAAAAAAAACAAAAAAAACCTAGCAAATGTGTCTTTCTTGCCGGCGGCAGATCAGATCGATCGACTGCTCACCATAGCACAAAGTCACATTGCACTTAGTGCAGAGTATGCCTGGGCTAAATTTCCGTTCCGCTTGCGGAAATTGCGATAATTTGACATTTTCGCGTTCCGCGGAGAGCGCATTCCGCAGCTTAGCGATAATTTGGTTCTTGCTCGCGCTATAAAATAATACATTCTTGCGCGCGCGCGATCGCCTTACCTGAATCCCCGCGTTCGCCGACAAGTTTTCCCGATCCGGTCGCGTTCTCCATGAGATGTTGGATTGTTGGTAGCCATTTGCGCTGTCTCGCGACAGTTCGCGCCCGCAGTAACGTCATGCGTCGCGCGATCACGTCTTTCTTCTCGCGATCATGCACCGCAAGAAGAGTGAAAACAAGATAGCTGTGCCCGCAAGCAACCGCATGGGTAAGTTGGCGAGCCGCGAACACGCAGAAAATACCGCGAACGGGCGGGAAAAAAACTTCTGCATCTTCGTGATATTTCTGCATGTTTGCGGAGATCTTAAACATTTTCGCGATAATTTGCGAAAGTCACTTTCGCAAATTCCGCCCACCCCTAGTGCAGAGCACTTTTAAATATTGAAATTGAGGACGGATGTCCAAGGTTTGGGCTGATGGATGCACTCTTGAGGTGCTCGGCTGCGATGAGGTGGATAGCGCAGGAGCAGGAGTGTTTGTCATCCGTCTGCACTCTTCTCGTGCAAGATTGTTTGGATGAAGGGTCCTCATGTGCTTCATCATACTTGCCGTGCCGCGCGAGTATTTCTTGTTAGGATCCCCTCGCGACAGGACTCTTTTGCAAATCTTGCACGTGACCAAGGTGGCATTGGTCTTATTCTGCCCCTCTGGAAAAGTAAAAAATGTCCACACCACTGAAGAAAAACGTTCTTTGGGTGGTGCCTCCGCCAAAAATTCATCCTTAGACGTGTGAGGTGATGCAGGTGATGCCTGCTGCCTTGAAGCCATTTTTGCTTGAAAAAAGTTAGAGCTAAGTGTAAACTTAGTCTAAAAAATCTTCTTTTCTCCAAAGAGATGGTGCTCTAAAGAAGGGCAAAGAAGAATGATTGAAATGGGTGGGGTCTTTCAATAGTTAAAAGAGGAAGTGTAATGAACCAATCAAATCTCTTTTTTTGCAGGTCACATGGGATCTGCGCACCCTTCGCTTACGCAGCACGCACCCAGCGCACATCCGCGAAATTGAATTAAAAAAATAATAGGATTAGATGTGAAAATATATTAGTTTTAAGACTAGTTTAGAGTTTGTCTTCAATTAATATTCATATGAAATACATAAATATATATATGTTTTTTTAAATGTTAAATATTTCGCGGGATCCGTGCACCTACCGCGTCATAGACGCAGATGATGCATCGTGGAAGCGCGTAAATGTCGCGTTACATACATCGATCGTGTCGCGTATAGGCTGGGAGTCGCGTACCGGTCGCACTGCAATCGCGCACTAAACACGTACCCAACGCTTACCATGCGCGGATGCTATCGTGTATCGAGAACGGTGCGCTTAGGGTGCGCGGATCCAAAAACATTGAAAAAATATATATAAGATAAAGTTTTGAACATATAGTTAAAAAAATATGTTTGAAAAACCCATTAAGTTCAAATAATATTTTTTAATTTTTAAAAGAATTAATTGAAAAAATAAGTTTAAAAAATGGTGATAAAAATTATTTGAAAAAAAACTGAAAAAAGGTTTCATGCACGTTATAGTTAGAAATTGGCATTTAAAAAACCTTTGAAATTCACTGAAAAAACCAAAGGTTTCAGGGGCGTTATAGTTAGGAATTGGCATTTAAAAAACCTTAGAAATTCACAGAAAAAACCATAGGTTTCAGGGGTGTTATAGTTAGCTGGACATTTCCCTCGTACAAAACCCTAGAAATTCCCCTGTTATAGTTAGTTCAGCTAACTATAACTCGCGCCCCCGCAATGCCCTGCTGATGACGTCACATATTACATCACTCATGACATGGTCAGTGACATTACTCATGACATCACTGATGACATCTCAAATTACATCAATGATGACATCACTGATGACATCATCCATGTGATAAATTACTGCATCTTCTCACACCCTAATTTAACCTTTGATACACCAACTCAAAATTTCAGACGTCCATTCTCAAAACCATAGATACTCCAATACCAATAGCTACATACCCACTCATTAACTCTTAGGTCTACATACACCTCCACTCACTCACCTGTACAGTCACTCATACTTACAGTCACTCTGTACAAGACTATCATATGCATTTATACACCTATATAGACACTCACAGACCGCCAATCATCCATTGAGGTCCTGACACACTAGTCAGTCGTGCAAGTAATTAAACACAGTCCAATTTACTCACCTATACAGTTAAACACACTCAAGTTCACTTACTTATAAAAATAGTACCACATTCTTACGCTCTTATACAATCATTGATACAAGCACACACTCATCCATACAGCCACTCTCACAATTACACACTCTCCCATATACCCACTTATATACCAACATTGACAAAGGCGTGTAGCCGAAACGTGTCTGTCGGGTGTTTGTTTTGCTTTGTGGCGAATAAATATTCTCTAAGTGCATGTTAATGTTATCCAGAATCCTGCTATCAAAAGCAGACAAGGGATGCATGCAGTTCCATTTGGTGCCTTTAGTGTCTCACTTATCGTCATCAAGCCATTCAACCTCGGCGTACCCAGCACGGCAAACATTGTGTTTCATGTCCTTATGTTTATACGTATACACTCTTTTAACTGTTGCATTCAGCATGAGCTCAATATGAAGCGGACAGCCACCATGGACCAAAGAGAGGCGGACCCACCCACCATGGTTTGGTTATATAATAATAAAATAATAAAACACTTCCTAGAAAATTCCATGCTCGGCATAAGAGCAATGAAGCTTACCTACTAATTAATAGGTATAGTGCCTCAGTCAGACCGGTTGGTGTAGAATGCTATTGTGCATGCCTATGGTCCTGAAATGTAAAAAATTGAGAAATAGGGCCAGGTAGACCCAATCAGTTCCGTCCCCATTGCTGTCGCTCTGCTGTGATATCGATTTAATGAGGCAGAAGCTGCTGAGCGGGGTATGCCGGGAGGCTGAGGTTAGGGCGTGGGGGTAGTAATATTTACGGCAGTTGGTGCGCGTTATGGGCCTTCGACCTACCCCTCACACTGCTGGTCCAGAAATGTTAAAACCGTCAGTGCGATTCCACGTATATCCGGTTCCGATGTCTGCGCTGAAACGTAGAGCACACAGGCTATGCCGGCGTCATATTGGGAGTCAGAAGTTCAAGTGATCGACAAGAGCGCATATGGAAATAGGTTGTGCACACCTCAGAGGACAATGGGCAGGTATGCTTGAGGCAGTGGGGCTTTCAAAGGAGTCCTGAACGGGTTAGAAAATGGGATTCACAGGTCGATTGCCGGTCCTGAGAGTGAAATTAAACATTGGTGGACCCAGTGTAGTGATGCCTGGATTGGCAGTTGTCAAAACAGGAGGGATAGTTTTGGCAGTTTAAGAGGAAACCACCCCGGATTGTCCTGATTACGGGGAATATGTATTTATAAACTGGGTTGCTGCCTCGGTAGTGGAGAAGTGTGGCTCAATGATTAGAGCGGCAGACCCTGATGCAGAGGTCTAGCCCGGGACCAGGGTTCAATTCCCTGCCTCGGCGGGTCTTGGGCTAAAAAATTCCACGGACCTGATAATTCTCGCCTCGGTGCCTATTCCAATCATGGAGTCCCACTCTGCAACTCTGGGCAATAGCTTGCTTAATCTCCACAACGGACCCCACAACGCTACGGATGCCTGGCCTCCACCTTGGGGTGCCCAGGAGTGGACGCCTCACAGGGAAAGTCAGGATGGGTTCCACAGCGGTATTCGTACAAGCGCCTTGAGACCCTTGCGGTTGAGTAGTGCGCTATACAAGTATCAATTTACATTTTTTTTACATTTACTGCCACCGTGGCGGTCACATCCCACATATACAACATTGTGGCAGGTGGTGCTGTGATCAGCACCAGCCACAATGTTGTAAATGCATGTTGTGCATTGGCATGCACAACGTGACAGGCACTGTGCAGTGCCTGCCACCTTGTGTATGCCAATATAGGGGGGTACCAGGGATACCCCCCAAGTGCAGTCCCCACTGCCACCCCCCAAGGGGCCCACAATGGGCCCCCAAAGCGATTCCAGCATGCCTTTCCATGGCGGAGTCTCCGCCATGGAAAGGCATGAAACTGCCAACATCATAATATGGATCGTGACGATTGCCTACCGGCGGAAAAGCGGCATACACAAGGTGCCTCTCACGTTGTGCATGCCAATGCACAACATGCATTTACAACATTATGGAGGGTGCTGCTGTCGCTCGGTCATGATAGCGATTTTATGAGGAGGAAGTAGCTGAGTGGGGTATGCCACTGTGATCACCATAAAACTGGCTGACAAAGGGGGCGCTATAGTGATCATGAACACTACTGATTATGTAACAGAATGCCAACACCAATTGGGAAACAAACATACTACACCCCAATCATGCAAGACCCCATGACAAGATTGAACACACAAATACCCACATGGTTGACAATGGCCAAAACACTGGATTGGGTCAGCGAGAAGGAGACGGAATTCCTGGTAAATGCCAACCCCAGAACCCCTTACTTCTATAGCCTCCCCAAAATCCACAAAGCCACCAATCCCCCACCTCGTAGACCCATAGTGTTGGGGATAGGGTCCCTCCTTGAATCTCTTTTGCAATTCTGCGACCACATTTTGCTACCCCTGGTATCTGAAACTCCATCCTTCATAAAAGACACCATCAATGCACTCAAGTTACTAGAGACCTTTAATGACAGGGCCCATATTGACTTACTAGTCACACTGGATGTAGAGGCATTATATACCAACATTCCTCACAACACCACACTAACTGTGATAGAAAACATCCTTCAATCAGAAGAGTGGTCGTCCCCCACACCAGTTAGTTTTATTATGGAATGTGCAACCATTGCATTGAAAGAAAACTTCTTCCGATTCCAAGACCAACTATATCAACAAACACAAGGGACATCTATGGGCAGCACATTTGCCCCAAGTCTGGCCTGTTAGTATGTGGCTGATTTTGAAGGACAACATATCTGGCGGGAGACAAACCCTTTTTCCACTAGCATCCTGACCTGGCGTTGCTTCATCCACTGCGTCTTAATTTTGTGGCAATGCTATATCGGAGCGTGCAAGAGCTTTTGTAAGTGGATCAATACTTCGAATCCACACCTAAAGTTCACAAAGCACATCTAGGCACTGCACTTACCATTCCTTGATTTATTGATGTCCCTAAGGGATGGGAAATTCCATACCACTATGTGCAGAAAACCTACTGACTGGAACAGTCTGCTGAGGTATGATAGTCATCAACCTAAACTCCTTCGGGCAATTCCTGCGACTATGTCACAACTGCAATTCAGTGGTTGATTATAAACACCAGGTAGAAACTCTCACTAACAACCTGATAACATGCAAATACCCCATGCATGTGGTCAAAACGGCCTGCAAAAGAGCAAGAAATAGCAACAGGGCACGACTTAGACCAGCATTTTCGACCAAAAGAGGAGTTACTAACTTGTGTCACCTCATTTACCCCACAGTTCAATCAAATAAGAAAAATATTCAAGAAACACTGGTCAATACCGAATACAGGGACATTGACATTGGCACACCCACGGTTTGCGTTCAAACGCACCAACAATCTGAAAGACACTATCGTACAGACGAGGCCCAGGACTAGTAGACATGACAGTTAACGCACACTCTGGGGCCTCTCTCCTGTGATAGGTCATTATCTCTGCAGGGCGTGTAGTGTCTGTGAACTGACACAGACCTTGAAAGATATTCATATGAACACCATGAAACCTTGGGCTCAGAGATCCCACACTAATTGTAACATTAAAAATTGTATCTACATGATCACTTGTTCTTGCAAAAAACAATACATAGGCATGACTACAAGGGCAGTAGAAACTAGGGGCCAGATATATGACTGTTTTTTGCGCTAACAGAGGGGTTTCAGACCCCTTTGCGACCGCAAAAAACGATTTGGCCATGTGCTATTCCTATTTTGAGAGTTGCAAATTATTTGTGACTCGCAAAATAGGAATAGTGAGTCGCTATTAGGAAGGGGTGTTCCGAGGGCATCCCTTCCTAAAAGCGAGTCCTCCAGGTATGTATGACCCTTTTGCGACCACAATTGCGGTTGCAAAAAAGTCGCAGTTTACCACCCTTTTCAGCTTATTCCTCGTCCGTACCAATTTAGGACCAGTTTATTTAGAGCTATCCGGGGCCTCCCATCCCATAGCAACTCCCTCTGCAGGCCCTCGATGTCCCTATAGTATCTCGCAGGGACCAAATCTGGGGAGTTTTGAAGGGTATAAAGGAAACGGGGCAATTACATCATTTTAAATAGGGCTGCCCTGCCCAGCAGTGAGAGTGGGAGTGCCCTCCAACTGATGATATCTCGCCTCAGTCTCAGCAAGGGTGGTAGCAGATTTCTCTCAATGCGGACCTTAGAGTCCGCGGTGACAAAGATGCCAAGGTAGCGAAAGCCATCCCTAACCATTTCTATAGGGCTGTGCCTGTGTGTGTAGGGAGGGACTCCACTAAGAACACACATGAGAGACGTACTCCTGTTGATCGAGTAGCCAGAGTATCTACCAAAGTTCGTGAAAATGTCTAGTACTGCACTGAGTGACATTTTGGGGGTGGCTAGGTAGAGGAGAATATCATCTATGTATAGCGAGATGCGGTCCTTCCAATCCGCCGACCATCGCAGCCCTCGCATCACTGGATCCCTTTGGATCCATGCCACCAGTGGCTCCAGGAAGGGGCAAAAAGCAGGGGTGACAGCGGACACCCCTGGTGGGCACCACGACTCAGTCGAATGTGTCTGATATTTTATTGTTGACTACTACTTGCGCAAGGGGCCCTGAGTAGAGGAGTCCAACCCATGCTGTGAAGACGGGCCCGAACCCCATTTTAGTAAGGACAGCGAGAAGGTATGGCCATTTGATGGTGTCAAACACCATGGAGGCGTCTAGAGAAACAATCACGGCCACCTCCTGGATGATGTCCACCCTACCCAGCGAACCATGTACTCTACATAGATTTAGGGCCATATTTCGGTGGGTCATAAATCCCGATTGATCAGGGTGCACCACATTACCAATCACTCGAGTCAGTCGGGTAGCCAAAAGTTTAGCCAGTATTTTAGGTTCTGCATTAAGCAGGAAAATGGGTCTGTAAGAGGAACATTTGCATCTAGGCTTGCCCTCTTTATGAATCACGACCAATGACGCAAGTCGTTGGTCTGGTCGGAGCAACTCCACCCTCCTACTCTCTTCGAACATGGCTCTTAAATGCAAGGCTATTTTATCTGGTCGCAGTTTATACAGTTCAATCAGTAGGCCGTTAGGGCCTAGGGCCTTCCCTGACTGAAGGCTCCTGATCACCTGAACTATTTCGTCGTTGGTGATGTTGCTTTCCAGGAAGCTTTTATTCTCTTCAGAGAGATCAGGGAGGCGGATATCTCAAAGTAGATCTAGGGAATCCTCCTTGAGTAAGGTTGTGCTTGATTGATATACCGCGCTATAGTGTGCTGCAAATTCACTAGCAATTTTTCGGGGATCTGTGATTTTCTCGCCTGCCTCGTCTATCAGCACTGGCACAAGTCTATCGGCCCTTTCTTTTTGTCCAGCCAGACAAGTAGCTTCCCGGCTTTGTCTCCCCACTCATACACTCTGCCGTCCCTCTCCCTCCCCCATGTTCTGGCCCTGTCTGTGGCAATACCTTTACATTCGCCTCTCTTCAGTTGTAAGTTGTGTAACTTCTCCTGAGTCACTTCGTCACCAAGACTCCCCTCCAGCCGGAGGATTTCATTCTCTACATTTACCAGATCTTTCTGTTTTACTTTTCTGACTCCAGCAATCAGGGAAAGAGCCTGCCCCCTGATTACCGACCTAAACTCTTCTCATAATGTTTGGGGGGACTCGACCGAACCCTGGTTTTCCTGAAAGTAGTGGTCTAGGGCTTGCAATAGCTCTTTTCGAACCACAGGGTTCCGTAGGAACCATGGACTGATAGACGTGACCTTTCCCACACGTGTATCTCCCAGGACCAACCTGACCCACACTGGGGAATGATCAGCGATGCCTCACGCTAAGTGTCTAACCTCCTGGATATGGGTGAGCTGAGACGCTGGTGTAAGGAGGTAGTCGATTTGACACAAGCTATTATGCTCCCCCGAGAAGAAGGTGTGTTGGATGCTGTATGGGTGGAATGCCCTCCACACGTCCATGAGGGTCAATAGGTTTTTGAGGTAATTCTTAATGGGATACTTGAGGTATTCTCTAAACATTTTTAATGTACTTTCATCAAATGACATTTTGTTAAGTACAAGCTACCTAGCACAATGGTTCATAGTGGCAAGGTCTGAAAGACAAATCCACAGGGGATGTGTTTTGTAAACAAAAGAAATGGTGAATTTTAAAGTTGATTTTACTGTGGTCAAAAATAAGTTTCAAATACCACTTGAACGGGTAGTATGAGGTTCACCAAAAGAATTCTTTTCTACAACATAGACATTTGTTTAAAGCACGTTCCATTCAATGCTTTTTCATAAAAATTATTTCCATCATAACCAGATGATTTCCTGGACTAGAGAAAGACAGCCTGAACCCTCAGTCTAAGACCCATTGTAACATCAGGGAATCATGTACATGGATCTCTCCTCAGACATGAACATCCTGCAGGAACCCTAGGTAAGGAGCCACTAGATGATCGTACTCCATGTGTGAGATATTTAGGAAGCAGGTTTATTGGATTTGCCCACCCATCTGTGCATAGATTCTATCCCCATCCCGAATATTTGATGTCAGTGTTGTAATCACAGCAGAAGAGTTTAACTGTTCTGCCAGAAGATGCTAAGCTCAGACACTCAGGAATGAATAGTAATAAGCTTGCTCTGTAATGCATTTCCAGGTCCAAGTTGCTAATGGGGTTACCAGTCCTGGGCTACAGAAGAAAGAAGCTGCAAACTCTATTGCAAACAGAACTCCACAATGCATGCAGCCATCCAGTTCAGTAACCATACTCATATTCTCCAGAAATGGCAGGAGCACCTTGCACATCTGCTACATGCAGGGCCAATGAACGAACCGTATATGTCCTCCCGAGGATCTCAACTAAGCACCCTGGAACATAGCCACTATACATCAGATTCTGCTGCAGCAAACACCTTGCCCTCTGTTTCTGTAACAGCTGCCAAGGAGCACCTTGGCTCCATCAGCAGTTCCCAGGATGCTACAAGCAAACACACACTATCAAGTAGCATCCAGTGTCTGCAACTGGACCAGCTTCAAGAACGCCAAATCCCAGTAGCCTTTACATGCTACACCCGCCATGCAGGGTTCTTGGGATACATACTCTTTTAGTAGTTTCCAGAAAATTCCATTCCATCACCAGTCTTCAACTCAGCACCTCATGCCGAGGATGTACCTGGTGTCAGAAGCTGCGTCGGAATTCCCACGGAGGAAGAACGCTGCTAGCTCCCAATGCCCACCTCCCGGAACGCACCGTAGAATACAATGGCTCCAGGCAGGGGGAAAGGGGAATGGGACAAGAAGAGACACTCGAGCTTTTCTGGACTGCTTCTTCTATTTTTGATATAGTTGTCTTGGAGTACCTAATGCACAGAGGGAGAAATCACTTAACTCTTATTTACTCTAATTACCTGGCTGACTCTGTTCTATCTCCTTGTTACCTTCCCTACCCAGTTTTGCTGGAGTTTGGGCTCCTCTTCTGATTCAGCTGACTACCTCTGGCATGTGTTTTTATCCACCTAATGCACAAAGAGATATAATTCAGTCAGGTGATCGCCTATTCCCTCCTCCAGTCTCTTTACTAATTCGCCTCCCCTTCTTATCCTCTTACCTTGTGTAGTCTGACTGAATGATTATCAAGGGGGTTCTACTGCTAGCGAGGACTGCGCAGCTCTTGGTAAATGGTAGGTTGATCACAGAGTCTTTATGGACTATTGTTCTGATTTAGGTGATGCAATCCACTGGCAATCCTTTGCTTTCAAATGGAAATCGCGCAAAAAGGTAAGTAAAAGGGAAACTGAGGAAGGAGAGAATAGGAAAGAACGCAAGGCGGGGTGATAACTGGGGAATACGCCTGCATGCCTGGTCTCTTAACTTTCAGCAAATGAGTACAAGAATTTCTAGTCTTATACGGTTGTTCTTACTTGTTTCTTGAAGCCCGGACACCAATTCTTGACCTCCCTAAGCTCGACGATTTCCCATCGGAGCAGGAAGGTTGCGAAGTTCCTCTTTGAATACTACTGCTTCTTTATCACCTGGAAGTTAATTTATCTCTTCTCTCACAGAAGCTTTCTGACTCTTAGCTGCTCCCAGACGGAACGTGAAGGAATATCCCTTAAATACTTGAACTCGGGATAACTCGGGATTTTTCTCTCCACAATACCTCTTCCGTAGCTTACGGAAGAATACACCACCAGCGCGTGACGCGCACTAGAATTCGCTCGTATTCTACAGAGTGCACCCAAAACACAACTTCTCTCACAAAGGACTAAATTGAAGTGCGCATTAGAACGCACTTCGCTGACGCACGAAATCTCGTATCTCGCGAGATCTCGAGCGTCAAACAGTACTTAGGTAGTTCTGGTGAGTCAAGCGGCCATCTTGAAATGGTGCGCTTAACTCTAGTAGGCATTTGTCCAAACGTTACAGCAGGAGGGTTTAACCGTCACTCGAGATCTTTTCTGATGCAAATTGAGGGTAGCAACGGTATTTGCCTTTTCCCTGACAGTACCCCCTCTCAAAGACCGATTTATCGGACCTGGCTTTAATGGGTAACGCAAATGAAATTGTTTGATTAGTCTTGGGGCATGCACATCATCTGCAGGTACCCAGGTTCGTTCTTCTGGCCCATAACCTTTCCAGTCAATTAAGTAGACTAACTTGCCTCTTACCCTCTTAGAGTCTAAAACCCCTTTTATCTCATATTCCAGGTGTTCTTTAATCTGCAAAGGGGGTGGCGGTCTGTCTACTCTGAGATTAGGAGCTGTCTTTTTTAAGAGGGATACATGAAAAACTGGGTGAATCCGAAACTGCTTGGGTAGCTTGAGTTTGCAGGTAACTGGACCCAAAACTTGTTCTATAGGAAATGGGCCTAAAAATCGAGGCTGAAATTTTCGATTTCCCTTCAACCCAAGATGTCGGGAAGATGACCATACTGAATCTCCCTTCTGATAATGTGGGGCCTTTCTTCGATGTCAATCGGCTTGTTTCTTGTAACCTTCTTTTGCTTTCAATAGATTGGATTCCGCAGCCTTGCGAGCAGAAGTTAATTCCATTCACAAGTTACTAACTGCAGGAACTTCAAAATCTTCCTGATTACAAAAGGGGTTTGGATGTCTCCCAAAATTTAAAAAGAATGGTGAGTAACCTGTTGAAACGTTCTTGGTATTATTGTGTGCAAATTCCGCCATCCACAAAAAATCTGACCATTCACCACCCCGATCCAGAAGAAACAGACGCAGATACTGTTCGAACTCTTGGTTCACCCTTTCAGTCTGGCCATCTGTCTCTGGGTGGTAACTGGTAGAATGTCTGACTTCTACACCCAACCCTCGCATAAACGCCTTCCAAAAGTGAGATACAAATTGAGGGCCACGGTCTGAAATCAGGATCTTTGGAACCCCATGAATCTTTACAACATTTTCCCTGAAAAGCTTAGCCAACTCAGGGGCTGACGGAACTCCTTTTACTGGGATAAAGTGGCTCATCTTGGTGAAAGTGTCTACCACTACTAATACTGTGTCTTAACCCTTACTCTGAGGAAGATCTACAATCAGGTCTAACGTGACCGTATGCCAGGGATGTCTTGATGTGGGTAACGGTTGCAAGAACCCCTGAGGAGCCTGTCTACTTGATTTCCCTCTGGCACAGAGCCCACAAGACTCCACATATCTCCTGATCTGAGACCTCATGTTTGGCCACCAAAAATAGCGCTGGATTAAGTCAATAGTCTTTAGGGTTCCTTTATGGCCAGCTAAAGGTTGATCATGACAGTCTCTTAGAACTTGTTCCTGAAGCTCTTTAGTGGGCAAATACAGAGCTCCCTGACGATAAGGCAAGGAATCCTTGATGACTCTTCCTTCCTCTTGACTTGCCCATTCGGTCATTTCCTCTGCTGACATCTGTCTGCCGATCTCTTCCTGATAGTTCGCAAAAGAAAGTGTGCACACAATCTTAGTGTCTGGAATGATGGGTTGGGGAATTACCACATGTTCCGTACCTTCTGTCTGGATTCTGGACAAAGCATCCGCCTTCCCATTCCTACTCCCTGGGCGGTATGTAATCACGAAATCAAAATCTGCGAAATAAAGGGACCAACGCAACTGACGTGGTGTTAGTGTTTTTGCAGACTTAAGAAATTGAAGGTTCTTGTGGTCCGTGAACACTGTTATAGTGTGTCGAGCCCCGAGTAAATGGTGTCTCCGTGAACGCATCCTTCACCGCCAACAGCTCTTTTTCTGCGATGGTGTAATTAATTTCAGCTGGATTTAATTTCCGGGAATGATACGCCACGGGGTGCAGTTGTCCAGTTGATTTGTGCCGCTGAGACAGGACTCCACCTATTGCTTGATCGGAAGCATCTGCTTCCACAAAGAAGGGTTCACTAGGAACTGCATGCAGCAAGATGGGTGCCGAGGTAAAGCTGGTCTTCAGATATTCAAAGGCTTGTTCTGCCTCTGTGGTCCAACTGAACTTCACTCCTTTCTTGAGTAATTTGGTGATGGGGATGATCTTTTGCGAGAATCCCTGGATAAACCGACGATAGAAGTTAGCAAATCCTAAGAATCGCTGAATCTCCTTTACATCTTTTGGCGATGGCCAGTCCACCACCGCTTGAACCTTCTTAGCATCCATCAAGATTCCTCCTGGGGATAAAACGAATCCCAAGAACTCCACCGTCTGTACACTAAAAGCACACTTCTCTAGTTTGACATAGAGCTGGTGCTTACGAAGCCTCTCTAGAACCGCCTTGACGTGCCCAGGATGTTCTTCGGTATTCTTGGAATATATCAAGATGTCATCAAGATATATCACTGCCACCTTATCCACCAGATCTCCCATAATGTCATTAATAAAGTGCTGAAAAGCTGCCAGGGCATTGCATAGGCCAAAGGGCATTACCTGATATTCAAATAGCCCGTATTTGGTCCTAAAAGCGGTTTTCCATTCGTGCCCTTCCTTCATGCGAATTAAATGGTATGCCCCTCGAAGATCCAACTTAGTGAATATTTGAGCATCTTTAATCTGGTCGAGGAGAACGGAAATCAGTGGCAGCGGGTAACGGTTCTTGACAGTGACCCGATTGATAGCACGATAATCGATGCATGTCCTCAAGGAGCCTTCCTTCTTCGGAATGAAAAAGAGCGGAGAGGATACTGGAGAATGTGACGGTCTAATGAATCCGTTGGCTAAATAGCGATCTAAGTACTCCTTGAGATAGCCATTCTCTGCTTCAGTCAATGCATAGATTCGACTGCAGGGCAGTGCTGCTCCAGGTTCCAACTCAATGGTGCAGTCGTAAGAACAATGTGGCGGAAGTCGTTCAGCTTCCTTTTCACTGAAAACTTCTTGGAATTCTGAATATTCGGATGGAATTTCTAAGGTGTCTATGACCCCAATTGATTCTCCACAAAACGATAACAAGGTGGCCATGGATGGTTCTGGAATCATGGATGGGGAATCGAAGCAATGTTCGGAGCAGAAGATCGAATCCATATTGACTGTCCGATTTTCCCAATCTATCGTTGGATTATGTAATGTGAGCCAAGGAAGACCCAAAATTATCTGGAACTGGGGGGCGTCAATCAAATTAAATTGAAGGATCTCATGATGACCATTAGCCTGGATCAGTTCCACCAACTCTGTGTGATGCGTGATTGGGCCTGAGGAAAAATCGGTCCCATCTACAGCACGAACAGACTCCTTTTGTTCCTTGCGCACAGCCAAAATTCCCATCCTTTTCGCATATTTGATGTCACAAAAATTGCCGGTGGCCCCTGAATCAATCATAATGGCCACTCCACCAAATTCTTGATCTCGAAACTTCAAAGTCATTTGCAGAATTAAATGTGGCGTCAGGGTCTGAAGGGTATTCATGACTTGATGAACTTCTGGAGTCTGATCTTCCATTTTCGCCACCTGAGCGACTCCGCCTACAGATGGTTTTGAGAGTTTCCCAGATTCACGGTCTTCGGTCTTTTCGGACACTCTTTCACAAAGTGTCCAGGACCCCCGCAATACATGCATAATTTCTTTTGTCTTCTTAGTTCCTTTTCTTCCTTGCTTAAAGGCCCGCAAACAGATCCTATCTGCATGGGTTCACTTTCTGCAGCTCCTCCCAAACCCTTACTCGTATCCGGCTTTGTTTTGTCAAACCGGGGAAGGTTCCAGCGAAATTCTCTTGTTTTCCTTTCTCCTCTTCTTTCCGAACTTCGAAAGTCAATTTCCAGAACTAGATCTACCAACTCAGAGAATTCTGTGGGTCTATTAGGAATCTGTGCCAGAGTATCCTTAATCTCATCTCGTAACCCCCGATAGAATAAGGCTGATCTTTTCTCCTCGGGCCAATTGGTTTCCAACAATAATTTATTAAATTGAGTTAGGTAAGTAAGGAGATCTCTGTTCCCTTGACGCAGTTCTAACAACTCATTATCAGTGGCCTGTGAAATTCTGCGCCTATCAAAAATCCTAAGGAATTCTGTCTTGAAACGTTCAAAATCATATAGGAAGGGGTCATCTCTGGAAACTAAAGGCATGGCCCAATTCGCTGCATCACCCCCCAAATAGGATAAAATGAAAGCTACCCGTGACTGGGTATCAGGGAAAACTGTGGAGCGACACATGAAGTGTAAAGAACATTGGGTTAGAAAGAGTTGAGCCTTTTGAGGATCTCCATGAAATCTTTCGGGAGGGGCCAATGGAATCAAGGGGGAAACCGAATGAATTACTTGAGCTACAGTGTGTGGGTCTTGAGCTGGTTGGGCACTACCAGAAAATGTCGGGGCTGGAAGTGTTCCGGTGGAGATTTCACTAACTCTCTGGGACAATTGTGTGGTTTCTTGTCGGGAAATTAGCAGTTCCTGTCTTAAATTCTTATTTTCTTCATTTAGGGCTCCTAATTCCCACTGAATTCCCTCTAACATTTCCCCTAATGCCTTCAAACTAAAACCTTCAGCCATTCTGCCGAAGTGGGGAAGTCAACGGGCACTTCAATCTGCCAGAAGCTGCGTCGGAATTCCCACGGAGGCAGAACGCTGCTAGCTCCCAATGCCCACCTCCCGGAACGCACCGTAGAATACAATGGCTCCAGGCAGGGGGAAAGGGGAATGGGACAAGAAGAGACACTCGAGATTTTCTGGACTCCTTCTTCTATTTTTGATATAGTTGTCTTGGAGTACCTAATGCACAGAGGGAGAAATCACTTAACTCTTATTTACTCTAATTACCTGGCTGACTCTGTTCTATCTCCTTGTTACCTTCCCTACCCAGTTTTGCTGGAGTTTGGGCTCCTCTTCTGATTCAGCTGACTACCTCTGGCATGTGTTTCTATCCACCTAATGCACAAAGAGATATAATTCAGTCAGGTGATCGCCTATTCCCTCCTCCAGTCTCTTTACTAATTCGCCTCCCCTTCTTATCCTCTTACCTTGTGTAGTCTGACTGAATGATTATCAAGGGGGTTCTACTGCTAGCGAGGACTGCGCAGCTCTTGGTAAATGGTAGGTTGATCACAGAGTCTTTATGGACTATTGTTCTGATTTAGGTGATGCAATCCACTGGCAATCCTTTGCTTTCAAATGGAAATCGCGCAAAAAGGTAAGTAAAAGGGAAACTGAGGAAGGAGAGAATAGGAAAGAACGCAAGGCGGGGTGATAACTGGGGAATACGCCTGCATGCGTGGTCTCTTAACTTTCAGCAAATGAGTACAAGAATTTCTAGTCTTATACGGTTGTTCTTACTTGTTTCTTGAAGCCCGGACACCAATTCTTGACCTCCCTAAGCTCGACGATTTCCCATCGGAGCAGGAAGGTTGCGAAGTTCCTCTTTGAATACTACTGCTTCTTTATCACCTGGAAGTTAATTTATCTCATCTCTCACAGAAGCTTTCTGACTCTTAGCTGCTCCCAGACGGAACGTGAAGGAATATCCCTTAAATACTTGAACTCGGGATAACTCGGGATTTTCCTCTCCACAATACCTCTTCCGTAGCTTACGGAAGAATACACCACCAGCGCGTGACGCGCACTAGAATTCGCTCGTATTCTACAGAGTGCACCCAAAACACAACTTCTCTCACAAAGGACTAAATTGAAGTGCGCATTAGAACGCACTTCGCTGACGCACGAAATCTCGTATCTCGCGAGATCTCGAGCGTCAAACAGTACTTAGGTAGTTCTGGTGAGTCAAGCGGCCATCTTGAAATGGTGCGCTTAACTCTAGTAGGCATTTGTCCAAACGTTACAGCAGGAGGGTTTAACTGTCACTCGAGATCTTTTCTGATGCAAATTGAGGGTAGCAACAGTATTTGCCTTTTCCCTGACACCTGGGGTCCTGGTATGTGGTAACAACACCCAGTACCACAAGTATCAAGCTCTGAAAAGAGGAAGAAGAAGAAGAAAGCATTGAAAAGGGTATTGTAGGTAGCAAGGATTGTTATTGCATCTGTGCTGAGTGCGGACAGGTGAGATGTGTTGAGATTGGATCGATAAAACAACTTGGTAATAAGTGGTAAAGATGCCTCTGAGAAATTGGGTTTCTGATTGAAAGGGGTATGAGTCCTGGACAATCAACAGCCACAATCCGTGTTAGGGTAAACCACAAAATGAAACTAAATTAAACTACGCGTAACCATGGGCGCCTTCAAGGTAGCAGCGTGGGGGGGCTTTCCTCCCACCCCAGTTCCTGGATCTTTCACTTGCTCTTTAAAAAAAATGTCAAGATTGCACTGCTGGTATTATACTTGCAGCGCGATCTTCCCATTTTTTAAATTATGCACCCCCTCCCCCCCCCGAAAAAATGTCTGAAGGTGCCCAAGCACGTAACTCTCTGGTAGCTTAGCACAAAAGCACTTACGCTCGTAGGCGCTGTCTGTGTTGGGACCTTGCTCACCTTTGGCTCGACGGACATTGGGGACGCTTTGCCGCACCAGAGGGGAACATCCAGGAACTTGTGTTGCGTTCTCTCCCGGGACTGCGAGGACCAGGTAGCCCGGCGAAAATCCACCCGCCCCACCTGATTCCTCTTCCCGGCCCCTCCCCCTGTGCCTAGTTCACGCCTCGCGGCCCCCGCTTCGCGGGCGCCGCTCGTAGGCGCTGTCTGTGTTGGGACCTTGCTCACCTTTGGCTCGACGGACATTGGGGACGCTTTGCCGCACCAGAGGGGAACATCCAGGAACTTGTGTTGCGTTCTCTCCCGGGACTGCGAGGACCAGGTAGCCCGGCGAAAATCCACCCGCCCCACCTGATTCCTCTTCCCGGCCCCTCCCCCTCCTGCTCATTGGTATATCACATGACTCAATCCGTACGCGCTAGCGGGACGCGCGCGGGTCGTGGCCCGGAGCGAAGACCGGGCAAAGAGCGGGCCCTCTAAGGCCCTCCGAGGCCGAACGAGGCAGGGCTGGGCCTGGTCATTGACACTTGAAGGTATCGTGGTATATCACTATTGTAATGGCCCTGATAGAGAACAAAATGCTAGGGGATAAACTGGGGGGTGTGGCGAATGGCCCTTTAGATAGATATTTTAAGAAGATCTGTATGGACGATGATAGGGGTATGTCCATGGCCGAGCGTAGAACTGAGCGCCGACGCTCAATTGAGAATATGAAACGTAGGGCCCCAGAGGTCCCTACCCCTCAGGCCCCTCCAGATGATTGTGACAGTTGTGGTACCAGTGATGCCCCTTTTTCTCAAGATAGTGTCCCGCTACTATTACGTGATTGTTCCCCTATAAATTGTGTTCCCAGTGCTCATGTCATTAATGATTCTTTCCCTTTAAATGATAAAAGAAGCCCTAAAGTCCTCCACACATGGCTTTTAGGCCGTGGGAAACAAAATGGGAAAAAGGCCAAGAAACTGGCTATGGGGAAAATTCATGGTCCTCCACCAAGGAAAATAAGACGTAAGGAGGGGGCGGCCTTAACTAACCCTAGGATTAAACATTCTGACTTTGGTCAACACAATAAGACTCTAAAGGAAAATGCTTTTGGACAGGCAATTGGGCCAGAAAGTAGGCCAATTTCGGCCACTTGTACCCTCTCTGTAGGCCCCGATTTAGTTATGATTAACCCTGAGCCCGTTTTGCCTGCTGATAACCCCCCGCAGACACCTGTTATTCCTACTGCTCTCCTAACCAAACTGGGAGATTTGCTTAGCACTCTTATATTGCCCATCACTGATAATTTGAAGAGGTTGGAGCACAGGTTAGAGAATATTGAATGTACATTGAGAAATATGACTACTGCAGATAAGGCTCAAACGAATGGGACTAGTCTTCAGGCCCCAGTACCTACTATCAATATCCTCCAGGACATTCCCGATTCTAGCAAAAAGGTACCACAGGTCTCTGATCACTTAGCACCCGACCGTGCTAGAAAGGGCCCTCCAACGGCTCTGGAACATTTAACTAGCAAGCCCGTTATTGACCCCGTGGGAGGGCTTACCATCGCACCACATGGGATTACATGTCAGGAGCAGGGAAGCTCCAGTTGGGATGGGGGCCCAAGGGCCCATGGGCCACAGGTTGATTTACCTCCAGAAGCTGTGCCCTTGGTGGTGGTTTTGACAGGGGTCCCTGCATTGGCTGATAATAAGAGAGAAGACTTTTATCAGCTGAAAAATAAAATTATACATTGGCTAAGAATATATAGACCTATAAGCAAGAACATCAATGGCGAGATATTACATGTCAGACGACTCCCTTGGCTTGGTGGCAGAAGTAAAGACGTCGAGGGAGATATAGTTCTGATTAATTTTAGAGATCCAGAAGTGGTTGATTTTATACTGAATTGGCCTCTAGGTAATGGTAATAGCCAAATTAGCCCCCGAGCCCTGACTTATTTTTACCCCAGGTCCCTGGTGTTCCCTTCAACCCAAGCTAGGAATAATGCTAGAGCTTATCCAGCTATTCCCATAGCACTATACGGCAAAAATTTGCGACCCGATCCACAAGGTTGGAATATGATACCTCCTAGAGGTCCTAGGTATATCAACAGGAGAACGGAGCACCTGAGGCCTTCTACGCCCTTGGAGCTAGGGAATAGGTTTGATGTTTTTTCGGGCATGGATGACTGTGATTGAAGACTACAGTATAGGAAGGGTAAGGGGGACAGCCAAAGTGCTGTCAGACTAGAGGGGAATGTAACTGAGTTAACCGATGGGGCTGATGAACCCCCTAATGGTGATAGCGTTCTTTTGGATCCGAATAGTAGGGTTGCTACTAGAACCTTTGCTACTACCCACTCACTATTTGTGGGAGGTAATAGTGACGTCAATCAGCTTTTAAATCGGGTAGAGCATTCTGAAACACCCAACCCAGGGGTATCAGTTGGTGAAAATGGAGTCAATCCAGCTCCGCCCAGTAGCGGTAAAGATGTTATCCGACTGCTATCCTGGAATATAGCTGGGTTGGAAAAAAAACTGATTCTCCCTGATTGGAACAACTTTATTGGAAAATTTGACATATGTATGTTCCAAGAAACTTGGAGTCTAGTACCAGTATACAAAACTGGATATGTAACCTTTTGTGTACCTGCTTATAGTTGTGGTAAGGGCAGACCCTCTGGGGGTTTACATATATGGATAAAAATAGACCTAAATTGGAATATCTCAGCTCATGATTCGAATTGTAGGGACATTCAACATCTTTCATTTCCAGGCCAGGTGATGGGAAGCAAGATCGAGTTATTTAATATTTATGCTAGAGGGACCTGGGGAGATAAAACGCCTTGCACTTTCACGATTCTAGAACAGGCATTAGCTAACTGCCCCTCAAATTCTAAAATACTCGTGGGGGGGGATTTCAACTGCACATTCGAACCCCTAAGTGAGAATGACCCCCTGGGTATAGAGGAGGACGATGCTAGCTGGTCCATCCCCGCATTGTTATTACCCCCGATTAAAAAATGGTCCGATAAAGCATTACAGATTAACGCTCTTACTGTGGATTATAACCTAAGAGCAGTAAATGGTAGATCACCTTCTGATCGAGACGGGGCCATGACGTTTAATAGACTCAGTAGCCCGTCCCGAATTGATTACATCTTACTGGACGTTACTATGTGGCGTGACCTAGTTGATATGGAGGTGGTCCCCTCGCAGGACAGTGACCACAACCCCTTATGTTTGACGTTAGGGTGGAGAAATTTAAAAAGTGGTCTAAACCCAGCCCCATTGAAGCTAACAAAGGAGGTGACTCCTTATGATGGCAATCGAAGATTGAAATGGGACAAGGTTGGCTCTCACCCAGACAAATTGGCAAAGATTAAATTGCACATTGATGTGCTGACTAGAGAGTTGGAGCACCTATCCATGGGAATAGGGGCTACCCAGGAATCGCTTTTTCCCCAGTTATATAAAAATGCTATCGAGGAAGTTGGTAAACAATTTTTAACCCTGAGCTCTAACACAAAACCCCCTAAACCCAGTAATCCCTGGTACTCTGCAAAGTGCCGGGCTAAAAGACGAGAGTTAACTGTTGCCCTCCGTAAAAAGAACCAACCTTTAGTTAGAGTAGCTAGGAGGGCGTACGCGAATGAACAAGTGCGGGCAAAAAAAGAGTGGGAGGAACAGCATTGGCAGGATCTTAAATATGCATCTAAAATGAAAAATGCTTCACTGTTTTGGGATTTGATCAATAAGGCCAGAAATTATAATAGGCCATTGTTGGCTAATCACATTACTAGCCAACAATGGTATTCCCATTTCTCAATAATATACGGTGGACAAGATGCAACAGAATCCGTTTTTTATGACCCAGCCATTCGGGCCCCCCTTTTACCAACGCTCGAGAATCCATTTGTGCCTTCGGAGGTAGTAGTGGCCATAAGACACCTAACCCCGAAGAAGGCAGCAGGCCAAGATGGTATCCCGGGGGACCTTCTTATGAAAGAACCCACAGCTTGGGCCACACTTATTGCATTAATAATGAATCTAATTTCCAAGGGACACCCTGTCCCAGACTCGTGGAAGGGGGTTGAGGTGATCACGGTATATAAAAAGGGTGACAGGGATGACCCTGCCAACTACAGACCAATCAGTCTGATAGACGTGATCCAGAAAGTGGTTGGCAGGGTCATCATCTTGCGAGTCGGTGCTTGGATGGCGGAGGAGCAGGTCCTCTCCCATTTCCAGGCCGGGTTTCGGGAAAAAGTGGGTACGATGGACCAGGTCTTCCGCTTTTTTGCGATCTATTGGAAAACTGTGTTAATCAACCATGGTAGCCTCTACCTGGCGTTTATAGTTCTCAGGATGGCGTTCGACCTGGTCCCCCGAGCTAGGCTGTGGGGGTTACCTTCTGGACCTTATAGTTACGCTCCATGAAGGTAATTATGCAAGAATCAGATGGGGTACCCAAGGCCAATTGACCGAGAGGGTGCCCGTGAGAAGGGGAGTCCGCCAGGGATGTGTTATGGCGCCGACCCTTTTTTCCCTATTTGTGAACGGTGTGAGGGACCATCTGAGGGACGAGTCAGCGGACGCGCCATCCCTGGCCGGGGAAGAAACACCAACCCTCCTCTTCGTGGACGATACCATTCTGATTTCGAAAACCCCAGTAGGCCTCCAAAAACTATTGCACCGCTTCAGTGAATTTTGTAATGACAGGGGTCTTACAATTAACACCTCGAAAACCAAACTTATGGCCCTTTCCCCTTCCAAAAGATTTCATAACAATTTCTCGCTCAATGGGGAGTCTTTGGAGATGGTGGAGTCCTTTGACTACCTGGGTGTTAGGGTGAATAACCGGATGCGCTGGAATGACCATCTGGCTAAAATGTTATTAAATTTTAAAAGAGTAGCAGGGGCGGTAATGCGCGAGCATAGGGTGTCTGTGAGTAAACCTGTGGCCCCGGCCCTAGCAATCTATGAAGGCCAAATATTGCCAACTGCCCTGTATGGTTCAGAACTCCGGGGGTTCGAGAACTTCCCGGATCTAATTACCTCAGAAAATAAGTTCTTGAGAGATCTGGTTGCCTTACCAGTTTTTACCCCATTGATACCACTACGTCTAGACATGGGCAGGCGCCCGCTCAAAGATATAGTGCGCCTTCGACCTCTACTCTTTTGGGTCCGACTGAGAAGGACCGAGGAGCTCAAGAACTACGCAGCTGTATTGGACGAACTCATCTTGTTAGATAAAGGTAACAGGATTAAATGGCTGAGTAATCTGAGGCAGCTGGTTGGACATTTAGGCCTAAGTGATCTTTGGAAGAGCCAATCCCCCCCACCTAAATTAGTTATTAAGAAGCTGTATTGGGAGTGGATCCAGCAGGAGACTTCCCATAGAGGTGTTGGGGGTTCTCTTACTGAGCGCTTCCTAGAAATTAAGGGGTCTAGGTTATTTGAACCACTTCTTGACTACATCGAGAAACCCCTAGATAGATCACTATATTTAAAAGTCAGGTTTGGAATCCTTCCTGTAAATGCTTTTACCTTTGGGTGGAATCCTCAAGGTAGCCCATCAAAGGCGTGTCCGTGTTGTGTAGCTCCTATTGAGTCTGTGGCGCACCTTATGTTTGCTTGCCCGGCTTACAAGGTGCCTAGGAGGATATGGCTAAAACCCTTGTGCAAGGGCCTGGGCCTTCGTTGCCATGTAATGGCCCTGAGAGTTCTTTGTACTGACTCATCCTCCCCCTCACTGGTGTGTGGTGTTGCCAAATTTATTGGAAGTGCTTGGGTGATCCGTATGAGGAGACTTAAGCTCCAACTTACTATGTAGGCTGGAGCATCTCAATGAAGGAATGGCCCTAGGGTCAGGTTAGTGGCCACAGATATTTATATAGTAGGGGAACTGTGTAGTTATGTTGTTAATGTAGAGTAATCTTGATGAATTTTAATTGTACCCCTTATATTGCGATCTATTATGATGCTTATGCTGAACAAATTTTAATGATTTATATTGTATTCTTGTAGTGTGTGTTCACATAGGTCATGTTTATTGTATACTCACTTTTAAGATGAAAATTTTTTATCGAATAAAGTATATGAATGAATGACTTACGCTCAACTTAGAGGCAATGTGTAAAGTATTTATTCAGCACTTAGAGGGCAATAAAGTGTAAACACAACACAAGAAAAATGTCACACCGATGTAGAAAAATTGAGTACATTTTAATAAATTAGTTCACTCCAAATCACAAAAATCCAATGAGTAGAACCAGAGTTATGAATTTTTAAAGTTTAAAGTGAAAAATAATGCTTAAAATATCAATGCCCTAACCACGAACATCTAGTCATGCAAGACTGGGGAAAGGCCGAATGTTATGGACGAATGCGATGGACCATGGTTTGGATACACAAAGTGGATTGGGCAATCTTCGCTTACCTTCAGACTTGGAAGAATTTTTTAGAAAAATGTCTGAGAAAGCAAACTTCAGAGGAGCAAGACAGCCCGATTGTGTTTGTGGAGGAGATGTGGAACAAAGTCGCAGTGAAGATTTCTGCGTCCTGACTTAGTCTCATTTTTTGAAGCCAAATACCTTCAGTGGGATTTCAGGCTGTAGCTGACGAGGGCTCCACAAGGCTGGATACCTTATCTGCGAGGAGCCGCTGAACAGGATTTGCTGCTGCGGAGAAGACCATAGCAGGAGCTACCACAATGTCATGCCATCAGGCGATGCCTGTTGAGTCGATTGGTGAGCAGGTAGGTCTTGGTCTCTGTTAGACCTGGCTCTTTTTGCAGGTTTATCCCCAAATTTTTTGCCTTTTGCCTCCTATTTTTCTGACCCTGTTTTTATTGGTGATAGGATTCTGGGCACTTTAACACAGCTGATCAGTGCTAAAATGGACATGCTTTCTGTAGAAATGGTGACATGATTGGTTATCCATGATTGGCATATTTGTTTTTCTGATAAGTCCCTAGTAAAGTGCACGTTGTTTGCCAGGGCCTAAAAATCAAATGCTACTAGTGGGCTTGCAGCACTGGTTGTGCCACTCACATGAGTAGCCCTGTAAATGTATCTCAGACCTACCACTGTAGTGTTTGCGTGCACATTTTGCAATTGCCATGTTGCCCTGGCAAGTGCACCCACTTGCCAGGCCCAAACCTTCCCTTTCCTTACATGTAAGGCACCCCTAAGGTAGTACCAAGGTACGCCCATGGGCAGTGTTAGACCCGGCCTCGTAGCATGGCTCTTCCTGTCCTCGCACTACCTAACCTGGTACCAGGGACCCCAAGCACACGGCCCAGCCGATCCTTCCCACCAGAACACACACACGCGACCCGGGCCTCCCCGTCCATGGCTCTCTCCTTTCGGCCACCCCGGGCACGCGTGCCCACTTCGTGCACCAAGATGGCTGCCCGGCCCCAGCACAACCCGGGCCTAGAGGCGCCACTCCGGCTGGAGGACATCACGCGTCCAGGGGATGAGAGAGGGAGGAGCAGTTTCTATCGCACCTCTGAACTCCCCTGGGACGATGGGTTTCGATCGGCCCTCCGGCCTCCCTGAGGGCTGGCTCCACGCCTGCTGGGTGTCTGGGACTCCTCCCGACCCGGCCCTGAAAGGATCAAAAGACAATGGCAGGAAACCTCGACAAGCGACCCCCAGGTGACAAGACCCTGCCTGCACAGACTCCGGACATCAAAGAGGGGTCGACCTCTAACAAGGGGTGCTCTGGGACTGTCCGGCAGATTTCGCCTTGGAACATCTGAGCCCTGCTGAGTGACTCGCGGCTCCCTGAAGATCGTAAGACCTCCGAACTTGTGCTTGAGCCCTGCTGAGTGACTCGCGGCTCCCTGAAGATCGTAAGACCTCCGAACTTGTGCTTGAGCCCTGCTGAGTGACTCGCGGCTCCCTGAGGATCGTAAGACCTCCGAACTTGTGCTTGAGCCCTGCTGAGTGACTCGCGGCTCCCCGAAGAACGTAAGACCTCCGAACTTGTGCTTGAGCCCTGCTGAGTGACTCGCGGCTCCCTGAAGATCGTAAGACCTCCGAACTTGTGCTTGAGCCTGCTGAGTGACTCGCGGCTCCCCCTGACTCTCTTTGGTCCCGCCGGACCCCATGACGACAAGCATATCCCCCAGCTCGAGGATTGTGAGCTGTGCGCCGGGTACGCTCCTGCATTTGATCCGATCCCCCCAAAGACTGTCCCGCTACCTCCTACCCCCGCCAAGACTCTGTGAGCCCCCGCTCTGCTTGTAAATATCTGCCTTGCTGATCATAAAGATCCTACCACTTCGATTTGATAAAGCTTGAATCCTAAGAACCCTCGGTGTGGTGTCTCTTTGTCGTGTGGTTCCAAGTGTACGATCCTAGGTACGAGATTCCTCCCCTACGGAATCTCCCGCCAGTGCCCGGCTACGATACCTTGAGGGTGGGTCTCAGGACAGTCAGGGCCCCCTCCGGGCTCCCCTGAGGTCGCCTTCTAATAGGCAGGGTGCAGTGTATGTGAAAGGTAGGACATGTACTGGTGTACGGGACATGACCTGATAGTGAAATGCTTTGTATTTCATTTTTTTGCTATTGAAAGACTGTCTGCCCCACAGGCTTATCATTAGTGCTGCACTGTAACATTTTTAAACGTGTAACTTTCAATTGGGAGAAGATGGAAAAGTGGAGTTTAGGCTCTCCGAACTCATAAATTATTAACGTACCTTTTAGTAAAGGTGTTTTTTTTAAATTGTGTGTTTGAAAATGATGAATTTAGGCCCAGATCTCTGTATTGGGGTGAATGTTTGACATTGTTCAACATTCTGTCAATCAATTGTTCCTTGTGCATTTGTCACCCCAAGCTGGATGGGTATGCCCAGACGTGTGCTGTCCATGCCACTGGAGTCAAGCTAGCCTGCCTGATGAGGGGTCAAACCCCGAAATTGGTACTAGGATGCTTGTTTCCAGTCCAGGGAGGACCTGGCATAGCAGTTCAGGCTGGACTGTTCCCATTGGTAGCAGGGTCAAGACGGATTTGCATATGGCTGCGTTCAAACTGACATGGCATGGGGAGCAGAAAACGATGGATTTAGGCCCAGCTCTCTGTACTGGGGTGAATGTTTGACATTGTTCAACATTCTGTCCATCAATTGTTCTTTGTACTTTTAGAAAGTGGGCATTTTCTTGCTTTACCATTCTGTGTGCCTCTGGCTGTTTGTGTATTCAGTGTCTGATGTTGGAGTGACAGTAGCTGGGGATGTGCATTCACTCTAGACAGTCACTGGGGGGTTGAGGTGTGTACTGCCTTGTGTGGGTGACTCATAGCTGGGCTAAATAGACCGGGTCTGCATTTAGAGTGGTGGCAGGAGTTTTGCTTGCACCTGAATAGGCTGTGTCTCCTTTTCACAAAGCTGTCTCCACCGCCTGTGGTCATGCTGCACCAGGCATGACAGGATTGGTTTGGACTGGGTTCAGAGACCCTTGCTACAAAGAGAACAATGACAAAATGGAACACAGACAAAATTGGGTATAGGTATTAGACCTAAAACCCTGGGACTTTAGATTACTTCAAGAGACAAGAGGCCCTGCCAAGAAGAAGAGTGGAAGGATTGTGTGAGAAGTGCAGCCTTTTCTGTGCAAGGGGTGGGTTGGCCTGCAGTTGCTGCTTCTGTCTGTGGTGGAGGAAAAGGACTGACTATTTTTGCCCCGCTGTGGTATCCTGCTTGGGAAGAAAAATCTCCAAGGCTTGTGTGTGCTGGCCTCTTTCTGGAAATCTCAGGGAGATAAAAGATTTCAAGAAAGATCTCGCCTGGGAGTAGTGATGAAGAAACTGTGTGAGGAACGCTGCCCCCGACTTGTGTGGAGTAGGACCACCTCCGTTGCTTCTCCTGGCTGGTACAGGGAAAGGACTGGCCTGTTTTTTCACCCATGTGTCAGACCAGCATGTGGTGAGTGCTGTATTTTCAACCTTAAAAGTGAAAGCACATGAGCAGCACTCTTTGTGGTCGTCCAGCAAGTGGAGTATTGTGTTTCTCATCAGTGCGTGGAAAGTGCTCTATCAGAGAAGATTTCTCATTTCAGCGCGGTCATTCGTCAGTGGAGCCAGGGCAAAGAAAAACCCCCAGCATTTCTGTCCGTTGCCCAGCAACCGCCCTGGAAAGAAGTAAGGCGGTGGTTGCCAGCAACATCGACGTACCGGCAAGCGCAGAGGGAGTCACACCATGGCCCACTGAGGGCAGCGGGGTGACTATGCTGGGAGCCGAGGCACTTGTGGGGGGGGGGCAGCGACACCGCAGGCTGGTGGACCAGTGCCTTGGATTGCCTACCTGCGGGAGAGCCTGCGTGGCCACCACGCAGTAAGTTGCTGTGCGTACGCCCTGTGGCGCTCACTGCTGGGTGCGGTTAGTTGGAACATCAGCGGCGCCCCTGCCCTATTCATGCTGTTGCATCGCCAATGCTAGCTAGGCTGAGAGGGCCCTGTTACCTGCCATTGTTCGACACACTAGCCGGTAGCTGCCGGCTGTACCTTCAGCAAACGGGGAGGACCGAGCGAGCCCTCCCCACATTACCTGCGGTATTTGGGCCCCTTCCTTAGGTGGGCCAAGACCTTGGGTGCCCTGATAGAGTTGAATCAGGTAGCAGGACAGGTGGGCGATCCTCAGTGGAGGTTCCGATCCTGCTCAGGCTACTGTATAATTACCATATACCCCGTAAAAGCAGTGCAGAAGCACTGCATCTGCATGTTTAAAGTACAAAGTAGTTATTTGGGCATAATGTTTTCCGGTATTTCAGGTGATTTATGATATTCACCTACAATTCTATGCACTAATGTTAGGTCCTAATGTAATGAAATATCTGGATGATATGATGTGCACAGGGATGGTGTAAGGTGTTATTTACTCGTAATGTTTTCCTGATGGTTTTGTCATTTATGACATGTGCAACTACATGTGTTATGACGATTGCCTTATGGCAGAGTGATTTATGATCTATATATCTGATGTCATGACAATTCCCTAGTTGGCAGAGTGATTTATGTGATTGTGGTCTAAAGTGTTTTATGTATAATACAAACTATATTTTTATATAATCTTGTGTGGAGTCTTTTGCGGTCTGCCTAGTGTTTCATTGGTAAATGTGTGTGTTGCACAAACGCTTTACACATTGTCTCTGGGAAAAGCCTGCCTGCTCTGCCAAGCTGTCAAGGGGGTGAGCAGGAGTTATCTTGTGTGTGTAACTCCCTTACACTGACTAGAGTGGCGTGTTCTGCATGGCTAGGTGCATACCCTATCCAACCAGAAACCCCATATCTAACAGTCTCCTCTCAGTTTTCCAGGCAGTTTTGGTCTGAACATTTTCTGTCTCCCAAGATTTGTATTTGGATTATCTGCACTCTTTTAGTACCACCTCCAATGGTCCAAGACTGGAGGGGGACCACTTAGAGGGTCAGGCATCATTTTGGCTTGGTCTAGGTGTGGGTTCAATATGATTGGAGCCTTTTCTGACCCTGAGGCTCTGATCAGAAGGTCATGGACGTCATTTGGGAGTATCCAGGGGTCACAGCTAGGACCTCTGGCTTGTTCCCTGCTACTCTTGCACTTCCTGTGACCCCTGTCCTCAGAGAAGGCAAATGTTTGTGGCATTTTCAGAATTGTGACTTATAATCTGACTTCACCTATAAAGAGGCTTTTAAATTACAATTCCCTACACACCAAACATAACATGCCTACCTGCTTCCAAACCAAAATTAAATCTTACTAAATATAATGAGATATCCCAATGTTATCCTATAGGAGAGGCAGGCCTCACTTTAATGAATAACAAATTTGTGAATTTCTCACTACCAGGACACGTAAAAATTAAAAGTACATGTCCAACTTTTTAAATGTAATGCACCTTGTCATAGAGGCAGTTTAGGGCCTACTTCAGGGGCGACTTACATGTATTAAACATTTTGTTTTAGGCCTGCCAAGTTGTTTATTTTGCCAAGTCGAATTGACAGTTTAGAACTGAACACAGGCTACATTGACAGGTCAGAAACATGTTTTAAGGGACTATTTAAGTGTGTGGCACAATAAGTGCTGCAGGCCCATTAGTAGCATGTAATTTACCGACCCAGGGTATAGGGTATACCATTTTGTTAGGGTCTTATAAGTAAATTAAATATGCCGATCAGTTGTAAGCCAATTTTGCCCTGTTTTTAGGAGTGAGCACAAGCACTTTGGCACTGGTTAGTAGTGGTAAAGTGTGCAGAGTTTTAAGGCCATGAAAATCAAATTCAGCAAAACAGAAGGGGGAAGACAAAAGATTCGGGAGAAGCCCACCATAAGGCTGACAGTTCAAAAATGCCTTTGCTGATTTTGTCTCTTACAAAACCTAAATATTCAGCTAACATTGCTTGAGCTCCACACCGACTTTCACTTCCTCTGCTGCTCACAGATTTGTGTTTTTGCTGGACGTTTTCCCAGTTCCTATGGAAAGTACCATATTTCCTCTCAGTGCAAGAGCACTATATTAATTTCACAATAAATACATGAATACATTAATGAACGGATGAATGAATGGATATTTAAATAAATATAGCATCCTGTATGGTTCTAAAAGTGTTTACGAACTGCATTTGCAGCATTCTACATTTCCTAGTGCCTTTACTTTAGACTAAAAGTTCACAAGTGTTTTGGATGTGGTGTTTCTCCAGTAGAGTGACATCAGAAAGTCCAAATCTTCCCCAACGTATATCTGATGTTAGTTCCCAGGTTGACATTTTTTTCTCCTCCATTGCTGCAGTTGCTGATAGGGTCGTTCTCTCTTTAGAGTCTCATGCACTATAAAATGGCTGCATTCAGTGACATTGAAAAGCAGACCTTTTATTTCTAGACGATGCAGGGTTATTTACACCCCATACAGATGGATATTTGTAAATATCACACCACATTGTGCTATTGCTCAGCTAAAAAGTGCTGAGTTCATCAACTTCGAAAAGAGCAGACTTAGGCCTTGCTGATGGTCCACCCTGCTGCCTGCACTGCACAGGTGGATCTCAGTTGCAAGCTTTGACACACTGAATAATCGTCATTGGATTGGAAACTATTGCAAATTCAATCCAATCAGCTCACTGCAGAAGGTGGTCAACCCTCTGAGCTGCCTTACCTTATGTTCTATTTCTAGCATGAGCCCTGAACATCACTGCCAGATCTGCACCCCATCAGCCCTGGAAGGTTCACGTCAGAGCTCTCTTTTGAATTCCAGGTGTCATTGTCAGTGAGCAGGTTGACAGCGGAGGAAGAGTGCCAGTATCTGTGAGGCAGGTCTGAAGCCTCTCTCCCCCTCATGCTATTATTTCCTCCCCCACTGAAGCGACTTGTTTGTTCTCGCAGCGTGAGTGTTCTAAAAATGCCTGAAGGTGGGCTGATAGCTCTGGGGGCCTCGCTGCTAGGTATTCATTAGCAGCCGATTTCACAGGGAAAACGAAACAATAAAGCCGGCAGCCTGTGCAGACTTGTGGCATATTTTAAAGCTCATTTTGCGAGACAAGTGCAGAACTAGAACAATGACTGTCAGCTCAGCAGTGGGCGAGAGCTCAAGTTCTCTGCAAAGTGCTAGAAACTTTAACGTCATATATTAGTCATACTCCTTAAGAAAAGGCACACACACTTTAACTTTATACATGTGTATATGTATATATATATATATATAAGTATGTGTGTATATATATATATATTCACTTAAAAAACCATAGGTTTCACACATGTTATAGTTAGCTGGACATTTCACTCGTAAAAAACCATTGAGAAATTCCCCCTGTTATAGTTAGTTCAGATAACTATAACTCGTGCGCCCGCAATCCACTGCTCATGACGTCACATATTACATCACTCATGACATGGTCAGTGGCACCACTCATAACATCACTGATGACATCATCCTTGTGATAGAGTGGCGGTCACGCGAGTTATAGTTATCTGAACTAACTATAACGGGGGAATTTCAATGGTTTTTTACGAGTGAAATGTCCAGCTAACTATAACATGTGTGAAACCTATGGTTTTTTAAGTGAATGTGCAAGGTTTTTTAAATGCCAATTCCTAACTATACCGTGTGTGAAACCTATGGTTTTTTAAGTGAATTTGTAAGGTTTTTTAAATGCTAAGTTATGTATGTTTTATTATATTTTTTATATATATTTTTTTTTTAAGGTTTTTCACCGTGCGCGCACCGTGCGCACACTCCGCGATTTTTTGAAAAAAAAAAAAAATGTTTTTTTCACCCTTCGGGGTCCTTCAGGGACCCCCTGACAAAGACTAGGGGGTCAGGAACTCTCTACCCTGCCCCCTTTTCACGTTCTCCACCTTTCTTTTTCACTGTCACACACAAAACACACAAAAAGGCAGCCGACGCTTCCTGATTTCGACCTATTCGAACGTTGACTGACATGTAACCACCAATCAGAATTACGCTCGCGCACGTTAAGGTGCGTGCACCGTGCGCGCACGGTGCTCGCCTATAGATATTTATGTACTTTTAACTGCAATTTTCTCAGGAACTACTGAACAGATTGACTCCATATATGCAAAAGGCACATCCCTGACCTGAGGACTACCTCTTTGCCAAATTTCAAGTAATTCTGTTCAGCCGTTCGGGCTGTTCCTTCGACTAAAGGTCCTATGGGAAAATGCATGGGGAAAACGTGTTTTGGGACCCCCCTTTTTTCTCAGCCCCCGCTTGACGAATCACCCCGAGACTTTCAGGGTAGGAGCTGAGCAGAGCGCCCCATTAGTTTTGAAAAATTCGCGAGGATTCGTCAACCGGCGCCAAAGTTATTCAAAATAGAATTTTCAGATTTCCTATGAAAACTCGGTCCTAACTATAACTATCTACTGGAGACCGCCAGTAGATAATATATATATATATTCACTGAAAAAACCATAGGTTTCAGGGGCGTTATAGTTAGCTGGACTTTTCACTCGTACAAAACCATTGAAATTCCCCCGTTATAGTTAGTTCAGCTAACTCTCGCGCACGCAATGCACTGCTGATGACGTCACATATTACATCACTCATGACATGGTCAGTGACATCACTCATGACATCACTGATGACATCTCAAATGACATCACTGATGACATCATCCTTGTGATAGAGTGGCAGACCTCCTCTCCCCCTAATATAACCTTTGATACACACATTCAAAAATAGAAACTAAAATTTTCAAAACAATGGACATACCAATATCAGTTACAACAACCTATTCAGTAATACTAAGATCCACATACACGCCCACTCATTCACCAACAGTCCTATACAGTCACTCATACATGTACTCACTCATCATATGTACTCACACACCTATACATCCTGTTACACAACGCCACTCATCCATAGAGTTACTCAAACACATAGTCACTCATGCTAATAAAGAATCAAACATCCATTTACTTGCATATACAGTTATACACACACCACCACACTTACTTCTACAGAAACTTACACATACTTAGTCTTTTAAACAATCACTTATAGAAACACATACTTATTCATACAGGAACTCTTTCAATCTCTCACTCTCACATATACTCACTTATATACACCAATAGTCACATATACTAGTTTAAAACATATGTAGTTACTCATAAAGACACTATTGAGACAGTCATTCACTCACTAACACACCCATGCACACACTCATCCACCCATACAGTCCTGCACACATGCTGTCTTCAACACATACAAACAGTGAGTCACTCATTCATGCACCTATGCACTACGTAATACCCCCACCGAACCATACAGACACTCAGACACTCATACTGATACTCAAAAAACCAACTAATAACCTATATAGACACTCATGTAGCTACTCACCAACCCATGCAGCCACTTATACACAAAGTGAGAGACTGATACAGATATTTACATATTTAAACATTACTCACTAAGCTATGTATTCACTAAGATACACTTAATCAGTCAGTTATACAATCAATTTTTCAACAAAAAAATCATCAATTTAGACACTTATATACCCATTTATTCTTCCATCGACCTTGAGATATACATATATAAAACATATGTAATTTTCAGAAAAACACACATTCACTTGATGATGTCATCAGTGATGTCATCAGTGATGTCATTTGAGATGTCATCAGTGATGTCATGAGTGATGTCACTGACCATGTCATGAGTGATGTAATATGTGACGTCATCAGCAGTGCATTGCGTGCGCGCGAGTTATAGTTAGCTGAACTAACTATAACGGGGGAATTTCAATGGTTTTGTACGAGTGAAAAGTCCAGCTAACTATAACGCCCCTGAAACCTATGGTTTTTCAGTGAATTTCTAAGGTTTTTTAAATGCTAATTCCTAACTATAACGTGCCTGAAACCTATGGTTTTTTCAGTGAATTTCAAAGGTTTTTTAAATGCTAATTTCTAACTATGCCTACAGAGATAGGACATGCGAAGAAAGAAGAAAAAACGCACAGAAACCCACCCACACCAACCCGAACACCACCCTCAGAGGCACCCTGATCTACCGACCCCCTGGACCACGCACACAATTCAGCGAGGACATCGCCGACTTCGTCAGCCCGCATGCCCTCCCCTCCGCTGACTACATCCTCCTGGGAGACCTCAACTTCCATCTGGAAAATAACAACGATCGCAACACCAGCACCCTGCTCGACAACCTCGCCAACCTGGGACTCAAGCAGCTGGTGTCCACCCCCACCCACCTCGCCGGACACACACTCGACGCTGTCTTCTCATCCAGCAAGGACATCGACTTCAGCCACGCCACAGAGCTTCAATGGACGGACCACAGCTGTGTCCACTTCACCTTCAAGAAAACGACGACCCACCAACACCAGCAACAAGCCGCCCGCAGAAGCTGGAACAAGATCACAGCAGACCAGCTCGCCACCTCCCTGAGCCAGCACCCCCCTGCCAGCTCAGCGAACCCCAGCCAGGCCGCCGACAACCTCACGAAGTGGATCAGCAACTGCGCGGACGAACTCGCCCCACTGAGGACCCCGCCCAGCAGACCCAGCAGCAAGAAAGCCCCATGGTTCACCGACGAACTCAAGAGCTCCAAGAAGAACTGCCGAGCCCTCGAGAAAGTCTGGAGAAGGGAACCGACACTGGACAACAGGACCTCCTTCAAACTTGCCACCCGGAAACACCACCAGCTGATCCGCGCCGCCAAGAAAACAGCATTCAAGGACCGGTCGGACAACAACGCACACAACTGCAAGGAACTCTTCAACATCGTGAAAGAGCTCTCCAACCCCAGCGCAGGAAACAACGACATCACCCCATCGCAAGACCTCTGCAACTCCCTCGCTTCATACTTCCACAACAAGATCGCGGACATACACAACAGCTTCAACAACCAACCGACGCACACCATGACCGAGCAACCACCCCCCACCACCACCCTCCACGCCTGGACCCCGATCAGCACCGAAGACACCATCCGCACGATGAACTCCATCCACTCCGGATCACCGACCGACCCCTGCCCTCACCACGTCTTCAACATGGCCGACGCTGTCATCGCACCCCACCTGCGAGACATCATCAACACATCCTTCGACACCACCATCTTCCCTGAGAGCTGGAAACACGCCGAACTCAGCGCTCTACTCAAGAAACCAACAGCGGACCCCACCGACCTCAAGAATTACCGCCCCATCTCGCTCCTCCCGTTTCCAGCCAAAGTCATCGAGAAGACCGTCAACCAGCAGATGGCCGCTTTCCTCGAGACGAACGGATCCCTCGACCCCTCACAGTCCGGCTTCCGAGCCAACCACAGCACCGAGACCGCCCTCATCGCCGCCACCGATGACATCCGAGCCCTGATGGACAATGGAGAAACAGCGGCCCTCATCCTCCTAGACCTCTCCGCGGCATTCGACACGGTCTGCCACCGAACCCTAGTACGGCGCCTCAGCAACATCGGAATCCAGGACAAAGCGCTGGAATGGATCATCTCCTTCCTCGACGGAAGAACACAGAGGGTCCGCCTACCACCGTACAAGTCAGAGGCCTCCGGAGTCATCTGCGGCGTCCCCCAAGGATCATCTCTGAGCCCCACCCTCTTCAACGTCTACATGAGCCCCCTCGCGGCCATCGTACGCAAACACAACCTCAGCATTATCTCCTACGCCGACGACACCCAGCTGATCCTCTCCCTGACCAACGACCCCGCCACCGCCAGAGCCAACCTGCACGAAGGGATGAAAGAGGTAGCCGAGTGGATGACGACCAGCCGCCTGAAACTGAACTCGGACAAGACGGAGGTCCTCATCCTGGGCTCCTCTCCCTCCGCCTGGGACGACTCCTGGTGGCCCCCCGCCCTGGGCACCACACCCAAACCGACAGACCATGCACGCAACCTGGGCTTCATCCTGGACTCCTCCCTCTCCATGACCAGGCAAGTCAACAACGTCTCCTCGGCATGCTTCAACATCCTACGCATGCTACGGAAGATCTTCTGGTGGATCCCCACCGAGACCAGGAAGACCGTCACCCAGGCCCTCGTCACCAGCCGACTGGACTACGGCAACGCCCTCTATGCCGGTACCACCGCCAAGCTCCAGAAAAGACTCCAGCGGATCCAGAACGCCTCAGCCAGACTCATCCTCGACATCCCACGAACCAGCCACATCTCCGGACATCTGAGAGACCTTCACTGGCTCCCCGTCAACAAAAGAATCACCTTCCGCCTCCTCACCCACGCACACAAAGCCCTACACGACCAAGGCCCGAGCTACCTCAACAGCCGAGTCAACTTCTACGCTCCCAAACGCCACCTCCGATCAGCCAACCAAGCCCTCGCCGCCGTCCCCCGCATCCGGAAAGCGACTACAGGAGGAAGGTCCTTCTCCTACCTGGCCGCCAAGACCTGGAACTCCCTCCCGACCGACCTGCGCCTGACCCAAGACCACCTCTCCTTCAGGAAGAAGCTGAAGACCTGGCTGTTCGAGCAGTAGCGGCTCCCCCCCCCCCCCCAGCGCCTTGAGACCCTACGGGTATGTAGCGCGCTTTACAAGTGTCACTGATTGATTGATTGATAGAAATAAAAAAAAGAAATGCAGAAAGAAGCAACAGAAGTCCTCAAAGACGAAGAAAAGTGCAGGAAGAAGGACAACGTGCAGAAAGAACAAACAGAAGAGCAGAAAGAAGCCTTGTTGCAAAATCATCCTGTACCCTCAACTTTTTCAGACGGATACTGGTGGTAACTGAGTCTGACTAACCAGTCCTAGAGCCAGTACTATGTTAAAAGACACTCAGAATACAGTGAAAACACCTACATACACTAGGGAACACTATGCGTTGGGGTCCCCCTGTGATCAGCATGACCTCCTCTGTAAGCCCCTAGTATATAATAGGGCAGGGGATTAAAACTACCGCTTAAAACGCGCCACAGGGCGTGTTTGCACACGTCACCTCAGGCCCTGTCCCCTCACTTCCCCACTGTGCAAACACGCCCTGTGGACGTTTTTTAAGTTGGGAGATTAAGTCCCCTTGAATCCTGAGGATCCCTAGGGGCAAAATAGCCCACTAGGTACGTCCAGTAAGCGCCATTGCAGAGAGGTGTAAAAAGGGGCACGGCCTGCACCACCTCTCTGCAACGCAGTGCAGTGGCGCTTACTGGAAGCACCTGGTGGGCTAGTTGGCCCCCAGGGTCCCTCAGTATTGAAAGGGAATTATTTCCCCAACTTAAAACGCGCCACAGGGCGTGTTTGCACACGTCACCTCAGGCCCCGTCCCCTCCCTTCACCACTGTGTAAATGCACCCTGTGGCCGTTCTAAGTTGAGAGATTAAGTCCCCTTGAATCCTAAGGGTCCCTAGGGTCAAACTAGCCCACTAGGTACCTCCAGTAAGCGCACAGAGCTGCGTTGCATAGAGGTGTAAAAAGGGGCGTGGCCTCAGAACACCTGTCTGCAACGCAGCTCCCTGGTGCATACTGGAGATACCTGTTGGGCTAGTTGGACCTCAAGGACCCTCAGTATTGAAGGGGAAATAATTCCCCCAACTTACAACTGGCCAGGGGGTGCGTTTGCAGAGTGCTGCACGGAGGGGGCGTGGCCTCCGGCACGATGCCGGTCTTTTATTTATTTTATTTTTTTAAGAAGGAGGGCTGTGTGGCCCCCCTTCTTTTTCTAATTTACTGGCCCTGGGGACCCCATCCCCCAGGGCCTGCACCCTAATTTGTTTTGTTGAAAAAAATTTATTTGGCAAACCAAGGCCTTAATCGGGCCCGGGGACCCCAACCCCCGGGTCGTGGGCTTTTTTTTTTTCATTCTTTAGGAGGGGGCTGCGTTGCCCCCCTCCTCAGGCCACTTATGGCCCCGGGGATCCCATCCCCTGGGGCCGGCCTTTGTTTTTTATTATTTTAAAAAAATATATATTTATAGAAAAACCTAGGACATGCTGTACAAACCGTATGTGCCTATCACCATGAAGATTTGCGTGATATTCATTAAAAGGCGACTATGCATAGAATTAATCCACATGGAATGTATTTACACCGCTAGTGAAGCTCTGACTTGTCTGATGCCCTACCGTGCCTAATCCCGGCGCCCCCGCCGGTGGGTACTCTCCAAGTAGACACCCTTGTTGTTTATTTATACAAACATGGGTAGCTATTGACGGGCACATTTAATATACACGCACACCAAGCCACTCAAGGCGGATTCGACAAAAATTCGACCAAACTATGCAAGAAACCCCCCTCACGGTTAATACAACACACATCCACCGCCGGATGTGTAATACTTTTTATTTTACTCTCTGGAAAGGAGACAAACCTCACTTGAGAGTCACAGCGTGCTCCTGGCTGAGCCCAATGCTGTGTTACACCCACCAGTGCCCGCCGAGTGCCTCACACCTCTGTGTTGTATTCCACCAGCTAGTGCGTATGCTATGACACTCTCTAGCCCATGTGCACTGTAACACCACTCCGTGAATATGTCATGCCACACTTGCCTTCGCACGGGTTATATTGCCCCATCTAACGTGCCTTCCTCGATGCCTATGTTATAACGCACAGCGCTATGCCATACATATTACAATCTGGGATCCATATCTTTGTCACAGGGCATATGCAACGTTACACTCCCCAGCACATATTTTATATTACAACTTTAGAGACTAGTTAGGTTACACAACACTACCCTGTACATATTACACTCCAAGGTGCATAACGCATAGCAGGCGCTAGTGCCTGTGCTATCTCGCGCTCTCCAATGAATCTGTCATTGCGCACAATGTATTGTATATTATATTTCACACCCCGGTTCATCTTATATCACACATATTGGTGCATAGTTTATACCATATACTATATCTAGTTTTCATTTTCAATCGGGCTCTCAGGACTATGTTCTATATAACACTGCGTCCACCTACCCTTTTCACGGGCATTACATTTTGCGATGGGGGGTGGAGGGTCAGGGGGTGTTTCTGCCAAGTGAATCCGGAGTCACAGTCACAAACGTCCTCTTCTTCCTGAATAAAAGTGAGATTATGCTGGATACTTGTTTATATTTTAAGTAGTTCGCACAGACACACATTTTAAAAACAATAAAGTTCCTAATACCCACCTTCTCTGAACAGTTAGCCTGCTGCCCCATCCACCTCCTCCCTATCCTCTGTTGTCTGAATCCATGGACTAGCCTCCTCCCTCCTGCCATGCATGGTCTGATGTGCTGCCACTGCCCTCCATTTAGCATGATGTACCAGTCCACTCCTCCTGCCCTCCATTGCCCAATTCTATGGCCCATCCTCCTGCTTGGCCTCTGTGCTTAGCTTGCTGCCCCTATTCTCCTTCCCCCTGCCCTCCGATGTCTTTGTGCATGCCCCTGCTCCATCCTTTTTGCCCACCATGTTCCATGGACCTGCTACTCCTATCTACTCTGAGTGTTCTGTTGAGCTGCCACTCCCCTCCCACCTGCCTAGCATTGTCAGATGACTGTAACCTGTCCCTGCCACCTCCACACTGCCTGTCCACATGCCATGCCCATATCCCCTTCCTCCTGTCCTCCATGGTCCATTTTACTGCCACACCCTTCTGCCCTCCCTGGTCTATGTGCTGCAACTGCTCCTCCTGCCTGCCCCACGCGGTCTGTTTTGAGGCCCCTTCCCCTGAACTCTCTTGTCTGTGCCCAGGTCCTGACCCTCCCTTCTATCCTCCATGGTCCTTTGTGCATGCCCCTGCACCCTCCTTCTTGCCCATCATATCCATTGTGCTGCCACTAACCCTCCCGCTTGCCATGCATGGTCTTCTGTGCTGCCGTGGCCCCTCCCACCTTCCCTCCATGGTCTGTGTGTATGCCATCATAGTCTCATTGTTGCTCTCCATGGTGTGTCTTGTTTCTATTGCCCATCCTGCCTGACCTCCATGGTCATCTTGCTGCTCCTGCCCTGCCCCCTTGCCCCCAGCCCTCTTTTTCCATGTGCAGACCCCTATTCCCTCCCTCCTGGCTTGTCTGTTCCATTGTAATGCCCCTGATCCGTCCCTCCTGCCCTTTATGGTCTGTTATGCTGCAGCTTTCACTCCTGTCTGTCCATTATGGTCAGCTAGCTACCATTGCCTCTTTCCCCTCTGTTCTCTGTTGTCCATGTGCATGGTCCTGTCCCCTCCCTATTGCTTTCTATGGATTGTTGTGCTGCACTCCCGTCCTGCATGCGCTGTGTGGTGTATTGTGCTGCTGCAAACCCTGATGCCTGCCCTGTAGGGTCAGTTTGGTGCACCTCTCCATGTCCCTCCTGTCCTCTGTTATCCGAGTCCATGTCCCTACCCCAATTCCTCCTGCCTACCATGATTCAATGTACCATGCTTGCGAACATTTTGAACTTGGTAAGAGGGAGATTTTGAAAAAAACCTGGGGTATTGATTTTCCCCTTTGAGTTACATTGAAAAAGAGGAGATTGTAGATAGGAGACAGATCAAATAAAGCCCATTTGAGCTTAAAAACATTGGACGTTTCCTGACTGAAACGGGTCTGTTGGCGTGTATGGTTGTACTACCACTGCCTCTTCCTTCTGCCCACAATGGTCTATTATATTGCCACAGCCTCTCTTGCCAGTCCTGTATTGTTGGTTTGTTGCCCCTGCCCCCCTTTCCACTGCCCTCCATAGTCTGTTGTGCTGCCACTGCCCTTCCTGCCTGCCCAGTGTGGTCAAATTGTTGCATCTGCACTCTCCTACCTGCCTTCAATTTTCAGAGTCCGTGCCCCTGGCCTCTGCCTCTCAACAGTATCCCAATGAACAACTAGATTGCTAACATTCTATATTTATTACAAAAGTGTGGAACGCCTGACGTCATCTTGATGTAATCAAAACTGTAATACCTAGAGTATTTCCTTTAGAAATTACATATATGAGAGGGTCTTATTTGCATCAAAATGATGGTTAGTGCTCTAAAAGACTAAAATGAGGACATATTTTTAGAGTTTTTAAATAGCGACAAAGAACTTTTAAATTATTTGTAATCTTTATTTTTTTTATCCAGTTGACCACTTGATTAAATGTTGCACCTAGGGGAGAGGATGTGGTGTTACTTCCAGAGCTGCAGACTTTGCAACTGGGGAACCAGGTTGGAGTTTCTGCTTCAGCTCAACATTCTGTGATTCTGGTCAAATCACTTAATCTCCCCATGTCTACAACCAAAATGAATTTGATCTTGTGTGATGTAACCAATGCTCATGTAAAGCACTCCAATACCTGACAAGTCTGCACTATATAAAACTGCAAATACACAACAAATAAGTGTTTTGCACACTTCTGTCATTGGGCTATACTTGGGCTACATCTGGGTGATATTTGGGCTACATTTGGGCTCTTTTGTCTCTGGTGGCCATCTTGGGAGTTTTATTATTATGAAGTTTCCTAATTTCCTCATTTACTGCAGTCTCCTCAGTGGGAACACTTTCAGTTTTTTATTTTGGTTCCATCAAGAAGGCATTCAGATGTGTCACACATTTGCCATAAATTCTGAATGTTAGCACTCTAGTTGCTCATTAGATCACTGTAGTAAAACTACTGCTCACCAGGGAAGTCTGCTGCTGGTATTCAAAGTGCATGTTTCAGTCTGCATGTCAGAATTTTTTTATGAAATAGAAGATTTGAGAAGTCAAAATGTGCCCTAATTTTTCTTTCTGCAGAATTAATCATAATTTCTATGGCAAAATGAACCCCCTCATTTTGTTCCTTTGTAAATTAAATGTTTTAAGTGTTACCACTTTATTCCAATCAAGATGGCTTCAGGTGTGCCATACTTTTGTCATAAGTAAGACTGTTAGCGCTCTAGTTGTTCGTTAGAACACTCTGGGACATTCTGTCATTGGGCTGTACTTGGGCTACATCTGGGTGATATTTGGGCTACATTTGGGCTCTTTTGTCTCTGGTGGCCATCTTGGGAGATTTATTTGTTATGAAGTTTCCTAATTTCCTCATTTTCTGCAGTTTCCTCAGTAGGAAATACTTTCAGTTTTTTACTTTGGTTCCATCAAGAAGGCATTCAGATGTGTCACACATTTGCCATAAATTCTGAATGTTAGCACTCTAGTTGCTCATTAGATCACTGTAGTAAAGCTACTGCTCACCAGGGAAGTCTGCTGCTGGTATTCAAAGTGCATGTTTCAGTCTGCATGTCAGAATTCTTTAATGAAATAGAAGAGGATTTGAGAAGTCACTCAAAATGTGCCCTAATTTTTCTTTCTGCAGCACTAATCATACATTCTATGGCAAAATGAACCCTCTCATTTTGTTCCTTTTTAAATTAAATGTTTTAAGAGTTACCACTTTATTCCAATCAAGATGGCTTCAGGTGTGTCATACGTTTATCATAAGTAGGAGTGGTAGCACTCTAGTTGTTCTTTGGAACACTCTGGGAAGCTGCAGTAGAACACAAAGGAATCAACTGACAGTCTCTGCCCTTGTTGGATGTACATGTTTTACTGAGAATGTCAGACTTCATTCTCACATGACTGAGAAAGATAATGTGAATTTACAGAAAATATGCTCTCAGTTTAGCTTATAGATCACCTTCCAAACCTCTGTGGGAAAAGCATGTGAAAATAGTTTTCTCTCAAACATGATTCATGATATCCCAGCAGAAGGCTTTTTCACATGGTAAAATCACCTTAGAACATACCACAATTCCTAAAATGAGTATGGTACCATCAACAAATGATTTATAATGTAACTAAAGTCTTAAAACCTTCTATTAACTGCAATGCTTTTTAATGAGGTGCTATCATGTATATTGGTCCCAAGATGGCTGCCAACACTTCTTGGATGAAGTGCTAACAGCCAATCAGATCTCACAATGAGATGTGTGGTTAGGCTCCGCCCAGATATATATGTGATTTTACTTTTGATTTTCTCAGGAACTACTGAACGGATTTACACCATATATGCAAAAGGCACATGCCTGACCTGAGGACTACCTCTTTGCGAAATTTCAAGTAATTCTGTTCAGCCGCTCGGGCTGTACCTTCGACTAAAGGTCCTATGGGAAAATGCATGGGTAAAACGCGTTTTGGGACCCCCCTTTTTTCTCAGCCACCGCTTGACGAATCACCCCGAGACTTTCAGGGTAGGAGCTGAGCGGAGTGCCCCATTAGTTTTGAAAAGTTCACGAAGATAAGTCAACCGGTGCCAAAGTTATTCAAAATAGAATTTTCAGATTTCCTATGGTAACTCGATCCTAACTATAACTATCTACTGGCGACCGCCAGTAGATAATAGATATATATATGAAGAAACCACAGTCCTGAAGCAATATTAATATGCAAAATCAGGTACAGACCACAGCGTATCTCTGGATTATTTGTGCTTTATTGCCATATCCCACAGCATGACGTGTTTCGACTAGGTCACCCCAGTCTTGATCACATGACTTGCCAGGAACCACAATGTGAATAAATAGTCACTTCCTGAGAGAGAAATCCCTCCCATTGCTCACTAAAGCTCAACAACAGACTATATACCTAGTCTTTTTTCTAAATAGGTTTTCATTTACTAACATTAATCACTATACAAATATATGAGAAGGCGATTATACTTTTTTAAGTTATTGAATTTTCAAACTTTAAAATATTCCTCAGTACAATTATTGTTTCAAGTAAGTACTTTCCATAATACATCTTAATAGCGTTACTTCCTGCTAAGCAACGATATCTGCTGATGCCTATACAATACTTGCTTATGTGTCAAAAAAACCCACAAGATTGTCACCACATAGTCAGTATGTTGAAAGAGCTAACGGAGCATCTAATAGTTACTGTGCAAAACATCATAAAAAGTGCTAGTGCAAACAAAGTGATTTGATATATGTATACTATTGTTACATAGTTACATTATTATCATGATAAACATTATGAATCGATCGTGCTGAGCCTATATAATTCATTATTACATCAGCGTGTAATATGCAAAAATGCACCTTTACCGTACTTACTGTGTCATTTATGCATAGTGCACGTTGTATGCCCTTTCCAAAAAATCGTCATCATTTCTGAAGGTTTTCATTTCTTGGAGATTGAATTTCCAATGGATCAAGTATAGCAGCCTTGACATATTTAATAGCGCAAATTGCGAATACAAAGTTCAAAACATCGCATATAATACAGTACAGTAACTTACAAAGATTTGTGTGTGCAAATACGCAATAGTGCAAAAAGAGCAATGATGTCTGGTCAATGATACAATCTATACCAGTTTGTAAAGAGGTGCAAAGATTGCAGTAAATAAAATTCGAGAATAAATATAATTGATATAATTAAACTCTATCTACAACAGTTCCAACATTAAAAACCCTTTTAGACACCTAGTTAAAACCGATAAGATCTGGAAAAACAAGGTAAGATCAGGGATAAAAACCAACCTATAATCAATCAAAACAAAATATAAAAATTGTCAGAAAGAAGTATTAGTGGTTCTATATTGGTCACTGTTTAAGTTGTAGGAGACAAATAGTGGATTCAGTACCATAAGTAATTACATCAATAGGGGGAGTCAATGCAAATTAAAAAATGTTGTTATAAAAAATTATGTAAATCTTCCCCCGTATTCAAGCCATTGGGCATCTTAGTATCTAATTGTAAGATATATCGTGATTCTAGTTGCCTCAATTTCTTTTCTTATTGCCTCCTCTTATTGACCTCGATACTGCATCAATTACAAAATAGCTGATGTCATTTAAATTATTGTTATGTGCCAATTTAAAATGTCTAGCAACTGGGTAACTGGGGTCGGAGTTTACTATAGCTCGTAGATGTTGTAAAATACGTATATATACTTGCAGCTTAGTACTGCCTACGTATTGTAGGTGACAAGAACATTCCAATACATAGACTGTAAATTCAGTTTTGCATGTAAACATTCCATTGATTTTAATCGGAGTATTTGCGAAGGCATCAGAAAACTCAGTTTTATTTACCCCAAACTTGCAGGCTCTGCAAGAGCTGCACTTAAAAAACCCTTTCCTATTGGAGAGCCAGTGTGTAGATGTTAGAACTTCAGCACTGGTCTTGACCAATGCATCCCTCATAGATGGTGCCTTCCTAAAAGTAATAGAGGGCTGTTCTGGTAGTATAGGAGAAAGAGTGATGTCAGTTTTGAGTATTGGCCAGTTTTTGTTGATAATACTTCTGACCTGTTTTTCCTGTCGACTATATGTAGTTATTAATCTGACTACCTCTTCACTCTTTTGTTTTTTTTCTTTTTTTTCCTCCTTACCCAAAGTAAATAGTATAGTACCTGCATCAACACTGGTCTCATCAAGTATACTGCTAGAATTATTGGCTTTGTTCAATGCAGTTTGTAACTCCTTTAATTTATATCCTCACACTAAAAATCCTTGTAATGAATCTGCTTGTCACTGTTCAAGGTCACTATCAGAATTGCAGATTCGCTTAATCCTTAAAAACTCCCCATACGGAATACTTTTTATCAGGTGTCGGGGGTGACAACTGTTGGCATGCAGTATCGAGTTCCCTGCTGTACTTTTTCTGTGAAGTTTTGTTTGGATATTATTATTATCAATATATAATTGCACGTCAAGAAACTCAACTCTTTCCCTGCTAATGGTGGCAGTAAACTCTACGTTCAGATCATTTTCGTTGATATTATTGACAAATTCTAGTGCTGATTCCTTTGTTCCTCTCCAAATTACACATACGTCATCAATAAATCGCCACCATTTTACCACATGATTGTCAAACATTTCCTTATGGGTGTGCTTGAGGACATGCTCCTCCCACCAGCCCACGTGTAAACACGCGTAGCTGGGAGAGAAGCATGCCCCATAGCCACCCCACATAACTGTAGATATATTTCTTCGTTGAATAAAAAGAAATTATTCATTAGGCACATCTCAATCATTTTTAGCAGCATAGCATTCTGTCTATAAAATTGAATACTTCTCTTAGCTAAAAAACATTTAACAGCATTAAGACCATCTATATAATGTATACTAGTATAGAGAGAACAAATGTCCATCACTATAAAAAGATAGTCCTCCTTCCAATTGACTTCCCGTATTTTAGTAAGGAAATGGCTCGTATCTTTAATATATGAAGAAAGATTTTCCACGAAATCATGTAGAAAAAAATCCACATATTTAGATAGATATATATCAAACAGGAAACTCTTCAAATCTGGAACACTGACCCTGACTCTCGAAATCACTTGCAGATGCCACGGAAGGTGAACGATAGAGTCATGACGGTGAGAGAGCTGCCAAGGCGCGTCAGAACATTTGTCTGAAGACGTGATCCAGTTCGGAGACGGTCGGCTGACCATAGTGCATTGTGGGCAATGGAGTTCCTTAAGGGGCAGGAGGCCTCAGCAGAACTGATTTTCAAAAAAATAACAAGCGACAAAAGGGGAGAGAATGGCATGGATGACACGCAAAAAGCATATAGCCTTAAACAAAAAGGTAACTTACTTGAAAGGCTGCGCAAGAAAGAATTAAGCTGCTGGTGGGAAGCTACATCGCTCCAGAATTACTTGGAAGTCGATCGCATACCTAGATGGGTACGCATTTTACTTGTACCTACTCTCAACAAACCTAAACCAGAGGTACTTAAAGCATGGCTGGATAACACAAGTGCGTGTTCAAAAACGATGCAACAGATCGTCATCAAAAACGCGTGGGAGGAGCATAAGGAGTTGGTGGAGGAGATACAAAAAGTCCTAGACGATTTGGCGAAAGACCCGAACCAAAATGAGGTGAAAAAGGTCTTGTTTGCAGTAAATGATCGTGTCACCAATTTTGAAAAGGATATCATCGCAAGAAAAAAAAAGGAAATTTGAGAGGGATGAAAGGGATTGCAAATCCGGAAGAATCTTAACATTTGCCAGAAAATTCGACAAACTGCGCACAACCCTTATTAAGGATCGAGCGTTGGGGGCTGCTGATAAAGACAGATGGGAATCCGGCACGAGCCTGAGTTCGGAAGTCGGCTCAATTGACAGCAATACCTCCTACGCCAAAGACATAACGTTTTTTTCCGAGGAAATGCACCTCATGTTAGAGATGAACGAACAGTCAATACGTGGAAGAACAAGATATCAAGGCCAAGGAGGAAGAACAAAAGCAAAAGATGTCGAAAGCGGCGGAGTAAAGAACGACAGCACTGGTGTGGGTGATGGAGCAGGGTTTTTACTTTAAAACCAAATACCTGTTTCATTTTCGTATGTTATAATTAAAAGTACTACTGACTAATTATTAATCACTAAAGATTTGTCGAGTCTGGACTAATCAACCTAATTAACAGAAGAATTACACGTGGGAATGCTATTGCATGGCTAAAATAATAAGTGAACTAAGTTGGTGAGCAAGCTGACAGAATAGATGTTGCTTATGTGATGTTATTTTGTTTTGCGCTTTAAATTAATATGCATTAATGGCTTTGGATGTCGCAAATGGCTAGGTAAATGCATACACATAAGGGTATTAGCAGGGGAAAAACACTGTATAATCATTTCCGTGCAGTAATTATGTTTTGTGTTTCATTTTACTTAAGTTGACCATTGTGGCCTGCATTTGAGTAGATGGAAAATTTGACAAGAGGCTTCGCGCTGGCTGCGACCTTGCCCTTCCATCGACCTGAAAAGCCATGATCATGACGACAAATCCGGGAGAGATGCCAAATGCCCCTGAACATGAAGATTCGTTTCAAATCCAAATTCCGACATGATGAACTTATAATGATCCCACGAATGAGATACATTTTATCCTAAAGAGACATCCGTAGAAGTAACGAATTAGTTATGGACTCCTAATTTCTATTCATTATTTGAGACTATCAATGCGTGTGAAAAACTATCACTGTATCCCAATGTACCAAGACGACATTATTTCCGCCATTCGACTGTTTTGTAAGATATGATTGCAACATTTGGAATGTAATTTTAGTATAAATATTAGTAGACTAGAGAGGTCTAGCGCCACTTCTTCCCGAACTGATGATTAGAGGTCCCGATGCTGACGGAGAGGACGGTGACTCTACATGACGGCTAGAAACTCTAACTATTTTGCTGAGGACCGGTTCTGACTTAGGATCTGACTGTTAGCCAGAATAGGTAAATATGAGAGAAATGAACTTGCATTTAATTGGCTTTTCTTACAATTTTAGATAAACAATATTCTGTTTGAATTACTGAGTCGGGTGGTTATTTTATTGTCATGTTTATTGAATATAAAGAATATTATGTTATTTTTCACCATATCTATAGCAACTAGTTGATGCCATTGACCTCAAGGTATATGCAGATTGGTTAGGTACGGAAAGTGTTTCTGCTTATACATGGCACGAATAGAGTGGTAGGATGAATGTTGGTGTTATGGGCCCCACAGCGTGTGATGTGTGTATGTGCGTGTGACTGCGAAATCACTCCGTCCGTGGAAGTAGAGGGGATTCGGAAGCTCCGATCTGCACCAGTTTCTTGGTAGCAGAATGATGGTTAACTATTGTCTTGACCTGGTGAATTTGCGTGTATATAAGCTTATTGATTATTGATTGATATTGATGTTTGTACTAACACTGTATGTTGAAGTCGTATTGAGTTTTGTGTAGTGTGTACGGCTTCTGGGACGTAGGAAGTCGGTGACAGTTCTGTAGTAGGGCAGAGGGAGTGCTGCTCTCGGAAAAAGACGGGATTGTTAGCCCTGTATGTAGACAGGGGAAAACGTGTGACAATTGAAGTTGCGCGTCGCATTGTCTGGGTTCGATGAGGTAGCATCGCCGTATGTTGCCATTAGAAACGTATTTTCTGTGTGAGAGAAGTGTATATGATAGCGAAGGTTATCTGTGAAGTTCTGGTCTTAGGTATCAGGGATCCTTATGGCATTCCGATAACGCTTATCACTAGAAAGGTAATAGGTATTCTCTGAGCTTGTTAGAAGGACAGAGCAGAGGTAAGCGCTGCTTTGTTAACGTGTGATATAATTCTGTAGTAGGACAGACTGTTCGCTGTTCTCGGGAAAGACAGAATTCTGTGTGAATGTACTACATTTTCTGGTGTGAAAGTGCGTGAATGAGAAGGCATTCTGGTTAATTGTGAAACTCTTAGGAGCATTCCGGAGAAAACAGTTAATTGATGCTTGTAAGAAGGGTAGAGTAGAGGGATGTGCTACTTTATCAACGGAAGTAACGATTCTGTAGTAGGGCAGAGGTAAGCGCTGCTCTCGGGAAAGGCAGAATTCTCGTGGGAAAGGTCTTTTGCTCTTCTATGGCTAGCGAAGCAGACAATGGAGATGTTTGTATGTTGTAACTAACAGACTCGTAGAAGTTGAAACAAAGTCTAACGAGTAGTTCTGTAAAGGAGGGGTAGACGAGAGAGACAGGAGACAGGAGCAGAAGCTGTTGCAGCGACTGCTGACGTCAGGAAGACCGCGCTGTGATTGGACAGTGGGTTAGAATGGTGGGAGCACGGTGATTGGTGTGCTAGTGTACGCGGCGTAAGGATTGGGAGGCATACAGGGTGACGTAGACGCTCCAGGATTGGTGCGTTGGTGTGGGTCGCGCTGGGATTCGTGGATTGAGTCAGTGACGTAAACGCTCCAGGATTGGTACGTTAGTGTGAGTCGCGCTGCAATTGGACAGGAGATCGTACAGTTGTAGAAAGATAAAAGGGTTGCGGAAAATAACAAAATGTATTACCATGCTGAGGAAAAGAAAAAGAAATCCTTGTTTAGTAAAGTTAAGAACTGGTTTGACAAGGATAAGGATATTGTGACTAGGGAAGGACAGTTACTTCCTCCGATAAGAACCCCCGCATCCTTCATGGTTGCGAAGTATGGGTATCATACCTGTATTTGGTTAGACAACTGGGTAAAGTATACTAAGGAAGATGGAGTTCTAGCTTTCCCAGAACATGGCTGATTTAATCTGGCCATAATGAGGAACCTACGGGAAAGGATGATGGGCCTAGAGCCTAGGCCTAGGCCAACGCAATTTGAGGCATTAACTGAATGGGAAGATGAAGTGCATGAGCGAGAAAAGCAGAGGAGTGGAGGAAATTACAGGTACATGTTTGGGCGAAAGCATGATCGCGAAACTCATCATGATCGGATGAGAAGATGGCGAGATGCCAGCATGACGGAGGGATTATATCCTGTGAGAACTGCAGAAGAGACAGAAGGGAGAAAGTGTACAGAAAAAGAACATCATGTAGAAACAAGGAGGTATGGGGCGAATGAGTCTGATGACGATGTCTTAGATGACATGTTCTACAAAAGACCACCCCCGTATAGACGAGAACCAGAGGTAGGAACAGCAGTCACCCCAATGAGAGACACCCTGCGGATTATAAAGACAGAGGTTATGACTCCTGAGATGAAAAGCAGTAATTCCCTTGCAGAGAGAGAGAGAGAGAGAGAGAGAGAGAGAGAGAGAGAGAGAAAGAGAGAGAAAAAAAAATGGAGAATGAAATTGAGGATGAAAAGACCAGAGAATTAGCAAGGACCACATTTGAATTGACAGAGAAAATCAGAGAACTGACGAAAAATCTTGAAGCAGTTACGGTGCCTGTAACAATAGGTCCGGTTATGCCTGTGTTCGATAAGCAGAGGGTTGGTGAAAGTGGTTTGACAGTTCCATATGTAGCCAACAGATTGATTGTTCCTCCAGAGCAGACAGAAATGAGAACGGGAGAAAATCAGTGGAGACCAGGAGAAAATCAGTGGAGACATACCATATGTGGAGGAGAGTTGAATGTGCAGACTAACTCAGGTTTGAATTCTGGTTGTGTGGAAGGGAATAGAATGATTGGAGGGTCGATCTTAGAACCACAAAGAATGACAGAACCAGGAGGTGAAGAAAAACCTGCAGGGATAACTGCGGAAGATTTGAATGATTGGCTGAAACCTTTTCAGAGGAAAGAAAAGGAATCCCAGGGAATTGATGTAGCTAGAATACGAATGGAAATGGAGGAGCTGATTGTAGGAACAATCCCTACAGAAACGCTGAAAAATTATCAGGAAGGGGAGATTCTATTCCTGTGTAAGAGTATCACATGGAGAGCAAAGAACATACATGGCAGGTTGAAAGGAATAGCCAGTGAAATGGGAATTGACATGGAGAAGGTAAAAGCTTTACAAAAGCCTTACCGAGTGGATTTTACAGATAAGGACATTGAGAATCTGAATAATGCAGGCCGAACAGGGCAGATTAAGGAGATGATTGCTTTGCTGAGAAAATGGGGAGATGTGGAAAGATGGAAAGATAGATGGTATAGAAAACGAGAGGATGCAGCAGACAGAACTTACTCAACATTCCCCCTGAGGGAAAAGGAGAAAGCAGTGACAGCTTATCCCATGAGGGAGATTCCAGGAGGAGGGTACGTACATGTTCCATGGACCAGACAAGATATTTTGTCATTTACAAATGATTTCCTTCGACTAAGGGAGAAGCCCATCGAGTGGTATAGACAGGTAGACAGATTTGTGAAATTGTCAAAGGTGCTGTGGATCGACCTGAATAGTCTGTTTGATATAATTTTACCAGCAGACCTGTGGGCTGAATGTAAGATAGTCATAGACTGGCCCACTAAAGAATATCCGAGAGATCCAAAGACAGGAGCTCCAGACCTGGAGGTTATGAAAAAGTATGAGTAGGTTATGGCTTTCCTGAAAAATAAGATACCCCCCAAGGAAACAGACTGGGTTAAAATAGATCGAACACATCAGGAAGTGAAAGAATCAGTCCATGCTTACTATGAAAGACTAATACTGGCTTTCAAACAGTTCAGTGGAGAGGAACATCTGGGTGACAAGGATCTGAGCCATTTTGTATATAGATTTGTGTATGGCTTGCGACCTGAAATCAGTGAAATGATAAGGCAGCATACTGTAGACTAGCAGAACAAAAAGATTGATGAGATCCTGAGACATGCAAAATACTTCAGTGATGAAATTGAGGCAAAGCAAAGGAAACTGAAGGAAAAGGCAATGTGGGCACAGGTGAAAGTTGCAGAAAGACAGGAAGCTCAGTTGGTTGGACAAGAAAATAACCCAGGAAATAAACCCAGGTTTGGCTCAGGAAAAGGGAAAGGCAACATTGAGGAAGCAAAGAAAAGGTTTCCCTGTCACAACTGTGGAAAATTAGGGCACTGGAAATCCGAGTGTAAGAATCCACCGTCTACTAATGATGACAATCCATCATTGAATTCACAGGTGCAGAGTGAGGGGTGTGGTCAGCATCAGCAACAGCAGAAGGCTGTTAAGCAGCAGAATCAGGTGCCAAAACCACCCTTGCCACAAAGAAGAGGATCCCAGAAGTACAGTCAAGATGTGGGGTTCTATGATGAAGAGCAGGTAAACAAGCCAAAACGCGCAAGCGCTGTGTCACAATATTGGCTAAGGAATGAGGGAAGTGATTCTGAGGGAGAATTCTGACGGTGCCGAAGAGAGGAGGAAGAGTGCGTACTTGGGGCAACTCTAGAAATAGACCAGGCAGGACCTTTTGTAGATGGAAAAATCAATGGTGAAAGTGTTCCTTTTTTAGTTGACACAGGAGCTACGAGATCAACTGTCAGGTCAGCTGATATAAAGAATCTTCCTCTCTCGGATGAAGCAATCCAAGTAGTTGGGGTGTCCAACACACAGATCAAAACCCATCTTACTGAACCAGTAAGAGTTAGAATAGGGAAATTTTCAGAAATGCACCGATTTGTGGTGTGTGACACTAGTCCTGTGAACTTGCTAGGTAGGGACCTGCTGTGCAAGATGAATTGCACTATTTTCTGTACCCCAGATGGAATAACCTTTGAAACGCCAGATGAGGATGTCCTATACAGAATGACCATGGATAACAGGGAATGTGAGGCATTGGGAACATATGCTGTGTTTAATCCAAATGCATTACCCCCAGAATTAAAACAGACAGTAAAAGCAGCAGTTTGGGATTTTACTGGAGAAGATGTGGGCCTGATGAGAAATATAGATCCAGTAAAAATTACCGTAAAAGAGGGAGTGGTTTACCCAAACATTCCACAATACAGACTGACACCTGAAATAATTGAAGGAATAACACCCATAATTGAGAAAATGATCCAGCAGGGGGTGTTAAAAGAAATATTGAGCAGCCCATGTAATTCACCAATAATGGGACTGAAGAAACCCAATGGAAAGTTCAGAATAGTACAGGATTTGAGAAAAATTAACAAAATTGTTGTGTCATGCTGTCCCATTGTGCCAAATCTATCAGTGATTTTGTATCAGATTCCCCATGATGCAGAATGGTATACAGTAATTGATTTGTGTCATGCTTTCTTTTCAATCTCGTTGCATCATGACAGCCAGCCGATTTTTTCATTTAGATTTGGAGAGCGAATTTTGGGATGGTGCAGAATTCCACAGGGGTATACAGAGAGCCCTTCGATATTTAATCAATTGCTGAAGAAATCTCTGGAGAGTCTAACAATGCCTGAGAATTCAGTTTTGGTCCAATACATTGATGACCTGCTTGTGGCATCAAAAACACGTGAAGCCTGTGAAGTAGACACCATTGCTTTACTGAATCACTTGGCAGATGGAGGATTAAAGGTATCTCCAGCCAAATTGCAATTCTGCAAAAAAGAAGTCCAGTAATTGGGACATAATATTGAGAAAGGCCTGAGGAAAGTGACCATTGACAGGATTAAAATCATCAGAGGGATGAGAGCCCCAATGACACAAAGAGAAGTAAGAATGTTCCTGGGAATGGTTGGCTACTGTCGTCAGTGGATAAGTAACTTTTCCCTGATTGCCAAGCCACTGATTAAATTGACAAAAAGTGAGGTGAAAGACCCATTGGAATTAAACCCAGAAGAAATGGCAGCATTTAAGGAGTTAAAGAACAGGCTATGTGAAGCTCCTGCTTTAGAAATGCCAGATTATGAATAAGAATTTGAGCTGTACTGTAGTGAGAGAAATGGATGTGCACTTTCAGTGTTAATCCAGAAACATGGACGTCTGAGAAGGCCAATTACATACTTCTCATCAACACTTGACCCAGTAGCTGTGGGTTTACCAGGTTACCTGAAAGCAGTAGCTGCTACATGCAGAAGTCTGGAACAAAGTGAGGGAATCATAATGGGATATCCGGTACGGGTATTCGTACCTCATGATGTGGCAATCCTTTTAACAAGGAGCCGGACACAGTTCATGTCTCATAGTCGGCTGACTAAATATGAGAAAGCCATTCTTGGTGCAACAAATGTGAGCCTTGAGAGATGTGTGAATGTGAATCCAGCAACACTATTGCCTGATGCTGAATGTGTGGGAGTGAGGAATGAAGTTGATCATGACTGCCTGGATGTGCTTGATTACTGTACAAAACCAAGACCAGACATAAGAGATCTGCCACTGCCTGAGAGTGATCATGTGTTGTTTGTGGATGGATCTTGCTTGAGAACAGATGAAGGAACACTGAGTGCTGCATATGCTGTGTGTACAGTTTCAGGAGTTGTGGAAGCATCATCTTTGAAAGGAGTTAAATCCGCTCAGGTGGCAGAATTGGTGGCTCTAACGAAAGCTTGTAAGATTGGAAGAAATGTGAGAGTGACTGTGATGACTGACAGCCAGTATGGCTTCGAAGTTGTCCATTATTTTGGCCAGTTATAGCTACAAAGAGGTTTCCTGACCTCAAGTGGAACTCCCATAAAGAATGCTGAAGTAGTTGGAAAATTGCTAGAGGCGATACAGCTGCCTAAGGAACTAGCAGTTGTAAAATGTGCTGCTCATGGTCAAGGTGATGATTTTGTCACCGTTGGGAACAAATTTGCCAATGACATAGCACAATACTGTGCAAGGAATAATCATTCCATTAATCGGAGTAAAGAAAGAGAAATGTCTTCTTGTTCCTTAATGTTTACTAATGCGGTGGGAACATGGGAGGAAGTGAAGCAGTTGCAGGATGAGGCAGAAGATGAGGAAATGAAAGATTGGGTGAAAGCAGGTTGTGCACCAAGGGAAAAAGACCATGTGTGGGTCTATAGGGATGGAAGACCAGTCATGCCCAATAGCATGTTGTCAACAATGGCAAGGATGTATCATGGCCAAGGACACTTGGGAAGGGATGCTATGATAAGGGCCTTTAAGCAGACCTGGTATAGTCCAAAATTCAGGCTGATAGCAGAGAGTCTCTGTCAGAGATGTCTGATATGTCAGCAATTCAATCCTGGAAAGAGAACAGTGGTGAGCCTAGGAACTATAGGCAGGGAGGGAGGACCCTTCACAAGAATGCAAATAGATTTCATCGAAATGCCCCAAGTTAACAGATTGAGGTATGTCCTGGTGGTGGTCTGTTTGTTCTCTAGGTGGGTGGAGGCATATCCAACAAGAAGAAATGATGGGATAACAGTGGCCAAGCTACTGTTAAGAGAATTCATCCCAAGGTATGGGTTCCCAGTGACCATTGAATCAGACAGAGGAGGACATTTTTATAATGAAATCATGGGTTTGATCTGTGAAGCATTGAGTGTACAGCAGAAGTTACAGAGACTCTGCGAACATCGCAGTAACATCAAGTGCAAAAGAAGCACTACCAAGATGAGTAATCACTTCCTGGAACAAGGACATACTGTCAACGATCTACGTTGGGTAATCTTGGAGACGCTGACTATCAAGAACAACCAAGCAGAGAAAGTATTGTTCGAAAAAGAACAAAGATGGGTCCATCGACTTTGTACGAATACCCAAGGTTTGAATGACAATATACCATGGTTGAGTGTATTGAGAAAATGATGTTCCGATTTTTTGTCCAAACTTTATTGTCAAAAATAGACACCCTCCATATACAAAATCTTACCAAACATATACCACCCTCATAAATACCTAGGGGATGATATACCTTGTCAAGCATCACTAATATATACTATCTGGCTGCTGACAATGATGTAGAGGTTACTATCGGGCGCGTTAAGAGCGCTTTTTTCATGAATAGTTTCTCCGACAACACCTCTTCTGTTTAACTACCTTTTTGTATAGATTTAAAACAACCTGCGTCAATGTCACCATTTCCGCCCCTTTTTTATCTACAATAAATCACAGAAGACTACTACATACCATAAAAGGTTTTGTATTCAACGTTGCTCATCTAGTAGTAGTCTCTCGACTATTTCTACGCTCTCCATACCACATATAACGCGAGCTCCCATGTCCTACCGGCAGTACCGGGTCAACGAGGGCAGAGTCAGCACAGAAGCCTCGTCCAGCACTGAAGAGGTTAGCGAGATGGTGGATTCAACCTCACGACAAAATCGTAATGTATTACTTGGCCAAACTTTGACAGTTCCCTTTCCCTCTGTTTCTTTATCATCTCTGAAGAGCGCGAGTGACTGCCCTACTCCATACCCGCTGTTGCCCACAGTAACGGGAAACAGGTACGGAAGCCCTTTTACATCGCATTTGCCGCCATCAACAATCTTTTAAATTGAGCTCCAGCCTTTAACATCCTTCTTTTTTTTTTTTTTATATATATTAGCACATTGTAACATTTGGTACCGCTACTCTTAAGTTTATAAAGCCGCTTTAAGTTTCTAAAAACCACCCTTAAATACATAAGCTCCACTGCTGTGCGTAAGAATATAATTGCTGCCATTGTAACGAAAATTGCGGCGCACCTCTTATTTTCTACAAAAATGAAGCGTTTCTGAGCCATTCGTAAATATATGAGCGCTGTTAAGCCAATCGTTAATACCTAAGCGCTACTGTCTCTAATAAATACAGAACTACAGCCATTTTTACGCGCCTTTGCACTTCCTTAAACCGAGCCATATTTACACGCGTATGCTAGTTTATGATACCAAAGGCTGCTAACGCTGTCATCCTGATTCAATTATGAGTATTTTTATACGTTCAGTTGCACTCTTGATATAATTACATATGAGCGCTCTACACACAATATATGACAAGATGGAATGTGGATTCTCTTACTAGTATCTGAAGGAGGGACGAATTTTGCCATACGAGACACGGGACGCTTTTAGTGTCTTGACTCCAAACATAAAAATTGTCATTTTCCAGTTGCTGCAGACAACCTTTTAGACTAATGAAACCAATTTTCGGACTGTTGGCTGTCTGTTTTTGAGAAATATGTTAATATATACTGTTTTTATCCTCACTATTAATTACTTTAACAAGGTCTGTTTTTCTTCCCCCTATTTTCCTTCCCCACCTTGCTATTTGGAACTACAATTATAGGTTCAAATGAACAGTTACTTTTGGGATTAATTAACCCAAAAAACATTTCACCTTAAAGATCCTGTGAATTTTCAGGTCTTTGTCTCACCTCCTAGGTCCTGAAGAAAGCCCGTGTGACCCTTCGGGGCACAACAAGGGCTGAAACATGTCGACCTTTTTAACGGCACCTTTTTAGAATGCACAGGGTCCTAACTCACCCCTGAGTGCACACTGACTAAACCCTTCCAACACCTAGTACAATTAAAGATTTTTTACTAGCTCTGTTGGTTTTTAATTATTTCCATTTTTTTCACCACTGAACACTTCACCAAACTCACTCTTTTTCATTTACAATCACTACCAAAACAACCAGTGGTACGATCTCCAGGTGGAGAAAGCATGACAACAAACCCAATGATGATGCTGTCACGTTACCAATAACGAAGCGGAGAACGAAAATATACCGCTAACATCCGAAACGTTTATAACGTGATTGAGGGTTTTTAAACAGTACCTTTACTGCCTTTGCACACCCTGGTTCTTTGGGACTAGTGATCCACTCCCTTTTGATTTACTAGATACTTATAACAAGGAAGCTGAGTGGATCAGCAGCTCTTCCTTCTCCCTCCAGTTTGATTATTATGATATGTCAGCAATTCAATCCTGGAAAGAGAACAGTGGTGAGCCTAGGAACCATAGGCAGGGAGGGAGGACCCTTCACAAGAATGCAAATAGATTTCATCGAAATGCCCCAAGTTAACAGATTGAGGTATGTCCTGGTGGTGGTCTGTTTGTTCTCTAGGTGGGTGGAGGCATATCCAACAAGAAGAAATGATGGGATAACAGTGGCCAAGCTACTGTTAAGAGAATTCATCCCAAGGTATGGGTTCCCAGTGACCATTGAATCAGACAGAGGAGGACATTTTTATAATGAAATCATGGGTTTGATCTGTGAAGCATTGAGTGTACAGCAGAAGTTACATTGTGCTTACCGACCAGAGGCTTCTGGTGTGGTTGAACAAATGAATGGTACCATCAAAAACAGAATTGGCAAAATGTGCCTGGCCACAGGAATGAAATGGCCTGATGTCTTGCCTCTAGTCCTCATTAGGGGTGGGCGGAATTTGCGAAATTAACTTTCGCAAATTATCGCGAAAATGCAGAAAATCTCCGCAAACACGCCGGAAATATCGCGAAGACGCGGAAGTTTTTTTGCCGCCTGTTCGCGGTATTTTTTGCGTGATCGCGGGTCGCCAACTTACCCATGCGGTTGCTCACGGGCGTGGCCATCTTGTTTTCACTTGTCCCGCCCTCTCGCGATGCTTATTTCCTGTTCCGGGTCGCGCAATGCATGTTCGCGCCTGTTCGCGGTCGATATTTCCTGTTCGCGACCGCTTTTACTTGATCGCGTTGCTTTTTGCTTGCTCGGGGAGAAAATATCGCGCAAACTTGTGCACGTGGTCGCAATGGGCGCGGCCATCTTGTTTTTCACTCTATTGCATGGTTCTGGGGCCTGATTTTCAATCCTCCCTAAATCTTTTCAATCCTTTGTTTATAGCCACTTTTTTTGGATCTTTATTACTTATTATTTCTCTAACTATTTTCCTGCTTCTATATTTTTGGTTTTTGTCTACTTTTTTTTTTGTTTTTTAGCTACTTTTTCACTCTTTCTATTGCCTATTTATTTCCTTTACTTACTTTTTTAATTTTATTACCTTTTCTTTCCCACCCCGTCTCTCATCCCCAGAACCATGTCAAAGGGTAGGGCTCGCCGCAGCCAGAGCCGCGACCGCCTTCCATGTGGAAGGCGGCGCCCACAAGGGGTGCAGGCACGGGCCTTATTTGGGGAGGTGGAGTTGGCTGCACTCATTTTCTTTGTGCAGTGCCACCTCCCCTCAACCCTGGCAGCAGGTGGCAGGCCTGGGTCAGGGTACGGCCTCCGGGAGCGTCGGCAGCGGTGGGGGAAGGTGCGCCGGGCAGTGTCACGCATCTCTGTCATCCGGCGCACCCAGGCACAGCTGGTGCACCGGTGGTCCGACATCCTGGACCGTGAGCAGGACCTGCTGGACCTGCTAGGAGTGGAGGTCCCGGGGCTTGGTGAGTACCTATTTAATTATTACAACTTTGTGTCTGTTCTTCTGCTCTATGTTATATATTGCGAATATCTTTTTTTCCTTCCAACCAGCTAGAATGTTGCTGCTTACAATACATTCCAGGTTAATAACGTTTAAAAGTCTTCTGTGATTATGACACAGGTGCTCTTCTGCGCTACTACTAATCTTACTTGTTTACAGCTTTGCGTTTGCGCTTGCTTAGCGTGATTCTTTACGAGTTTATTTTAGAGAAATTAAGTTACGTAATGCTACAGTGACTCACGTCCACTCCTTACTTTGTCCTGTCACTAATAGATAGGGGCGGATTGATACTTAGGTTTAGGTACTTTGTAAGGACCTTCTAATTGGTTAGTGGTATGCGTGATGCCCCCCCTCACTCAGTTACGTGACGTGCTGCTAGTACGGCAGTCTTTAGAACCTTTTCTAGTTTGTTCAATGAGTGGAGGTAGGCTTAGCAGTTACTTAGCAGTAGCAGATCAGCATCAATCAAACCAAAATTTGGTGTATACAAAAAATGTAGTCATGTTCATGTGTCCTCCATGATTGGACCATACACATTGTTGAGGAATACAGTGGAAATGCATACTTAATGTACAATTGGCATGCCTGGAATAGGTGGGCTAGGTTGGGTGGTACGTTGTACTACTACTTAGGCTTAGTTGTAACTTAGTTTTCTGGAATCAGAATGGAAGACTGCATTACTGTTGATAAATAGTAACTTAAGTAGTCGAACTGCGAATCCCCCGATATTACATGTTGACCAGATGAGATCGGTCAATGTAGTTATTGCAATTGTTGTTTACATAAGTGTTTTTTGACCGTTATTGAAAAATATTGTATTTGTTTGACACCATCCATCAATGTTTGTCTCTTTCTTATATCTTTCCTGTCCATCAGCACCCAGGGGCAGACCGACAGGGACTGGGCAGTCGGCGGGACAGGAACACCACCAGGAGGACACCTCTGAGGGCTCCTCTGCTGGCCCCAGTAAGTCTTCTTGTTTTTAATAATATTTCTTATTCCATAACTTTTACTGCCCCATTTCTACCCAACTATAGTTTGTTTCCAAATGCTATTTTTTAACCACCAATTATCCTTCGATCTGTACGGTTTCAAAAATCTTATCCCTGCCTCCGCTATGATGACTGAGTACTACTACATACTATCAGTCTGTCTGTACTGTAGTAGCTAGTCTTGCCCAGTTGGCCAGTACCACTCTTTGTGAAAGGTTGTAATATAAAACTCATATTCACCAGTAGCTCGTACAATCCGTTGGGTCATTGTCTTGTACTACTTTTACTCTTATTGATGTTGAGGCTTTGAAAATTCACAGCAACAGCCCTACCAGATTTCTTAATATTTTGATATGATACCCTATAGGACATACCACTGTTGTAGGGATCTTGCACATACATTTGCACCAGAAAATAGGATGTTGGTGATGGTAGGTTGGACCTTCCTTGCACACCTCAATCAGAAATTCCGCACCCACCACAATTCCACTGCTTGACTATAGTACTGTCTTGTCATACCTATTAGGTCTCGGAACCCTCCCCCCAAGATACCCAACAAGTAGACAACCCAGAACATAACACACCCAACCTCTGTCGTGGAAGCAATTCACATGCACACCCTTACTTTAATTTGCTCACTCGTGTAACTTAGTCCACTCCACACCAAATACCACGAAGTCTATGTAAGTTTAAAATGTTTATTTCAATTTGAGAAGGTCTGTACACTGTTTTCTTAGCAGCACCAACTGGCAAATCAATAACATTAAAACAATATACATTGTTACACTTATACAGTTGGGAATTAAATCATGATAACTGAACAGTGGTGGAAGGCAGCACCACCATCCCATAGCAATTTAGTTTATATACATTTATAAATGAAGATGTGAGTGAAGGGACCCCTCACCTCAGAAGAACCTAGTACTGGTAGTTGGTGCATCGTTCAGAAGCTCTGGTTCGTAGAAGGGAATCTTGCGTCTGTAATGCGAAAAAAGAAATGGTGTGCGTTAGTATATTGCAACTTGCAAGCATTTCTCAGCCGTGCCAAAAAGTGTAGCATCTATGGATAAGCAATATGGACTAACAGTAACAGTAGTACACCAGTTCTTCCTAAAAAAGTGGCTTGTTAATGTTTGTTGACCGCTTGTACGCAGCGCGTAGACTAGACAGTAGCAGTGTGAGGCAGGTCATGTGGGCTCAAAGGTGTCTTAAGAAGCTGCAAGGTAAAGGTAACGTCACATGTGCATGGCTAGGGCTAATCAAGCAAAGGCTACAATGATCATATAACTATTAGTGTCTACTCTACTACTACCTGATTTGTACTAGTGATGTATGGTAGTATTAACTCATTTTTCAACCTTGCTACTGATCAATAGGGGGGAGGTGTATATGACGCCTAATAAATGTGTAATGTTTTCTAGGCGCACTACCGACCACCATTGCTGGGGCCAGCGAAGGCGACGCCGAGGGCGAGGATGCGGCAGTTGCAGATAGCAACGGAGCGGTAGGGGGAGTGGCAGCACCAGTGGCAGGCGGTGGTAAGTTAGATTCATAATCTTTAACTATTGTTGAACTTGACAGCACACTCACTGCAAGGGTGTACTGTATGTATATGTATACTGTACAGTTGTGACTTAGGGCCCCATTAGGATGGTGGGCGTATTGCCCCCGCCAGGCCGGCTGGAATTCACTGCCGTCACCGCAGGGGCAAACCTCCCGCCATCCCTGTAGAAAATATTCAGACATGTCCAGGCGGAAAAGGGTTCAATATGGCGGTGGTGTCTCTCTCACCACACCGCCAGCCATATGATCTGCATTTTGGAATGCCTTTGCGTGGCGGCATTGCCGTCCGCCACGGAAAGGCATGCACACATTGCAGAGTATGCTTGGGGGCCCCCATGGAGGGTACCTACCGATGCAATGGTACCCCCCCGACTTTCAAAGCAAAACGTGACAGGCTCCGTGCGGGGCCCGTCATGTTGTGCTTGGAAAAGCAGCACAGCATTTTAGCATTGCTTTCAGCAAAGCCAACCAGAATTTAAATTTAAAAAAACAGGGTGCGCCCGCCACTGTGCCGGACGCATCATCCTAATTAATTGTCCCCACGGGACCCCCACCCTTTTTAGCAGTCGGATGGCGGGCGGACAAAGTCCGCCCGCTATCCGATGTCGTAAGTAAGTATGAGTTCTTGGGGACGTTTGAAGAGTGAACTAGAAGACTAGAATTCCCTTTAATTGGTATAGGACTAGGAGCCGGAGTATTGAGTAACCAATGGCCTCATCTATCTGATTTCAAGTCCGCTTTGAAAGTTTTATGGAGCAGAGCACCTGGTGCACTGTTCAACTAAAAAGTGTAAGACAGGTGGAAGGAAGAAGGACAGGCGCCATTTAAAATGTTATGTACTACTGTGCTTTATTTTATAGGGCTACTCTACCATGCCACTATGTGTATAAATAATTACCTTGTCCTACTGTTTTATTAAGACTATATTTTACAATTGTCTTGTTTTTTTCTTTTTGATACACACCAACTCCGAAACTCAACCGGAAGGAGTTGGCCGTCAAGGCACGGCGCGGGAAGCTGGAGGCAATCCAGCATGAATACCGGCGGCTGGTGGTCCTAGCCGAGGAGGAGGAGGAGACTGCAGCAGCTAAAGCTATTGAAGCCTCCTCCAGTGCCCCGGGCCCCAGCCACCGCCCTCCAGCGGTACGGCGCCACCACCTGGCGGCTGCCTGCCGCCACCGTGTCATCTCCGGTGCCCCCCCCACTGTGGCTGCAACTGCCGCGGCCTTAGACGCCGCGTTGCCCATTTAGAGGACGAGATGCGCCAGATGCGTGTCCTCCTCCAGTCCCGCCCCACCAGTTAGTCCCTGTCACTGCCCCTTTTTTAATTCCTGTTCTTTACTCATTTGGCGTTTGACTTTTTTCTACTGTGGACAGTGGTTGGGGTTAGGGAGGTGGGTGGGTCAGCTTTTGTGGGTTTAGTTTATTTGTTAGGGTAAATTAAATATATTTTTCTATGTTACATGCAATGTTGTTAATGTTTTGTAGGTGGGGTAACTGTTTTACATCACACTGTTTCCTTGCTGGTGCATGGCCGCCCATAGCCTGTGTTTGATTTCAATAATTTGCTGACTGTATAAGACACAAACAGATAGATGCGACACACCTCACTCATTGACTGGTCCTTCTAGTACTTTCAGTCTGTCCTCTAGTCTATGCATTCTTTGGAGTGGTGTTTGAAAATGAAATCATTGACAACATGTCCATTATTAATTCTGCCTCCCCCAAACTTCTCTCTTACCGGTGCTTGATGTTTATGTCCAACTGTGGCACAGCACTGGCTGCATGGTGAAGATGGTTTCCTTTTTCATACATGCCATGATTGGGGTGGTGGTGGTGGTAGTATAGTAGTAGTAGTATACACTGGCAGGGTGGCAGCATTTCCAAAAAAAGAAAAGGAGATAGTCAATCGCCTTTGAGAGACTGTTAGAGGAGTAGTTGAATGAAGTACATCACAGAATTTACCGAGCAACAATTATATGCTCAAATATTTGACAAAAAAACTGAATGGTGGTTATTATGAGGATAGCCTACTAGACAGAGTTACAAACTATAGTTTTGTCGACTCGAGTCACTTGACTATGCCTACAGTCTAACAGTTAGTGCTGTATATGAGGAATGACAACAAACAAATCCAATCAATGCCGGCAATTCATGCTGAGGTATATGTTCCTTTGTTAAATAAAATAACCTCTGAAATATCCTACTCATGGGTGGGCAAGCAGAAGAAGATCATCGCTCTGCATTGAAATTGAAGTAGTGTTGCTTTCACCACATCCGCCCCAGCAAGTGTGTGATTAAGTATTGGTGTACATTTAATTTAGTTACACCTCGACAATAAGTCACACAGCCCGGGGGAAGAGGGTTAGGGTTTGTTGAATGGATGGGAAGGGGGATTTTGGGAAAGGTTTGACATAGAAAAACAGTATGCATACATAGACAAACAAACGACAATCATTGAAGACTACCATACCATATCCATTCCATATGTTAAGGGAGAAAAAGGCAATGCATGCATGATGATGAGACCCGGATTACATACACTTCTATTTCTTGTTCTGTTCCGGCCTTAATACTTTAACAGATAGCAAATAGAAATTTTAAATATTGGTAGTGAAAAATCGTAAACACATAGCAAACGTAATGATGATTGATAATAACAACTCCAAGAACACACAGTTGTAAAGATTGTATACAAGATATTAATCAAATTATTTAAAAGAAGTTAAAAGTGGATACTGTTACTGTCTTATCCTGGTCAAAAATGTGGACTGGTTTTTTGCATCTCGGCATTCTTCTTGCTCCTCTCGTCCATCAATCTTGGGTGTGTCGCCTCGCCACTCGCCACTGCCCGGCTGGAAAAAAAAGGTGATTGATTGGTAAGGTAATTAATATGCATTGTAATGTTTTACAAAGTTTTGGCCAAGGCCCGGCCTGTAATTTTAGATTGAAAACCAAAGGGGATATTGAGAAAGAAAGTGAAAACAAATGCACAAGTGATGGTGTAGTGCAACAAGAACACTTTCCGAGGTGGCATGTATGCATATGCATCATCTCTACTCTAGTCTGTTTCCAGCATTGACCTTCAACAGTAACAGGAGAGATCAGGCCCACAGTGCTTACCATTAGCACATCCTACGTTAACACTTTAGAGTCCTGTTTTTTCTCTCAAAGAGTTGGACAAACGCAAAGCACATTATCCATTCCAAACATAGCATTTTACAGTTAAAGTTAGTCAAATCAATGCACTGCAGTCATCCCACCGCTACACTCTATTCAACTTCTACACAGACATTTGGGTCTGCTGTGGTTGTTGTTGACGTGTTTACCTTTAGGCTTTTCCGTTTTATGCCACTCCTGAAACATCCTCCTCCTGACTTCATCATCATCTCTGATACTTTTACTGACTGAAGATCGGCCTGCAGTATAAGTATAATTTTTATGACACAACCAGAGTAGAAATATAAATATTACTGACTTGTTGAGTCATTCTTTATTGTGTACAGAAAGATAGATTACTACTAGTACACTTTGACATCACTTTGTGCACAACAAACAAACAACGCAAACACAAAGACCAATAGCTCAGAGTCAGGTGTCCAATGCATGCCATTAATTGTCATCATTCATTACCTGTTCCTTCTCATCTTAAGTTAACGGGCCGTCTCTTTCGCCATCATCATGATGGACGGTGCTGTTAAGTCACAGTCATTTGCATTGCGCAGATTGAGTGAGTCCCCTTCCTGTATTGAATTAAAAGCAATGTATCACCAAGATGCAGGAGAAGTACACATTTCTTGTTTGCTAGAAGGGGAAAATTTGTGTGTTCTGTAGAAAGTTGATTAGTGGCAGTGCACAATTACATCAATTCATGCGCAACACACACAACAAAATCTACATCATTCAGTCTGCCATTCTGCGGCCAATGCATGGCATCAATCATTACCTGTTGTATCTTATTTTCAGTTAATGGCCAGTCTCTCTCGGCTCTGAAGAAGGATAGCTATAGAAGTCATCAGATTCATGGTCCACTTGTTTTGGAAGGACGAGGAAAGTTTGAATTTGTTGTTACCATCATCCAATCATCATTCATGAGGGAAATGGAATTGACCAGGAGATGCAGTATGATCGAGCGGAGGAGCTGGATTCTGAGGACTGTAGTGTCAAATGGCAGACACCTGAAACTGGTATCTTAAATTAGAAGAGTAGAAGACGGTGATAATGCATTTGTTGCGATTCACAAGTTTATAACCGGAACGACAGACACAAACAAAGGGGGAAAAAAGGGAGAAAGACAGTAAGTGCGAGCCTAATTGTCAGGGAAGTATAGCTCGTCCTCAAACTCTGGGGGATCTTCCAGTAGTAGGTAATCATCTGACACAATACTTCCGTCACCTGAGCCGCTGTCCTCATCTTCCTCTGTTGATTCATGCATTGTGTAATTCGGTGGTATGAAGTGCTGATTCATTGTGATCATTGTTAACCTCTCCACGTTTTTTGGAGATAGACTGGTCCTTCTCAAGGTTACAATGGAACCAGCAGCACTGAAAACACGTTCGGAAGAGACACTTGCGACAGGGCAAGCCAGATAGCATATCGCCAGCCTGCTGAGCTGTGGCCATTCAGACCTTTTCCTATAACAATACTGCACTGGGTTTTGATCAACGTACACCTCTGTTGGGTCGTCCAGATAGGCCTGGACCATCCGCTCAATGTTCAGGGTTGCTGCTGGTAAGCTTTTGTGCTGTTTTTTCTGTGCATCAGCACTGTTCTTATTAAGGCCCATCTTTACATACCAATCTGATAATGATTGTACTCGGCCGAATGATCCAGTTATTGTTTTTGTAGTCGATGGTGATGGTGAGTGTTGTGATTGTGAGCCAACCGCACTGCCCTCAGCCGACGAAGTTGCACTTGATTTTGCATGGCCTGCTTCAGTATCAGTACTTGTTGTGGGTTGATGTGGCGGACTTTTAATTAGCAGCCCTTCGTTTTCAAACTTGATGGCTGCTTCAGCTATACAACTTTTGTAGCGGGCAACATCATTGTCGGAAAAAGAAAGGAATAGTCCTAATTTTGCACGTGGATCCAGAATTGTGGCACAAATGTAATGTTCTTGTGACAAAATTTTATTTTGTATCCTTACATTTTCTGATAAGCGCCTGGATAAGCTCTCCACCAAGTCATGGGCTTGCCTTCTGTCCTCTACACCTTTGTAGGATTCAGACACATTATTCAGCTCATGCTCTAGCATTTGCAACAATGGGATAGCTTGGCCCATTGTACAGTCCTCCTTGCTGACTTCACGTGTGAAGACCTCAAAAGGAGACAGCATCTCAGTCAGGCATTTAATTAGGGTCCATTGCTCCCTCTGAAGGGTCATGCCTTTAACACTAGCATCACTGTCCATTATTAATTCTGCCTCCCCAAACTTCTCTCTTACCGGTGCTTGATGTTTATGTCCAACTGTGGCACAGCACTGGCTGCATGGTGAAGATGGTTTCCTTTTTCATACATGCCATGATTGGGGTGGTGGTGGTGGTAGTATAGTAGTAGTAGTATACACTGGCAGGGTGGCAGCATTTCCAAAAAAAGAAAAGGAGATAGTCAATCGCCTTTGAGAGACTGTTAGAGGAGTAGTTGAATGAAGTACATCACAGAATTTACCGAGCAACAATTATATGCTCAAATATTTGACAAAAAAACTGAATGGTGGTTATTATGAGGATAGCCTACTAGACAGAGTTACAAACTATAGTTTTGTCGACTCGAGTCACTTGACTATGCCTACAGTCTAACAGTTAGTGCTGTATATGAGGAATGACAACAAACAAATCCAATCAATGCCGGCAATTCATGCTGAGGTATATGTTCCTTTGTTAAATAAAATAACCTCTGAAATATCCTACTCATGGGTGGGCAAGCAGAAGAAGATCATCGCTCTGCATTGAAATTGAAGTAGTGTTGCTTTCACCACATCCGCCCCAGCAAGTGTGTGATTAAGTATTGGTGTACATTTAATTTAGTTACACCTCGACAATAAGTCACACAGCCCGGGGGAAGAGGGTTAGGGTTTGTTGAATGGATGGGAAGGGGGATTTTGGGAAAGGTTTGACATAGAAAAACAGTATGCATACATAGACAAACAAACGACAATCATTGAAGACTACCATACCATATCCATTCCATATGTTAAGGGAGAAAAAGGCAATGCATGCATGATGATGAGACCCGGATTACATACACTTCTATTTCTTGTTCTGTTCCGGCCTTAATACTTTAACAGATAGCAAATAGAAATTTTAAATATTGGTAGTGAAAAATCGTAAACACATAGCAAACGTAATGATGATTGATAATAACAACTCCAAGAACACACAGTTGTAAAGATTGTATACAAGATATTAATCAAATTATTTAAAAGAAGTTAAAAGTGGATACTGTTACTGTCTTATCCTGGTCAAAAATGTGGACTGGTTTTTTGCATCTCGGCATTCTTCTTGCTCCTCTCGTCCATCAATCTTGGGTGTGTCGCCTCGCCACTCGCCACTGCCCGGCTGGAAAAAAAAGGTGATTGATTGGTAAGGTAATTAATATGCATTGTAATGTTTTACAAAGTTTTGGCCAAGGCCCGGCCTGTAATTTTAGATTGAAAACCAAAGGGGATATTGAGAAAGAAAGTGAAAACAAATGCACAAGTGATGGTGTAGTGCAACAAGAACACTTTCCGAGGTGGCATGTATGCATATGCATCATCTCTACTCTAGTCTGTTTCCAGCATTGACCTTCAACAGTAACAGGAGAGATCAGGCCCACAGTGCTTACCATTAGCACATCCTACGTTAACACTTTAGAGTCCTTTTTTTTTCTCTCAAAGAGTTGGACAAACGCAAAGCACATTATCCATTCCAAACATAGCATTTTACAGTTAAAGTTAGTCAAATCAATGCACTGCAGTCATCCCACCGCTACACTCTATTCAACTTCTACACAGACATTTGGGTCTGCTGTGGTTGTTGTTGACGTGTTTACCTTTAGGCTTTTCCGTTTTATGCCACTCCTGAAACATCCTCCTCCTGACTTCATCATCATCTCTGATACTTTTACTGACTGAAGATCGGCCTGCAGTATAAGTATAATTTTTATGACACAACCAGAGTAGAAATATAAATATTACTGACTTGTTGAGTCATTCTTTATTGTGTACAGAAAGATAGATTACTACTAGTACACTTTGACATCACTTTGTGCACAACAAACAAACAACGCAAACACAAAGACCAATAGCTCAGAGTCAGGTGTCCAATGCATGCCATTAATTGTCATCATTCATTACCTGTTCCTTCTCATCTTAAGTTAACGGGCCGTCTCTTTCGCCATCATCATGATGGACGGTGCTGTTAAGTCACAGTCATTTGCATTGCGCAGATTGAGTGAGTCCCCTTCCTGTATTGAATTAAAAGCAATGTATCACCAAGATGCAGGAGAAGTACACATTTCTTGTTTGCAAGAAGGGGAAAATTAGTGTGTTCTGTAGAAAGTTGATTAGTGGCAGTGCACAATTACATCAATTCATGCGCAACACACACAACAAAATCTACATCATTCAGTCTGCCATTCTGCGGCCAATGCATGGCATCAATCATTACCTGTTGTATCTTATTTTCAGTTAATGGCCAGTCTCTCTCGGCTCTGAAGAAGGATAGCTATAGAAGTCATCAGATTCATGGTCCACTTGTTTTGGAAGGACGAGGAAAGTTTGAATTTGTTGTTACCATCATCCAATCATCATTCATGAGGGAAATGGAATTGACCAGGAGATGCAGTATGATCGAGCGGAGGAGCTGGATTCTGAGGACTGTAGTGTCAAATGGCAGACACCTGAAACTGGTATCTTAAATTAGAAGAGTAGAAGACGGTGATAATGCATTTGTTGCGATTCACAAGTTTATAACCGGAACGACAGACACAAACAAAGGGGGAAAAAAGGGAGAAAGACAGTAAGTGCGAGCCTAATTGTCAGGGAAGTATAGCTCGTCCTCAAACTCTGGGGGATCTTCCAGTAGTAGGTAATCATCTGACACAATACTTCCGTCACCTGAGCCGCTGTCCTCATCTTCCTCTGTTGATTCATGCATTGTGTAATTCGGTGGTATGAAGTGCTGATTCATTTTGATCATTGTTAACCTCTCCACGTTTTTTGGAGATAGACTGGTCCTTCTCAAGGTTACAATGGAACCAGCAGCACTGAAAACACGTTCGGAAGAGACACTTGCGACAGGGCAAGCCAGATAGCATATCGCCAGCCTGCTGAGCTGTGGCCATTCAGACCTTTTCCTATAACAATACTGCACTGGGTTTTGATCAACGTACACCTCTGTTGGGTCGTCCAGATAGGCCTGGACCATCCGCTCAATGTTCAGGGTTGCTGCTGGTAAGCTTTTGTGCTGTTTTTTCTGTGCATCAGCACTGTTCTTATTAAGGCCCATCTTTACATACCAATCTGATAATGATTGTACTCGGCCGAATGATCCAGTTATTGTTTTTGTAGTCGATGGTGATGGTGAGTGTTGTGATTGTGAGCCAACCGCACTGCCCTCAGCCGACGAAGTTGCACTTGATTTTGCATGGCCTGCTTCAGTATCAGTACTTGTTGTGGGTTGATGTGGCGGGCTTTTAATTAGCAGCCCTTCGTTTTCAAACTTGATGGCTGCTTCAGCTATACAACTTTTGTAGCGGGCAACATCATTGTCGGAAAAAGAAAGGAATAGTCCTAATTTTGCACGTGGATCCAGAATTGTGGCACAAATGTAATGTTCTTGTGACAAAATTTTATTTTGTATCCTTACATTTTCTGATAAGCGCCTGGATAAGCTCTCCACCAAGTCATGGGCTTGCCTTCTGTCCTCTACACCTTTGTAGGATTCAGACACATTATTCAGCTCATGTTCTAGCATTTGCAACAATGGGATAGCTTGGCCCATTGTACAGTCCTCCTTGCTGACTTCACGTGTGAAGACCTCAAAAGGAGACAGCATCTCAGTCAGGCATTTAATTAGGGTCCATTGCTCCCTCTGAAGGGTCATGCCTTTAACACTAGCATCACTGCTTCTGTACCAGACATATTCATTGAGTGACCTGTGCTGTTCGTACAGACGATCAAGCATGTAATACGTTGAGTTCCAACGTGTTGCCACCTCCTGGATGAGGGCCTTGACTGGCATCCTAAGTTCACGTTGGATGATCCTCAGCTGCTTCCGAGCTTTAAAAGAATGGCTGAAATGAGTGCATATTCTTCGGCAGATGGCCAGTAAATTGCTTACTATGGGTTCTTTTTTTCAGAAAGTCTTGCACTATAATGTTTATGCAGTGTGCCAAACACGGAACCCTGAAATAGGAACCAAGTTCCATGACCTTCAGTACATTACTGCCATTGTCTGTGGCAACAAAGCCAATACCAAGCCCTCTGGGCCGCAGCCATTCCAAAACCTTGGTGCGAAACTCTTCTAAAATGTTTTCAGCCGTATGAGATTTCTCCATGGCGAACATGGCTACAGTTGCATGTTTCCGAGTACCTTCAAAAATCGCAGCTGTGTCAACAACACCTCGTGCAGATAGTTGATCTCTAACCCCCACAAAAGAGATCCAGTGTGCAGTGATGCAAATGTAATCTGTGGCTTGGCAACTGCTCCACATGTCTGTTGTCAGGTGGATATTGTGCACAGCACTCTGCCGCAAACCTTGACCAACCAATTCCAGCACCTCATGATGTAGTGCCGGAACAGCAATTCTTGCGAAATAGGACCGGCTGGGAACTTTCCATTTCGGGCAGATGGCAGACACAAATTCAAGGAAACCCACCCCTTCCACAAATGAAAAAGGAAGAAGGTCCAGCGCTAACATTTTAGCCAGCTTCGCATTGTACAATCGTGCCGTTGGGTGGTTGTGTTGGAACTGCCCCTCCAACCTAAACATGCTGTCAATGGTAGGCTGGCTTACTTTCCTTAGTGGTGCTGTTTTCATTAACCCACTAAGGCTCAACGACACAGATTGTCTCATTGAGGTACTCGCCGGTCGCCTTGGTGTCTCACCCACACTCTGAGTATGGCTCTTACTGCGGTGCCACTCTGATGTTACTGAGGAGGATGTGGGCGTTACCACTGCAGTGACTGCACTACTGGAGACAGGGCTAGAAATGCCTCCCTGTTCTTCACCTGCCACCACAATAATATCGCTCCCTGATTCCTGACCAACTTCAAAGGGTTTAGTTTTTCTACTTTCTTTTAACTTAAGTAGGTGATCCTCCCACACGATATTGTGGTGTATTCTGAGATGACTTGCTTGTCCTCCGGTACCATAGTTTGTACCAAGCTTACCACGCCGAACACCTTGCCGACAAATTGAGCATATAGCAACGTTCTCCTCCTTGGCGCTAACAGAAAAGAAGTCCCAAACTGGGGAGGAGAACTTTCTGGCACTGCTGGATGTGCCACTTTCAACACCAGATGAACTTGAGGGGGTGCTTGAAAATATGTGACCCTGTCCACCTACACTGTGACTTTTACTACCACTTCCTACTGAGATGGTTGAGCTGGATGTAGGTCCCTGCCGGGCCTTGGAAAATATGGCAGCTGGAGGTAGTGGTGGTGTAACCTGTGTTGGTGAGATCCGTGATACATCCCGCTCAGTAGCAGCCTTTCTGGATAGGGTGAGAATGTCGGTCTCCAATCCCTTTGGGGCAGGAGTAATGTGCGTGATGACTGGCTCGTCTTCATCAACATCATCACCCCCCTCTTCTACATCTACCTCCATAACTCTAAGTTTTTCTGGGACCTTCCTTTTCAGAAGCAATGTCTTGTGGCGTACTTCACTCTCAGACCGAGCTGGTGGGACCCAAGTGTCATCACGATCATCAGAAGCGGGGCTTGAAGAAGAAGATGATGGACTAAGCCTCCTTTTCCTTGCTGGTGGTCTGGAAGACAATTGATCTTCTGAAACAGTTGTTTGACTTCGCTCCACTTTGTCTGCAGGAAGCACGATTTTCTGAAATGCCCCTACGTCAGGAGCAACAACTACTATGGTGGGCTGTTGCGGCGGCTGCTGCTGTTCTGGTTGCGGCGGCTGCTGCTGTTCTGGTTGCGGCGGCTGCTGCTGTTCTGGTTACGGCGGCTGCTGCTGTTCTGGTTGTGGCGGCTGCTGCTGTTCTGGTTGCGGCGGCTGCTGCTGTTCTGGTTGCGGCGGCTGCTGCTGTTCTGGTTGCGGCAGCTTGACACTGATCTGCTGAGTTTGCGCCTGCGTTGAACTTGATTGTGTACTACTTTGCGGTAATGACATTTCTTCAACATCGCTGCTCGTTAGTAGACTGGCTACCTCTGCGACACTAAAGCCCTTGGGCCTAGGTTGGTGGGGGTTGGACCGCTGTGCTGCTCCCAGCTTGGTTCCCGGACAACGCTTTGGTGCCAAAAAAAACATTGGCCGGCACACCACCAGTCGTGGTTAATGGCACTTCCTTTTTCTGTTCCTTCTTCTCACCGGCAACTTTCTTGGTACTGGACCTGGTACCTTTCTTTGGGGCCATCTTCTTCAGATGTCAGGCAGGAGGCAGATGCACAACAAGTTCTGGTCTGGCTGGCAGTACAACGGGTAGCCAAGTGATGCCGATGACACCTCCTACTCTGTCTTTTGTGCACCTAAAAGCAAAGAAGACAGGAGAAGAACATCAGTGAAATGTTGCATTTGTTTTTGTGGTTCAGTTACTTAGTACTGTACTAGTGCAAACAAAAGATAGTCTAGCCATTTATGACTATTTTTTTTAACTAGAGCTATGTTATACTACTAGTACTGTGTACAGCCACACACTACACTCTCAGGAAGGATAGGAAAGTTAATAATAAACAACAAAATAAAAAACTAATGGAAGTGGGGTGGACCATTGCATTATTTGAGCATCTCAGCATCCATGGAGCTGCTGCTGGCAAAGGGGGTGGATGGATGGAAGCAGTAAGCCAATAGGAAAACCATGCAGGCCTATATGGCAAAAGCAGGACACTAATAACTCCCAACACAAAAAAAGGCCACCAGCCACATGGACACTCACAAATCACAAACAAGCAGGGGGCCTGGGAAACACCAGGAGCTGACAAAAGGCCTATAAAAGTCAGGTAAAGGATGCATGCTGAAGCACACTGCTCTGCCTTTTTAATGCAACAAAATGCAAATACGAACATTCACAGGCCCCAAAAAGGTCTGCAGGGAGCATGCATCGCACACCAACACTCACCAGACACACACAACAAAAGCATGTCTTTAAGACAACCAACATCAGAAAGCCCACCCCAAAAAAACACATGTCCCCAACTCAATCCAATACCATCCATGCCCTAAATGATGTCTAAATTCAACAGAGCACACAGAAAACAGTAGATTACTAAAGCTGTGGCTACCTGCTCTGGTCCTAGTGGATGAAAGCAGGCCTGTTGGCAGACAAGGCCAGGCAAGCTTGCAGGCCTAGGCCTCAAAATGGCCACCAGCCACATGGCCAGGCCCAACAACATCAGCAAGGCCACCCCAAAAAACACACTTCCCCAACTCAATCCAATGCCATCCATGCCCTAAATGATGTCTAAATTCAACAGAGCACACAGAAAACAGTAGATTAATAAAGCTGTGGCTACCTGCTCTGGTCCTAGTGGATGAAAGCAGGCCTGTTGGCAGACAAGGCCAGGCAAGCTTGCAGGCCTAGGCCTCAAAATGGCCACCAGCCACATGGCCAGGCCCAACAACATCAGCAAGGCCACCCCAAAAACACACTTCCCCAACTCAATCCAATGCCATCCATGCCCTAAATGATGTCTAAATTCAACAGAGCACACAGAAAACAGTAGATTACTAAAGCTGTGGCTACCTGCTCTGGTCCTAGTGGATGAAAGCAGGCCTGTTGGCAGACAAGGCCAGGCAAGCTTGCAGGCCTAGGCCTCAAAATGGCCACCAGTCACATGGCCAGGCCCAACAACATCAGCAAGGCCACCCCAAAAAACACACTTCCCCAACTCAATCCAATGCCATCCATGCCCTAAATGTGCTTGAAAATGAAATATATTCAAAAAACAAAAGGAACAGTTGCTTCATCATGCACACACACACCCATGGCTAGCTCGGGCCTACTACTACGACCCACAAAATTAAAAAAAAAAAAAAAAAGGAATGATGATAATTAATTAATTATCAACAATATATTGTAGTTACACAACAACTGCAATGCCCACAATCAAACACAACAACCACTTACTTGTAAAATATCCTATTCCAAAAATCCTGAAATCCAATTGCAATGATGCAGCAGACAAAAAGAGTGATCTTTCCAGCTCCAAATCCAAAGGCAGAATGAGCAGGAGATGGACAAAGCACTGGGAGGAGCCTGCTGGACAGGAACAGGAAGTTGGAGATTCTGTGTCACTTCCTCCCTCTCTCCACCTTGTAAAAAAATGACTCCTTGCACAAAAAAGGAAAGCCAAATGTCAATGTAAGGAGTTCTTTTCATCCAAAATCAGTATTTGCAGATGGTTTCATGCTGCTAGAGCCGATATTCCTCTCCAAATTGTAAATTTTACGTTGTTGAGTTCTCGAGCTTCACATTACTTCCGCCGGCGTGTCGAAAACGATATGATCGCGTTCTCTTCTTTGTCCCTGTCGCGTTGGATATGAAGTGTTCGCGGTCTCTTTCTCCTGCGTTCGATTTCACGTGCCCGCGTCCTCATCCTCTGGCTCGTGATGTAGAATGACATGTTCGAGATCTCAATCTTCTCATACTCGCGCAGTGCATGATCGCGAGAAGAAAGATGTGATCGCGCGACAAATGACGTGATCGCGTGAAAAATGACGTTAATGCAGCCGCGAACTCTTGCGAGACAGCGCAAAATGGCTACCAAAATCCAACATCTCGTGGAGAACGCGACCGGGTCAAGAAAACTTGTCGGAGAACGCAGGGATTCAGGTAAGGCGATCGCGCGCGCGCGAGAATGCATTATTTTACAGCGCGAGCAAGAAATAAATTATCTCTAAGCTGCGGAATGCGGAAATTTTGACTTTTTCGCGCTTTCCGCGGAACGCGAAAATGCCAAAATATCGCAATTTCCGCAAACGGAACGGAATTTTGGCCCAGGCCTAGTCCTGATGACAATTAGGTCTACTCCAGACAGAACGACAGGTTTGAGTCCACATGAAATTATCATGGGACGTGCTATGAGACATGCCTTTGTACCAGTCAACAAGCTGATGACTATAACTGATGACATGATTTTGGATTACTGTAAGGGCCTGGCTGACGCAGTTCATTCTGTGTTTCACCAGGTTGGAGAAGACGCCACCACACTTGAAAAGAAACCAGCCCATGATCTAAGCCCAGGGGACTGGGTAAGAATAAAAGTCCACAGAAGGAGGAATTGCCTGGTTCCAAGGTGGGGAAGGCCAAGACAAGTCATTCTGACCACAACGACTGCTGTGAAGTGTGCTGGAGTGAAAAATTGGACACATGCAAGTTACACACTGAGAGTTCCAAATCCAAGAGACGGCACTGGAAAAGAATACTTTGAAGAATCAGATTCCAGTGATGATGCAGACAGTGAGACAGTAAAAAGGAAAAAGAATCCTGAAAGTGGGGAAAGTGAGTCAAGAGAAATTTTCATCCCACCAGAGGAAGTTCTAAAAAGAACATTGCAAACTCCTGAGACAAGTCCAGATTCTGAAGAAGTGCCTGAAGTCCCAACTGACAGTGACACACACAAAAAGAAAGAAAGAAAAGAAAAGAACATTCCAACAGAAGTGACTCCTGAATCAAATGAGATAATTGGACGAGTTCCAACTGAGATAATTCTTGAAGAAGAAGGGACAGAAAAAGAAAGAGAGGGACAGATTGCGGAAAAACCCCGAGGAGGTGTAGGGAACATCAACAACAAGCTAGGTGAAGGGACAAGTAGACAGCAAGAAGATTGCGTGTCGGAGACCCGAGGAGGGACAGAAATAGGGAAAACTCAAGTAGTGGAAAAAGAGACTGTTGGAGGAAAAGAAGCTGTTGGAGAAGAGAAAACTGTTGATGAACAAGAGGCATCCGAGACAGAATCTGATGAAAGTGAAAATGAGATACATGGAGGACGAGTTCTGAGAAAGAGAACTTGGATTGGAGAAAGAAACAATAAAGGAGGAAGACAAAAGAGAAATCCTAAAGGAGATCTTTGGCCCAACAAGATAAAGAGACTGAGGTATCGACTGACACGAGTTAACTCTTCGAAAGCTGAACAAGTGAACGAAGTGTCAAGTCAAAACCCAACGAAAGAAGAAGAAACAAAGATATCTGAAGGAACTAAAAGAATCAGAAAACCAAACCAGAAATATAAGTCACCCGAATGGACGTATGTGGCACTGCCTGAACAAGGAGAAGAGGCAGACAGTCAAGGAAGTCCAGAGGAGGCTTTACTGAAAGTGGTTGATGAAGAAGAAGCAGTGGGAATCCTGAGAGTTATCTTGTCCAACATTGGAGAAGAGACGGATGTTCAGGACCGAATACAGTTTGATGATGATGAAGAAACAGTGAAAAGTGATGAAAATCCAAATTGAATAAATCCAAAGAAATCATTTGGAGAAGAAAGGAAAAGAAGTAAAATTAAAACTAGTAGATTGTAATAATCTGTTGGGTACTTGCTGCCCTAAAGTTCGGTAGTGGAGTAGAAGAGGCTAAGTCAAAAGACACGGTCAAATTAACAAGATGGCTAACACTGAGAATAATCAAAATAGATGTACCTTCTGGAAAAGATGGTGTAAAATGTGCTGCTGCTGTACAGGATTATTAATGCTGCTTTGGAGCGTGCTTGCTCTACTGATCTCTTTTAGAGTAACAATAGACACTTTAGAAGGACATACTGAGTACAGGACTAACATAGGGAAGAGTTCACAGAAGATAGTTCCAACTAGAACTAGCAATGTATATATACATAAAGATAGGTCTATTAATGATTTTTCTAGCAATGTGTTTTCAAAATTGCTGTATGAATATGTAAGGACAATGGATGTAAGGGATTGCTACGTCTGTATGCAATTACCTGCTTCTGTTTCGGAAGGAGTGACTTATCATCATCTTCCGGCTACGTATGGAATTTCATGTAGTGTGTTGATTAGTATATTTTATCAATTAGGGAAATTAGATTATAATATGTCTAATGTAGATAATATTCTTGGGCAACTGCCTATGAATAAAGAACTAAATCCTGCTAAAGAAGCTAACACTTTAGGTGAGATTTTTATAGAAATTAGAGAATTAACATTAGAATATGTTTTTAGAAACAATTTAACTTGCAGTTTGAAAGAAGAAGAGAAAACTTTCCTAGATATGGTTGAGAGAAGAAGGTTGAATATGCACAAGAAAGCAGAAGGGCATAAAATGAGTGAAACAATGTGGGATATTGAGAAAGAAAAAGAATTGAAAAATGGAGCCAGTCCAACTATGGCTATAGATGCACCACAGAAAGGCAAACTATGCATTACCAGGAAGAGATCCCAGTATGATTATTATTTCATAGGGACAAGTGAGTGCCAAGATACATACTTTATTGCAACCGGATGGGGATTTAGAGGAGGAGAAGATCCAATTTTTCCGGGAGTGTATTATATTTGTGGGAACAAGGCTTATTACCGTTTGCCTGACCATTGGTTTGGCACATGTTATGTTGGCCTGGTCTTTCCAAAGATTTTTCACATGGATAGAGTAGACAATGCTGAACATACTAATCCCTTAACACGCTATAGAAGAGAAACATGGACAGAAATTGTAGGAGATATTTTTGTAGCTTTAATTCCAGCAGTGGGAATTTCATTGAATGCATTTGGCATTCGGAAGCTGTCAACAGTGGTGGATCACTTGTCAACAAGCACCGCTGGAGGCTTTCTTTTGGTAAATACTGAAATGGTTGCCTTACGTGCTATGGCGATGCAAAATCGACTTGCCCTTGACATTCTTTTGGCAAAAGAGGGTGGAGTCTGTGGAATGCTGAAAGTTCAACATTGTTGCACTTACATTCCTGACGAAAGCGAAGATCTAAAAGTCTATATCAAAAATATTACTGATTTGCATGAAGAATTAGTACCACTGGAAGCTGAAAGTATCTGGACTAAAATGGCTAATAAGATGATTGCTATTAAAAATTTTGTAGCTAAAATAGGTAGTACCATTTTTGGTAAGATATTATTTCCATTAACGTGTGTAATTGTTGCATTATTGATTCTTAGATTAGGGTGAATGTGTTGTAGATATAGAAGAAATAAAAAGAAAATAACAAGAGAAAATGTTAAAAAGAGACAAAAGAAACCAGAAAGAGATCCACAAGAAATAGAATTAGAAGAATTGAGGGAAAGCATGTATATAGAAACTAAGAGAGAAGATGACATGGAAACAAGGGTTTAAAAATAAACAAGAAGACATTTTGAATTTCTTCAAAAGGGGAAAATAAATTGATTTTTTGGGGGGGTTTTGATTTTTTTGTGGTGATAAAATATCACCAAAGGGGGGATTGATGGAGCAGGGTTTTTACTTTAAAACCAAATACCTGTTTCATTTTTGTATGTTATAATTAAAAGTACTACTGACTAATTATTAATCACTAAAGATTTGTCGAGTCTGGACTAATCAACCTAATTAACAGAAGAATTACACGTGGGAATGCTATTGCATGGCTAAAATAATAAGTGAATTAAGTTGGTGAGCAAGCTGACAGAATAGATGTTGCTTATGTGATGTTATTTTGTTTTGCGCTTTAAATTAATATGCATTAATGGCTTTGGATGTCACAAATGGCTAGGTAAATGCATACACATAAGGGTATTAGCAGGGGAAAAACACTGTATAATCATTTCCGTGCAGTAATTATGTTTTGTGTTTCATTTTACTTAAGTTGACCATTGTGGCCTGCTAAAAGATGGCTACCACTCGCAGCCTGCATTTGAGTAGATGGAAAATTTGACAAGAGGCTTTGCGCTGACTGCGACCTTGCCCTTCCATCGACCTGAAAAGCCATGATCATGACGACAAATCCGGGAGAGATGCCAAATGCCCCTGAACATGAAGATTCGTTACAAATCCAAATTCCGACATGATGAACTTATAATGATCCCACGAATGAGATACATTTTATCCTAAAGAGACATCCGTAGAAGTAACGAATTAGTTATGGACTCCTAATTTCTATTCATTATTTGAGACTATCAATGCGTGTGAAAAACTATCACTGTATCCCAATGTACCAAGACGACATTATTTCCGCCATTCGACTGTTTTGTAAGATATGATTGCAACATTTGGAATGTAATTTTAGTATAAATATTAGTAGACTAGAGAGGTCTAGCGCCACTTCTTCCCGAACTGATGATTAGAGGTCCCGATGCTGACGGAGAGGACGGTGACTCTACATGACGGCTAGAAACTCTAACTATTTTGATGAGGACCGGTTCTGACTTAGGATCTGACTGTTAGCCAGAATAGGTAAATATGAGAGAAATGAACTTGCATTTAATTGGCTTTTCTTACAATTTTAGATAAACAATATTCTGTTTGAATTACTGAGTCGGGTGGTTATTTTATTGTCATGTTTATTGAATATAAAGAATATTATGTTATTTTTCACCAGATCTATAGCAACTAGTTAATGCCATTGACCTCAAGGTATATGCAGATTGGTTAGGTACGGAAAGTGTTTCCCCTTATACATGGCACGGATAGAGTGGTAGGATGAATGTTGGTGTTATGGGCCCCACCAGCGTGTGATGTGTGTATGTGCGTGTGACTGCGAAATCACTCCGTCCGTGGAAGTAGAGGGGATTCGGAAGCTCCGATCTGCACCATGGGAACCAAAAGTCAGACCCAGAGAGGAAAATAATGGAAGAACAAGGACAAGAATTAACAGTAACGAATCTTTCAAATAGACATTCAACTGAACGTGAGGAACAGGTTCTTAAACTTGACTTGACATTTTACCCAGACTCTCCCATTGACTGTGCACAAACGCGTATAGACATGTATCTGTTTGTGCGCAAGTTAAAACTGTTCAAAATCCATAGGAATAGTCAGCAAGGGGGCCAAGTACAAGGAGATAATCTAACGAATGTTACCCCCTCTATCAGTGACATAGAAATCCTAAGAATACTTGATAGCCTAAGTATTGAACAGCAAGCACACATGACACAAACCATGGCTTTATCAGATCCCAATATTATCACTAAGGTATAAAACCTAGGATTTGATCCCATGACACCAGCTACTACACCCTTCAGAGCAAAATCTAAATATCGACCCCAGCTCCCTAGAGACAATATTGATGTCTTTCACGAGTTGGTGAATCAGGACATCCTACAAATCTTACAAAAGCACAAAGAGAGGCCTTAAAGAACCTCCAAAATGATGATACTATTATCATTAAACCGTTTGATAAAGGCGGAAACATTGTGCTTTGGGAAAAGAAGAGTTATATCCAAGAAGCTATGAGGCAACTAACTAACACTACTTGCTACACCAGGGTAGACCAATTGTATATTGCGAAGCTGCAGAGTAGACTCTTTGACCATCTTAAAGAATGGTCCGATGAAAACCTACTTAACTGGGATGAAGATAAATTTCTCAGAAATGAAACACCGACTGTACCAACCTTTTATCTCCTCCCCAAGGTACATAAAGATCCCACGCAGCCACCAGGAAGGCCTATAGTGTCCTCCAAGAATAGTCTGCCGGAGAATGTCTCACGATATGTGGATTATTTTCTATCAGACTATGTTAAGGACCTCACATCATACATCAGAGACACCAAGGATTTTCTCCAAAAGATTGAGAACATACACTGGGAAAAGCACTTTTGGCTGGTATGTTTAGACGTTAAGAGTCTGTATACCAGCATGAGACACAATGATGGGTTAAAAGCATGCGAACACTTCTTAAAATCAAGAAGCATACACCTAGTAGCTCACACCAGAATGCTATTACAAATGATCGAAATATGTCTCGTGGAAAACATCTTCATATTTAATGGAGTTCTATATAAACAAACACAGGGAACTTCGATGGGCACCTGCTTTGCTCCCAGCTACGCCAATCTTTTGGTAGGCTGGTGGGAGAGGCAGGTGCTCTGGAGTGAAACCCTAGAGTACTGGACAAACAAGGTCAATATTTGGCTCCGGTTTATAGACAATGTCTTTTTTGTCTGGGAAGGCACTGAAAAAGATCTCCTTAACTTTGTAAAAGAACTCAATGACAATTCAGTGAATCTCAAATTCTCCATGCAATTCAGTCAAGAGAGTGTAGACTTCCTCGATATCAGAGTTACAGACAAGAGGAACAAACTTGAAACTGACGTATTTAGGAAAAAAACAGCTGGCAACTCAGTGCTACACGCTGCTAGTTGCCACCCACCGAACTTTAGGTGGAGCATCCCCTTTGGTGAATTTCTCCGTGCCAAGAGAAATTGTAGCTCAGAAGGAGCATATAAGAAAAACAAAACTGAAATGTGTAAAAGATTTCGAGCCAGGGGATATCCTATAAGGATCTTTAGAATGGGAGAGAGGATAGCTGATACAGTAAGGAGGGAGGAAGCACTCTATAAAGCACCCAAGACCAACTCAACCAAATCTGATTCCACCATTAGACCTATCACTACCTACAACTCACAATCCAATCAGTTCAGCCAAATAGTCAGGAAAAGATGGGACATACTCCTACAAGACAAAACACTCAAAGAGAAACTAGGCCCACATCCTGCTATAACATATAGGAAAGGCCAATCTATAAAAGACCAAATAGTAAGGAGTCAGATGGAAAACAAGCAACTGACCTGGCTGGCAAAGAGGGGAGGATTTCACAAATGTGGCAAATGCAAAGCCTGTAGTCACAGTGAGAATGTAAGGGAGGTGACATTACAAAGAACTAACAGAAAATGGTGCATACGTAAAAACATACAGTGCAACACAGAATTTGGGGTTTATGTCAACACTTGTCCATGTGACAAGTGGTACATAGGTTCAACCACCTTCCCTGTTAAGAAAAGAATACTCGAACATTGGCGAGCCATTACCAACAAAGACTTCACCTACAGAACTGCGAGACACTTCAACCAGTACCATGATGGTGACTGGACAAAGGCCAAATACTTTGCATTGGATACTATTCCAAAAAATCCAAGAGGTGGCAATAGAATTTTGGCCTTGCGCAGATCAGAATCCAAGTTCATTCTTCAAGCTGGAAATGTTGCTCCCATAGGGATGAATATTGATGAAGAAATGCATGTGCATCTCTGATGTTCTTTATCTGTAAACCTCCTGATACCTGATGGGAACTTCTGTTCCAAATTATTTTTTAACATTTTCACTTTTCTTTTGGACTTACTCACTTTTCTGTGTTTAATCTTTTCTTTGATGTGTTTTTCCATGGAACAATTGTGTTAAAGGAGAACCTCAGGGAAGGTGTATGATCTACCTGCCTTAATCATTGATTTACTATGTTTAGAATATTAAGTGTGAATATTTCAACTAATCGTGTTTCTATTTCTGTTTGCCCTTTTATAGATTGGACCTGATGGAGTGAGTGTGTCACTCACTACCGATAAAGCTACGTGCACTGAGTTTAGGTGTTTGTACTTGCAATCACGCTCTCCTTTAATAGACACAGGCTGGGGCATACAAGAATGAGACTCTTTAGAATGAGGTGTTCCAGTTAGAACCAGATATGAATCTTTGTCGTTTAGTTGATTTTGTTATACTTTTTTGTTTTCACAATTTAGAAACCCGAGATTCAGTCAGGGTGCTAGACCCTTGATAGCTTTTTTGCACTATACATAGTTAGGCACGTAGAGTAAATCACTAATGACAGCTGTGTGCTGCATACTTCGTTTCCATGTACATTTTGTATATAAATGCAATGCATCGTTTTGCAGATTAGGGTACTAAACCTAGATTCTCTGTCGACAATGCTTAACTCTCTGAAGCACAGTTATGTGATGAAATCTGAGTAAGTCTGCATTGTTCTTTGCACGTAGTATTGAAAATACTAAAAGTAATGTATTACGATACTCACTTTGTCTCTGGGTGGTGGTGAAATCCAGAGTCTTTTCTTTATTTTTGTTAAAAAAGCATTTAATCATGTGTACCGGAACTGTGGTCATGTGACCAAGAGCTGGATAGTTCAAAACGTGTCTTCCTTTTTGCCCGTGAATAAAGATATATTCCCGAAAACTGGATCGGTGTGGTCCGTATTTCTTCAATTTGAAGAGTTTCCTGTTGGATTTTCAGAGCGGCAGCTCCCGCTCAGCAACTAGCCCCAGCCCGTTTGGAAGGGAGGAGAATTGCACCATATATATATATATATATATATATATATATATATATTCATTTAAAAACCATAGGTTTCACACATTTTATAGTTAGCTGGACATTTCACTCGTAAAAAACCATTGAAATTCCCCCGTTATAGTTAGTTCAGATAACTATAACTCGCGCGACTGCAATCCACTGCTGATGACGTCACATATTACATCACTCATGACATGGTCAGTGACATCACTCATGACATCACTGATGACATCTTAAATGACATTACTGATGACATCACTAATGACATCATCCTTGTGATAGAGTGGCGGTCGCACGAGTTATAGTTATCTGAACTAACTATAACGGGGGAATTTCAATGGTTTTTTACGAGTGAAATGTCCAGCTAACTATAACATGTGTGAAACCTATGGTTTTTTAAGTGAATTTGCAAGGTTTTTTAAATGCTAATTCCTAACTATAACGTGTGTGAAACTTATGGTTTTTTAAGTGAATTTGTAAGGTTTTTTAAATGCTAATTTATGTATGTATTATTATATTTTTTATATATTTATTTTACAATAAACTACCTATGTATATAGTTATAGATTGACTGTATCCTGTAATATGGAATGGCTCAGCTCTTTTTTTTTTTATTTGGATAAAGTTGAACAGCATAGTTAATATCTTCTATAAACTTATAAACAGTTTAAAATGTTTTTTTTAAAAAGTTTTTCTCACGGTGCGCGCACCCCGCGATTTTTTGAAAAAAAATACAATGTTTTTTTCACCCTTCGGGGTCCTTCAGGGACCCCCTGACAAAGGCTAGGGGGTCAGGAACTCTCTACCCTGCCCCCTTTTCATGTTCTCCACCTTTCTTTTTCATTGCAACACACAAAATGGCATCTGACACTTCCTGATTTCGACCGATTCGAATGTTGACTGACATATAACCACCAATCAGAATTACGCTCGTGCACGGCACCGTGCGCGCGCACGATGCATGCACGGTGCGCGCATATAGATATTTATGTACTTTTAACTGCAATTTTCTCAGGAACTACTGAACAGATTGACACCATATATGCAAATGGCACATGCCTGACCTGAGGACTACCTCTTTGCCAAATTTCAAGTAATTCTGTTCAGCCGTTCGGGCTGTACCTTCGACTAAAGGTCCTATGGGAAAATGCATGGGGAAAATGCGTTTTGGGACCCCCCTTTTTTCTCAGCCCCCGCTTGACGAATCACCACGAGACTTTCAGGGTAGGAGCTGAGCGGAGCGCCCCATTAGTTTTGAAAATTTCGCGAGGATTCGTCAACCGGCGCCAAAGTTATTCAAAATAGAATTTTCAGATTTCATTTAATTTTTACTTGCCTATATCTTTGACACTTTTTGATAAATCTTCACAAAACTTTCCCAAAAATGCGTAAAAGTTTGGTCTTCTTGTGCATGGAAAGTTTTGGGGCAATCTGTCAAGAGGGGGCCAAGAAAGAGGAGAGGCAAAAAAGTGTGTTTCCCATGTTAATTCTCATAGCACTTTTGAACTGGACTACTGCTCGAACTGCTGGACAGAATTACACCAAATTTGTCAGGAAGCTAGCTCTTGGTCTAGAAAAAGTGCTTTTTATTATTTGGTGTAAATCTGTTGAGTAGTTTTTGTGATAGTAAAGGAAAGCCACATTTGTATACATAGGGGAGCAGATCCTGTGAGTATCTGAGAGACCCCTTGCTGATATCTGATTGGCTGCCAACACTTCAAACAGGAAGTGTGAGCAGCCATCTTGGGACTCGGCTACAGTGGAGGCCCCAAAAAAACATTAAAAGAAAAGAAAAGGGGGCAGGGTAGGAATACCCTGACCACCTAGGCCTGGTTCAAAAAAACAAAATTGCTGCGTAATTGTGACGGAGTTGCGAATGCTTGGCAAAAAGAATATTAAAAAACAATTGCAGTCTGCGACTCTTGTTTTCAAAATATACCTTAGGTGGGCCCAGTCCCGGTGTCATGCACCTACATCTAAAAAATGAAGGAGGGGCACACAGGCCCCCCACCTAAGGCTGTTTTTAGCCCCATGGACCACCACCTCCCCAGGGCTGTATTTTAATTTGGAAGGGGGGGTCACGTGAACCTCAAACATGGGGCTTTAATTTGCCCCAGGGACCACCACCTCCCCAGGTAAATAAATAGTAATATGGGCTGCGTGGACTCCCCATGCCCTAAGGTCTACAACCTCTCCGGGGCTTTTCAAACAGAGTGGAAGGGGCCATGAAGACCCCCTTCCAGGGGCTTTTAAGCACCCCAGGGACCACCACCTTCGCAAGTAAATAAATATTAATGGGCGACTGCGCGGACCCCCGAGCCCTCGAGGACCACAACCACCACAGGGCCGGCCCGTGCATTGTACTGAAGCCACTAATGGCCTTTCGGACCTTCCACCCCCAGGGCCGCTCCTGCTATATCATCGGGTGCCCACGTCAGGGACATAACAGTTTGCTTTCGCTTGGCGGGCGCTGACAGGTCCCGGCAAGTAAAAGAAAACACTAACTCTTCTCCCTGTGTGCGGGAGCAATGCCAGGAACTGCAGGGGCATTGAACCTCCCTTCTCAGTCTCTAATACTGGGTGCCCTAGGTTGGCTCCAGGGCACACGGGAACAGGAGGCCAGGCCCCTGGGGATGGGGTCTCTGAGGCCATAGTCTACCTGGGGAGGTGGGCCACGTGACACCAGTACCCTTCCTATAATTGGCTGAGGCCAGTGGGGATGGGGTTCTTGGAGTCAAAATCTGCCTGGAAAGGGGGGGCACACAGCCTGCTTCCACCATTGAATTTTGTTTGGGCCCTGGGAGATGGGGACCCCCGGGCTGAAATCAGCCTAGGGAGGGAGGGCACATGGTCACCCTCACCTTTTTACAGAAAAAGGAAAAAAAGAAGGCAGAAAAAGCAAAACAGAGTAGACTAGAAAACAACAGAGTGCAGAAAAATGAGATGAAAAGAAAATGTAGGGCAGACAAATTAGCAGAGAAAGCAAAACAGAGGGCAGACTAATGAGCAGAAGAGGCAAAACAGAGGGCAAAAAAACAAGCAGAAGAATGTAAAATAGAGGGTAGAAAATCGAGCACCAAAGGCAAACCAGAAAGCAGAAAAACTTTAAGAAAAGGCAGAATGAAGGGCAGAAAATTTGCACAAAAGGCAAAACAGAGGGCAGAAAAACGAGCAGGGAAGGCAAAACAAAGCAGAAGAGGGCGAAGCAGAGGGCTCTCAGACGCTCACACACCCACTCACACACCCACTCAGAGACTCATGCACCTACTCACAGACCCACTGAGACACTCACATACCCACTCATAGACCCACTCAGAGACTCATGCACCTACTCACAGACCCACTCAGAGACACATGCACCCACTCGCATACCCATTCAGAGATTCACAAACCTATTCACAGGCCCACTCAGAGACTCACGCACCCACTCACTGACCCACTCAGACACTCATGCACTCACTCACAGACTGACTCCCACACTCATGGAGACACTCGCAAACCCACTCAGACAGTCTGACACCCACTCACAGACCCACTCAGACACTCATGCAACCTCTCACAGACTGACTCACACACTCATGAAGGCACTCTCTAACCCTTTCAGATAGTCTGACTTCCACTCACAGACCCACTGAGACACTCGCACATGTACTCAACCACTCAGTGAGACACTTATGCAGCCACTCCCAGACCCACTCAGAGACCCACTGAGACACTCGTGCGCTCACTCACACACTCACTCTCAAAGGTTACAGATTACAGTTAGGAAATACATTTTCTGAAAAACCTTAGCAATTCACTTAAAAAACCAAATGTTACAGGGACGTTATAGATAGGAAGTCAAATTTAAAAAACCTTTGAAAGTCACTGAAAAAACTAAAGGTTACAGGGACGTTATAGTTAGGTGCAGGTTTCTCTCATACAAACCAGTGAAATTCAGCAGTTAAAGTTATAGTTAGCTGAGCTAACTATAACTCGTGCCCTTACAATACAGTGCTTATGACCTCACATATTACATCACTCATGACATGGTCAGTGACATCACTGATGACATCTCAAATGGCATCACTGATGACATCATTCAGTGTCTGTGTGTGATTTTGAAAAGTGTGTCAGTGTTAAATACGTATACCAAGGTGTATTGGTGGACCAGTGGATGTATGAGTGCCTGTTTACTGTTCTTGCCTTATTCCTGCTGCCACATTCCTTCCTCCTACAGTAGCCCTGAACTGATCTTCTCAATCTTCTGCATTCTCCGCCGCATTTTCCCGCTGTTGCTGCCCCGTGGCTCCTCTCCCCCTCACAGCCCCCGCTCCTGCCTCCCAGTCTCTCGTACCGCCCCCCTCCCCTACTTAATGGCGGCCGCTGTGTGGCAGCGCAGCAGACGTGCGCAGTGGGTGCACAGCTGGCACGCCAAAGGCGTGTCTAAGGCAAGCCTGTCTGCGCCTGTCCGTGACCCAACTGCAACCAGCGCCAGGAACCCTGGATCCACGACCCTTCACTGCTACGACTCCGCTGCCCTCCTCACACTCAACCCCGGAAGATTCAGAGACTGCCAACAGGCCTCGCCGAATTCAACCCATGGCCAGTTCTCCTGCCTCCACTGCCGTCAGACCTTCACCACCACCCCGACCTCTGGCACCATCGACACATGCGCCAACTACACCCTGAGATGCATCCTCCTCAACGTGTGCTCCGTACACAAACACGCCATAGAGATCTGGAACCTAATCGACTCCCTTTCGCCCGACATCGCCTTCTTCACGGAGACCTGGACCAACTCCGCCTCCGCCCCCATCATCAACACCACCATCCCAGACGGTTACAAGATCCAGAGGAAGGGAGGGGGCCTTGCCATCGCCCACAAGAGCACCCTCTGCCTCACCAGCTCCAGCGATACCTTCCCCTGCGCCGAACACCTGCACTACCAGATCCGGACCAGCCCCAATGCCACACTCCGAGGAACCCTCGTCTACAGACCCCCTGGCCCCCAAACACCCTTCACCACCACCATCACAGACTTCATCGTACCCCACGCCATCGCTTCCATGAACTATATACTCACTGGTGACCTTAACTTCCACCTCAACAACCCCAGCGACCCCAACTCCACCATCCTCCAGAACAACCTTGCCAACATCAGACTCAACCAACTTGTCTCCAAACCTACACACAGAGCGGGACATACCCTCGACCCCATCTGCTCTGCAGGTAACAGCATTCACTTCAGCCACACAACGCAACTTCCATGGACCGACCACCACTGCCTTCACTTCACCATCGACAAACCCAAGGCACCAAAACCACCCCCCCACCCACCACAAAGGAACTGGAGCAGGGTTACCGACGAGCAATTGAACTCCACCCTCACACGAGGTAACCCCACCTGGTCATCAGATGCAATCATCGTAGCCAGAGGACTCGACACTTGGATCTCCGACTGCACAGACAAGCTCGCCCCGCTACGCAATCCCGGCACACAGCACCTCAGGAAGCCGCTTGGTTCAACAATGATCTCCAGGAAGACAGGCACACCTGCAGACGCCTGGAGAAGAACTGGAGGAACACCAAGACAACCGACATCTACTCCACCTATAAGGATGCCATCACGAACTACCACAACCAAATCAGAACAACCAAAAGGAACTTCATCAACAACAAAATCCTTGCCAACTCCGCCAACTCCACGGAACTCTTCAGTGTCATTCATAAATTCACCAACCAACGCAGCAAAGCCACAGACATCACCCCCTCCCAAGACCTCTGCGACAAGCTTGGAACCTACTTCCACCTCAAGATCAGAACTCTCTACGACAACTTTGTTGACCACCCACAAGACGCCACAGCCGGCCCTCCGCCACCCAGAGACACCAACCAGCCCACCATCTCCAACTGGACACCAATCATGACCGAGGACACCGCCACAACCATGAAAGGCATCCACTTGGGGGCTCCCACTGACCCATGCCCCCGCACATCTCCACAGGGCCGTGGACACCATCGCCCCTGAACTACAACGGACCATCAACACCACCTTCACAACAGGCACCTTCCCCGATGACTGGAAACGTACAAAAGTCAGGCCCCTGCTCAAGAAGCCCACTGCCGACCCCACCGACCTCAAGAACTACTGGCCCATCATGCCCCTCCCCTTCGCAGCCAAAGTGGCAGAGAAAGCAGTCAACAGGAAACTGACACAATTCATTGAAGGGAACGCCGGCCTCGACCCGTCCCAATCCGGATTCCGCAGCAACAACAGCACCGAGGCCGCCCTACTCGCCGCCAAAGACGACATCCGCACCCTCCTGGACCAAGGCCAATACGCATCCCTCATCCTCCTCAACCTGTCTGCAGCCTTCGACAGCGTCTCTCACCGTATACTAGTCGACAGACTATACGACATTGGCACACAAGTAACTTCCCTGGGCTGGATCCGATCGTTCCTCACCGGAATAAGCCAAAGGGTCAGGCTTCCATCCTTCCTCTCCACCCCCACTAAAATCACCTGCGGAGTCCCACAGGGGTCATCACTGAGCCTGACCCTTTTTAACACCTACGTAGCCCCCCTCATAGCATCGTACGACAACACAGCCTCAACATCGTATCCTCCGCCGACGACACCCAGCTCATCCTCTCCCTCACCAGTGAACCCACCACCGCGAAACTGAACTTCCAGAGAGGAACGCAAGACGTCGCAGTCTGGATGACCAACAGCTGCCTAAAGCTCAACGTCGAAAAGACAGATGTCCTAGTCCTTGGAACCACCCCTTCAGCATGGGACAACACCTGGTGTCCCACTGCCCTCCTATGCCCACCCACCCCCTCAGACCACACCAAAAACCTCGTAAATGTACTCGATTCATCACTCACCATGAACCGACAGGTCAACACCTTCACCTCCAGCTGCCTCAACACCCTCTGCATCCTTCGAAAGACCTTCAAATGGATCCCCCTGGAGTAAAGAAAGACAGTCACCCACGCACTCATCACCAGCAGACTGGACTATGGAAAAGCTCTCTACGCCGGCATCAACAAATCCTTACTCCGCAAACTCCAGATGATACAGAACACTGCGGCCAGAATCGTCCTCCGCATCCTCCAGCACGAACACATCAGTCAACACCTGCGGAGACTCCACTGGCTCCCCGTGGAGAAGAGGATCACCTTCAAGATCCTCTCTCACGCCTACAAATGCCTACACAACACCGGACCCAAATACCTTAATGACAGAATAAACTTCCACATACCCAAAAGAAACCTCCGATCTGCGAACCTCACACGAGGTAACCCCACCTGGTCATCAGATGCAATCATCGTAGCCAGAGGACTCGACACTTGGATCTCCGACTGCACAGACAAGCTCGCCCCTCTACGCAATCCCGGCACACAGCACCTCAGGAAGCCGCTTGGTTCAACAACGATCTCCAGGAAGCCAGGCACACCTGCAGACGCCTGGAGAAGAACTGGAGGAACACCAAGACAACCGACATCTACTCCACCTATAAGGATGCCATCACGAACTACCACAACCAAATCAGAACAACCAAAAGGAACTTCATCAACAACAAAATCCTTGCCAACTCCGCCAACTCCACTGAACTCTTCAGTGTCATTCATAAATTCACCAACCAACGCAGCAAAGCCACAGACATCACCCCCTCCCAAGACCTCTGCGACAAGCTTGGAACCTACTTCCACCTCAAGATCAGAACTCTCTACGACAACTTTGTTGACCACCCACAAGACGCCACAGCCGGCCCTCCGCCACCCAGAGACACCAACCAGCCCACCATCTCCAACTGGACACCAATCATGACTGAGGACACCGCCACAACCATGAAAGGCATCCACTTGGGGGCCCCCACTGACCCATGCCCCCGCACATCTACCACAGGGCCGTGGACACCATCGCCCCTGAACTACAACGGACCATCAACACCACCTTCACAACAGGCACCTTCCCCGATGACTGGAAACGTACAAAAGTCAGGCCCCTGCTCAAGAAGCCCACGGCCGACCCCACCGACCTCAAGAACTACTGGCCCATCTTGCCCCTCCCCTTCGCAGCCAAAGTGGCAGAGAAAGCAGTCAACAGGAAACTGACACAATTCATTGAAGGGAACACCGGCATCGACCCGTCCCAATCCGGATTCCGCAGCAACAACAGCACCGAGGCCGCCCTACTCGCCGCCACAGACGACATCCGCACCCTCCTGGACCAAGGCCAATACGCATCCCTCATCCTCCTCAACCTGTCTGCAGCCTTCGACAGCGTCTCTCACCGTATACTAGTCGACAGACTATACGACATTGGCACACAAGTAACTTCCCTGGGCTGGATCCGATCGTTCCTCACCGGAATAAGCCAAAGGGTCAGGCTTCCATCCTTCCTCTCCACCCCCACTAAAATCACCTGCGGAGTCCCACAGGGGTCATCACTGAGCCTGACCCTTTTTAACACCTACGTAGCCCCCCTCATAGCATCGTACGACAACACAGCCTCAACATCGTATCCTCCACCGACGACACCCAGCTCATCCTCTCCCTCACCAGTGAACCCACCACTGCGAAACTGAACTTCCAGAGAGGAACGCAAGACGTCGCAGTCTGGATGACCAACAGCTGCCTAAAGCTCAACGTCGAAAAGACAGATGTCCTAGTCCTTGGAACCACCCCTTCAGCATGGGACAACACCTGGTGTCCCACTGCCCTCGTATGCCCACCCACCCCTCAGACCACACCAAAAACCTCGTAAATGTACTCGATTCATCACTCACCATGAACCGACAGGTCAACACCTTCACCTCCAGCTGCCTCAACACCCTCTGCATCCTTTGAAAGACCTTCAAATGGATCCCCCTGGAGTAAAGAAAGACCAGCAGACTGGACTATGGAAAAGCTCTCTATGCCGGCATCAACAAATCCTTACTCCGCAAACTCCAGATGATACAGAACACTGCGGCCAAAATCTTCCTCGGCATCCTCCAGCACGAACACATCAGTCAACACCTGCGGAGACTCCACTGGCTCCCCGTGGAGAAGAGGATCACCTTCAAGATCCTCTCTCACGCCTACAAATGCCTACACAACACCGGACCCAAATACCTTAATGACAGAATAAACTTCCACATACCCAAAAGAAACCTCCGATCTGCGAACCTCGCACTAGCTGAAACCCCGTGCATCCACAGAGCCAGAGCAGGCGGAAGATCGTTCTCTCACATTGCAGCCAAGACCTGGAACGAGCTGACGACAGACATCAGACACGCCCCCTCCCTAAACACTTTCAGGAAGGCTCTCAAGACCCGGCTCTTCGGCTGAACGGAGCTGCGTTCCCCCCCGCCTTGAGACAATCACGGGTCAGTTGCACGCTTACAATTGCCTGATTGATTGATTGATTGTATGGATGATTCAGTAAGTGTGTGACTAACCGTATAAGTGAGTGATTAGATGTCTTAGTTAATGTATGGGTGAATGACTGCTTGTGTCCATGTTTGTATCAGTCTGTCAGTTGGCGTCTAATTGGCTGTATGGGTGTGTGAGGGTGTATGTGAGTGGCTGTATGGGTGATTGATTGGCTGTCTGAGTACCTGTATGGGTGTTGGAGTGTCTGTGTGGGTGAGTGATGGGGTGTTCGACCGCCTGTATAGATGAGTGAGTGGGTGAGGCAGTGGCCGTATGGGATAGTGAGTGTATGTGTGAGAGGCTGTATGGGTGAATGAGTGTGTATGGCTGTGTGGGTGAGTGAGTGAATGTGTCAGCGATATATGGGTGAGCAACTGGGTATGTGTTTTTGTAGCTTGGTGTAAATCCAGTCAGTAGTTTTGGGGTTATTAAAGAAAAAAGATTATGTATATCTAGGAATCCGAATCCTCCCCTGATCTGATAGATCTCAAAATGAGATCTGATTGACTGCCACTGGAAGTGGTGACAGTCATCTTGGGACTTGAACTCAGCTGAGTCCCACGACAAAATGAATAACGAAAGAGAAGGAGACAGGGAAGGAATATCCTGATCCCCTAGGCCTAGGGTTTAATTTACCTCAAATTCCCGAGGATCCGTGAATACACTGTAAAATAAAATAATAAAAAACAAGTCTCTGATAAGGTCTATGTTTATTTTGTTTGCATATCACACAATGCACATCTCAAACAAAGTCCCCTCCTTAAATAAGTGTTTGCGTGGGATGGCGAGGTACCAATCTTACAAACAGGGAATGCTAATTATTTAAGCACATCTATGGGCGGCGTTTACCAGACTGGAAACTGAAAGCATTGCTCTCTCCTAGCATGGCTGGGTGGAACTCTCCCTAACATAGTGTATATTTCGGCTATATGAATCATTTTAAAACACAATTATCTCACTCTGTTGGATAAGTTGAAAAAAAAGATTACATGTGATAGTATTATGGGGTATGTTACTAAACGCAGGAACATTGGGGCATATCAACAAGCGACAGCGATAATTATTGCTGGCCGCCCTTAGCGTGAGGAATTTTATCGCCGGCTATCGCAGATAAGCATCGCCATGCTAGCGCTGTATTACCAACGCATAGCGCAATGGCGATAATTATTCCTGTGATAGCGATGTTTTCCATAGAACATCGCTGGTAAAACCAGCGATGTTCCATGGAAAACGGCGATATCCTTGTTGATAGGGCTGTGTGGTCTCAGCCCTATAATCCACCACCCATTGACTAATATTGTTTAGGCAAAGGAAAAGCAGGCATAAGGAAAGTAGCGATAACCAAGGTTAGCGCTAATTTTCTTATCGCTATGCTTGTTAGCGTGCCCATTGATAGTTGGAGAAATGTCGGTTAGCTACATTTCTCCAGTTATTTTGGGACGGAACGCCCACTTTGCATCTCATTAGAGATGCAAAGGTGGGCGTTACGGGAAAGGGTGCTAAGGCAAGGCTTCACGCGATAGCGTGACCTTGCTGATAATGCCGCTTTTTGTCCAAAACCCGACGCAAAAGCGGCAATAACTTTTTATCGCCGCCTTGTTGATATGCCCCACCGTTTCTCCAAAGAAGCAACTGGCTTACTACAAAGAAGACACTATCTGGATTACAAAGCATGTTTATGACGTCGACCTCTTTGATTTTGTAAAGTGCGTTGAGGTTTTCTCTGTGTTCAGCTATAGAAAAAACTAGACTGGATGGGCAGCCGTGAAAGTGCCACTTTTATCCAACCCAGGTGTTTTTGAGCAGGATGTTACCCGTTGTCCTGTGTGGCTGGCTCTGGCCCAGATTGGTTAGTTTGTCTGAATACCTCACATTCCTATTTATCACTTAAGTTTTTATCATTTTGAAGGAACAGTGAACATTGACTGATACTGTTTTCCGCACCTTTGGCGAGCTCAGTGGTCCGCTCCTAGCGCTAGTTCTTGACATCAAACTGAGAGGCTCTACATTGGAAGCGAGCCCGGAGAGGGTTTTGTAAGTGTGTTCCTGAGGGTTCTTGTGTAGTTTAACCTACCCTACTGATTACTTCAAGACTTACAGACTCTTTAAATTAAGGGTGCTCTGTAGAGCGTGAGCACCAGCAAGAACATTTCATCTGCCTATATTTACCTGGCACAGTGCCCTGAAACCCACTGACGCCTTCAGTAAGAGCTATGGCAGCCCTCACTCTCTACAGCAAGCCCCTCCAGCACATGTGTTCACAGGGGCATGGCCACTCATTTCTCCCCGGGTGCCGCATGGTGCAGAGGGTTTCGTTCAGAAGGGTGCCCGGCCCTGCAGGTGCTTGGTGGCCGGTGCTCACTCCTCGTGCTCCTGCCACGAACCAGGGTCAGCTGCAGGCTCCTGCACCCAGATTCAGCTCAGAGCCCACTAACCCTTAGGTAGGGCCTTTCGCAGCCTCTCCTTCCTTCCCTTTCATCCTTCTTTGTGAAACTCACGTGCCCTGAATTTTAGTCTGTGGAACGCAGATCACAGAAGAGGGTGCAGAGGAGCCAGAACTCAGTGGAGCCGATATTTATTGCTACAGTTTTATCAGCACAGCTCCCACTTAAAACACTCTCCTCTGCGCAGTGCACTTGCACTGTACACTTAAAATGTAGCTCCTTTTATTGTACAATGGTACCTGGCCCATCCGCATAAAGGTACAGTTAGGTCTTTACTTGTGAAGAGTGCGACATAAGCTAATGAGAAAGTTCTTTGGGAAACCGAACAGGACGGGGGTCATGCGTGCACCAGAGTCCAGTTCAGGGGGCCACAAGAGATGCCTGTAGTTGTTTTATTTCCCGCAGTGCCCCAACCCGGACTGCTGCTGCAAGGTGATGAGTCCAGACAGACCTCCAGCCCACACATTTCCACAACTTGTTACTCGAGGCATAGTTTGAACATTGGTGCGTGCTCTCACGGGCTTTCATAGGGTATCCTAAATCACTATTACATTTGTGACAAATTGTGGGATGCCTCGACATGCACAAAAATGTTGTTACTATTCCCCGTGGAGTGAGTGCTCTCCCAGAAAATGGAAGGCACTTCACCTTCATAAACTGGCTATGACCTTGCAGTCCAAGGATCTGCAAGCGAGCATGATGAAAGGTGGAGTGCAAGCTGTCAGTGAGGGTTGATGCACTACTCACTGCATCAGCTTTTAACGCCTTATATAGCGCATAGAAACATCACCTTACACCCTAGGTGCATCTGCGAAACAGCAGTGTAAAATCAACATACAACACTTTGGAGTCATTGGTTACAGGGGCTTTATAGTTAGGAAATATAATTTTTTTTAAACCAAAGGTTACAGGGATGCTATGTTTAGGCTCAGATTTTACACTCACAAAACCTTAGAAATTCAGTAGTTATAGTTATCTCAAGTAACTATAACTCATGCCCTACGGTAACTATAACTCGTGACCTTGTCACGTACTGCTAATTACTGCACATATTACATCACTCATTACATTTTCTATGACAACATTGACAATATTACTGCAATGTTTGCAATTAAATTATTGGTAAGAAAACTGTGCATGGTGGGGCACCAACCACCCGCATGCAACCAACCCCATTCCCTATGGCCAACCCGTGCATGCAGCCAACCCCACGCTGCACACGGTTGACCACAGTGGCCAACGCCCCAAATGCAGTCAACACAGGTAGGGGTCACGCAGACCGCCTACCAGGGCGGATTTTCACCCAGGGGACCCCATCCTCCATGGCTTGCACCTTTTTATCGGGGAGGGGAGAACATGGCAGCCCTCTAATGGTCATATTTGGCCCAGGGGACTCCATCTCCTAGGGAGTATAACTAAAATTATGGGGGAGGAGGGCATGCAGCCCCCTCCCTAGGCCAATTTTGGACCCAGTGATCCCATCTCCCAGGGCCTGGCCTTATTATAAAATGGAGGTCACGCAACCCCCCTCCCCAGTCCAATATTGGCCCTGGGGACCCCAGGACCTGCCTAGTAAATGGTGAGTGCCCTGGAGCATACCCAGGGCATCCACTTCAAATTTAAAAGGGGGAGGAAGTCACAATTCCCCCTTCCTGGGCCAATGTTGGCCCCAGTAACAGCATCTCCCTGGGCCTGGATTTATTCTTAAGAGAAGGAGTCATGCAGCCCTCTGGCCAGCATCTAAAGGGGAGGGGGGCACGAAGCCACCTCCCCAGTCCAGTAATGGCCCCAGGGGCCGCATTCCCTGGAGCCTCCCTACTAAATCTTGGGTGATCTGGCCCCATACAGTAGTGTAGGCAGGGTAACTGCTATGTCCCGAGGTTATGCACCCCGGGACATAGCAGAGGCCTGGCCCTGGGTGATGGGGTCCCCAAGCCATTAATTGCTCTGGAGGGGCCCATACAGCCCCCTCCCTTTTCATGCCATGGTCGGGCCCCTGGGTTAGGGCCACGCACCCCGTCTCACTATTTGTGTTTGGCCTGGCCCTGTGCAGTGGCAGTCCACTGGGCTGAAATTGACCCAGGGGGGATGCATGACCCCCTCCCACTTTCTATTCAGCCAGGTCCCCAGTGATGGTGTCCCCAGGGCTGAAATCAATCTGGGGAGTGAGGGACATGCGTGCCCATCACCCCTGCCACCCCCAGCCATAGAGCGTATGTTGCCCATCACTACTGCCACCCCCAGCCATAGGGACTATGTTGCCCATCACTACTGCCACCCCCAGCCATAGGGCCTATGTTGCCCATCACCCCTGCCACCCACACCCAGAGGGCATTTTTTGCCCATCACTACTGTCACCCCCAGCCATAGGGACTATGTTGCCCATCACTACTGCCATCCCCAGCCATAGTGCCTATGTTGCCCATCACCCCTGCCACCCCCACCCATAGGGACTATGTTGCCCATCACTGCTGCCACCCCCAGCCATAGGGCTTATGTTAGACCTGGCACCTTGGCGTGAGTCTCCCTTCCACTTTATGTCGCTGTGCCTCATGTGTTTTTATGGTGTTGGCCACTCAGAGCACTGTGCCACTGCCAACCAGTGCCACAGTGCAAGTGCTCCCTATTTAAAATGTATATGTTGGTTGGATTCCATGATTGGCTTATTTGGTTTACTGTCAGACCCCAGTAAAGTGCACCAGGAGTGCCCTGGGCTTTTAAATACAAATGCTGCTAGTGGGCTTGCCTTTTAAGAAATAAAGGGGTTTACCCAATTAACCCTTTGGCATCTGGGTGATTAAACAAGCTAGTGGGCTTGCAGCACTGGTTGTGCCACCCACAGAAGAGGCCTGGTAAAATGTATCTAGGGTCTGCCATTGCAGAACCTGCGTGCAGTCTGGTACTGTCATGCTGACTGGGCAAGTGCACCCACTTGCCAGTCCCTAAACCTTCCCTTAACTTCATATCAGTCACCCCTATGGTAGGCCCTAGGGCAGGGTGCATTGTAAGCATAAGGTAGGACAAGCCCTGATGTGTGTGGCATGCCCTAATAGTGAATTGCAGCCATTTTCGTTTTTCACTATTGTAAGGCTACCTGTTCTCCATAGGCCAGAATGGGCTGTTAGAATTGTTACATTCTATGATCCTAACAGACCCAGGGAACATGGTAGAAATTCGAGTTTAGTATGCCTGAACTCAGAATAATAAAATACATCTTTTAGTAAAGTTTATTTTAATATTCTGTGTTTGCAAATACCACTTTTAGAAAGTTGGTATTTGCTTGCTTGACCATTTCAGCCCGCCTCTGCTGTGATGTGTATCTGCCTGTCTGGTTGTGTGAGTGACAGGGCTGGGGAAACCCAGAGGGGCAGGGCTAGGCAGCCTGGTGGTGAATAGGAAGATTGGCAGTCAGATGGATGGGAGGAGTACACCTGGGCTCTGAATAGGGTTGTGCTCTGCTACCACAATGCTGGCTCCACCTCCTGCGGAGCGGCTGATGTCTCTGCCCTGCACCCTGAATAGAAAGGCAGAGTCATGTCAACAGAGTGCTCAAGAACTGGTTTGGACTGGGCAAATGCCCCTCAACCCCAGAGGAACAAAGGAATTAGGGGTATTAGTATTGGGACCCTGCTCCCAAGAAATTAGATCAGATCCTGCTGAAACAAGAAGAACCTCTGCCAGAAGAGAAGGAACTGGGAAAGCTGTAGGAGGAGTAACTGTCCCTGACCTGGGGGATTGGCCTGCAGTGGTTGCCTTGCTGCTGAAGGAGAGGAGAAAAGACTACAAAGACTTTTATTTCAACGTGTGCTTAAAGATCTCCAAGGGCTTGAACTGAGCTTGCCCCCTGAACGAAGCCCCAGGACCAGTGGACTTCATCCCCAGCTCCCCAGAGTCTTTTGGAAGTGCCTGCTGCTGTTGTTGGGCCTTCTGAGGGACTGCGTGTCGCAAGGAGCTGGAAGCGCGATGCAAGGGAGAGAAGGGTGCCGCCGTCGGAGCTGCTGTCGTCGCATCTCGCAGAGAGTGTCGCCGCTGCAGCATCGCATCGAGCGGAAGGGTCTCGCATCATCCGGAAGTGTCTCGCAACGCCGAAGAAGCGTGTCGCCATCGCAGCCATCGTAGCTGTCGCATTGCACCGCATCGAGAGAAGAGTCTCGCATCGAGGAGGAAGCGTGTCGCAATCGCAGCCATCGTAGTTGTCGCATTGCACCGCATCCAGAAAAGCACCTCGCATCCACGGAGAAGCGTGCCGCCGTTGGAGCCGCTGTCGTCGCATCTCGCAGAAGGGGTGTCGCCGCTGCAGCATCGCATCGAGCGGAAGCGTCTCGCAACGTCGGTGGAGAGTGCCGCTGCCAAGGCCGCTGTCGTCGCATCTCGTCAAGGGTGACGCCGCTGTAGCTGACGCATCGAGTCGAGCCTTCTCGCAACATCGGAGAAGCGTAACGCATCTGGAAGATCCCGTCTTTATTTCTTTTGCACCAAGAACTTCAACGCATCTGCATCGCTGCAACACTTTTGTTGCCCTGCGTGTCGCATCTAAGGTACATTGACTTAAAGTGTCGCATTTAAGAACTTAAGAGAAACTAAGCAATCTTCTACCAACTAAGCAACCGTATTGTGTATTTTTGATCGTTTAATGGTCTTGTGATAATCCTATATAAAGATTCCTTATTTTTAATATAACTACCTGTGTGGTGTCCATTTGTAGTGTTGTCACTTGGTTACTGTATGTGTTCACAAATGCTTAACCTATAACGCTCTGAGATAAGCCTTGTCTGCTCGCGCCAAGCTACTTAGAGGGTGAGCAAGGGGTTGTTTTAGTAGTGTAACCCCTCATCCTGACTAGAGGAACGGTTCCCTGCTTGTTACAAGTATCTACCTGTGCCAACCAGAGAACCCGGATTCTAACAGCTTATGTTGCCCATCACCCCTGCCACCCCCAGCCATAGGGCTTATGTTGCTCATCACTACTGCCACCCCCAGCCATAGGGCATATGTTGCCCATCACCCCTGCCACCCCCAGCCATAGGGCATATGTTGCCCATCACCCCTGCCACCCCCAGCCATAGGGCTTCTGTTGCCCATCACTACTGCCACCCCCAGCCATAAGGCTTATGTTGCCCATCACTACTGCCACCCACACCCATAGGGGACCTGTTGCCCATCACCCCTGCCACCCCCAGCCATAGGGCTGATGTTGCCCATCACTCCTGCCACCCCCACCCATAGGGACTATGTTGCCCATCACTACTGCCACCCTCACCCATAGGGCTTATGTTGCCCATCACCCCTGCCACACATGGGGGCTGACAAAGCATGCAGTGTACAATGACACAACAGCAGAAGTGACCATCACCAAGCATGCACACATCTCGAAAATAGACACACCAATCAAAACAACATGTGTAGACTGTAGGTGTCAGCTCCCAAACTCACATTCCATGCCAGCAATGGCACCTAATAACCAGGATGAATGTGCACAATGATGTGATATGACTCACAGGGACAGCATGCAAAATCACAGAAACAGCATTCAGACAAAGGCCCACAACAGCAATACCAATGCACTGGTGCAGATGCACAAACACAAACAGGCACACTCACACTGCACATCTGACACAGCATGTGTGTGTGTGTGTCACAGTATCCCCAGGCAACTACACAACACATGAGGGGGGCTGAACCACAGTGACACAGATGTGGACACAGTGCCATACAAAAGCAAACCATCATTGGGACACCCTCAGTGGGCAATCAGGCATTGGGAGATGAGAAGGAGCACAACAGACACATGTGACACAAGCTGGAATGAACACCAACTAACACAGCAAGAGACTGACACACAACACCACTACCCCCAGGGAACAGACATTGGGGTGACACAAGCATGCATGTCACCTCCACTGTGATGCTAAAGGCAGATTTCGTACAAACTGGGAAACCCAGACATGTGTCCTGTGCCACAAACCTACATCACACATACACAAACACAAATCGCTCAGCATGGCCCCTCATCCATGGACAAATGGGAGCTAGGGGACCATCCATGCAAACATTCACATCAGTCCACCCTCAACACCACACACCCAGAACTGCAACAATGTGTTTTTGTGAAGCCCACATGGACAGGTGACATTGCACATGCACCCATGACAAACACAGGAATGTTGGGAGGAACTAAGGTGCACAGACACATCACACAAGGACAGTTTACAACCCTGGGGAATGACAGACATACTGCACAGTATGCGCACATGGCCATGACCTCAAAGCTCACGTGACCTTCAGAATCCCTGCCACAGTCCCAGGACAATGCAGATGCCAAGGAGAACCACAAGGCACACATGCTGACACCTGCCAGCAGCGCAGCCATGAACCCGACAAGTGGGAGCAGTCACACACACACATACAAATGTCTCAATCACTGAAAACTTCCACCCAGGGACAACTACATGATTTAGCAAATAAACAGGTGCCTTGAGGAACCCTGACTGTGACCCATCTGTGTCTGACAACATCATCACCACTCAGAACTGACAAATCCCAATAATGAAACACCAATTAACAGTAGTGTGTCATGCACCCACACATCTGGTAGCCCATTGGAAAAGTAGTGGGATGAACCCAGTACCACTCAGCAAGCATCAACAACAGGAACATATCAAGGGAACACTCTCTGTGCATGAACAGGGATGTGGACACACACACATGTTCATATAACACACACCATGGGCCCAGGCCATGTCACTGGACAACACACTTACTTGAGGGGACCCAACTCCTGTGGGAGCCCAGCTCTGCCAAACATATTCACCGCAAGTCCCACTCTTGTCTGCAGAACACTTGGTCAGTCAGCCATCAGTTACTACACAATGAAGGCTCTGGTCACAACAGCCTGGGTACGTGAGTCTCCCCTAAGTCATCTGCACATACCCAAAACATATGTCTAGCAAGTTGCACAGAGGACCCAGTTGCTCCTATTACAATGATGCCCACACCTGTAGGTCCAGTGTTGATGAGCACAAAGTAAGTGGAAGTGACAAATTGGACAATGGGAAGCACATCATATGTGCAGGGGTGCAAGTCAGAGAAGTGACCATGCAAATGAAATTCTCACAGAGAGATGTCCACAAATAGTTGATCCTGACACACCCAGGTATCTGCAAAGGATGACATGGATACCCACCAGAATAGGATAAATATCTTATGGACCACAGGGAGTACCTCACAGCAACACATCAGAATTCAACATTGTAAACAAAGCATCACAGGTGCAAGATCATGTTAAACATCATCAACATAATGTACAGCTATATCTAGTTCACAGGGAGAAAGAAAAAAGCTTTATTCAGCATTTTGAAAGTTAAACGTCTGTGCAAACAAAAGGCCAATGGCCAGTCCATGTCCAAATGCCAAGGAGTGAATTAGAGTGACAACTGTCACACCTTGCTTTCCTGCACTGCTAAGGACCGGGGTCCTCCCCTCGGAGGGGCATTCATGGGGGCAGGCCAGGCACCGCAGTGACAGGATCAGGGCACAGCAGAAGGAGGCAGTGAAGAGGTGGGGGATGCAGGCGAGACACTTGCAACTGCAGTGGAGCTGACTGAAGTGGTGGGTGCTGTCACAACTGTGGGGCACAAGTCAGATGGTGGGGGTGCCGGCACAACTCCAGTGGGCAGGTCAGATGAGTGGCTTGGCTCACCACTGCAGTGTCCAAGTCAGACGGGGTGGTCGTGGACTCCAAAGCGGTGCCTACATCCATGGGAGCGGAATGGGGGACAGGTGAGGTCGGCTGGGGGGGTGGCACAGTCCCCACATCAGTGGCACTAACTGTCTGACCAGGTGTGGAGGAGCAAGTGCTAGGGGGGATGGCCTTAGCATTTTTGAGATGGTGTATCTGTGGGTGGGGGAACCCGGGCCAGGGAGTGGCGCGGGAACCTCTGGAGTGGTGGCCTGGGGGATGGAGGACAGAGACTTTGCCTTGGAGCTGCGTCGTGGCGGGGGGTCTTGTTCTTCTTGCGCCGGGGGGACTTGCGGGTGGGGGTCTCTGTCTGACTGCGCCTGGGGAAGGGTGTGAGGGGCACTCCCCTCTGTGTGTGGGGACTTCCTCTTCCCCTTGTAATCAGGATCTGCAGGGTCGGTGGGTAAGAGGCCAAGGTCACAGAGGAAGAGCTTCTGGGGGGATGGGGTTGCAGGTGAGGCAAGGGAAGGGGGCTGGGAGGGAGAGGTCTCGGAGGACTGCGGAGTGATTGTGGATGACTGTGTGTGTGTCTGCAAACCATCTCCTGTGAGTGTCGAATCAGTGCCCTGCGCTTGCTTGTGTGCACGTCTAGACCTGGGTTTGGGGCTTTCTGTGCTTGGGACAGGTAGGGTGCTAGGAATCGTGGGTGGTGCAGGGGTAGGAGGGGTGCAGGACTGTTGGGGGAGGGACACTGCTGCCGTCAGGGAGGAGGCCACAGACTGATTGGTCCTCTGTAGGGCAGATATGCATGAGGAAATGCCCTCCATGAATGACACCAGTTGTGTCAACAGACCTGTGTGTGCATGGAGGACCTTCAGCATCGACGTCTGCCCTACATGGATCTGTCGAAGTAAGTCCACAGACTCCTCACTCAGGGCAGCAGGGGACACAGGGGCAGGGGGTGCAGTGTCTGGCACAAAGGAGACATGCTCACAAACACGGGAGCCCACAGGGACCTCTGGGATGGGAGCTGATGGGAGGGGGGTGGTGGTGGCAGTGGCAGGGACAGCCTCACTAGCTGGGGTTTGGTGGCTGCTGACACCCGCCTCCACAAGGGAGTCATCCTCAGATCTGCTGTGGCCCTCAGCTGGGGGGGATGGTGCTGACGACTCCTCTGTGTGGCTCCACTTGCCCTCCGTGCCACTGGGTCCACCCGACTCCTCTCCTTCTGTCCCTGTAAGGCTCTGTGGCTCCTCCTGGTCTGTGGAGCTGTCCCCTCCTGTGGCCGTGGATGTATCTGGATAGGAATAGGAAGTAAGAGAACAGCATCAGTCACCTGCAATGACTGCACACACCACAGTGAGTACATCACATCACAGGGCAAGCCCTGGCATCATCAGCTGAACACAGCTCAAAGTGCCAGCAATGTTTAGGATAAGACAATTGTCATTCTCAACATCAACCATGGCATACATATCTCTCCTTGACTTTCACACATATCTCTGTTGCATGTTGGATGCTAACACCCCAATGTGCCAATATGCACCACCCACACATTAGTTGTACATGCAAGTGAACATGTAGGAGTATGTCACTATACACACAGCACATCTCTTGCTACTGACTCAGTACAGGTGTCCGGATGCAGGAATGGGTAGAGACTCATTTCACATGCTTGGGATGCATGCCAGCAACACACACTATGATGTACTCATGTCCTGATGGGCAATGTCACAATGGGGTGCATGGTGCACACTTGAACACAATGCAGGCTCACTCATAGCAAGTTAAATTCCATGGCACTGGGATGCCCTGAAAGTCAGTCAACACTGTCTCCTATCACAGGGGCAGGGCATCCAGACAACAACAATATGCACTGACTGACAATCCTAGCTCAGGGATAAAGCCAACTCTGCAGATGACCGGCGCACTTGCCCATCCCATGCAAACAACATATCCAGGACCCAGAAGACCCCACATCATGCAAATCATACATATGAGTCTCTGCAAACACAAATCCCTGTATTAACACGTCACAGTCTGCCATGCATGTAACCCAGCTGCATGAAGGACACAGTTGCATACACCATTGTGCGCTGTCTGATGATCACACACCTAAATGTCACACAGGTCTTGTCTCTCACAGTCACATCGCAGATGCCATGCTGACCCTCTGAATCATGGACACCCCAGTTGTACGTAACAACAAGCCACACCCTAGTGACACAGAGGTAGACACCTGAGGGCACATGTCACTAAGCACAACCTGCAATTTCATACACAGGAGTGGGATTACAGAGTGTTTCTAAATGCCCTTGACGAAGCATGACTGGCCAGGTCTACGTGAAACAGTGTTTGGCCCTGGACAGTAGTCAGGTGGCTAAGCAAGTGTGACATACTTGATATACATACTCCTGGGGCCCAGAAATAGGAGTCCCCTGCTGCATGGGTTTGTTTGGAATACCCCAAACACATGTTGCGAGTCAGACCAGCAATTGGTACACATCTCAAGGGCACATGTAGATCATATGTCAGATCTCAGGCATTGTGTAAACAATTGCCCCACCCATGAAACACACAACAGAGTCACGGGAACTGATGCTGACCGGTAGCTGAAGCATAGCTGGCTGCAGGGACACAGTGCCCTAGTGACACAAGCAGCAGACTGGAGGGGCAACACCTGTGGAACAGATGAGGAGGGTGCATCACACAATTGAGGGACCTGAGTTTTGGACTACAAGACCTACGTAATGTGGAAGTGTGACCAAGACAAAAGACTGCTATTAGCATGTCAGACATAGTACACAGATCAGACATGGACTCACCTCCTTCCTGCTGCTGTCTGGCCTTAAGCTGCCTATCCAGGTCCAGGAAGACCACCGCCAGGATACCGAGCATGTGGGGAGTCAGGGTCCGGTGTCTGCCCCTCCTGCATGGAGGTGACAGCTTCAGCTGGACTCTAGCTATCCTCCGGGTCCAGCCCCGAAGGTCCTGCCACCTCTTCTGACAGTTGCGGATCCGGCACTTGTAGACCCCCACAGAACGAACAGCCCAGGCGATGGTCAGCCAGATCTCCTGCTTCTGGTGGGCATCAACCTGTGAGGAGGACAAAGTACATTAACACACATGCCCCAGATTTGTGCAGCACACATTTGGATATACATGTCATCATCACAAAGGGAAATGAATTACGCAGGTAGTGCAACCATCGGGAAGGAAAAATCACCTGCATGTCTGAAATGTTAACAATGCCTGGATAGTTTAAGCTTGCAATAATGCACTTTAGCAGCAGGTAAACTATTCATTACATGTACCTACACACTTTGGGGGATGAAAGTAGTCAGTGAGAATGCTTGCCACTGGTGTACACACTGCTAGTACTGCTAGTCAGACAACATGCATAATTAGGAAGGCAGTGGACTGCACACTTACCTGCTCCCCTGGTTTCCCATAGAGCTTGCTGTACTCTGGAAGGAGCCCGTCCAGCAGGGCCTGGTTCTCCTCCTCAGTGAAGGCTGGGGCCCTCTCCAGAGTACGGCCATAGCAGTAGCCAGAGGATGCAGAGACAGCAGCAGTGGTAGCAGGGATAAGGTCCAGTAGCATGTAGTGCAGGCAAGTGAGCTCCCTGGGGGCCAGTCAGCCTTATATCTGTGCTGCAGAGGCAGACTCTGTGCCATGTGTCCCAAGTGATAGGTCCAACAAGGTTGCATTCTATGAATCTGGCCAATCCATTTAAAAGTACGAGTCGTACATGCCTTCCGCATAGTTCAAATCTTCACCTTCATGGAACACTTGAAATTGCAACATTGTTGTATGCATCCAACGGAATTTCCAGTGCACAACTCGTACAAGTTGAATCCGCATCCGTCTCCATGACAGTCCGGAGCCAATGGGTGCTCCCGGCTCGTTCATCTGACTGTACAACGTGTATTTTGAATATACACATGCACCCGTCTCCATACGATTCAATGGCCAAGGCATACGCCTGTCTCGGACCATGCCTGTCCGACGCGTATGCATGAAAGTCACCGCGTCGGACCTCATTGCATTCAATGACAAAGCGTACGCACGGCTCGGACATGACCCATGCAATGCGTACACATTGTCACCCGCGTCGGACCTCATTGCATTCAATGACAAAGCGTACGCACGGCTCGGACATGACCCGTGCAATGCGTACGCATTGTCACCCGCGTCGGACCTCATTGCATTCAATAACAAAGTGTACGCACGGCTCGGACATGACCCATTCAATGCGTACGCATTGTCACCCACGTCGGACCTCATTAGTGTGACTATTATACAGATGCAACACACATATAATGGCCAGGGTCACCTGTGCACACCTACCAAACTACAGCATTGGCCACAGTGTCCCATGGCATGTAAGGCTGCATTCCCTGGGTGTTTGGGGGGGGCCACATCTGTTTTTTGGCTGGCACTTTGTGCAGCCACTCCCAGGCTGTGCACGTGTACATGGGGGCAGAATCCTTTGTGTGTTGTGCACATTACCACTGTGATGTGCAGTTGGGCAGTAATGGGCATGAGTCACAGCCACAGTGTCAGGTTGGATATGTTGAGGACAGGTCACATACACCCTGAGTCCTGGGGGTAATGGCATGTACTCCACAGTGAGACCTGTAGCCAAAATACTGATGTGCACACACAGTCTGTGTGCATGTTGTGTCTCAGATGTGTCTGATCAAATGTTCCCAATGGGTGACAGTCTCCACATCCATGTTGCATATGCATCAACCTTGATGGGGTGTGTGTCTAAGAGACGTACATGTAGGGCCAGCAGGAACAACAGTGGCCACTACCTGTGGGACTTACGCTTGCTTTGTGGTGTGTACGTGCTACGTCATGTCCATTGCTGTGTTGATGTGGCAATACAGGGAGCCTGGGTTTCTGCATGGCAAAGATCTGTGATGCCTGGGAGACCTGAGGCCTCATTTGTCACTGTGGTGTGTGTTTGGAACACACACAATGAGAAACAGTCAGTACACACCGACAAGCCATGCATGCTGAGCTGGCATCTGTGACAGCAGCAGCACATGGGTTGGGTGACACAACCAGAAGATTGGCCATTGCACTACATGGGACTCATGTGGACATGTGGAATGGAGATGTGAGGTGGTGGTCTTGTAGGTGACATATGTGTCCATGTCCAAAAGCACACACCTCAGTACATTGTGTAATGTCATGAACTAGCATGTGATATTGATCATGGTCACGGCCACATGGGTGGATGTACTGACAATCTTCCTTTGTGCATCTCTGTACTGCAGGGCACCAGCTGTCCATCGGCCATTCCCAGACCTTGTAAGCATGCAGGAACGCGACTGCATCAGATGGTACCGCTTCACCAGGCCACTAATTGCAGAGTTGGCGGAGCAGTTGGCGCCACATCTGCTACCTGGCCGGACATACCCTACAGCACTGACCCCAGAGGTGAAAGTAATGGCAGCCCTGCACTTCTTTGCTACTGATACCTTCCAGCACACTGTGGCTACTGCTGGTGGGATGTCGCAAACGATGTTTAGTCCGGTGCTACGCGATGTCTTGGAGGGGATGTTGCAATTCCTCGACCTGTATATCAAGTTCCTGAGCCCAGCTGAACTCCCTGAAATAAAGGATGCCTTTTATACACTGGGGAGGATGCCGAACGTCATCGGATCTACTGATGGGACACATGTTGCCCTGATACCACCACAGGCACATGAGCAGGCATACCGGAACAGGAAGCACTACCATTCGATCAATGCTCTGGTGGTCTGTCTTGCTGACATGTGGATCACAAATGTGTGTGCACGGTTCCCTGGTTCTGAGCACGATGCCAACATTATGACGAGTAGTCGCGTTGCAACTATGATGTCACAGATGCCAGCTCAGCATGCATGGCTTGTCGGTGTGTACTGACTGTTTCTCATTGTGTGTGTTTGTCAATGTTGTATTCCGCACTCCTACAAAACTCAGCTACTTGTTCATTTTTGTGTGTGTAGGTGACTCTGGATACCCCAACATGCCGTGGTTGCTGACACCCCTCAGGAACCCTGTGACACCAGCCGAGATGCGTTACAATGAGGCACATGGTCGGAGCAGGAGGGTGATTGAGCGGACATTCGGCCTCATGAAAAGCCGCTTTCGCTGCCTGGACAAGACCGGAGGGGCCCTCCCATATGATCCTGCAAAGGTGTGCAAAATAATCCTTGTCTGCTGCATGCTACACAACATGGCGGTGCAGAAGGAGGTGCCTCTCATCCAGGATGACGATGACGATGACCAACATCCGGCACCTGTGGAGGATCCCGGCCTGGGCCAAGATGCCAGTGATGATGAAGATGATGGTGACGTCCGCTCACAGCTCATCAAGAACTTCTTCACCTGAATGTGAGGTTCCAGGGTTGTAATGTGAATGTATGGAGGTAGCCTGGAATGTGTTGTGCCAGCTCTGTTGCTGTCTGAGTGTGTCTGTGTGCCACTTGACTGGATGCGTGCTGTGATGTGTCCATTCAGCTGGTGTGTACTCCACAATAGGGTAGTACTGCTAACTAGTGTTTGTGTAGGTATCTTGCAACATGTTTTGTGCATGTGTATTGCATTTCTCTCCTGTTCTTCTGTGCTTTTGACTGTATCTTGTCTGTCCTTCCCAGGGTACTTTGCCTGTTGTGTGGTCAACACTGACCCCCAACACCCAGAAGCCAACATCAGTGTGGAAGTTGACAATTCCCATCAACTGATGTACCACACATCCCTGGACTTCCATTCTCCAACACATTGAGAGCGTGTGCCCACTGTTATGTAGAATTACCGTGCAACTATTGTGGAATAAACGTGTTGCTGATGTGTAATGAACCTGTGCTGTGCTTTGTTATGTGCGCTGTCTGTCTTCCCACATCTGAGTGACATCTGCTAACCTCACCTGTGGACTTGTTACCACTGACTGGGGTTGGTGTTGTGTCTGTGCATGCCAATGTGTTTCAGGTCCACATCATTGTGTGTGATGAGTAACATGGCCATGGTGAGTATGTTTTGATTTGCCATAGTGGTGTGTCTCCCTCACATGTGTCACATCCCCATGACTCACCTTACTTTGGTCACATTGTTGCAGTATTTGGCATGCACTGTGTTGTGTAGCAGATCGACATCTCCCTGAACATGACAAGTTGGAATCACAACAGAGGCAAGTATGGTGTACTGGTGAGTTTATTTACAAACATGTGTGAGGGAAGTGCACAGGATGGTGGGTGCTGTACATTGGTTTGGGAATCCAAAGTTCACATTGGAGTTGGAAGTACTGGTAGATGAAATGTCCAGAGTAAAGTCCACAGTCATCTGATACATTGGCCCAACATGAACCCTCCAGATCATGTGGGCGAGTTGTGTGCGATTGGACAAGGTGAACGGGTTGTGCACAAAGGACATTGTCCAGAACAGGTTTAGAGGCCCTGGGGAATGTGCTGGGACATCTGCCTCTCACATGTCCTTCTTCGGATGACCCCTCTTCTTCCGGGGGGGGAGGGATCCTCATGTGCAGTCCTCTGCGGTGAAGGGGACTCTCCGCCAGAGTCCTCCTCCCTCCCTGTGGCGCTGGAAGATGGTGTTGCGACAGATGTTGTGGGCACACAGGGGGTGTGGACAGGTTGGTGTTGATCAGGCGGAGGCATTGTAGTATGCCCCGATGCACTGCAGTAATGTCATCCCACTTGGCCTCCATGCGATCATGGTGGGCGACCTGCTCGTGTTGCATGTCCTTGAGGATCCCCACTACCTGGCCAAATCCTCCGGTGCTATCCTGGTACGCATCTAAGATGTGTGCCAGGTGGGGGTCATCATGCAGTCCAGACCCCTCTGCAAGGCACGTCCTGTGCCTCCCACCCCTCCCAGCACCCCTCTCCACACGGGCAGGACCAGCGGCGGGACGCACAGGTGACACTGTGACCCCTTGGGTGGTGTTGCTGGTGGTGTTTGCTGTAGCTTCCGGGGGGTCCTGTGTCCCTGTGCTGTAGGTGTTGATTGGCCTTGGTCTGTCCGTGTTGGAGGGGGTGCCCTGTCGGTGTCCAGATGCTGGAGGCGTGGGTACAGGGGGGGCAGATGTTGATGTTGCTGGTGCTGCATGATGGCTCACGCCGGAGGGGCCAGGTTGGTCGTCGTCATCCGAAGAGGACAGTGAGACAGTCAGACCAGAGAGCTCAGTGTCCACCAGAGTCTGTGACTGGGTATCCTCATCATTTGGTGCTGGGTGCCCAGCACCACCTGTGTTTGGAAGAGACACACAATGTGATTTATGTTTCTACATGCATCGTTGGTTCACAAACATGACACAAACAGATGCCTGCCTGTACACTGCTTTTTCCCAGCTTGTCACAGAGTTTGATATTGTTGTTGGCCATTTCCCAGCATGGCCTTGTGCTCCCCACAACAGAGCCCAGTGTCAGACATATTGTCAGTCCCTTCCCACTCCCTGTGAGGCAAGTATGGTTCAGTTTGATCTTGCTGGGCCATGTGGGTGGGTGTAGGTTGTCTGTGACTGCGAGTCTCATCATACTCTTGGCTGCACCCCCCTTCCCAGCATGACCATACTTCCTCACTCTTGACTCTGCTTCCCTGTGAGGGGGAGTGACAGCAATGGCAAGATGGCTGACTGTGAAGTCCTGATGTTTGTTGTTGGCCATTTCCCAGCATGGCCTTGTGCTCCCCACAACAGAGCCCAGTGTCAGACATATTGTCAGTCCCTTCCCACTCCCTGTGAGGCGAGTATGGTTCAGTTCGATCTTGCTGAGCCATGTGGGTGGGTGTATATTATCTGTGACTGTGAGTCCCATCATACTCTTGGCTACACCCCCTTCCCAGCATGTCCATACTCCCTCCCTCTTGAATCTGCTTCCCTGTGAGGGTGTGTGACAGCAATGGCAAGATGGCTGACTGTGAAGTCCTGATGTTTGTTGTTGGCCATTTCCCAGCATGGCCTTGTGCTCCCCACAACAGAGCCCAGTGTCAGACATCTTGTCAGTCCCTTCCCACTCCCTGTGAGGTGAGTATGGTTCAGTTTGATCTTGCTGGGCCATGTGGGTGGGTGTAGGTTGTCTGTGACTGCGAGTCCCATCATACTCTTGGCTACACCCCCCTTCCGTGCATGCCCATACTTCCTCCCTCTTGTCTCTGCTTCTGTGGGGGTGTGACAGCAATGGAAAGATGGCTGACTGTGACATCCTGGTGTTTGTTTGGCTACAAGTCCAAAGTGAGCCCCTGTGCTTCACACAGCAGCACCCAGTACGGGGTATCTTTTGCTGATATTTCAATGAGGTGTGTGTCAATGCATTGTACCCGGTGAGTTGTGTGGAGTTTGTGTTGAGGGGGTTTCCCCATGCTGATTAGTATGGTCAGGGCTGTCAGTCCTCCTTCCCATCATGAAACGTGCTTCCATTGTAGGGCGTGCAAGTTGTCTCTCAGGATGTCAGTCAATGGTGTCCTGCTTCTGATTTGCACACAAGCCCTAGCAGGGCCTTGTGCTCCCCACAGCAGGAGCCAGTGTCAGCCATCTTGTCAGTCATATTCCACTCCCTGTGGTGTGGGCATGTTTCTGAGAGGTCTCGATGGGCCAATCATGAGGGGGAGCATTATCTGTGACTACAGGCCCCATCATGCTTTTGGCTACACTCACTTCACCTGCATCGCCACTATTCCTTCCTGACAGTCAGCTGCACTGTGAGGTGGTGTGTTTGTGGTGTCAAACTGTCTGGCAGGGTATATTTGGCTTAGTGCCACTGGCTTGCTCTATTTGTTTGTAGGTTGGTGCATGTCATGACACAGTTCCCAGTCATTATGAGATGGCAGGTATTGTGTTTGTTTGACTGGCATACACATCTTGGGATGATTATCTATTGGTTAGTGTAGCTTTGCTTGCGGTGCATGGTTTCACTGTCCCCTTGCCACACAATCTTGGGTATGTTGTTTGTGTACTCACCAGGCTCTGGGATGTCGGTTAGGCCGTGGACGCTCTCTGGTGGTAGGATGCCCCGCACCTTCTCCTCCCAGGTCCTGAAGTAGACTGGTTTGGCAGGAGGGCCACCGGCAGTGCACTGACTCAGGGCGTGATCTTTTTCGATGAGTTTCTTAACCCTCCTGCGCACATCATACCACCTGTTCTGGATGTCGTCCTTTGTGCGCCTTGCTGGTGCTTGGGCGTTCACCTTGTCTACAATGCTTGCCCACATCTTGGTTTTCTGTGAGATGGGGGTCCTTTGGACCAATGTACCAAACAAATGTGGCTCTACTCTGATGATCTCGTCTACCAGCACTTCAAACTCACTATCTGTGAACTTTGGATTCTTCTTTGGAAACATGGTGATGAGTGGTGGTGGTGAGGGGAGTGTGTGTGAGGGTGCAAGTGATGGTGGGTTGGTGTTAGTTTTGCTGGGTGTATGTGTGTGTGCTTTTGTATGAGGTGCTGATGGTGTGTGAGTTGTGTGATGGGTGAGTTGTGAGTGTGTCTGTGGTTGCTGTGTACTGGTGTTTGCTGCTGGCTGTGTCTCCTGTTTGCAAGGGATGATGGTAGTGATTGTAGTCCTTTATATAGTTGGAGTGGTGGGTGTGTGTTTGTCCCATGTTTTTTTGTGGTATTTATTGGCTTTGTCATTGCTTGTTTGGTCCTATTTTTGTCTTTTTTCCTTTGTGTTTTGTAGGCATGAAGGAGACATTCATGTGACGGAAACGGATGCTGCTGTTGTCTCGTGCGGGCTTCTCCGCCTCGTTCACGCTGTCTATCTTCTGTGTTTGGTACGCGTCATTCATCGCGATCTCTATTGCTTGTGAGCCGGGTTGTCTGTGCGTGTCGGTTGTGTGGCTTGTTCTCAGTGCGAGTCGGTCTGGTTTTACACGCATTGCATCGTACTGCGCAAATCGTACATCGTGAGTACGGGTCGGTCGGCTTCATTCCAGGTTTGTGTCGGTCGGTGATATTCGCGTCGGTTTTCCAGCCAGATCACTACTTTCCCTATGGCTCGGTCATATGGCTTGTATTCCGTACGTGTCGGTTGTAATTCACACGTGTTGCATCGTACTGCACAGGTCGTACGGCGCTGGTCCGTGTCGGTCGGTGTTCGGTCTGGGTCCATGTCGGTCGGTTCGTTTTGTGGCCGGAGTCAGAATCGGCCCCACTGTAGTATGCACACTTGCTACTGTAGGAAGGAGCATCACTGGAGATGGTATTTATCGGATATTACTATTCAAGCCCATTGGCTTGGTCAGAGTTATGAATTGAGTACTGTCTCTTCTCACACCTTACTATGCACACCTATTATCAGACAGAAGAGTGTTAGTAGGGAGGACAGTCCCTCTCCACTCCCCACTACCCATACATGTCACCTGAGTGAGACGTGTCAGCACAGAGGCCAGTCTCTCTCAATACTCCCTACAATGCACACCTGCCATCTGAGAGAGAGGTCTGAAAGGAGAGTCCAGCCCCTCCCCAAACCCTACTATGTAAATCCGTAATCTGAGTGCGAGGTCTGACAGGAGTAGCCAGTCCCTCCCCATGCACTAATACACTCAACTGTCTTCCGAAGGAGAGGTGTGAAAAGACATGACTGCTATTTTACACACACTACTTTGAACACCCGTCATCTGAGGCGGTGCTCTGAAAGGAAAGGCCAGTCCATCCACACACCTTACTACACACATCTGTCATCTGATCAAGAGGTCTCAGCAAAGAGGCCAGTCTCTTTCCACATACCCCACCGTGCACGCCCGCCATCTGAGAGAGAGGTCTGGAAGGAGAAGGCTGCCCCTCTCCACTCACTACTACCCACACCCGTCATCTCAGATAGAGGTCTGAGAAGAAAGGTCAGACCCTCTCCACTCACTACTATAGACACCTGTCATCTCAGAGAGATGTTTCAGCAGAGAGGTCAGTGTCTCTTTCCACACCCTACTATGCACACCTGTCAACTGACACAGAGGTCTCACTGGAGAGACCAGTCTATGCACACATCCTACTACGGTGCAGAGACAGAAAATCAACGTCGAAATATTGAATAGCATGAATATCGAATCAAGAATATCAATGGTGGAAAATATTGAGGTAAGTTTTTTAATTGTTTAAAATATCTATTTTATTGTAATGTAGAAATATCGATTTTGTAAATATCGATGGTAAATATATTGTTGTAAATAATATTGATTGTATTTTTTTGGTTTTTGTTTAATGTTGATTTTTAAATTAGTTTGGTAGTAGTTATTTTATATTTTTTAAATTAATTTTTTATGTGAAAATGTTTGTTTTTAAATTTATTTTAAGGAGCAGGATGTTGGGTTTATAGGGGATAAGGGTGGGGAGTAATTTAAAAATATTTGTTTAAAATTTTTGTCAAATTTAGGGAGTGGGATGTTGGGTTGATATGGTATAAGGGTGGGTAGTAATTTAAAAATATTTATTTAATTTTGTTTTTTTAATTTTATGTAAAAATGTAGGAGCGAGAAGTTGGGATTATAGGAGATAAGGGTGGGGAGCAATTTAAGAATGTTCGTTGAAAAGAAATTTTAATAAAAACTTTATTGAAAGATATAAATAATGTAGAAAAAATGAAAATTAAATATTTTCAAAACATTTGAAATGCATTTGCAGCTCTAATATTTTGATATAAATTGTGTAAAATATTTTATATACATTTTTTAATTAAAAAAACGATTAAATAAATATTTTCTTCAGTTTATTTAAAAATAAATTATATATATATATTGTTTTTTTAATGTATTTTTAGTTTCAATACATTTCAACATTTGGATAAAATTGCATTTTAACATTTTTAAATTTAATTGTGATATAGAATTAAATTAAATATTTATATTTTTTTATTCTTGTGAGAAGGGGAGTCTCGAATTTTTAATAATAATTTTATAAATAATTGTATTTTTTAATCATTTATTTGTTTAAAATGTTTTATTGAAATTTTTGGGGGACAAATTAAAAAACATTGGTTACATTTTTAATTTTGATTAAAAAAATTACATTTTTTGAAATTTTGGTTTTCTCAAAATTGTAAAATATTTTATATTTTTACATATTTGTAATTTTTAAAATATGTAGCACTTTCCTTGATTTTTTATGGGGAGTTAGGAATAGTAATTTTTTGGGGGGTTATTATCCTGCACTTTCTTTGAGTTTAGTTGGTTTTGGAATTGGAATAGTAATTTATTATGGTTTATTATCCAGCACTTTCTTTGAGTTTAGTTGGTTCTGGAGTTCAAATAGTAATTTATTATGGTTTATTTTCGAGCTCTTTTCCTGAGTTTATTTTGGTTTGGAGTTGAATAGTAATTTTGTTGGGTTTATTATCCAGCACTTTCACTGAGTTTAGTTGGTTGTGAAGATGGAATAGTAATTTGTTTGGGTTTATAATCCAGCACTTTTTTTTAGTTTAGTTGTTTTGGAGCTGGAATAGGAATTTATTATGGTTCATTATCCAGCACTTTCCCTAAGTTTAGTTGGTTTTGAAGCTGGAATAGTAATTTGTTTGGGTTTATTATCCAGCACTTTCCCTGAGTTTAGTTGGTTTTGGAGTTGGAATAGTAATTTTGGAGGGTTTATTATCCAAAACTTTTGGAGTTGGAATAGTGGTTTATTATCCAGCATTTTCCCTGAGTTTAGTTGGTTTTGGTGTTAGGAATAGTACATTTTTATTGTTTATTATGAAGTTTTTTAAAGAGTTTATATGCATATTCAAATACAAAAGAAGACGTATGTTAGTTTTTATTGTTAATGTTTTTATTCGCAAAGACATGTATTTTATTTTGGTTCAGAATTAAATTGTTTTTATTAGGTTTGTTATACAATTTTTGACAATATTAAAAACATGATTTAGAAATGTTGATATTATTCAGAACTTATTATAGAGTATAATACATTTTTAACATATATTTTTCATGTACATTTGCAAAATTAAAACTTTATTCTTACATACATATTTTAAAGTTTTGAGAAATTGTAAATTTTCTGACATATAGTCATGTATTAGTAAAGCAAGTCTATTTTTAGTTCTTCAATTATAAACACTTTGGGGCCTATTAGGATGGCGGGTGGACGTAGCGGTACTGGGACCGGCCGCCAGTGGGTTTATTATCCAGCACTTTCACTGAGTTTAGTTGGTTGTGAAGATGGAATAGTAATTTGTTTGGGTTTATAATCCAGCACTTTTTTTGAGTTTAGTTGGTTTTGGAGCTGGAATAGGAATTTATTATGGTTCATTATCCAGCACTTTCCCTAAGTTTAGTTGGTTTCGAAGCTGGAATAGTAATTTGTTTGGGTTTATTATCCAGCACTTTCCCTGAGTTTAGTTGGTTTTGGAGTTGGAATAGTAATTTTGGAGGGTTTATTATCCAAAACTTTTGGAGTTGGAATAGTGGTTTATTATCCAGCATTTTCCCTGAGTTTAGTTGGTTTTGGTGTTAGGAATAGTACATTTTTATTGTTTATTATGAAGTTTTTTAAAGAGTTTATATGCATATTCAAATAAAAAAGTAGACGTATGTTAGTTTTTATTGTTAATGTTTTTATTCGCAAAGACATGTATTTTATTTTGGTTCAGAATTAAATTGTTTTTATTAGGTTTGTTATACAATTTTTGACAATATTAAAAACATGATTTAGAAATGTTGATATTATTCAGAACTTATTATAGAGTATAATACATTTTTAACATATATTTTTCATGTACAATTGCAAAATTAAAACTTTATTCTTACATACATATTTTAAAGTTTTGAGAAATTGTACATTTTCTGACATATAGTCATGTAATAGTAAAGCAAGTCTATTTTTAGTTCTTCATTTATAAACACTTTGGGGCCTATTAGGATGGCGGGTGGACGTAGCGGTACTGGGACCGGCCGCCAGTGGGTTTATTATCCAGCACTTTCACTGAGTTTAGTTGGTTGTGAAGATGGAATAGTAATTTGTTTGGGTTTATAATCCAGCACTTTTTTTGAGTTTAGTTGGTTTTGGAGCTGGAATAGGAATTTATTATGGTTCATTATCCAGCACTTTCCCTAAGTTTAGTTGGTTTTGAAGCTGGAATAGTAATTTGTTTGGGTTTATTATCCAGCATTTTCCCTGAGTTTAGTTGGTTTTGGTGTTAGGAATAGTACATTTTTATTGTTTATTATGAAGTTTTTTAAAGAGTTTATATGCATATTCAAATAAAAAAGAAGACGTATGTTAGTTTTTATTGTTAATGTTTTTATTCGCAAAGACATGTATTTTATTTTGGTTCACAATTAAATTGTTTTTATTAGGTTTGTTATACAATTTTTGACAATATTAAAAACATGATTTAGAAATGTTGATATTATTCAGAACTTATTATAGAGTATAATACATTTTTAACATATATTTTTCATGTACATTTGCAAAATTAAAACTTTATTCTTACATACATATTTTAAAGTTTTGAGAAATTGTACATTTTCTGACATATAGTCATGTAATAGTAAAGCAAGTCTATTTTTAGTTCTTCAATTATAAACACTTTGGGGCCTATTAGGATGGCGGGTGGACGTAGCGGTACTGGGACCGGCCGCCAGTGGTATGGCGGTCCCGCACCGGCAATTAGGATGCCACCGCCATGGTGGCGGTGGCATCCCACATACATTGCATTGTGACAGGCGGTGCTGGAAGCAGCACCCGCCACAATGCAATATATGCATGTCTCGCATTTGCATGCACAACATGGCAGGCACTGTGCAGTGCCTGCCACCTTGTGCATGCAAATGCAGGGGGGTACCATAGGTACCCCCCATGTGCACCCCTACCCACCAACACCCTGGGGGCCTGCAAAGGACCCCAAAGAAAAAAAACGCATGCCTTTCCATGGCGGAGTCTCCTCCATGGAAAGGCACGTCTCCGCCATTATAGTAATATGGACCATATTGCTGTGCTTTTCCACCCGGTAGGCAATCGGGCGGATTGCCTACCGGCTGAAAACCATCCGACGGTCTTCCTGTCTGCCGGGGTCCCCCCCGCCATTGTAATGTGGCAGGGGAAAAAGTTATGCGGGTGGTGTCTTTTGGTGGGCAGATCGCCACAGCCATGCGGGTGGTGGCAATTCGCCCCCTATACTAATCACCCCCTTTGTTTTTTATTATTTATAATTTTTTATGAGAAAAAGTACAGATTTTAGTACATTTGTTTTTAAAAAAAATAATATTAATATTAATATTAGGGGGCCGATTCCGATCCTGTATTTTATTTTCCCGTACAACTCGTATCCGTATTTTTTTACGTACGAATCGTACAAGTACCGTACAAACGGTGAAGTACGATTTGTACGGGAAAAATACATACAAGTCGCCTCGGGAAAAGTCTACGAGACGTCCCCGGACAGTTTTATGTACGAGTCGTAAAACTGAAGTCCGAGCACACAAGTCCGATCCGTACTGGCGTTCCGAATGCACAAGCGTATGGAAAACGTCCCGTACAGAGCGAACTGTGTACGACCCCCTACCCACTTGTGCCCGGGGTACGAGTCGTACGGCCCCCCACCCCAACCCCGTATGTACGTGCCGTACCCCCAGCCCGTATGTGTGTGCCGTACCCCCACCCCAGCCCCGTATGTACGCACCGTACCCCCACCCCAGCCCCGTATGTACGCATGGAAAAGGCTCCGTACGGATCGAACGCCGTACCACTCGTATCCGGGTAAACTTGTGCCCGGGCTATGAGTCGTACAGCCTCCCCCTACCCCCCACATGTCTGCATCGTACCCCCCCATGTCCGCACTGTACCCCAGCCCGTACGTGTACGCACCGTACCCCACCACCGTACCCCAGCCCCGTACTTGTACGCACCGTAGCCCAACACCGTACCCCAACACCGTACCCCAGCCCCGTACTTGGACGCACCGTACCCCACCACCATACCCCACCACCATACCCAAGCCCCTTACATGTACGCACTGTACCCCACCACCCTACCCCAGCCCCTTACTTGTATGCACCGTACCCCACCACCGTCCCCCAGCCCCTTACTTGTACGCACCGTGCCCCACCACCATCCCCCAGCCCCTTACTTGTACGCACCGTACCCCACCACCGTACCCCAGCCCCATACTTGGACGCACCGTACCCCAGTGCTGTACCCCATGCCCCTACTTGGATGCACCGTACCCCACCACCGGACCACAGCCCCTTACTTGTACACACCGTACCCCACCACCGTACCCCAGCCCCGTACTTGTACACACCATACCCCACCACCGTACCCCAGCCCCGTACTTCGACGCACCGTACCCTACCACCGTACCCCAGCATCACGTATGTGCGAACCGTACAACAACATTGCATATTTGAGCACTGTACAACAGCATCGCGTATGTACGCACCTTACCTACGCTAAAATGACTTGTACAGAACCAGGACACTGCAAAACAGCACAAGGAGGGTCAATTCGAATCGCACAACACCACAAAACACGTCTACAGTACATAAAACATCTAAAAGACTGACCTGACACATCCAAACAGACAAACAGAGACCCAAACTCACAACCACCTCTTACAACACACCCACCAAAATTTCAAACCCAGCCACACCCACAAATGGACCAATAAAAAGGGCCCACACTCACAAACCATGAGCCTTTGCAACAGACCCACTGCTGACAGACACCACACACAAACCCATACACCTTAACTAACACACCATCACACAACCTCCTTCACACATACCCCTCTAAACATTCACACACACCTACACATTCACACCCACACACCCACAACCATCCACACCCACACCCCACACCATGCCCACAGACAAGAATCCAAAGTTCACAAGGGAGGAGCTGGACATCCTTGTCAACAAAGTCCTCAGAGTTGAGCCACAGCTCTTTGGAACATTGGTCAGACAGACCAGCATAGCCGAAAATTACGCCTGTGGCAGAGGATCGTCGGTCGGGTGAATGCTGTTGCGCCCATCAGAAGGACCAGGAATGAATGCCAAGCCAGGTGATACGATCTGCGGAGGGCAGTCAAGCGCAAAATGAACGAGGACTATGCCCAGAGTAACATCACAGGAGGTGGGCTGCCCCGCAGACCGGTACATTACCATCCCTGGGAGGAGAAGGTGATGGCCCTGCTTCCGCCGATGGGAGTACACGGAGTCGCAGGAGTTGCCGAGCCTGGTGAGTACACAAACAACTTATGTAACATGGGGGTAATGGCATCCACACCCCAACTACAACAAATGCACTCACCTACCCCCAAGCCGTCACCGGACACAACCACACTCAAAAACAACGCTCATGCCACTAACATGTGTATGCCCCATTCACAAAGCAATGCCATGCCATGTCCCAGGCTACACAAACCACAAACCCAAGACTGGATGTCCGGGATGCTGGGAGGGTGGGGATCACGAAACATATTGTACAACTCAGATACAGACACCATTGCCCTCAGCCCATATGGCCCAGGTACAAACCCATGCACCATGCGCAATGCAAAGGGACTGGCAAAGTACTGACAAGGTAGCTGACACTTGGCCCTGCTGTAGGCAGCACAAGGCCCTCCTGTGACAACTGAAAAATCTAACACAAACACAACCAGCTCAGATATCTAGGACAGGAACTCACACTCACTGACATGGCAGCATGCTCCATGGGGGGACAGATACATCACCTGAGAGACCCACTGCCAAATCACACTACACCCACCAGCAGGCACCGTCAATCAATCAACAATCGATCAGGGTACTTGTAAGGCACGCTACTTACCTGTGAGGGTCTCAAGGCGCTGAGGGGGGGGGGGGGTTCCACTACTGCTCGAAGAGCCAGGTCTTGAGGAGTCATCTGAAGGCAAGTATGTCTTGGGTCAGTCGTAGGTGGGTTGGGAGGGTGTTCCAGGTCTTGGCGGCAAGGTAGGAGAAGGATCTCCCGCAGGCGGTCGCACGTTGGATGCGGGGGATAGCTGCGAGGGCGAGGCTGCCGGAGCAGAGCTGGCGGGTGGGGGTGTAGACGCTGAGTCTGATGTTCAGGTAGGCTTGTCCGGCGTTGTGGAGTGCCTTGTGTGCGTGGGTGAGGAGCTTGAAGGTGATCCTCTTGTCAATGTGGAGCCAGTGCACGTCACTCAGGAGGGGGGTGATGTGGCTGTGGCGGGTCATTGACAATCAGTCGTGCAGAGGCGTTTCGGAAGCGTTGTATCCGCCGTTGGTGTTTGGATGGGAGTCCTGCATAGAGTGCATTGCCGTAGTCCAGTCAGCTGCTGACGAGGGCCTGTGTCACTGTTCTACTTGTTTTGCTCGGGATCCACCAGTAGATCCGGCGGAGCGTGCATAGGGTGTCGTAGCAGGAGGAGGAGATGGCGTTGACCTGCTTGGACATGGAGAGGGAGGATGCGAGGATCAATCCTAGGTTGCGTGCGTGGTGGGTGGGTGTCGGTGCTGTCCCCAGAGCGATCGGCCACCAGGAGTCATCCCAGGCTGAGGGTGTGTGTCCCAGGATGAGGACCTCTGTCTTGTCCGAGTTCTGTTTCAGATGGCCACTCCGCATCCAGTCGGCGATGGACATCAGCCCTTGTGGATGTTTGTTTTGGCGGTGTGAGGGTCCTTGGTGAGGGAGAGGATGAGCTGGGTGTCGTTGGCCTAGGAGATGTTTTTGAGGTTGTGGTGGTGGGCCACTTGTGTGAGGGGGGCCATGTGGATGTTGAACAGCGTCGGGCTGAGGGATGATAACTCACTCCTCACACAAGCACACACCCCCGGGGCAGCCAATGGAGTTACCCACTCTCACAATGGACATGTGACACAACATGATCAAGCCACAGCCAAAGAAGCATCCAAGCCCAAATTCGACATGTCAAACACCCTGGAGAACATTTCAATCAGTGGGTGGGAAGAACCACAGTCCCAGGCTCGGGAGGAACCATATCCCACCGGCAGCGACACCTCACAACACTCTGCGGATGACCCCAACCCACCTGGCCCCTCTGGTGTCCAAGCCCCTGCAGCACCTGCTTCAGGTACATCTGTGCCAACCACCACCCCCATTCCTGCCACATCCCAGGAGACACCCAGGAGGCCTGCCCACACTGAACAACTGAGCCAGTCTGACCTGGAGGGACAAGGTTCGCCGGGCACCCAGGAGGAGACAGCCAACACCGACACTGCCATCCCTCAGGGGACCCGTAGACCCGATGTGCCCACAACGGCAAGCCAGGCTTGTGTGGGCAGGGGTGGTGGGAGTGGAGGCAGGCGGAGGCGAGAACCTGACCAGACAGCTGAAGGCACCGGTATGTCACACGTCCGCAACATCATGGAGGCATACCGGTGTGACACCAGGGCCATCAGTCAGGTAGTGGCGACCCTCACAGGCATTAAGAATCAGCAGGCCGAGCAACACGCCAGTCAACAACAACACCAAGGACAGATGGAGGCAAGACTGGCTGAGCTCCTGGCGGTGCAAAGGGACATAAGCCATTCACTCCGTCGGATCGCCGATAACATGGGCAACAATCCCTGTGACACCAGGTGCAGACCAGCACCAGCCACAGGGAATGAGGAGGAGGAGGCGGATTCGTCCGACGGAGCGTCCCAAACATCGTCAAGGCCTGCATCTGAGGGTCCCCGGAGGAAGGTGGGTCGTCCACGGAAAAGATCGTGAGAGGCAGCGGACCATCCACATCTCCCAGGTCACCTGGCCTGGCACCTGGCCTTCATGCGCAACAGCAGCACATCATTTACTGACATTCTCTGCCACATGGACTTGCTGGTCACAGTCTGACCAATGATAACCAACACTGTGGCCTGGACTCTGATGACTTCAAAGGCCAAGGATAGCATCTCCCCTTGTGAACTTTGGATTCTATGCACCCGGTAGAGCCAGGTGGGAGAACCATCTCCTTCATGCTGGAGTGTTGTGGATGTGAAGAATGGTGGCCAGGCCAAGTTTGGATGCATTGAGTTGGGCCAACGGGGTCTTGGATGACAGACGTACAAGGTTGAAATTGGGGTCTGGGGTTGTTGACTGCCTCCTGAGTGTGTGTGAGGAGTGTGAAGGTCATCCTGCAGCACAGAGTGATCCCTTGCAGCTATCTTAGGTGGACGGTGATGTTGATGGGGTGTGGGATGTTGAAGCTGAGTTGTGGGGCAGTAGTTGACATGGCTGGTGTCATGGACCTGGGGGATGGTCTGACTTTCCTTGGAGTGGATCTATCTGAGGATCATGTGCATCATGCAGAGGGTGTTGCAGCATGAGGTACAGATGCTGGTGATTTGCATGGCAAATGTGAGTGACAAATCCATGATGCACACCATCTTGTGTGCGTGGCCACTGGGTGCTTGTGTAGGGCCCCTACGGGTGGGACACAAGGAGTTGAGCCAGCTGTAAGGGGACAATCCTCAGATGCTTACCTCAGTCCTGTACAAGTCCAGCCTCAGGTGGCTGATGTTCAGCCATTCATCCACGGACCTCATGCCTTCTTGAATGTTGGAACTGGCAATGGCTGGGTTTTTGGTGAGGGTGAGGAGCACCTGGCTGTCAATGGCATATGACATGATGATGATGTTGTGTGCGCATGTAATGGTGGAGAGGGGGGTCCTGGACACATTGAAGATTGACACGCTGAGAGATGATCCCTGGGCCATGTGCCAGATGACGCCACTATACCATATGCTGAAGGCTTGAGTCCCACTCCCATGGCCTTGCTGGTGGACGGAGCCGGTGTGGAGCAGAGGGACATGATCTGGTTGGTGTGACAGGGCCTGGAAGGCGAGGCAGCGCTGTGTAGGCAGTTGGAGTTGCATACTCAGCATGCAAAGGTGTCATGTGTGCGCTTAGGGTATGCCTGAGAGCAGGCGGTTGAGTTTCGGATAGACATTGCTTGGAGGGTGGCTACAACATCAGACTGTAGTGTGATGTGGGTCATGCAAGGACATGTGGGTCGTGCAATGTGCACATTGCATGTGACAGTGGCACAGACAAGATGATGACAGGCAAATGAATTGGTGGAGGGAGGCAGGGAGGAGCATCTTTGAGGCGTGTGTGTTGCAGAATCCCGCCACTTTGTGGGCCCTTGCTGCAGGGGCCGCAGCAGCAGGCGGCATGTCCTTGAAACTATGCCAAAAGTAGCACACAAAGACAAGGATGTCAGAAAGGACAACTGCAACAGGCGTATGTAAAGGAAGGAGTGTCCGGTTACCCATGGAACACCCAGAGAAAATGGATGCACAATCACCAAAGATGACTGACACAGAATCAGGAAACAGAAGGCCGAGCCGCGCACAGGAGACACACCCTCAGCAGGCGTTGACGGCCCGTCGTGGGGACCAACATGCCCAAATACATACACAACCATGGAATTCAGGCACAATTGAGATTCTAACCCATGAAGACCTGCATGCATGTAGCCAAACTACACATGGACTCATATGCACAATCTTTGACAACTATGCCAGAGATGACGCATGCAAAGTGGCAAGAGACCTGCATTGACAGAGATGAGGTACTTTGGAGGGTGAGGAACCCCTTTATTACTCAGGCTCACACTAAGGGAAAAGCATCAATATGAACAGACACACAGTTCATTTGGCTGAACATGTGGGACCTACACTGGACACCCACTTCACAACACAGATGTAGTAAATCCAAATGGCCTGGCACACAAGTTAAGGGGATGAGTCACACACCCCCTTCTGCACACGTAGAGGCTGCAATTTCCCATTGAGCCTGTTATGGGGATGTCCCACACAATGTCCACCCGTAGCATCCCGTATGCTTCTGAGGGAAGTTATACACACATTGATGCCTTCATCAGAATCCACAAACCATTGGAGATGACTGTCACGAAGGTTGACTAATAATTCATGGGAGTCATGCTACATGTCATGTGCCGCATGGTGAGTTGACATGTATGCATGGTAACCCAACATGCACAGGAGCAGTCCCCACACATTCCTAACACCTAACAACCCCAAAATGCCTTGCAGCAATCCTCACCCAAAATGACTTTTCCCAATGTCCGTGCATGGAACGCTGGTTCAGCACACGTTGCAATACTCATGAAGAATAGCAGGAGGCCAACGATGATACGACCAGACAACATGCGCAAGAACCTGTGGATGACAGACACACAAGCAGTCAGCTAAAATATTGTTATCCGCATACATGGTCATTTACTCTACAGGAATAATGTTGTCACCATGTGATTAGAAAAATTAGGGTCACAGCTAAAATGAGTGGAATGACATCATCACTCGAGTGACACATCAGAACACACATCTAAGTCACTTAGCATACAGTCAGCTGGACACACACATTGCAACACATGCCACACAAGGCTCCAAGCGTGCACACTCAGACCCAGTGACTCACCATTATGAGAAGAAGTTGCGTATGAGCTGACTCTGGATATCCTCCTCCTCCTCCTCCTCCTCCTCCTCACTTGCCTCGTGACCAGGACCTTCATCCTCCATGGGTAGATGTTCCTGCTCATGCTGCTCCAGGATGAGTGGCACTGCCTTCTCCACTGCCATGTTGTGCAGCATGCAGCACATGAGGAAGATTTTGCAGACCTTCACCGGCGCATATGGGAGGGACCCGCCTGTCTTGTGAAGGCACCAGCATCGGCTCTTCAGGAGGCCAAACGTCCTCTCAATCACTCGCCTGGTCTGCCCGTGTGCATCGTTGTAACAGTGATCTGCAGCTGATCTTGGGTTGCGGAGAGGCGTCATCAGCCATGGAATGTTGGGATAGCCAGAGTCCCCTACATGGAAGCATCATGTAAAAAAGTGGGTCAGGAGATGCCGTAAGATACAAAGATACAGCAAAACACAGGACAAACAGAGTATACCCACCAACAAGACATGCTCATTCGTTGTGCAGCTGCAGCATCATTTGTGGCACCCTGCTACGCCTCATGATGTAGGCATCGTGTGCCGACCCTGGAAAACTTGCACAGACATGGGAAATCAGCATGTTAGCAAGACACACCACAAGGGCATTTATAGAGTGGTAATGTTTACGGTTGCGATAGGTGACCTCCTGTGCCTGTGGTGGTACAAAAGCCACATGTGTCCCATCAATGGACCCAATGACATGGGGCATCCCTCCCAGGGCATAGAAATCCCCCTTGACACCTGTCAACTCCTCAGGAGTCGGAAAATGGATGAATTCATCCAGGTGCTCCAACATGGCTGCCAAAACATCATGCAGGACACGGCTGAACATCGTCCGGGACAAGCCACCAACATCAGCTATGGTGAATTGAAACGTACCTGTGGCAAAAAAAATGTAGGGCTGCCATCACCTTCATCTTGGGGGTCAGCGCAGTAGGATAACTGTGTCGCGGTTGGAGGTGTGGTGCCAGCCTGTTTGTCAGGTCCTCAATCAACTGTTGGGTGAATCTGTAACGGCGTATGCAGCCACGTTCCCTCATGGCACCCAAGTCTGGCATTGGTCTGGGGACAGGCGGTGCCCTGCAGAAATTGGGAATGAATAACAAAGAGTGAGAACATAACAACATCAATGTCAATGAACTGAGCACATGCTCAACTGCTAATACACATCTGCTAAATACAGAGTCTGGTCTGTGCAATACATCCAGGACACGTATGCCAGCCAGGTGATACTCCTACGAAAAGCCAGCTACACCCGTTGATTGTCAATTCTACATGACATGCCCTGAAACGAGCTGTGGGCCAGTGTCAGTGAATAGCCAGAGACATCACAAGAATGACATACATCCACATCTCAGCATTTTAAGGATGTCATCTCATTAGGCCTGGGCAAAAATTTCGTTCCGTTCGCGGAAATTGCAATAATTTGACATTTTTGCGTTCCGCGGAGAGCGCGAAAATGTCAAAAATTCCGGTTTCCGCAGCTTGGCGATAATTTGTTTCTTGCTCGCGCTGTAAAATGATACATTCTCGCGCGCGCGCGATCGCCTTACCTGAATCCCTGCGTTCGCCGACAAGTTTTCTTGATCCGGTCGCGTTCTCCATGAGATGTTGTATTGTTTTTAGCCATTTGCGCTGTCTCGCGACAGTTCGCGCCCGCAGTGACGTCATGCGTCGCGCGATCACGTCTTTCTTCTCGCGATCATGCACCGCGAGAACAACTCAAAACAAGATGGCCGCGCCCGCAAGCAACCACATGGGTAAGTTGGCGACCCGCAACCATGCAGAAAATCTCGCGAACATGCCGGAAAAAAACTTCCGCATCTTTGCGATATTTCTGCTTGTTTGCGATAATTTTAAACATTCTCGCGATAATTTGCGAAGGTTAATTCCGCAAATTCCGCCCACCCCTACATCTCATACAGACAGCTGACGGCAAGCTAGACGCACAGATCACATGGAATGTCAAATGTACAGATCACACACATTGCGATGAAGGGGTACACGTTAAAACAGAAAACAAAGACATTGAGACGACGCAGATATGTCCTCATGCCAAAAAATCAAGTTCGATGCATACAGACACACGTTACGTGGAAATCCACATGTGGCATGGTGTGCGTAGATGTGTGCCATGCCCATCTAGACACAGACACAGACACATGTTGGATGCAGCAACAGCAGATGCAGTTGACGGGACACCAACAGCAAGCTCATGGGAACACATGACACACACATGACATACTCACATCGTTGCACGCTTGTCGGTAAATGTCAGTTGTTAGTGTCCCTGTCCCTGACATCAGGGGACAGTTGCGGGTGGTGGTGACTGTGCCATACCAGTGATGCTGTGCTTGACACGTTTGTACTACATGCACACATGTGCAAAGTGTGAAGGGGAAGTGTGCCACATAGTGCCCCATCACCCATGACATGTGTACACAAGTCATCACACATCAATTGTGCAAATACATGAGGAGACATGTGCAATATCACTGCCTGACACACCTAGGCTCTACACATGTATGACAGCAATGACAATGACTTGATGTACATCCTTCTGCGAGTCTGAGACCTCCATTCCTTTCGTGTGCGCATCCTCTCAACACTGTAAGCGTGTGAAACGCACCGTACACACGCTCTGAGGGCGTGTGTATGGTCCGTATCACTAGAGTTGTGTGGCCATAGGAGCACTCGTGGTACGGACCGTACACAGGTACGTGTACTACCAGTGCCTACACATACATGTAGGCACTGGTAGTACACGTACGGGTATGCACTGGTAGTACACGTACGGGTACGTGTACTACCAGTGCCTATACGTACGTGTCCGCAATGGTAGTCCACGTATGGGTAGGCACTGGTAGTACACGTACGTGTACTACCATTGCGGACACGTACGTGTAGGCACTGGTAGTACACGTACCCGTACGTGTACTACCAGTGCCGACACATACGTGTAGGCACTGGTAGTACACGTACGTGTAGGCACTGGTAGTAAACAAACCCGTACGTGTACTACCAGTGCGTACACATACGTGTAGGCACTGGTAGTACACGTACCCGTACGTGTACTACCAGTGCGTACACGTACGTGTAGGCACTGGTAGTACACGTACGTGTAGGCACTGGTAGTACACGTACCCGTACGTGTACTACCAGTGCGTACACGTACGTGTCAAAGGCACTGTGCAACTGGTGCCGTAGGGGTACGTGTGAAACGCACCGTACCTGTGTGTGGATTTGAAAATTACATAGGGGACACATAAGGGACAAGTATTAGGCACTAAATGCATGCAGGTTGTCATGGATACAGAATTTTCAGTTCAAATTTTCCATCAGGTGGCCTGGAAAAGTCAGTTGGCCACAAAATACAATGTTGCAAAGTGGTTGTTGACTTGACATGATGCTCAAATTTTGAACGATGCAAATGCTGTCACTGGTGTATGTGGAAAGGGATTGGAGTAAACGTAAGATGCAAATGAATCTGACCAATCACTATGTTCTCCTCCAAATGAATGCCCCTCAGCAAGACAGATATAAGTCAGCCAGAACCCATGAGAGGGCACTTGCCTGCACAACTTTCCTGTCAACAACACTGCTGCTGTCTGTGCTTCCTCTGGCACCATGTCAAGGTCTGTGGAGAGGGCCCAGCCATTCACCCAGGAGGAGAATGAGACATTGCTGGATGTCATCCTCCCACAGTACCCCAGCCTGTATGGGAGACCAGGGGAGCAGGTGAGTGCTGACTCCACTATCTTTGACTGTGCACCTTTTTTGTGACTCTCACTTCTGGCATTGTGTCCAGGTGTGACAGACATGCAATGTTGTTTAGAGTGGGTCCCGGGGGGGGGGGGAATGGCTTATGTCTCCCATGCAGAGCATGATGTAGTTCATGTGTGTACTCCTCACTTGCATTGTGCTCACTGTGACATTCACTGCATAGTGCATGACACATTCAGCCTGGATAATCCTTTGTGGCATTTTTTGTCTATAGTCCTGAGGTGATTCAGTGGTCCCCCCGGTGTGACAGGTGACTGTACCCACAGATGTGTGTGAGTTGAGTGGAGCTGTGGTGAGAGTGTCCAAGTGATGTGTACGCCCCTGGACATTGATGTGTGTGAATGTTCCTTGTCATGTGGGTGAGTGTCTATGTGAAGTGTTGCACCACAGCTGCATGGAGGAGGCAACAGCTCTACCCATCTGATGTGAGAAGTAAGCCGTGCTGTGTGTCTGACTTGCTGAGCTAGCCCCACACCTGTGACACCCCACAGACAAGTGGCACATGTGCAGAGTGAGGTTTGTATCCGCTGCTGCCAATGGCATGTGATTGATCTGTGCCTGTGTGTGTCTGTGTACTCTGCTGAGGTTGCGTCAGTGGCCTGGGGCATGTAACTGCTTGGAGGTGCTGTCCATCAGCCTGGTGTTGCTTGTGATGCACAGTGTGTGCCATGTTCATGGCGTGTGTTGCACCCCTCATGCCACCTGTGTACTTTATATGCCATGTAGTGCATTGGGGCTTCCACAGAGGCCAATGTCCATATGACTAAGATGCTATTCCTTGGCAGCATCCTATGCCCTGTTCAACATATCAAAGATGTTCAAATGTGTGTCTCTCTGACATGGTGCAGGTGTAGTGATGTTGTCTCACTTTGTCATCCTCACAGGTAACTGCCTACGTGAAGGGGGAGATCTGGAAGCAGGCCGTCAGGGCCGTGAGATCGGTGGAGGGTCGCAGTCGGCGCCTAGCCCAAGTAAGAAAGCGGTGGCAGGATATCCGGTGCTGGACCAGGAGGATCGCCCGGGTCCTGCTGAAGGACTCACCTCCACGCCCCCACGGCGGGCGCCGACGCCTGACCCACTAGATGAAGCGTGTCCTGGCGGTGGTCTTCCCTGACATGGATAGGCGGTTACAGGAGATGCAGCAGCAAGGAGGGGGTAGGTACATGTGTGTTTGTTGTGTGTCACCAGCTATTGGAAGTGCTCAGTCGCCTGCATACACTGCCAGGGTTTATATGTACAGTGCATATCCTTTTCCCCCACGTCAACCGGTGCTGTTCTTCCTCTCTTCCCCTCCTTGACATGTGTTCCCTGGTCTGTGTGTAAACACTATTGCACATGGTCATCTAGGCTGCCAGTTAATCCAAGTGCACATTGCTTTCTGCATCATGTGTGGGGGTGGTCTGTAACATGTGTTGGTACCTTGCCTGTGCCCTGTCCTGTTCAGTCATTTGGGGGTCCATATTTGTTGGCACTGATGCTGAGTCTCAACATAGGAGTGTGAGGTTTCAAATTAACAGACTTGCAGCATGCATGACCGATGTTGTGGCCTCAGACATGATGTGCATGAGTGGGAGATATGCATAGTGCTGGGACGGTTGCTCATGTTACAGTCAGATCATTCCAGGACCATGGAGCAGTGTGCCCACTACAGTCCCCTGAGACACCCTTGCCTCGGAATCATGTGTGTCATCCAACACTGTGCCCATTCTCTGTGTGTTCAGCATAGGTTGGCCTCTGTAGCATTGTTCCCTGGCCTCATTTGTATTTATGTAAAGTGTGCTACATGTGTCCACTGGACAGGGTGACCCCATTTGGCTTGTGCTTCCTCACACTGGGCAGTGCCTGTGTGTCTATTTACAACTATCTGTTGATGTTTGTTTGTCACAAATATGTGTTGGCAGCCTCACAAGGTGATGTGGAGTACATTTAGGAATTCTTGATGCACATTTTAGTAAACCCAGATTAAGAGGTGTAACTTCTTGATCTGTCTCAATCACATTGTCTCAGGTATGGGAGTTTGTGCGGGCAAGGCCTACATGTCCAAACCTTATGTCTCCTTGCCAGGTCTGACCTGTGTGTGATAATTGTCTGGACAGACACTCAACATGCAGTGACCCAGTCATGTTGTGCAGGGTTTAATGTTTGTGCTTTGCAGCATGTGTCAAAAGTTTAAATACATGATTCCTGCTCATCCATTTTTGGCACCAGTGTGTGGTCCAGATGCTACATAGTTTGGTCTTTGTGTGCTTACATCTGTGTGGACATTCTTGGTTGCCTTGAGTGTGTCTCCTCAGTGCAGGTGCTCCTTATTCCGACACAATTGCAGGCCCATTAGCTTATGCATTGTCCTGTGTTTGGACATGTGTGCCACTCCACATGACAGGCAGTGGGTCAGATGTGTTGCCAACTGTGTCATCATGGTATGGATGGCCATGTGACAGGTGACATGATTCAAGTTGTTAGTCAAGAAGTCTTGTACCTTGGCACTCACTACACTTGTCAACGTGTCTTACTTTTTTGAATGCTTGACTTTGATGTTTTGTTGTGAAGGACAATGATGTGCCTGCATGACAGATGTCTCCCAAGGAAGTGCACAAGAAACCACCCTTACACTTTCAGGGGACACGCTGGCACATTTTAAAGAAAGGCACAGTTCGAATAACACTTTTTTTCAGATTATACATATACATGTTCCCACAGTGTGGTGGCATTTGGGTAAGTCCTTGGTTGTTGCTGATACCAACTTACGAGTGTCAAGTCATCCAGACCACCGTGGGGCCATGTATATGTACTTACTGAAACCCCATTTCTTTCTAACAGTGGCTTCTTTGAATAAGGCTGGCAGCTCATACAATGACTGTGTAAATGTAGTTTTGTGTGCACCTCCTTGTGTGACTTCTTTTATACAGGCACATGTGTGTTCTGTTCACAAAGTGGCACATTCACACATTCTAAACATGTAGATTGTGTAAAGTGTTGTGATTCCCAAGGGATCACAATGTATTTCGTTTGGGTTTCCAAAGTACTCACAGGTCTCTGATTGTGGGGACACCTTCAGCATTGCGGTCTGTTATTTAGCCTTGGGTGCACCAATACTGTTTTATTCACAGTAAACAAGAGGTGGCATGCCTTCATAGTATTGCTGTGCTCAACTGTACCCAGACACTAGCTTCTCAGTATAATTCGATATCAAGTTATTTGCTGTTGTGTCCTATTTTTCCTTGTTTCCAAGTGGCATGGTGGGTCAACCAACTGGGGAGTGCAGGGCTGACATATGTGCGGAGTAATCTAGATGTTACTCATGATGCATTTCCTGATATGCACTGTGACCTATTTTGTTTGGACTCGTGTCAGATGTATACAGGTGATTGATTATTTTCTGTATCTTCACCTTGCCCACAGCATCATCGGAGGACACCGAGGGAGACACCTGCATGGACCTGGAGGAGGGATCCAGCACCGGTGCCACCACTGCTGGCGAGTCTGCGGGAGCAAGTGGCATGGAGGGCGAGGGGAGTCAGGCGGAGGACCTGTCTGGTGGTGACACCGACTACGACGCTGATGGGTCTGAGGCTGAACTCCTCAAGGGGGCGGAGACTGCTACAACACCTGGCAGCAGCACAACATCTGTCACCGCCTCCTCCATTCCCATCACCGCCCTCCCAGTTGCTCCGGTCCCTTCTGTCCGTGCAGGGCACCACCATGTCTCCTTTGTGCCAGGCACCGCACCCCCTGCCCCTGTCACCCCTGCTGCCCTCACTGCAGAGTCTGTGGATATTCAGCGGCAGTTGCAGGTTGGCCAGACATCGATGCTGAATGTCCTCCATGGCCACACCACACTGCTGACACAGATGGTGTCGTTCATGGAGGGCATGTCAGCAGCGATGTCTGACCAACGGATGTTGCTGAGGTCCATGGACTCTTCACTATCGGCAGCAGTGAGTCTCCTGCAGCGCTTCGTCCCCCCCTACCCCTGCACCATCCACACTTCCCACTCCCATGCCTGTCCCATGCAGACCCAGACATTCCCAAGCACGCACCCCACCAGACACAGGCAGCACACAAACACGCAAGGGCAAGCACACTCCTCCTGGCACGCACACTCAGGGGGATAAAGGCACACCCACTGGGTCTGGGGCACACTACCCAGTCCCTCCAAAGGCACTCCCCTTGGCTCCCCTGCCACACAGTCAGACAAGGAGAGCTACTTGGCTGTGCTAGGCCTCAGCCCCACTGGGTCACCAGCCCGCAAACGGGCAAGGCACTCCCCGGGTAGGGGAGTTGATTCCCCCCCTGTCCACTCCCTCCCCCAGTAGCGCTGCACCCCATCCCTCCGACCCCCCTCCCCTCCTTTGTGCCTGTGGTTTCTTCCGGTGCAGGGGATACTCTGGACACCCTGGCAGAAGTGTGCAGCGTCTAGCTCACCTCCAACTTTGGCGCTGCCCCACCCCCTGTGGTGGAGGCGTCCAGCCCTGCACCCACCACACCTTCCCTTACACCTCCTGTCCCTGCGGTGCCTGGTCCTTCCCCACATGATGCCCCCTCCCCAGTCGACGAACCTGAGGGTTCTAATGTGCAGGCAAGCTAGGGGAGACACGTGCCCATGTGTCCCCCCAAGGACTTCTATTCTGGACTGGCCATTGGCCTTTGTATATAGTGTTGTTGAAAAATATATTATCTTATGCTGATTAAAGCATTTTCTTTTGACTTTGAACACTATTGCATTTCAGGTATTGATGTTGGTGCTGATGCTCCAGGAGTTGGGGTTGTGGTAATGTGTTATGTTTCGGGCAAAGGTTCGGGTCTGATGGTCATGAGGTGGCCCATGGGATCTGCGTGCCATCACAAGGTCTCTGCAAAGGATCTTTGGTCGTGTGTGTTATTTGTTTTTTGAGACATTGTACCAAGGAGTGTCCCTTCCTCCGTGGCACCTGACATCTTCCCTGCAGAGAGTTGCACAATTGTTGTGCTGACCTGTGTATACATTCCCTTTGTTGGTGATGGATCCCTTCAACTATGGCCATGCCTGCTCAGCAATGTCTCCGGCTGCATCGTCTGTGCCATCCTTGCTAGTCACTGTACTTGTGTATTGAGTATGTTGCCATGCATTCAGGGAGAAATTCTCCCTTTTCCGCACTATGCATGTGTGTAATCGCAGCCTAGCACACATATGGTACTTCTTTTGCAGGGTATTTGGGCACCTGACTGACAATTGTGGGCATTGTATCTGTGGGATCTCCACCCTATTCCTTCCATGAGACACAACATCTTGGTGGCTGTCCCAGCACCTGTACATTCCTATCAGTCCTGGGATGTGTGTGACAGTGTGTGTTCCCTTTCGCACTCTTAGTTTAGTAGGCATTGACATGACTATACAGTCTTGTGGCATGATCTCTGTGTGTGTATTGTGCTGCATCCACCAGGGGTGGGTATGCATGTGTCATTTGTCCTCACACCCACATGTGGATGTCATGCAGTGGGGGAAAGACATCCATCCTCATGGAAGTGGGACACTGCTGTCAGTGATGTGTTGTTATGGCACTATCAACATAGTCGAAAGTTAGGGATGCGTACATACACCCATGGAGTTGTGGTCATTTGATAATGATGTACACACCCCTCACATGTCTCTGTCCACTGCTGGTATTCCTCTGCACCCACCCCTCACATGTCTCTGTCCACTGCTGGGAGTGATAGGCACCCACCCCTCACATGTCTCTGTCCACTGCTGGGAGTGATAGGCACCCACCCCTCACATGTCTCTGTCCACTGCTGGGAGTGATAGGCACCCACCCCTATGTCTCTGTCCACTGCTGGGAGTGATAGGCACCCACACCTCACATGTCTCTGTCCACTGCTGGTATTCCTCTGCACCCACTCCTCACATGTCTCTGTCCACTGCTGGGAGTGATAGGCACACACCCCTCACATGTCTCTGTCCACTGCTGGGAGTGATAGGCACCCACCCCCATGTCTCTGTCCACTGCTGGGAGTCCTCTGCACCCACCCCCATGTCTCTGTCCACTGCTGGGAGTCCTCTGCACCCACCCCCATGTCTCTGTCCACTGCTGGGAGTCCTCTGCACCCAGCCCCATGTCTCTGTCCACCCATGTCTCTGTCCACTGCTGGGAGTCCTCTGCACCCACCCCTCACATGTCTCTGTTCACTGCTGGGAGTGATAGGCACCCACCCCTCACATGTCTCTGTCCATTGCTGGGAGTGATAGGCACCCACCCCTCACATGTCTTTGTCCACTGCTGGGAGTCCTCTGCACTTACCCCATGTCTCTGTCCACTGCTGGGAGTACTCTGCACCCACCCCTCACATGTCTCTGTCCACTGCTGGCAGTGATAGGCACCCACCCCTCACATGTCTCTGTCCACTGTTGGTATTCCTCTGCACCCACCCCTCACATGTCTCTGTCCACTGCTGGGAGCAATAGGCACCCACCCCTCACATGTCTCTGTCCACTGCTGGGAGTGATAGGCACCCACCTCCATGTCTCTGTCCACTGCTGGGAGTCCTCTGCACCCACCCCCATGTCTCTGTCCACTGCTGGGAGTCCTCTACATCCACCCCTCACATGTCTCTGTCCACTGCTGGGAGTGATAGGCACCCACCCCTCACATGTCTCTGTCCACTGCTGGGAGTGACAGGCACCCACCCCCATGTCTCTGTCCACTGCTGGGAGTCCTCTGCACCCACCCCTATGTCTCTGCCCACTGCTGGGAGTCCTCTGCATCCACCCCCATGTCTCTGTCCACTGCTGGGAGTCCTCTGCACCCGCCCCTCACATGTCTCTGTCCACTGCTGGGAGTGATAGGCACCCACCCCTCACATGTCTCTGTCCACTGCTGGTATTCCTCTGCACCCACACCTCACATGTCTTTGTCCACTGCTGGGAATCCTAGGCAGCCACCCACCCACCCACCTGCACCCTTGGTGCAGTACACTGCTGTCCTGGGCATACACACCCCCCAATATACTGGTTATATGCTGCACCAGGTCCTAAGCCAACATTCGTGGCGTGTGTACGCCTTGTATCACAAATGTACTGGTGCCCTAGGGGTACGGGCTATGCGGTCCATACCCCCGCATTCATAGGTTGGGTACGTTCCATACCACGCGTACCCCTACATCACCACTACAATGGTGGTACGGACCGTACCCACGTCCTCAGAGTGTGGGTACGGTCCGTACCACGCATAGCCCTACATCACCACTCCAATGGTGGTACGGACCGTACCCACGGACTCAGAGCGTGGGTACCGTCCGTACCACCATTGTAGTTGTGATGTAGGGGTATGCGTGGTACGGACCGTACCCATGCTCTGAGGGCGTGGGTACGGTCCGCACCACGCGTACCCCTACATCACCACTACAATGGTGGAACGGACCGTACCCACGCCCTCAGACCGTGGGTACGATCCGTCCCACCATTGTAGTGGTGACGGGTACGCGTAGACGTCCACTTCCGTTGTGGCGGTACGCAGGGATTGGTGGACACGCCCCCCTAAGTGACCAGACCCTGGAGGTAATGTATGTACAGGATATATTTTTTGTAAATTGGGTAGGGGTTATGTTTCCTGCCCCTCGCCCCCCCCCCCTTTGCCCCTGGGTGTTGTTCTGACCTTCTGCGGCATGCACGGCGGTTTTGGTGCACCAGGTCGTAGGCTAGGAGGGCCGGGATGACACGTAGGATGGGGTCCATGGCTGTCCGTCACATACCGGTGCTCCCTCTTCGTGTCGTCCTCAATTTCCCAGGAGTTTTTGGCTGCCGTAAAAAATTAGCCGTGTGGAGTGACATAGGCACGAATCGTACTTGCTGGTCCGTAAAACGCTGCCTGACTCCGTCCGGACGTCACGTACGCGATGTCCCGGATCGGAATTGTGGGTATTTTTTTGCCGCACGCAGTTTTTTACGATTCGTACAGAAATGGTATTTCTGTACGAATCGTACTTGCTGCTTTGTAAGGAGGATTTCCCGGGTACGAGTCGTATGGGTTTTACAGGATCGGAATCGGCACCTAAATATTATATTTTTTGTTTTTTGATAATATAATATTTAGGGGTCGATTCCGAGCCTGTATTTTTTTTTTTCGTACGACTCGTATCCGTAATTATTTCCGTACAGATCGTACAAGTCCCGTCCGACCCGTGAAGTACGATTCGTACAGGAAAAATACATACGGATCGGCCCGATCCCTACGAATGGGATCGTGTAAAGTTGTACGAGACGGACCCGGACACTTTTCCGTACGAATCCTAAAAATAAAGTCCGACCGTACAAGTACGATCCGGACTGGCTTTCCGATTTACGATTCGTGCGGAAAACGTCCCGTACATGGGGAATGACTTTACCCGCTACGGGGTGTGAGTCTACAGAGGTACGAGTCCTACATGGGGTATGAGTCGTACATGTACGAGTCATACAGGGGTACGAGTGGTACAGGGGTACGAGTGGTACATGTACGAGTTGTACTGGGGTACGAGTGGTACAGGGGTATCAGTCGTACATGTACAAGTCGTACATGTACCGGTTGTACAGGGGTACGAGTCTACAGGGGTATGCGTTGTACAGGCCCCCCATGCATATGTACACACCTTACAACAACATGGCATAGCATATGTACGCACTGTACATACGCAATGTAGGGGTAGCACCGTACATACACAACGCATGGGGGTGTATGCCTGTACGACTCGTACATGTACGACTCATATCCCTGTACAACTCGTACCCCTGTACGACTCGTACATGTACGACTCGTACCCCTGTAAGACTCGTACATGTACGACTCGTACATGTACGACTCGTACCCCTGTACCACTCTGTACCCCTGTACGACTCGTACCCCTGTACGACTCTCGTACCCCTGTACGACTCGCACCCCTGGGAACGTGTCAGAGTACGACTCGTTCTACTGCGGAGAACGTCGCGTACCGGGGCTCCATTTGTAGGACTCTGCTTTTACGGCCGTTTTTGGCTCCTGTAAGAAAAGAGCCGTACGGAGTGCTGTAGGGACGAATCGTACTTTCTGGGCCGGAAACCACTGCTTAAATACGTCCGGACTCGCGTACAGGCTGTTCTGGATCAGAATCGTTGTTTTTTTTTACCCGTACGGTCTTTTGTACTATTCGTACGGAAAGAGGCTTTCTGTACGAATCATACTTCCTAGGTTGTAAGGAAAGTTTACCGGGTACGAGTCGTACGGAGAAAACGCTCCGTACAACGATTTGTACAGCCTTTTTCCAGGTTTGGAATCGGCCCCTTAATGTATATTCTCCAATTTCTTGTACATTTTTTGAACAATTGTAAAAAAAAAAATGTACAATAATTAAAAATATACATTTAATTTTTGGGACTTTTTTATTATTTCTCCATTGGGTAGTCAGTCTTTTTTCATTTTAATTACGCTGCCCTTTTTTTCCTTTTTCTCACTTTTCTGTCTATCTGTTTTGTTTTTAGCTGATTTTGCAAGATGGAACCTCACGGTTGGGAGCTGTTTTTCGTCGGTTAAGATTTGATTTATTTTATTTTTAGGGTAGTTTTTGGGTAGGGGCGAGGTAGTAGTAGTGTAGTTAGATTTGTTAGGACGTTAATTGTTTTTGGTCTAGTTAGGTGTTGTTTTGGCAGTTTATTGTTTTATGTTTTTGAAGTAGTGTTGGGTAGAAATCGAGGGGGTCATTGCGATGGCGGACGGAAAAGCCCTCCGACTGCCGTGGTTCCGGAAAAAAACACACCAACATGTTCAACGACAAAACCGGCGGTGATATTACGATGAAATGCTTGCAAACTCTGACCTGCGGCGGTCGGATTTCACAATATTCCGTCCGCCACATCCAGAAAGCCAGAAAATCCAACCGCAGTGGACGGAAATGCTGCGGAAAGCACGAAAAAGGTTGATCCTAACGCGGAATGACCACAAGTTATATTATGATAAGATGGCATAGCAGGCGGAATGATCACTTCTTTCCGACCGCTGCGGTTGCGTGAAAAGATGAATGGCGGTCGAATGAAACTACACAACAAGGCATCCAAGTGTGCATGTTATTTCTGCTGCTCTGAAACACATCTGATGCACTCCAATGATACACCCCCAAGGTATTGAAAACCAATGAAATCCCAGGTCAACATGGAGAACACACCAGACAGGCATACTTCATTTTGACACACCCACATAGCTGAGTATAAAACCAACCCCTACCCTGACTAGCATCCTTTGCACAAGTTCAGCAGTGAAGGGCCATACACCACAGCTGAAGGGAGAGGCAAATCATCACACATCACATCACTACAACCACCCACACCAACACCACCAACACACACCTCACACATCTCCACCACCACCCTCCTACCTGCACTTGTCACTTATTTGCACATCACACACCATGACACAGAAGAAAATGCCCAAATTCACAGAATATGAGTTGTCGGTGATGGTAGATGAGATAGTTAGAGTAGAACCACATTTGTTTGGAAACATAGACAACAGACGCCAATAGTCAGAAAAAATCAAATGTGGGAAAGGATAGTCAAACAAGTCACTGCAGAAGGGCCCACCCTGCGCACACTGCATGACATCAAGAAGAGGTGGCATGGCATGACCTAAAGACCAGGGTGAAATACCGTGCCAACAGGAACCATGAGGCGGCTCAGAGGACTGGCAGTGGCCCTCCCATTCCACCACTAACATTCACTGAATTAGAGGAGAAGGTGCTTGCCATACTGCATCCAGAGAGTCTCAAAGGAATAGCTGGGGAAGTGGAGGCTGGTAAGTACCAACAAGTGTATTCTATCACACTGCCATGTACTGTCTTGCACAACTATAAACATATACTTTGTAGACCTAAATGCACTTATGTACAACACACTCTTCCTAACACAAGTATCACATATCTACCATTCCTTTCCACTGATTCACCTCATAGGTAGCTAGCAATATTTCCAAGGGGATATGTGGACAGGTAGCCAGCACTACAACTCCCATCAGGCCCCCTTGTCTCATAGCTGAGCAGGATGGAACACTCCTCCACCCCAGAAACCATTTGTAGCCTATTACCTTACCCTGCTCCACTTCAGAGGGAGGTAGCCTTTGCAACAAGGAGGGGGGCCGTAGATAGTCAGCCAGCGCTCCAACTACCATCAGGCAGTCCTGTCTCACAGCTGAGCAGGATGAAACCCTCACCACCCCCAGAACAATGTGGCAGCCATTTCATTGCTCTCCTTCACCTTACAGGTAGGTAGCCTTCTCAACAGGGGGGTGTGGATAGTCAGCCAGCATTCCAACTACCATCACGCACTTCTGTTTCACAGCTGGGCATGATGGAACACTCAGCACCCCCAGAACCATGTGGCAGCCATTTCAATACTCTCCTTCACCTTATAGATACCACTCAACAGGGAGGGATGTGTGTGTGGATAGTCAGCCAGCACTCCAACTACCATCAGGCACTCCTTTTTCACAGCTGAGCAGGATGGAACACTCACCACCCCCAGAACTATGTGGCTGCCATTTTATTGCTCTCCTTCACCTTACAGGTAGGTAGCCTTCTCAACAGGGAGGGATGTGTGTGGATTGTCAGCCAGCACTCTAACTACCATCAGGCACTCCTGTCTCACAGCTGAGCAGGACTGAACACTCCCCCCCAGGACCATGTAGCAGCCATTTTATTGCCCTCCTTCACCTTACAGGTAGGTAGGCTTTTCATGCTCACTTGCATCACCGCTGAGCAGGATGGAACACTCCCCCCCCCAGAACCCTGTGGAAGCCATCTCCCTCCACTGTGCCACCTAACAGGTAGGTACTGGTAGTCAGCGCCTGCACCCTGGCATCCTTCTCAAAATGCATGGAGACATATGACCAACACATCCCTCAATTGCTAGACAACTCTGTACAGATCAAAATGTCACATCCAGTGCGCACACAGCTAAGCACATTTGAATGTTACATAAATTACACTTTGAATCACAAAGTTCCAGGACCCAATCATGCAAATCACACAATGCAATGTGTAAGTCCCATTTCTTCAAAGCATAAAGACAACACATGCATGGTCAATCTGTCAAACAAACAAAACCACATGCTTAAAAATAAATTTTAACTAATGAAATCATGAAGATTTGGCCTAGCTGAAATAGGTTCTCAGAAAATTCAACATTATCCAAGCATAAAACAAAGTGGATGTGCACAAAGTTGGTAGATTATGACATGTCCTTGTAAACACACTATCTGTACATGTCAAATGGTTGTTATTTACATGTCATAGTAATAACAAGTAAGGTATGTACCTCTACATCATGCCATGATGTTGATCATCTTCTACCAATACCAAGTTATTGCAATGTAAAATGTGGGGCCTATCAACTGAAAAATCCAAAACTGTGTCACTAAGATTGTGGAGTTTACTTAACTGGTAATCTAACCTCTGTTCAACATGAGATCCACAAGCAACAGCTGGTGAAAACACCACCAACCAGCAGCGCCAGTCTCCCCCCCCCGGAAGGTGAACTCTCTGATGCTGATTCTCTACGTTTCTCGGATGAGGAGCAACAACCTGGCCCCTCAGGACTGCCAGGTCACACTCCATCTCAGGGCATCATTGTCCCCACCACCACCACCACCACAACTATCAACACACCAGCAACAACAACAACGCTGACCCCTGCTACAACAATCTGTGCTGCAGCCACCTCCACCATCACCACCGCTACCTGTAACACTATACCTGGCTCAGTGATTACCATCACCACCACACCAGCCGAGGATTCCGGGGACAGTGTGCATGTGTGTAGACAGCCAACATCACAGGTCCTTGTCAGCAGGGCATGTGGGAGGGCAACTGTAGGCCAATCACATGAGGACACTGAGACAGAAGCCCTGGCCACCATTGCAAGAGTCCTTGGTGCATACCAACAGAACCAGGGATAGATGGGCCAGGTTGTAGAAGAACTGTGTGAGCTCCGCCTGCTGCAGAGGTCCATGGACATACGAATGGGACAACTTGCGGATCTCATGGGCCAGCTTGTGGGTGTTCTGAGGGACATACATGCTGCTCAAGTGACGGCACTCCCCCTCCAGTGGCCAGCCTGCTGATGCTCCCACCACCTCAGCTGCAGCCACAGACAGGGGGAACTGCAAGACAATGACTCCTCAGACACCTCTGAGCCTGCAGCAGAGGCCCCCCCCTGCCAAATGCAAGAGGGGATGTCCGAGAAACACCACTGGAGGATCACGTGTCAAAGCACCAACAAAAGCCAAGTCTCTGAGCTAGCCATGATGGCACCTGTGTTGCACTGAACATTGACTTTGTTGATTATCCAATCCCACATTGCCATGTTGATGGCAGGAGTTTGTTGGACTGTGTAATTCCATTATTGCGGTGATTACTCTATTTGTCTCTGTTACCATCACTGACAACTCAAACACTCACTTTGCACAAATTACTTTACATTCACTTTAAATTTAATACAATTTAATAGAAAATAAACACTATTTACACACCTATGCCTTTGTGTCAGTTCCATGTTTAGCACAGTATGTACAATGTCAACTCTGATTCCAATGTACCACAAGCTCAGATTGTGATGAGACATTGATGGTGCAGAGGAACCTAGAAAGACACAAGAGGATGATATTGACTTGTAATATGATGGCATTACAGCAAAAACACACCACTAGTCAACACCGTACAAGATTCATCCCACATATCACTGACCAACACATCAGCATAGACATGAGGTAAGTGGAAACAAATACACTGTGCCACACACATTAGCCCTTAGCAGTGAGCCAAAAACAGCCAGCATCCAAACACATCATCCATGCTTCACCACTAAGAGCAAAGCAAACAGACATTGTCATAGTTGCTCACTGGTAACTTACACTCAAGGGAAGTAGTTGGCTTTGAGCTGTTGACGCAGGTCAACACCTTCCTCTTCTCCACTATCATCGTCACTGGGCATGTGTGGATTTGCAGCGGGGGCATCTGCTGCTCATCATCGTCCAGAATCAGGGGGATCTCTTTGTGCAAGGCCAGGTTGTGGAGCATACAGCATGCGACTATGATTTGACACACCTTTTGGAGAGAGTAGAGTAGTGCACCACCACTCTTGTTCAGACACCTAAATCTAGCCTTCAGAAGTCCAAAAGCATGCTCCACTACATGACGTGTCCTCCCATGGGCATCAATGAAGCATACTTCCCCCTGGTGTGCTTGTAATCCTCAGTGGGCTCAAACCAAGGCTGGTTGGGATACGCAGAGTCACCTAGTAGTGAGAAACACAGACCAAGTTTGTAATAGAAATAGTTGAGGAGAACAGCATGTCACACATACAGCACACTACTTGACACAACTCACACACCAACAAGCCATGCACGCTCCAGGTGCAGATTTTCCATCAATTGTGGGATGATGCTGTTACGCAGTATGTAGGAGTCATGTGCAGAACCCAGAAATTTGGCACATACATGGGAGATAATCATATTCGCTTGGCATACCACTTGCACATTAATTTAATGGTAATGCTTCCAATTAGAGTAGATGTGCTCACGTGCCTGTGGTGGAACTAGGCCAATGTGTGGGCAGTCAATGGCACCAACAACATTACGTATGTGACCAAGGTCATAAAATTCCTCCTTCACATCTGCCAATTCATGTCTCCTTGGAAAGTGACTGTAGCTGTCCTTCTAGGTCAACAATGCGGACAGGATATCATGCAACACCATGCTGAAGATAGGTTGAGACATCCTACTTGCGATGTCCACTTTGCACTAAAACGAACCAGTGGCAAAGAAATGCAGGGCGGCCATCACCTTTACTGTTGGTGTCAAAGCTGTAGGATATGTTCTGTGAGGCCAAAAATGGGGCTCAAACTGAGCACATAGCTCTTGAAGGGTAAGGCGATTCAGACGGAATTTCTTAATGATGTCGGTATCCTCCATTGTCTCCAGGTCTTGGAAATGCTGATACACAGGTGGTTGTCTCCTATGTATTCTGGCAGGGGACACATGTAAAAATGAGTCAAAGAGGAGATGTGGTTAACATCTTACATAATGACTAAAACAACCACAACATTGACAGGACTCTAAAAACAGCTTAATGCACAAGTGACAAGCATAGACACATTGATTTCATGTAGTCATTCATGTAGCCAGGATGTACATACTAACTACTATAAAATCAAAATCAGACTATGTGAATGGCATATGGTACACTGCTACATCATGTGTCCTGAGCCCTATGTGTAGCTGACACAGCACATGTGGCTAACAGCATCAATGCTGACTTGTATGTAGCTGCTGTCACTGCACAACCTTCAAGCTTTAGTCACACTAAGCACAACATCATTACAAAATGAGCACAGTGAGTGTAAGCTAGACAACTATTAACATAAACACAACACTGTATACAGTGATATATGCACATTAAGTGGTCAGTCCATCATGACTGTGAGATGAGTTGGCATCTCACACATTGTCATGTTCACAAAAATGATCAGCAATTCAATATGAATTCTGTATACATGCCCACAATCATGAAATTTTACAAGGACATATCAATGCATTTAATCATGTGTACTGACATGACATGTGTTGGCATTTGCAAAGCTAAAATGCTATTGCACAAAGTGTTTACAGGTGCAGTAGGTGTGCTCAGCCACTGCGGGCACAGGCATTGGCCACAATTGAATGATACAGGATTGTGGTAGAGACCACCTGGCCCCTGCAGTGTGACACCGCCTATGCGAATGTCATTGCTGCCAATCTGGAGCGCCATCACGGTAGTGCATTTCTGTTTTGAAACTCGCAGTAGGCATGCTTTGCCACTGTGGGCCCAGGCATTGTCCACAATTGAAGGATGCAGGATTGAGGTTGAGACCACCTGACCCCTACGGTATGACCCCGCCTATGCAAATGTCATTGCAGCCAATGGGGACCACAATCGCGGTAGTGCATTTCAGTTTTGAAATTTACGGTAGGCGTGCTCCACCACTGCGGGCACATGCATTGGCCACGATTGAAGGATGCAGGATTGCGGTGGAGACCACCTGGCCCCCACGGTGTGACACCGCCTATGCGAATGTAATTGCAGCCAATGGGGTCACAAAAGGAGAAAGGTACCCCCTAATTAATTTGAGGTCCAAGAGAAGGGGGAAACGGCAAATATTGAAAAGAATAATTCTGAACTGACCTATATTGCTTTTGATCTGGCCTCTTAGGGCCCATTTGCAATAGCGATCCCCAATAACAGTGTCATAGTCCAAAGTTAGTTCAATATATATATATATTTTATTATTATTTGTTTCTTCATATCCAAGTATTTTATGCTTTTTTTATTATTATATTATTTTTTTACTGCTGTTCATTATTTATAAAAAGGTTGCCATTGTCTACACATACATATAACAGACAAATAGACAGACAATTACCAAAGTGCCACCAATACCTCTAACATTTTAGTATGCAACAATTATCCAACATAATTAACATTTAATATCAACACTTGAACAGGGGATTAGCACTTAGACACTAGATTAGATTGACAATGCTGCATATTCTAGCAATTTCTTCATCGGTGACTGTATTGTAGGCCTGGCAACCAGCATTTCAACTATAAAATCAAGATAACAATGATAAATGTGCAGATAACCCCACACTCAACCATCAACACTGCATGCTCACCTGTCAAACCATCTCACTCACACTAACACTCATACACAGAAAAGATTTTATCTTGTCGGGGATCCTAAACAAATTAGTTCTCAAATAAAGGGGCTCATTAGGATGGCAGGTGGACTAGGTGCGCCCGCCATTGTAGCGGTGTTTGGGACCGCCCGCCAGACATGCGGCGGTCCCACCACTGTGATTAGGATGCGCCTGCCATACTGGCTGGCGTATCCAGGGATTTTAACATTGCGGGCGGTGCTGCTAGCTGCAGCACTGTACGCAACGTCAAAAGTGCGCCATGAAGTGTTGATGGTTGACTGTGGGGTTATCTGCACATTTATCATTTGTATCTTGATTTTATAGTTGAAATGCTGGTTACAAATGAGCCCTAAGAGGCCAGATCAAAAGCAATATAGGTCAGTTTAGAGGTATTCTTTTCAATAATTGCAGCCAATGGGGACCATCATCACGGTAGTGCATTTCAGTTTTGAAACACGTGGTAGGCATGCTCCTCCACTGCGGGCACAGGCATTGGCCACAATTGATGTCAAAAGCGAGCATAAGGAACAAAAGGCCCTAAATAAAGTAACTATCAAAATGCATGAGTTAGGTAGTGTAGTTGAAGAATCAACTAGGGAAGGAAATATTATTATTGAAAGCGATGCATACACCGATGAAAATGAAATCTCATCCTTATGAACAGAATCGCCCATGGTGAACTCCACATCAACCTCGAACCGCAATATGTAGTCAAGCAGGCCCTGAGACCAAGGCCCAGGATTGCTGATTTATAAGTCACAGGTGGGAGGGTGCGTAGCTGGCAGGCAAATGCTCGGGCAGGAAAGTCTTGATCAATCCCACAGATAGGAGCAGTGACATTACAAGGGTGAAGGAAGATTGCCCCAATAAACCACACATGACCGGAGGGGGTACACATGCTATTAAATAACCATACCATAACATCTCAGATGCCACGTGAGTTGGGAACACATAACTAATCAGGACCTAGCACACACAGTGATCATGCACTCCCATGCTGAACGCGTTATCCACTGGACACATTTAATCCATGAGAAATCAAGATCCACCTGTGGTAACCATTAGACAATTAATTTATGACTCCAAAGGCAGCAACCAACATTCCTATCCAAATATGGTATGCCAGAATCTTTTATAATCCATCATGGTTTTTATAAAAGAAGGTCACATACTGATTGTAAATAGAGACAGTCCTCAAACTTTGTGCCTGTAACTGTTCTCCCAGCCGTAATGTTTCATTAAACAAACTGTTCCTGTTTTGATAAACACCTCTTGTCTTCTGTTTTTCAAGGGATTTCAAACTCAAGTAACATTTGAAATACTGTGATTATTGTGTTTAATTGTCAGAAGCTATGAAAGAACCAATACTGAATTATGCAGTTATGAATGCTGAATTCTAGATAAAGAATAATTTTTTGCTGCTATAAAACACATTCTGTTTGCAGAAGGAAGAGATTTTTTTAAGCCATTCTCTTCTAGGCACAGCTAACAATGGATCCTGATTGGTATTAGACTGTTGAGGGTTTGTTTACCTTTCATGAGCAGATTATTGACAGGGCTGTGTATTGGCCCTAACCATATTCCTGCTGTATATGAACCGCATAGCTCCATACTTGTCCCAGCTCAACACCGACGCCTCCTCTCTTGCGAACACCAGAACCTCTATTCTTTTATTTGCTGACTACACCCTATTGATCCCTGAGTGGTCTTCAGAAACTTCTAATGAGCTTTGTCTAGCCTAGGGCTTGGAAATCAAGACATTTAAGACAAAACTAATGCACTTTAACCCCCATAAATCTTTTAAAGGATGCCTCACGAGAAGTGGTGTCCCATTAGAGAGGATGGAATCTTTTGCATATTTAGGTGTAACCTCCTGAATGGATATGTCATGGAAGCCTCATACTACCAAGGCTACTTTCAAACATAGATAGCTGGTGGGAGTAATCCTAATAGATCACCGTGATTCCTACACCAAATCTATAGCACCTGTGTTACAGATATACGAAGCAAAAGCCCTAGGCTCTTCCCTCTATGGAGCTGAACCGTGGGGCTTTTCCAATGTTAATAATTTCGTTATGGCTGAAAACAAATTCATGAGAGCAATCACCCTCCTGCCCTAAATCCCCTTTTATACCCTATATTCCAGGACTTGGGTGTAAAATAAATTGAGGCCAAAGCTAAGTTGCGCCCCTTCTATAATGGTGGAGAATTTGGACCAAGTCTGAATTTGCCTTGTATGCTTCCGCCTTACTGTATGTTATAGCTGCAGACCATTTCCATAAAATGTCTTGGTTATGGCTAATCAAAGAGCAGCTCCTCTTTCTTGGATTGACGGCTCCTGTGAAGCTTCTGCTACTAGCCATTTTCCTTCCAAAGTTGTCTAACAGCAGAAGTACTGGCTCAATGTAATGGCCACAGACACTAGGAAAGCAGCCATTACAACTACATCACAAGAATGCCTTGATTATAAACAATCCTGGGGCTTTGAGCCCTTCTGGGACTTAATTACCGTGCTTATGGACAGTAAACTCTATTTCCAGTTCAGAGTGTGAGTGTTGCCATTAACCCCTTCGATGCTCATGACGGAGCGGTTCCGTCATGAACATCGGTTGGGCTGTGCTTATAACGGAACCGCTCCATCATGAGCACAGCCCCTGGGGGAAGCGCTGGCGCTCCCCCCCGGGGCATCGATCGTGCCCCCACCGAGGGGGATGGCAGCGGAAGAGTTTCCGCTGCCACCCCCGAGCCCCCCCACGCTTCCTGGTGACGTCAGCGCGCGCCGACGTCATCAGGAAGCGCTGGGACGCCCGGAAGCCATTTGCTTCCAGGCGTCCCAGCAGCATCAAGAGGTATGTGGAGCTCTCCGGTGGGGACGCGGGGGCCGCGGCGGTGATTTTCAAAGTATTGAGGCATCGGGGGAGAGGAAAGAATATTTCCTCTCCCCTGATGTCTCAATACAGGGCATTCCTGCAGCACGATCGCGCACAGCGTCGCGATCGTGCTTCAGGAATGCCACCACTAGGCACCAGGGATGCGTTTTTGTGATAAAGGAAGCGACCCCTTGGGCAAGGGTCACTTCCTGGGCCCCCATTATGTGAGCAAGACTATTCTGCCCCCTCTGGGGGCAGATCGGTTGAATTTTTTTGCCGTTTCCGCTCCCAGGGGGGCAGAAGAGCCCACTAGACACCAGGGATCTGTGTGATAATGTAGGAAGCGACCCCTTGCGCAAGGGTCGCTTCCTGGGCCCCCAATTTTTATGAAGACTTTTCTGCCCCCTCTGGGGGCAGATCGGTTTAGTTTTTTTGCCGTTTCCTCTCCCAGGGGGGGCAGAAGAGCCCACTAGACACCAGGGATCTGTTTGATATTGTAGGAAGCGACCCCTTGGGCAAGGGTTGCTTTCCTGGGCCCCCAATTTTTATTGAAGATTGTTCTGCCCCCTCTGGGGGCAGATCGGTTTTATTTTGTTGCCGTTTCCACTCCCAGGGGGGGCAGAAAAGCCCACTAGACACCAGGGATGTGTTTGTTATTGTAGGAAGCGACCCCTTGGGCAAGGGTCGCTTCCTGGGGGCTCAAATATTTTTCAAGACTTTTCTGCCCCCCCTGGGGGCAGATCGGTCTTTTGTGTAGCCGTTTCTGGTCCCAGGGGGGGCAGAAGAGCCCACTAGACACCAGGGATGTTATTTTTTTGCGTAAAGGAAGCGACCCCTTGGGCAAGGGTCGCTTCCTGGGGGGCCAAATTTTTTTCAAGACTTTTTTGCCCCCCCGGGGGCAGATCGGTCTTTTGTGTAGCCGTTTCTGGTCCCAGGGGGGGGCAGAAAAGCCAACTAGACACCAGGGAATTAGTGTAAATAAAAATAGAAGTGACCCCTTGCTTCCAGGGTGCAATTTTTTATAATATGTATTTGGCCCACCCGCCCCGGGACAGAGTAGCCTTTTTTTTTCCTGCTGTTTTCTGCCCCACCTGGCACACAACCCGATTGACCATTTGGGTAGTGACATAGCATGTTATAATGTTTATTGTTGTATGTTTTGTGAATTGCAATTGTAATGTTTATTTTTTACTTTTTTGTTCTAGGTGAACGCGTTTGCTCTTTTCAGTTTGCCGTTTTGTTACTGGTGGTTCTGCTGTTTGTGTAGTTTGGTAAGAGACTTTTTTTGTACAATGTAAATGTGTTTGATTTCTCTGCATGAATTTTTTTTGCAAATGGTGTAATAATAGCAGTATGTTTGTTTTTTGAGTGTCAAAAACTTTTTGCATTGGTGCTCGATGTGTATTTTGTTGTCTTGTGAGTAATTTTTTTTTTTCTTCTTTCTAGTTGGATATCGTTGGTTTTTGCTGTGTCACTGCAGAGTTGGTTTCTGGTGAGTGCAGCTGTCTCTTGTAATTGAATTGTATAGTTTTTGAGTACATTGATCTTTGTGATAAAGGTACACATTTCTTTACTTACTTGGTTTGCACATTGTTGGTTGTTGTTGACTTGTTTGTGCAGTCTTCTATCTTAATAAGTATAATGGCTAGCCGCAGGATTACTGCTCAGCAGGTTGTTGGTTTGCTGTTTGAGTCTTCCTCTGACCATGGTTCAGAGACTGACTCTGCATCTGAGGGAGAGGAGGCAGGGGACGATTCTGGCAGTGAGTTTTCTCTCCGTATGGAGTCATTGGATGATGAAGATACTCTTAGTGCGGATGAAGTGCCTGTGTTAGAGGAGGAGACTGATGTGCCGATAGTGCGGCAAGAGGCATCTGGGCTGCAGCCTGGGGCTGCAAGGCTTCCCGTTGGTGTAGTGCGGCAAGAGGCTTCTGGGCTGCAGCCTGCGGCTGCAAGGCTTCCCGTTGGTGTAGTGCGGCAAGAGGCATCTGGGCTGCAGGCTGGGGCTGCAAGGCTTCCCTTTGAAAGTGATGACCTCTGGGTTGCCCCTGGCATGGTGCAGCCGGCATTGCCAGAGTTTACTGGTGTTCCAGGGTCTAGAGTGAATACTGAAAACTTTTTGCCGGTACATTTTTTTCAGTTGTTTATGGACGATGTGTTTTTGGCAGAGATTGTTGAGCAGACTAATTTGTATGCCGAACAGTTTTTGAGGGACAACAGTGCCAGTCTTAAGCCACACCCTAGAGCTACCCGGTGGACTCCCACAAATCTTGAAGAGATGAAGAAGTTCTTGGGTTTAACTTTGTTGATGGGCTTGCTAAGGAAGCCATCAAGGGCTTCATATTGGTCTAGCAGTCCCTTGATGGCAACGTCTATTTTTCCGGCAGTCATGAGTCGTGACAGGTATTTGCTCCTGCTTCGGATGATGCATTTTGTTGATAATGGTTTAGCGTTGCCACGAGATCACCCTGATTGTGACCGTCTTTTTAAGATTAGGCCTGTCCTTGATCACTTTGTTGATCGATTTTCTGAGATTTATGCCCCTGGGAAAGAAATTGCAGTGGATGAGTCTTTGGTGTTGTTCAAGGGCCGCTTGGTTTTTAGGCAATACATTCCTAGTAAGAGGGCACGCTATGGAATAAAGCTGTATATGCTGTGTGACAGTAGGACTGGATATGTGTCTAATTTCAGGGTGTAAGATTAACCTCCCTGGTTGTCCGTCCACTTTTGGAGTGACTGAGAAAATTGTTTTGAACTTGGTAGAGGATTTTTTAACAAAGGCCACCATTTATATGTAGATAACTTCTACACTGGTGTGCAGTTGTTCAGGGAATTGGCCAAAGTGGACACTGTTGCTTGTGGCACAATCGCTCTAACCGTAAAGGTTTCCCGAAAGAACTTGTTTGTCAAAAGCTTGTGCGGGGACAGTGCAGTGCGTTGCGTTGCCAGGAGCTTCTTGCTGTGAAGTTTTCAGACAGGAGAGATGTCTACATGCTGACTACCATCCATGATGAAAGCACTGCACCTGTGACTGTGTGGGGTCAGGTCACTGAAGCGCGCAAGCCTGTGTGCATTTTAGACTATAATAGGCACATGGGTGGTGTTGACAGAGTAGATCAGAGGTTGGAACCTTACACTGCTCTTCGTAAGGATTACATTTGGTACAAGAAGTTGGCTATCCATCTTTTCCACTTGGCAATGTTTAATGCTTTTGTTGTGTTCCAGGATTCTTGCCCTGAGTCAAAGATGACTTTTGCTAAGTTTCAAGAGTCTGTAATAGGCAGCCTTTTTGTAGTGGAACAGGCAAGTGTTCCTAGAGTTGGAGTGGTGGAGGATGTTGCTAGATTGAAAGATCGCCACTTTCCAGATCACATTCCTCCCACACCCTCAAAAGATTTTCCCAGTAGGAGATGTAGAGTCTGTTGGCGAAGAGGTATGCGGAAGGAGAGTCGTATGTACTGTCCTTCTCATCCTGCACTGTGTCTCCCTGCTTGTTTTAGAGCGTACCACACGCGAAAGAATTATTGGGAGCATTCATGAGTGGTAAAGTGAACTGCCTGGTCTGTATTCTTTGGATAATTTGATTCTGTTTCAAGGTTGATGTTAGTGCAATGTATTTAGTTGCTGATTTTCTGTTAGAAGATTTGTATCTATTTGCGATTTGTTTGTGTTTTTATTTTTTTCTAAAAAAATCCTAAATGTGATGGCGGTGTGTGTAGGCTTCCGCTTGGCTGTTGGTGTGTGTGGACTGGCACTTGGTTGATGGTGTGCGTGGAATGGTGCTTGGCTGGCGGTGTGCGTGGTCTGGCGGTGTGCATGGACTGGCGGTGTGCGTGGACTGGTGCGTGGCTGGTGGTGTGCGTGGACTGGAGCTTGGCTGGCGGTGTGCGTGGAATGGTGCTTGGCTGGCAGTGTGCGTGGACTGGTACTTGGCTGGCGGTGTGCGTGGACTGGTGGTGTGTGCGGACTGGTGCTTGTCTGGTGGTGTCCGTGGACTGGAGCTTGGCTGGTGGTGTGCGTGGACTGGTGGTGTGTGCAGACTGGTGCTTGGCTGGTGGTATCCGTGGACTGGAGCTTGGCTGGTGGTGTGCGTGGACTGGAGCTTGGCAGGCGGTGTGCGTGGAATGGTGCTTGGCTGGCGGTGTGCGTGGACTGGTACTTGGCTGGCGGTGTGCGTGGACTGGTGTTGTGTGCGGACTGGTGCTTGGCTGGAGGTGTCCCTGGACTGGAGCTTGGCTGGCGGTGTGCCTGGACTGGCGCTTGGCTAGTGGTGTGCGTGAACTGGTGCTCTGCTAGCGGTGTGTGTTGACTGGCGCTCTGCTAGCGGTGTGTGTGGACTGGAGCTCGGCTGGCTGTGTGTGAGTAGTGACTTTCTGCTGGTCACTACACACACTGCTAGCTGAGTGCCACTCCACGCAATCCATCAGCATATGTAGTTGCTGTGTGTGGATTGTGGGCGTTTGAAAGTGATGGGCCCTTGAATGGCGCTGTGTGCTGGTGTGAGTTTTGTTATGTGATGGGCCCGCGGCTGGCGGTGTGAATGGTTTTGTATGTCTCAAATGTATGAAAGGTGTATGAATGGCCTGTAAAGAGGTTGGTGCCTTGTCGTGGCTTTACAGCTCACGAGCTGTGAGTCAATGGTTCAGTTTCTCGCCCTTTCAATTATTACCAGTGCATTTCATGTTTTGTGAAATCACTTGCTAATACAATTGTATCTACTGAACCATCACTCACCCTCGTGCCAAATCCAACCAGTATGTGTGTGTGCTTGCGGATTAGATGGCTGTGCAGTAATATTTATCTTTCTGAAGCAGGGTGTACCTTGTCCCTTTTTTGTGAATTTTGTACTGTGTTGCTTTTGTACCTGGTGGTGCGAATGGTCTTGTTTGTATCACGTATGAAAGGTGTGTGAATGGCCTGTAAAGTGGTTGGTGCCTTGACGTGGCTTTACAGCTCACGAGCTGTGAGTCATTGGTTGGGTTTTTTGTGAATTTAATTATTGACAGTGCATTTCATTTTTGTGAAATCTCTAGTTAATAAAATTTAATACACTGAACCATGACTCACCCTCGTGCCAATTCCAACCAGTATGTGTGTGTGTTTGAGGAATAGATGGTTGTGCAGCAATCTTTGTCTTTAGTTTCTCTGCCAAGGTACACTTTCCATGTAAGAATAACCCACCAACTGTAGATATTGTCGAAAACCCACGGGAGTTCATGGTGGTGTCTCTCTTGTGAATTCAAAAAGTTTTTTTTATCCCCAATGTCCTGCAAACCTCAAAATGTCTGCCACATTTTCTTTGCAATTTTATTCCAAAATTCTCACGCTGTAGGAACAATAGTTAATCTGGTTTTGCAAGGGGGGTCACTTTGGTTTTTGGCCCGGTGCTCAGCGGCCATCTAAGGAAACCTACCAAACCCATGCATTTCTGAAAACTAGACACCCGGCGGCTTCCAGGGAGGTATGGCTTGCGTGGATCCCCCAAAGTTTCCTTACCCAGAATCCCCTGAAAACCTCAATTTTAACTGAAAAAATCACTTTTTTCACACATTTTGGGGTGGGAAAGTTGTGGCATCACCGGGCTCACACAAATTTACCACCACCCAGCGTTCCCCCAGGTCTCCCGGTAAAAATGGTGCCTCACTTGTGTGGGAGGCCCAAGTACCCGCAGCAGGCAAGGGCCCAAAATGTAGTGAGGTGACATCAAAATGGCCGATCGCAAAACCACCGGGTTTTGCAAGGGGGGTCACTTTGGTTTTTGACCCGGTGCTCGGCGGCCATCTAGGGAAACCTACCAAACCCACACATTTCTGAAAACTAGACACCCGGCGGCTTCCAGGGAGGTATGGCTTGCGTGGATCCCCCAACGTTTCCTTACCCAGAATACCCCTGCAAACCTCAATTTTAGCTGAAAAAAATCACTTTTATCACACATTTTGGGGTGGGAAAGTTGTGGCATCACCGGGCTCACACAAATTTACCACCACCCAGCGTTCCCCCAGGTCTCCCGGTAAAAATGGTGCCTCACTTGTGTGGGAGGCCCAAGTACCCGCGGCAGGCAAGGGCCCAAAACGTAGTGAGGTGACATCAAAATGGCCTTTCACAAAACCACCTGGTTTTGCAAGGGGGGTCAATTTGGTTTTTGACCCGGTGCTCGGCGGCCATCTAGGGAAACCTAACAAACCCACACATTTCTGAAAACTAGACACCCGGCGGCTTCCAGGGAGGTATGGCTTGCGTGGATCCTCCAAAGTTTCCTTACCCAGAATCCCCTGCAAACCTCAATTTTAGCTGAAAAAATCACTTTTTTCACACATTTTGGAGTGGGAAATTTGTGGCATCACCGGGCTCACACAAATTTACCACCACCCAGTGTTCCCCCAGGTCTCCTGGTAAAAATGGTGCCTCACTTGTGTGGGAGGCCCAAGTTCCCGCGGCAGGCAAGGGCCCAAAACGTAGTGAGGTGACATCAAAATGGCCTATCGCAAAACCACCGGGTTTTGCAAGGGGGGTCACTTTGTTTTTTGACCCGGTGCTCGGCGGCCATCTAGGGAAATGTTGGAGCCGGCCTCGTGGCGTGGTCCTGTTCCCCCTCGCCAAGCCGCACGAGGTCCCCTGCACCTCGGGGCTCCTCCATTTTGGATTGTACGTGACTCTGCGCACCAGCCTACGTGACCCCGCTCAACCCGGCCTCGGCCCCAGCAAGCCCCGACATCAAGGCACCAACAACTGGCCAGGGGGTACCACGTGACCACTTCCCCACTCCCGGCGGAGGGCAGTATCGATGGGACCCCCAACCGTCCTCCCACACCTAGGTGCGATCGCCCCACAGCTCTCCTGGGCCTGGCGCCTCTCCTGCTGAGCGTCTGGCCGCTCCCGAGCCGGCCTCTCCGCCCCCCCCCCCGGGCGCAAGGGTCCGGACATCAAAGGGCTCCAGACCTATATCTGGGGCGACCCTGCAACAGGACAGCAGTTGTATCCCAGAGTCAAGAGCCCTGCGGATCGGATCGCGGCTGACCCTACGGAGAAAGACTCATCCAGGAACCACGCTCTGAGCCCTGCTGACTACGTCGCGGCTCCACCGTGCTTAAAGACCTTCACGAACCTTTGGGGCCCTGCTGACGCTGTCGCGGCCCGACCTTGTTGAACTTGCCATCAGAGCCCAGCTGACCTCGTCGCGGCTCGACTGAAGCGGACCTACCACCGGAGCCCTGCTGACTGTGTCGCGGCTCGACCCAAGCGGAACTACCACCCGAGCCCTGCAGACACCGTCGCGGCTCTCCACGTCCGAGCTGCTTTGAGACCAGCACCTGCCGCTCCGATCCCCGGAGCCACCTTCGGCCTAACGCAAGGTCTGGCGCAGAGCTTCCCCGTACCAGGCTGGTACTAAGACTGTCCCGCTACCCTGTCCCTACAAAGACATTGAGACTCTTTCTGGATCTCTCGATCCCCCTGTAAATATTTTGAATGTGCTACTATTGATAAAGTACCTAGATAAGCAACTGATACGGAGTCCTGTGTGGTGGTGTTACTGGGCCTAGTACGATCATAGGAGAAAGACCTCTCCTAGGAGGCTTCTCAGCGGCGCTCCGCTATAACTTTGCAGTAGGAAGGTGCCCCGGAGTGGGCCCCCTGACCCCCGGTGGTCCTCCCTCCAACATTTAATGGCCAGCGACGGGATCCGAGCCAGACGCAATCGTACAGGCAAGTAACGCACCCGCTGCCTAACCAGACGGAAAAAGAAAGAGAAACATGAGCAGCCAAGAAACAACCGTGGCCGCAACCTTCCAGCAAGAAAGGTTGGAAGAATACACCCACAAAGAATTGAAACAATTCTGCAAGGACAAAGGGATCCCAACCACAGGATTGGGCACCAAGGAAGAAATGCAGAAAGCCCTGAAAGCCTGGGCAGAATCCGAGGCCACTCCACCCCAAGGCGAAGGGACCTCGGCCCGGGACGAAAACCTGCCGCCTACCATGACCCCGGCAGATGGGGGACGAAGCATCCCGGAAGCCGGCCTATCCCACGAAGAAATGCGAGAACGGGAGAGGGTCCGGACACACGAATTGGAACTCGCACGACTCCGGCTGGACGGTGAACTCCTGCTGGCGGAGAAAAAGTTGGCCTTGGAGCAACTACGGCTGCAGGAGGAAATCAAAGAAAAGAAACGGCATCGTGAACTAGAAGAGAAACGGCTAACCCTCGAGCACGAGAGGGGCCTCAAGGAACTCGAACTAAAATCCAAAACGGGGGAGACCAGCACCCCCGGATCCCGGGACGCTCTGCCACTGACCGAGCCAAAGGTTCATATCCCCAAGGATGTCGTCAAGGAGTACTATAAAAACGACGACATCCAGCAATGGTTCCGAGCATACGAGGTAGCCATGACCTCCCATCGGGTACCCCGGAAGGATTGGGGTGCCGGCCTATTTGGGAGGTTCCTCAGCGAGGGCCGGGATACCCTGCTGCAACTCCCCGACGCGGTGATGACCTCGTACGACCACATGAAAGAGGCCCTACTCACCCGCTACGGACTATCAGCCGAGATGTACCGGCAGCGCTTCTGGGACTGCAAGAAGCTCCCCGGTACCACATGGGTCGAATACGTGGACTTCTTCAGCAGAGCCTTTGAAGGGTGGATAAGAGGGAGCAAGGTCACCTCGTACAACGAACTGTTCGACCTCATTGTCTGGGAGCACCTCGCCAACAACTGCTTTGTCGAACTAAGGCAACACCTCCTTGACATCAAACTGACCGAGCCCCGGAAGCTCGCCGCCGAAGCCGACCGATGGGTCAACACCCGGGTCCCCCGGAACCCCGTGGGGGACTACCAACGGAGTACCACGGGACCGCCTCGCCAGCGGGGCGGAGGAGGAGGGTCCCACCGCAGTCGAGAATTCCCGGCCGGGCCGCCCCGAAGCCCGCCACGAGGCCAAGCCGCCAACCACACGTCCCCGACCCTGGTCCGTAGGGGGACCCCCATCGCCAGGCCTGGACTCCGACCAACAGTGACCTGCTTCAGCTGCCAACAGACAGGCCACTATGCGAGCGACCCGGCCTGCCCCATGAACCGACGAAACGGGACCGCTGGGCCCCCTCCCCGACAAATAGCCGCCGCAGCCCTGGGGGAAGGAGAAGAAGAGGAGGAAAACCGCGACGTCGGGTCCCCCGAGTGGGAACCGGCTGCCATGTCACTCGTATGCCTGGGCACCCGAGAAATGGTGCCCCGAGCAACACCCAGAAGTACCAGCAGTGGGTCACCATCAATGGGCAACGGGCCGAAGCCCTCCGTGACACTGGGGCCAGTGTGACCGCTGTCCGCTGCCACCTGGTGACCCCCGAACAGATCCTGCCGCATGTCCTATGCCCTGTCCGGACCGCGGACAACACCGAAAGCATGTGCCGGATGGTCCGGATCCCCTTCGAGTGGGGAGGAGTGTCAGGCACCCTGAAAGTAACTGTCCGCGACGACGCTCCAGTGGACTGCCTCCTGGGGAACGACCTGGAGAGCTCCCCCTGGGCCCAGGTGGAGCGCCGAGAGCATCTGGGGATGCTAGGGCTGCCCGAATGGGCCTGCGCCACCACCCGGTCCATGACCGCCCAACCAGCCGCTGCAGCGGCCCCTGTCGAGCCTGCGGATCCAGAACTGCCACCCTCCTCCGGCACGGAGGAGCCTGACAATGAGGCCGGGCCATCCGAACTTTCCCCCGACGAGGCCGCCTCCCTCAGCGAGATCCCCGAGCTGGCCCAGTGGCGCCACGACGGGGGCCCCACCCGCGAACAGTTCCAACAAGAACAGAAGGCCTGCCCGTCCCTCGAGGGGGCCCGACAGCAAGCGGCCGCCCAGGCCACGGGGGACCCCACGGGAACCCACTGGATCTATTGGGACAATGACTTGTTATATAGCGAACAGAAAGTCACCGAACTAGGAGCCGGCCGTGTGTTGGTGGTTCCCCTCCGATTCCGAGAGTTCCTCCTGAACCTGGCGCATGACGTGCCCCTCGCCGGACACCTCGGGCGAGACAAGACCTACAGCCGCTTGGTGACCCATTTTTATTGGCCCCGAATGCGGAGAGACGTGGACCACCACTGCCGGTCCTGCCAGACCTGCCAAGCCAGCGGGAAGACTGGGGGTCGAGTCAAGGCCCCCCTCCAACCATTTCCAGCCATCCACACCCCGTTCGAACGGGTAGGGATCGACATCGTGGGGCCCCTCGACCCCCGAACCGCCCTGGGCCACCGCTTCATCCTGGTACTGGTCGACCACGCCACCCGATACCCAGAGGCCATCCCCCTCCGAACTGTGACAGCTCCAGTGGTGGGCCGGGCCCTGATGGGCATCTTCTCCAGGATGGGGTTCCCCCGAGAAGTGGTGAGCGACAGGGGTACGAACTTCATCTCGAAATACATGAGATCCCTCTGGCAACAATGTGGGGTCACCTACAAGTTCACCACCCCTTACCACCCCCAGGGGAACGGACTGGTCGAGCGGTTCAACAGAACCTTGAAAGGAATGATCAAGGGCCTGGAAGAGCCCCTGAGGAGGAGATGGGACGTCCTGCTGCCATGCCTCCTGTTCGCCTATCGAGAGGTTCCACAGAAATCCCTGGGCTTCAGCCCCTTCGAACTGTTGTATGGGCACCACGTCCGAGGGCCCTTCAGCCTGGTCAAAGAGGGCTGGGAGGCGAGCGTCCAAGATGCCCCCCCCGACGTCTACAGGTACCTCTTGACCGTGCGGAACCAGACTCGGAAGTTCCGGGCCCTGGCAAAAGCCAACCTCGAAGCCAGCCAAGAAGACATGAAACGCTGGTATGACGAAAATGCCTCGACCATCGAGTTCGAGCCGGGCCAGCAAGTCTGGGTCATGTCGCCCGTGGACCCCTGCGCCCTTCAGGACAAATGGGCCGGGCCCTTCAAGGTGGTTGAGAAGAAGAGCCCTGTCACCTACTTGGTCGACATAGAGTCCCCAAGGAACCCCCTCCGGGTCCTACACGCCAACCGGCTCAAGCCCCACTTTGCCTGAACCGAACTAAGCCTGCTGCTGGCTACCGACGATGGGGGCGAAAGCGACTCCGAGCCCCTACCCGACCCCCTGGGGTCCTCGGACCAAGATGGCTCCATGGAGGGCGTCAAACTCTCCACCACCCTGACCCCAGAGCAGCGCCATGACTGCCGGCAGCTGCTGCAACCCTTCGCTGCCCTCTTCTCTCTCACGCCCGGGGTGACCCCCTGGTGCGTCCACGACGTGGATACCGGGGACAGCCCCCCTGTGCGACACCGCGCCTACAGAGTGCCCGACCGGGTCCGAGCCTGCATACAAACGGAGGTCTCCAAGATGCTCGCCCTCGGAGTCTTCGAGCCATCCGACAGCCCGTGGGCCAGCCCTGTGGTCTTGGTGCCGAAGGCCGCTGCCCCCGGCACCCCCCCGGAACTCAGATTTTGTGTGGACTACAGGGGCCTAAACGCAGTCACCAAGACCGATGCCCACCCCCTGCCACAGGCAGACGAGCTGATCGACCGCTTAGGGGCCGCCCGCTACCTAAGCACTTTTGATCTCACCGCTGGGTACTGGCAGATCAGGCTCACCCCCGGCGCCCAAGAACGATCCGCCTACTCCACCCCCGATGGGCACTACCACTTTCGGGTGATGCCCTTCGGTATGAAGAACGCCCCAGCGACCTTCCAGAGACTGGTGAACAAGGTCCTGGCCGGACTAGAAGCCTTCAGCGCGGCCTACTTAGACGACATTGCAGTCTTCATCAACCACTGGGCCGCGCACCTAGGACACCTCAGAGAAGTCCTGGCCGCTCTCCAAAGGGCCGGGCTCACGATTAAGGCCAGCAAGTGCCAGATCGGTCAAGGATCAGTGACCTATCTGGGCCATCAGGTGGGGAGTGGCCAGGTGGCGCCCCTCCAGTTGAAGGTCGATGCCATCCAGGCGTGGGAGCCCCCCGCCACCCAAACAGCTGTCCGGGCATTCTTAGGCCTCACAGGCTACTACCGGCGATTTATCAAAGACTATGGCAGTATTGTGGGCCCCCTCACGGAGCTCACTTCCAAAAAGCAGCCCAAGACGGTGCACTGGACACCCCGCTGTCAGACCGCTTTTGAATCCCTCAAGGCGGCAATGTGCGCTGCCCCTGTACTACAGGCCCCTGACTACGGCAAGGAATTTGTGGTTCAGACAGATGCCTCGGAGTACGGGGTTGGGGCGGTCCTCTCCCAGATGGACACCGAGGGCCTCGACAGACCTGTGGCCTTCATCAGCCGCCGACTGCTGCTCCGAGAACAGAGGTGGAGCACCATCGAGCGGGAGGCCTTCGCCGTGGTATGGGCTCTCAAAAAGCTCCGGCCCTAGCTTTTTGGCACCCACTTCCGAGTCCAGACTGACCACCGGACCCTGCGGTGGCTAATGCAGATGCGGGGCGAGAACCCCAAATTATTGCGATGGTCCATCTCGCTGCAAGGGATGGACTTCACCGTAGAGCACCGGCCCGGCAACGACCACGCCAATGCCGACGGCCTATCCAGATTCTTCCGCCTCGGCGAGGAGAACCCCCAAGGAGATGGGTGACTCTCCCTGCCTTTAGCTGGGGGGGACGCTTGTTGGAGCCGGCCTCGTGGCGTGGTCCTGTTCCCCCTCGCCAAGCCGCACGAGGTCCCCTGCACCTCGGGGCTCCTCCATTTTGGATTGTACGTGACTCTGCGCACCAGCCTACGTGACCCCGCTCAACCCGGCCTCGGCCCCAGCAAGCCCCGACATCAAGGCACCAACAACTAACCAGGGGGTACCACGTGACCACTTCCCCACTCCCGGCGGAGGGCAGTATCGATGGGACCCCCAACCGTCCTCCCACACCTAGGTGCGATCGCCCCACAGCTCTCCTGGGCCGCTCCCGACCCGGCCTCTCCGCCCCCCCCGGGCGCAAGGGTCCGGACATCAAAGGGCTCCAGACCTATATCTGGGGCGACCCTGCAACAGGACAGCAGTTGTTTCCCGGAGTCAAGAGCCCTGCGGATCGGATCACGGCTGACCCTACGGAGAAAGACTCATCCAGGAACCACGCTCTGAGCCCTGCTGACTACGTCGCGGCTCCACCGTGCTTAAAGACCTTCACGAACCTTTGGGGCCCTGCTGACGCTGTCGCGGCCCGACCTTATTGAACTTGCCATCAGAGCCCAGCTGACCTCGTCGCGGCTCGACCGAAGCGGACCTACCACCGGAGCCCTGCTGACTGTGTCGCGGCTCGACCCAAGCGGAACTACCACCCGAGCCCTGCAGACACCGTCGCGGCTCTCCACGTCCGAGCTGCTTTGAGACCAGCACCTGCCGCTCCGATCCCCGGAGCCACCTTCGGCCTAACGCAAGGTCTGGCGCAGAGCTTCCCCGTACCAGGCTGGTACTAAGACTGTCCCGCTACCCTGTCCCTACAAAGACATTGAGACTCTTTCTGGATCTCTCGATCCCCCTGTAAATATTTCAAATGTGCTACTATTGATAAAGTACCTAGATAAGCAACTGATATGGAGTCCTGTGTGGTGGTGTTACTGGGCCTAGTACGATCATAGGAGAAAGACCTCTCCTAGGAGGCTTCTCAGCGGCGCTCGGCTATAACTTTGCGGTAGGAAGGTGCCCCGGAGTGGGCCCCCTGATCCCCCGGTGGTCCTCCCTCCAACAGGAAACCTACCAAACCCACACATTTCTAAAAACTAGACACCCGGCGGCTTCCAGGGAGGTATGGCTTGCGTGGATCCCCCAACGTTTCCTTACCCAGAATCACCTGCAAACCTCAATTTTAGCTGAAAAAATCACTTTTATCACACATTTTGGGGTGGGAAAGTTGTGGCATCAAGGGGCTCACACAAATTTACCACCACCCAGCGTTCCCCCAGGTCTCCCGGTAAAAATGGTGCCTCACTTGTGTGGGAGGCCCAAGTACCCGCGGCAGGCAAGGGCCCAAAACGTAGTGAGGTGACATCAAAATGGCCTTTCACAAAACCACCTGGTTTTGCAAGGGGGGTCACTTTGGTTTTTGACCCGGTGCTCGGCGGCCATCTAGGGAAACCTACCAAACCCACACATTTCTGAAAACTAGACACCCGGCGGCTTCCAGGGAGGTATGGCTTGCGTGGATCCTCCAAAGTTTCCTTACCCAGAATCCCCTGCAAACCTCAATTTTAGCTGAAAAAATCACTTTTTTCACACATTTTGGGGTTGGAAAGTTGTGGCATCACCGGGCTCACACAAATTTACCACCACCCAGCGTTCCCCCAGGTCTCCCGGTAAAAATGGTGCCTCACTTGTGTGGGAGGCCCAAGTTCCCGCGGCAGGCTAGGGCCCAAAACGTAGTGAGGTGACATCAAAATGGCCTATCGCAAAACTACCGGGTTTTGCAAGGGGGGTCACTTTGGTTTTTGACCCGGTGCTCGGCGGCCATCTAGGGAAACCTACCAAACCCACACATTTCTGAAAACTAGACACCCGGTGGCTTCCAGGGAGGTATGGCTTGCGTGGATCCCCCAACGTTTCCTTACCCAGAATCCCCTGCAAACCTCAATTTTAGCTGAAAGAATCACTTTTTTCACACATTTTTTCAGCTAAAATTGAGGTTTGCAGGGGAATCTGGGTAAGGAAACGTTGGGGGATCCACGCAAGCCATACCTCCCTGGAAGCCGTCGGGTGTCTAGTTTTCAGAAATGTGTGGGTTTGGTAGGTTTCCCTAGATGGCCTCCGAGCACCGGGTCAAAAACCAAAGTGCCCCCCCTTGCAAAACCAGGTGGTTTTGTGATAGGCCATTTTGATGTCACCTCACTACGTTTTGGGCCCTTGCCTGCCGCGGGTACTTGGGCCTCCCACACAAGTGAGGCACCATTTTTACCGGGAGACCTGGGGGAACGCTGGGTGGTGGTAAATTTGTGTGAGCCCGGTGATGCCACAACTTTCCCACCCCAAAATGTGTGAAAAAAGTTATTTTTTCAGCTAAAATTGAGGTGTGCATGGGATTCTGGGTAAGGAAACTTTGGGGGATCCACGCAAGCCATACCTCCCTGCAAGCCGCCGGGTGTCTAGTTTTCAGAAATGTGTGGGTGTGGTAGGTTTCCCTTGATGGCCGCCGAGCACCGGGTCAAAAACGAAAGTCATCCCTCTTGCAAAACCAGGTGGTTTTGCGAAAGGCCATTTTGATGTCACCTCACTACGTTTTGGGCCCTTGCCTGCCGCGGGTACTTGGGCCTCCCACAGAAGTGAGGCACCATTGTTACCGGGAGACCTGGGGGAACGCTGGGTGGTGGTAAATTTGTGTGAGCCCGGTGATGCCACAACTTTCCCACCCCAAAATGTGTGAAAAAAGTGATTTTTTCAGCTAAAATTGAGGTTTGCAGGGGATTCTGGGTAAGGAAACTTTGGGGGATCCACGCAAGCCTTCCCTCCCTGGAAGCCGCCGGGTGTCTAGTTTTCAGAAATGTATGGGGTTGGTAGGTTTCCCTAGGTGCCGGCAAAGCTAGGGTTAAAAAACTACAGCTCATCTCTTTGCCAAAAAAGGGTCATTTTTCAATGCAAATTGAGGTGTGGCCACGTTGCGTTTTGCGCCATTTCCTGTCGCGGGCAGTATGCCGACCCGCACAAGTGAGGTACTATTTTTCTCGTAGGACTTTGGGGAACGCGGCGTGGGTGGAAATTTGTGGATCCACGCAGATTCCAGAACTTTCCATCACAGAAATGTGGGGAAAATGTGTTTTTTTGGTCACTTTTTTACGTTTGCAAGGGATTCTGGGTAACAGACCATGGTAGGAGGCAATCAAGTCACCCCTTCCTGGATTCCCCTGGGTGTCTAGTTTTAAAAAATGTATAGGTTTGCTAGGTTTCCCTAAGTGCCGGCAGGGCTAGGGTTCAAAAACTACAGCTAGTCACTTTGCCAAAAAAGGGTCATTTTTCACTGCAAAATTGAGGTGTGACCATGTTGCGTTTTGCGCCGTTTCCTGTCGCGGGCACTAGGCCGAACCACACAAGTGAGGTACCATTTTTCTCGTAGGACTTTGGGGAATGCGGGGTGGGTGGAAATTTGTGGATCTACGCAGATTCCAGAACTTTCCATCACAGAAATGTGGGGAAAATAGGTTTTTTTTGTCAATTTTTTACGTTTGCAAGGGATTCTGGGTAACAGACCATGGTGGGAGGCAGTCAAGTCACCCCTTCCTGCATTCCCCTGGGTGTCTAGTTTTCAAAAATGTATAGGTTTGCTAGGTTTCCCTAGGTGCCGGCAGGGCTAGCGTTCAAAAACTACAGCTAGTCACTTTGCCAAAAAAGGGTCATTTTTCACTGCAAAATTGAGGTGTGACCATGTTGAGTTTTGCGCCGTTTCCTGTCGCGGGCACTAGGCCGACCCGCACAAGTGAGGTACCATTTTTCTTGTAGGACTTTGGGGAATGCGGGGTGGGTGGAAATTTATGGATCTACGCAGATTCCAGAACTTTCCATCACAGAAATGTGGGGAAAATGTGTTTTTTTTGTCAATTTTTTACGTTTGCAAGGGATTCTGGGTAACAGACCATGGTGGGAGGCAGTCAAGTCACCCCTTCCTGGATTCCCCTGGGTGTCTAGTTTTCAAAAATGTATAGGTTTGCTAGGTTTCCCTAGGTGCCGGCAGGGCTAGGGTTCAAAAACTACAGCTAGTCACTTTGCCAAAAAAGGGTCATTTTTCACTGCAAAATTGAGGTGTGACCATGTTGCCTTTTGCGCCGTTTCCTGTTGCGGGCACTAGGCCGACCCGCACAAGTGAGGTACCATTTTTCTCGTAGGACTTTGGGGAATGCGGGGTGCATGGAAATTTGTGGATCTACGCAGATTCCAGAACTTTCCATCACAGAAATGTGGGGAAAATGTGTTTTTTTTGTCAATTTTTTACGTTTGCAAGGGATTCTGGGTAACAGACCATGGTGGGAGGCAGTCAAGTCACCCCTTCCTGGGTTCCGCTGGCTATCTAGTTTTCAAAAATGTATAGGTTTGCTAGGTTTCCCTAGGTGCCGGCAGGGCTAGGGTTCAAAAACTACAGCTCGTCACTTTGCCAAAAAAGGGTCATTTTTCACTGCAAAATTGAGGTGTGACCACGTTGCGTTTTGCGCCGTTTCCTGTCGCGGGCACTAGGCCGACCCGCACAAGTGAGGTACCATTTTTCTCGTAGGACTTTTGGGAACGCAGGGTGGGTGGAAATTTGTGGATCCACGCAGATTCCAGAACTTTCCATCACAGAAATGTGGGGAAAATGTGGTTTTTTTTGGTCAATTTTTTACGTTTGCAAGGGATTCTGGGTAACAGATCATGGTGGGAGGCAGTCAAGTCACCCCTTCCTGCATTCCCCTGGGTGTCTAGTTTTCAAAAATGTATAGGTTTGCTAGGTTTCCCTAGGTGCCGGCAGGGCTAACGTTCAAAAACTACAGCTAGTCACTTTGCCAAAAAAGGGTCATTTTTCACTGCAAAATTGAGGTGTGACCATGTTGCCTTTTGTGCCGTTTCCTGTCGCGGGCACTAGGCCGACCCGCACAAGTGAGGTACCATTTTTCTCGTAGGACTTTGGGGAACGCGGGGTGGGTGGAAATTTATGGATCTACGCAGATTCCAGAACTTTCCATCACAGAAATGTGGGGAAAATGTGTTTTTTTTGTCAATTTTTTACGTTTGCAAGGGATTCTGGGTAACAGACCATGGTGGGAGGCAGTCAAGTCACCCCTTCCTGGATTCCCCTGGGTGTCTAGTTTTCAAAAATGTATAGGTTTGCTAGGTTTCCCTAGGTGCCGGCAGGGCTAGGGTTCAAAAACTACAGCTAGTCACTTTGCCAAAAAAGGGTCATTTTTCACTGCAAAATTGAGGTGTGACCATGTTGCCTTTTGCGCCGTTTCCTGTCGCGGGCACTAGGCCGACCCACACAAGTGAGGTACCATTTTTCTCGTAGGACTTTGGGGAATGCGGGGTGCGTGGAAATTTGTGGATCTACGCAGATTCCAGAACTTTCCATCACAGAAATGTGGGGAAAATGTGTTTTTTTTGTCAATTTTTTACGTTTGCAAGGGATTCTGGGTAACAGACCATGGTGGGAGGCAGTCAAGTCACCCCTTCCTGGGTTCCGCTGGCTATCTAGTTTTCAAAAATGTATAGGTTTGCTAGGTTTCCCTAGGTGCCGGCAGGGCTAGGGTTCAAAAACTACAGCTCGTCTCTTTGCCAAAAAAGGGTCATTTTTCACTGCAAAATTGAGGTGTGACCACGTTGTGTTTTGCGCCGTTTCCTGTCGCGGGCACTAGGCCGACCCGCACAAGTGAGGTACCATTTTTCTCGTAGGACTTTTGGGAACGCAGGGTGGGTGGAAATTTGTGGATCCACGCAGATTCCAGAACTTTCCATCACAGAAATGTGGGGAAAATGTGGTTTTTTTTGTCAATTTTTTACGTTTGCAAGGGATTCTGGGTAACAGATCATGGTGGGAGGCAGTCAAGTCACCCCTTCCTGCATTCCCCTGGGTGTCTAGTTTTCAAAAATGTATAGGTTTGCTAGGTTTCCCTAGGTGCCGGCAGGGCTAGCGTTCAAAAACTACAGCTAGTCACTTTGCCAAAAAAGGGTCATTTTTCACTGCAAAATTGAGGTGTGACCACGTTGCGTTTTGCGCCGTTTCCTGTCGCGGGCACTAGGCCGACTCGCACAAGTGAGGTACCATTGTTCTCATAGGACTTTGGGGAATGCGGGGTGGGTGGAAATTTATGGATCTACGCAGATTCCAGAACTTTCCATCACAGAAATGTGGGGAAAATGGGTTTTTTTTGTCAATTTTTTAAGTTTGCAAGGGATTCTGGGTAACAGACCATGGTGGGAGGCAGTCAAGTCACCCCTTCCTGGATTCCCCTGGGTGTCTAGTTTTTAAAAATGTATAGGTTTGCTAGGTTTCCCTAGGTGCCGGCAGGGCTAGAGTTCAAAAACTACAGCTAGTCACTTTGCCAAAAAAGGGTCATTTTTCACTGCAAAATTGAGGTGTGACCATGTTGCCTTTTGTGCCGTTTCCTGTCGCGGGCACTAGGCCGACCCGCACAAGTGAGGTACCATTTTTCTCGTAGGACTTTGGGGAATGCGGGGTGGGTGGAAATTTGTGGATCTACGCAGATTCCAGAACTTTCCATCACAGAAATGTGGGGAAAATGTGTTTTTTTTGTCAATTTTTTACGTTTGCAAGGGATTCTGGGTAACAGACCATGGTGGGAGGCAGTCAAGTCACCCCTTCCTGGGTTCCGCTGGCTGTCTAGTTTTCAAAAATGTATAGGTTTGCTAGGTTTCCCTAGGTGCCGGCAGGGCTAGGGTTCAAAAACTACAGCTAGTCACTTTGCCAAAAAAGGGTCATTTTTCACTGCAAAATTGAGGTGTGACCATGTTGCCTTTTGCGCCGTTTCCTGTCGCGGGCACTAGGCCGACCCGCACAAGTGAGGTACCATTTTTCCCGTAGGACTTTGGGGAACGCGGGGTGGGTGGAAATTTGTGGATCTACACAGATTCCAGAACTTTCCATCACAGAAATGTGGGGAAAATGTGTTTTTTTTGGCAATTTTTTACGTTTGCAAGGGATTCTGGGTAACAGACCATGGTGGGAGGCAGTCAAGTCACCCCTTCCTGGGTTCCGCTGGCTGTCTAGTTTTCAAAAATGTATAGGTTTGCTAGGTTTCCCTATGTGCCGGCAGGGCTAGGGTTCAAAAACTACAGCTAGTCACTTTGCCAAAAAAGGGTCATTTTTCACTGCAAAATTGAGGTGTGACCACGTTGCGTTTTGCGCCGTTTCCTGTCGCGGGCACTAGGCCGACCCGCACAAGTGAGGTACCATTTTTCTCGTAGGACTTTCGGGAACGCGGGGTGGGTGAAAATTTGTGGATCCACGCAGATTCCAGAACTTTCCATCGCAGAAATGTGGGGAAAATGTGTTTTTTTTGTCAATTTTTTACGTTTGCAAGGGATTCTGGGTAACAGACCATGGTGGGAGGCAGTCAAGTCACCCCTTCCTGGATTCCCCTGGGTGTCTAGTTTTCAAAAATGTATAGGTTTGCTAGGTTTCCCTAGGTGCCGGCAGGGCTAGGGTTAAAAAACTACAGCTAGTCACTTTGCCAAAAAAGGGTCATTTTTCACTGCAAAATTGAGGTGTGACCACGTTGCGTTTTGCGCCGTTTCCTGTCACGGGCACTAGGCCGACCCGCACAAGTGAGGTACCATTTTTCTCGTAGGACTTTGGGGAACGCAGGGTGGGTGGAAATTTGTGGATCCACGCAGATTCCAGAACTTTCCATCACAGAAATGTGGGGAAAATGTGTTTTTTTTGTTGATATTTTACGTTTGCAAGGGATTCTGGGTAACAGACCATGGTGGGAGGCAGTCAAGTCACCCCTTCCTGGATTCCCCTGGGTGTCTAGTTTTCAGAAATGTATAGGTTTGCTAGGTTTCCCTAGGTGCCGGCAGGGCTAGGGTTCAAAAACTACAGCTAGTCACTTTGCCAAAAAAGGGTCATTTTTCACTGCAAAATTGAGGTGTGACCACGTTGCGTTTTGCGCCGTTTCCTGTCGTGGGCACTAGGCCGCCCCGCACAAGTGAGGTACCATTTTTCTCGTAGGACTTTGGGGAACGCAGGGTGGGTGGAAATTTGTGGATCCACACAGATTCCAGAACTTTCCATCACAGAAATGTGGGGAAAATGTGTTTTTTTTGTCGATTTTTTATGTTTGCAAGGGATTCTGGGTAACAGACCATGGTGGGAGGCAGTCAAGTCACCCCATCCTGGATTCCCCTGGGTGTCTAGTTTTGAAAAATGTATAGGTTTGCTAGGTTTCCCTAGGTGCCGGCAGGGCTAGGGTTCAAAAACTACAGCTAGTCACTTTGCCAAAAAGGGGTCATTTTCCACTGCAAAATTGAGGTGTGACCACGTTGCGTTTTGCGCCGTTTCCTGTCGCGGGCACTATGCCGACCCGCACAAGTGAGGTACCATTTTTCTCGTAGGACTTTGGGGAACGCGGGGTGGGTGGAAATTTGTGGATCCACGCAGATTCCAGAACTTTCCATCACAGAAATGTGGGGAAAATTTGTTTTTTTTGTCAATTTTTTACGTTTGCAAGGGATTCTGGGTAACAGACCATGGTGGGAGGCAGTCAAGTCACCCCATCCTGGATTCCCCTGGGTTTCTAGTTTTCATAAAATGTATAGGTTTGCTAGGTTTCCCTAGGTTCCGGCAGGGCTAGGGTTCAAAAACTACAGCTAGTCACTTTGCCAAAAAGGGGTCATTTTCCACTGCAAAATTGAGGTGTGACCACGTTGCATTTTGCGCCGTTTCCTGTCACGGGCACTATGCCGACCCGCACAAGTGAGGTACCATTTTTCTCGTAGGACTTTGGGGAACGCGGTGTGGGTCGAAATGTGTGGATCCACACAGATTCCAGAACTTTCCATCACAGAAATGTGGGGAAAATGTGTTTTTTTGTCAATTTTTTACGTTTGCAAGGGATTCTGGGTAACAGACCATGGTGGGAGGCAGTCAAGTCACCCCATCCTGGATTCCCCTGGGTGTCTAGTTTTCAAAAATGTATAGGTTTGCTAGGTTTCCCTAGGTGCCGGCAGGGCTAGGGTTCAAAAACTACAGCTAGACTCTTTGCAAAAAAGGTGTAAATTTTCAGTGTGAAAATGTGGTGTGTTCACCTTAGGTTTTGAGCCACTTCCTGTCATGGGCACTATGCCTACCCACACAAGTGAGGTACCATTCTTATCGGGAGACTTAGGGTAGTTCAGATTTGTAAAGCAACTGTTATTACCTATTGATTTTTGATGCATTTCTCCCTTCCAAATGAAAGACATTGTGTAAAAAAAAAGTCATTTTGAAGAATGACCAATAATTGTCATGCAAGTATGAGTATTCCCAATTTCGAAAATGTCCAAATATGCAGTTTCTAAACTCTGTAATTTGTTCCCATTTCAGAAATACATAGGTGTCTTTCATACCGATTTTTCCATGTACACATTTTCCCACAATAATTGCTATATACCCGGAACAAAAAAAAAAAACATTACAAAATGCTGCTCAGTTTTTTACTCTGGGTTCGTTGGGCTCTTGGTGAACCTACAAGTCCTATATATCCCCACAACCAGGAAGGTCCACCGGATGTAATGGTACATTGCTTTCAAAGAGATGTCATAATTCGAAGAAGTTACAGGTGAAAACGTTGACTCAAGATCTACACAAATGACCCCTTGCTGAATTCAGAATTGTGTCTACTTTTCAAAAATGTATAGCTTTCCAGGATCCATTATTGCTTTTCTACCCATTTCTACCATTATCTGGAAGGAGGTTGAAAGCACAAAAAATAGCAAAAATAGGGTATGTCCCAGAAAAATGTCAAAACTGTGTAAAAAAATTTGGATTTCCCTAAAAGCTGGAGAAATTGTGATTTCAGCCCCACAACCCCTTTTTTGATATCATTTGCAGAGAAAAACCCAGACGCTTTCATTTGCAGCCAGTTTTCCCCATTTTTCACAAAAAACCCAAAATGTTGCTGAATTTTGACTAATTTCTGGGAACCCTCTAGGAGAATCCACAAACCCTGGGTACCTTTAGAATCCCCATGATGTTGGAAGAAAAGGACGCAAATTTGGCGTGGATACCTAATGTGGTCAAAAAGTTACAGGGGCCTAAGCGCGCACTACCCCAAATAGCCCAAAAAAGGCTTAGCACAGGAGGGGAAAAGGCCTAGCAGCGAAGGGGTTAAGGAGCTTTACCACCAGATAATCTGCTCTATAATCTTCTGCCTGCCCTGGGTGTAACCATCTGGAGGAAACAGTAACTCATGTCTTCTTTGCGCCCCACTCTTTCTGGCTTACACCTGTATGCATTCTGCTTGGTACTTACTCACAGCCACTCCACCGCTTTGCCCATTCTTAGATCGGCCTGCAGTCCTTTATTCGGTTGTGTGGTTGCTACATTTCTAGGGGGCGTGTGGTTGCTGAGAAGGAAGTGTCCTCTTTCCAAGTAGAATTAGTACTAATTTTATGATTCCTCAGTCTTGTTGCGTCCTGCTGCTTCTACCTTATCTGGGGGTTATGGCCTGGTATAAAATCTGTTTTATGATTTTATTGTTGTTTTACATGATCACAATCGATTTTACTTATTTATTACATATATATTTATTTTATGTGTACTTTTATGACTCTAGTGGCTGAAAGAAAGTTTATTTTGACTTGACTTTATAAAACAAATTGAAAATGGTCCATGCCATTAGAATTATCCGATTTTGTGTCTCAGGCATTTACCACGGAATTATAAATGTACTCCACTTGTCTCATAATTTGTTGAAGGATTTGCAGATTTAAAAAAAAAAAAAAAATCCCCTAGAATCGATACAGATAATAGTGCCAGTGAATAATGCATCGTAATGTATCTATTCTTGCCGCACAATGTAGGTGTCATTGTCTTGTAATATGTTCATCCATTGTCACAAAAACGTAGTGGCCTTGTCTACTGTAAAGCCCTGCAGAGTGATTTGGGGAGTCCTAATTGCGCAAATAAAAACACTATTCAGCAGTGTGAACCCCTGGGTCCATGGCAGCAAAGGCTACCACCCTCACACAGCTGTCTGTTGGTAACTGTGGCATTCCACAGGGCCTGTGTGGGGTGACCAGCTCCGTATTGTCATCATCGCTCCAGCCTTGGTTTTCCATCTCTCCTCTTGTCAGATCTATTTTCTCAGCCTATAAGCATCAGAGTTCCCTTTAACATGTTCAAAGCATTTAGACTGTAATCTGTAATCCAACATATCAAAAAGATACACCTTTGAAGCAATTTCAAACGGAATTTTTCTGTACTTCCAAAAGGGAATAAAACATCTACTCAGGTGACACTGATCAATTGCACAGAGATTTTAGTTGACAGTAGTATTTGTTCCTCTCCACCTACAGTTCATTAACCTTTCTTACTTTTTGTTATGGAGGTGTTTTTGACAGCTCTACTGTTTGTGATGTGCTAATGTGTGTGAACGTATTTCTCAGATGAAGGACAACTTGACGCTTATCAATATTAATAGGTACTGCGAGGCTTTTCTTGAAATAAATGTTATTGTGTGGGGCCATTAATGTGTCTTACTGTATGGGGCCTTTGAGAAATATTAGCTGCTTGATGGCAGTGATGTATTTACTATTAGCAAGCACTGGCACATTACTGTCTGGGGAAGGTTATGTTCATTAATTTCTGGTGTCATTGGCACACGTTGCTTATTTACTGGCCGCCCTCTCTCTTTTGAGTGAGTCTGACATGAAACCTAATAGACTGAGGGAAGAGACGGACCAGTGCAAGTGAAGATAATACCTAGGTATTGGGAAGAGTGTGAGGCTAGACGTTAACAAAGTTATTGCATATGAAAATGCTCGATTTATTTCAGGTCCCTGCTAATGTATTGCTGGCGGTGAGCCGTCGCACTATTTTTTGAACTATTTCCTGCAGGTTACAACCAAATCTTCGCACAAGGTGCAGTGACCAATCGATCTATCTCGGTATGATCAGAAGGAACCTGTAACCTACAATTTACAAACTATTAATTATAGAAGGTACATAAACCCACTGATCTCAATTACGACGATTGGTACTGGGGACCTGCAGATTACACTTTGATCTCTGCAGTAATATTATTAATCTTATTAATCTACTGAGGCACGCATCTGTTTCATGTCCAGTCTGCAACTACCGCAGCCTGATTATGTTTTTCTATTTTCGATATTTTCGAAATCGTGTTATTCAAATCTGTTCTTCCTGCTTGTCTGTCCCACATTTCCAGCGCTGGCGTTCTTTTATCTACATTTCCCCTCCATCTCGTTTCCAATTGTCTGTTCTTTAACCTTTTTGCTTATTTATTTCGTTTTTCGTATAAATATGAAAGTTATCTTGGTGTCACATTATGTAATGTTGTGAGAAGGAATCAGCAATAGAGACAGTGTAACAAATCCACAGTCCTTAGCGGCAGTGCCCCGGATATATATCCTCTGTGCTGTCTGTCAACAAACCTTCCCTCTTCACATGAAGAATTCATTCTATTCGGGGCATAAACCTCTGCGCCCTCCCATCTGGGCCCGCTCCATAATCTCCGACCCTCCTCTCAGTGGCGAATGTTCTTTCTGTGGCATATTTTAAGCATTAGAGGGCACCCCAGTTAGGCTGACTTTTTGAAAAACAACTTTTCAAACAAGCATTGGTAAATGCAATAGGTTTCGCCTATGTGATTATTAATAACCTGTTTTTGTTGTAAATTGTAGCTAGGTGAGTAGTTGTGCAATATAAGTTACTGAAGCTCTATTAAAGTGTTCTGACTTGTATATTGAGAAAGGCAATATATTGTGCTGTCACTATTGGCATTATAAAGTTGGGAGATTAGGTAAATGGGGAGGACAAAGAAAAAAAAAAACAATGTACCCATAACGTACAGTGAGAATGCAGATGAGGCCGGGGACTGAGATTCGGTGAGACTGTGCCTCGTGTCGCTGGATGCGCCTTGCTCTGACTGGAAGAGCATTTCGCAATGATAAATACTGAGTCATGCCATTGGGGTCACTTGCGCACCTCTGCACAGAGGACTTAATGTTCATCCCTGTAGGCTTAAGGGAAATTATTTAAAAGACCCAGAGATTCGTTTATTAGATGGGATAAATTATGTCAAAAAGATTAGATCTGTTTTTGTGGAAACGGAAATAAATAAAACGAGGGGGGATGCAGTGAGGTGTGACCCGGAAAGGGGCTACAAGACACGGTGAGGAGAGAAACAGCCTGCAGATGCATTTTAAGGAGTGCTTGTTGGGAAATGCAAACAAGCAACACAAGTGAAGAGCAGCAGCGGACCATGCAGGTAAGGGAGGTGGGCCGGGTGGAGGGATTTTGATAGATGATAAGGGAAATTATTTATTTATTTAATTTTCTCTTGTGGGCGTCTGTCGAATCCCCCCAACGCGGCCCCACAGCCCCACCACTCTTACCTGCACGGCAGCTCCTGGTGATGAGGCTCAGTGGTAGGTGAGCTAATGGAGGGAATTATGTGCTCATAGCTCTGTCCCAGAAAACAAAGTGACGAGAAGAGGGTGTGGTTTAGCAGAAAGAGCTGCTGACTTGTGAGTTGAGGGACCATGGTTCAAATATCGGCATTGGCTTAACCGTCTGTGATTCTGGGCAAATCATTTACTCTCCTGTGCCTACAAAAAATGAACGTGTAATGTAACTGGTGCTCATGTAAAGTGCAAAGAACATTTTACTAAACTGCAAGCATGAGAATTCAACTCATTATACAAACAATTGCACCTCCCTCACAGGACAAACCACAGAAAATGTGGTGAAATCAAACTACTTCCTGCAGGCTGTAAAATGTGTTTTTTTAAACAATGACATGCTATTTGTGGTGTTATGCGATGGTATAATTTGGTTTTTAGCGCTATATAACAGCTCGGGTGGACTGGGTAAACAGTTAACAGTTTGAAAGAGTTGTAATTTGGTTCAAAGGAATCCTGCATAATAAAGGTGTAAAGCAGCCTTCTTTGGTATTCGCACCAAGATCCCGCCACTGCTGAGTTTCGTCTTGGAAAGATAGGAAGCAGAGGCCATGGAGGGGTCAGAGCGAGAGGAGTGCAATTGCTGGAGCGGGTAGTACAAAATTTTGTATACCCCCCCATTCTGCAAGTTTATATTAATCTGAATAATTAACTAATAGTAATCTTATTAATTGGTTTGCAGTGAAATAGTTATCAATCATACTAACAAAAGAATTATACGTGGCAATTGTACTTTGCATGGCTACATTAATTGTAAACTAACTTGAGTACGCATACTAATAGTAGGAAATTAGAATATTGCATGATATATGTTGCTTTGGTGATGTATTTGTGATTTGTGCTTTATTAAGTGAGTATAAACCGCTCTGAGTGTTGCTTTCTGCTAGATAAATACACACACATATGGGTATTAGCGAGGGATAACATTTTATTAGCCATTTCTATGTTTTAATTACGTTTTTTTGTTTCTTTTGCTTAAGTTGACCATTTCGGCCTAGACAAGATGGCTGAACGAGACGTTGAACGTGACTGCCCTAACAACACGAGGTTCTGGGTGAAGTGCGCAGGCGTCACCGCCAGCAGCAGTGGCCTGGACCTGACCCCGGGAGAACATGTACCCTTCAAGGTCTCTCTGGGAACTTCGCCAGCACCATAAACAATGAACAATTTAAAAACCGGAACCAGCAAGTACGATGAGCTCATCACACGGACACCCTGAAAATTTCACCCCGCGAACCAAAGTCGACCAATCAGGACTTTCTAAACCCCAATCTTGATACTTTTTGACATTATTTTCATTATAAAAGTAGGCAGGGAATTGAACAAATTGCTAACGCTCTTCTTTGACGAACTCGTATTCCTGACGTTATGCTGACGGAGAGGACGGTGACACTGCTGGACAGCTGTTATCCTGAATCTTTGAGAGACTGAATTGCGGCCTAACTTTGCTGAATAAGATTTTTCCCTGACCTGACTGACTTAGAGGACGACTTTAGCCAGAATAGGTAAATATGATGCTCTGAAATGCTGATGATGATTTCTAACGATTCTTGCAATATTTCTTAGATAAAGAATGTTTGATTAATTGACAAATGTGTTGTGTCGATTATTTGAAGAAGAGAATTAAGATAAAGAAGTAGTGTGTAGATAGATGAATTTAATCACTAAAATCATAGATAACAACTAAATGATTCATCTCCTTATGAGAGGAATATCTTAGGGTTGAAGTTAATATATTTAGGGTAAGGTAAAGGTATTCCTTTCATGTCAGCGTTTGGAAGCTTATTTCCCTAGGAAAGCAGATCAACGGAGTGTAAGTATTGGTGTTATGGGCCCCACCAATAGATGTATATGAGTGAAATTGCTGTTGAGGATTTTGGTCTGTGACGAAAGGGGAATTTGATGTTCCACGCTGCAACAGTTTTACTGGTAGCAGTATGATGGTTTTATTGTTTGGTTTGGTGATTATTGCTTGTAAATAGCTTATTGATTATTGGTTATTGATATTGGTTTATGTACTAACACTCTATGTTGAGTCGTGTTGAGTTTTATGTTGTTTGTACGGCTTCTGGGATGTAGGAAGTCGGAAGTTTGTAACGGTTCCGTAGTAGAGCAGAGGTAAGCGCTGTTCTCGGGAAAGACGGAATTGTTGTTATCCTGTAGGTACATAGGAGAAACGTGTGACGATTGAAGCTGCACAACGCATTGTCTGGGTTCGATTCGGTGACATTGTCGTGTGTTGCCATTAGAGACATTTCTGTTTGAGAGAAGTGTGTATGATAGCGAAGGTTACCTGTGAAATTCTGGTCTTAGGTACCAGGGATCCAAATGGCATTCCGATAACGCTTATCACTGTAAAGGTAATAGGTACTCTCTGAGCTTGTTAGAAGGACAAAGGAGAGGGAAGCGCTGCTTTGTTAACGTATGTCATAATTCTGTAGTAGGACAGACTGTTCGCTGTTCTCGGGAAAGACAGGATTCTGTGTGAGTGTACTACTTTTTCTTCTGTGAAAGTGCGTGAATGTAAAGGCATTCGGGTTAATTGTGAAACTCTAGTTTTATTTCTCAGGAGCATTGGGTCTCCAACTATGTGTCTTAATTCTGGAGAAACGGTTAGCTAATGCTTGTTAGAAGGGTAAGGTAGAGGGATGTGCTACTTTATCAACGGAAGTAACGATTCCGTAGTAGGGCAGAGGTAAGCGCTGCTCTCGGGAAAGACGGAATTCTCGTGAGAAAGGTCTATTGCTATTCCTTGGTTAGCGAAGCGGACAATGGTGGCGTTTTATGTTGTAACTAACAGAATTGTAGAAATTGAAACAAAAACGTACTGAGCGGATTTTGTGAAGGAGGGGTAGACTGGAGCAAGAGCTGCCGCAGCGGCTGCTGACGTCAGAACGACCGCGCTGGGATTGGACAGTCAGTCAGAAACGTAAAACGCTCTGGATTGGTGCGTTAGTGTGCGCCGCGCTAGGAGTGGAGAAATACAGGGTGACGTAAACGCTCCAGATTGATGCGTTAGTGAGAGTCGCGCTGGGATTGGAGAATTGCTACGATTGGACAGAAAAGCGGTACAGTTGTAAAAGAGACTAGTGAAACATGAAAGAAGGGAAAATGTATTACGATCCACCAGAAAAGGAGAAAAAGTCATGGTTTGGTAGAATTAAGAAGTGGTTTAAGAAGGACAAACCGATCATAACTAGGGAAGGACAGTTACTTACTCCACCGAAAACCCCTGCATCCTTCATGGTTGCGAAATATGGATATCACACTTGTATTTGGTTAGATAATTGGGTCAAGTATACCGAGAAGGATGGAGTGTTGGCTTTTCTGGAACATGGTTCATTTAATTTGGCTGTTTTGAGAAATTTGAGAGAGAAAATTATGAATTTAGAACCGAGACCTAGACCGACTCAATTTGAGGCTTTGACGGAGTGGGAAGACGTGATGCATGACCGAGAAAGACAGACAAATGGTAGAGGATATAGGTACCTGTTTGGCAGATCATACGGACATGAGACGCATGATGATCGAATGAGAAGGTGGCGGAATGCGAGTATGACTGTGGGTTTGTTTCCCGTAAGAACTGTAGGAGAGAATGAAGGAAGAAAGTGTGTGGAAAAGAGGCATAATGTGGAATCGAGAGGGTATGGAATGCATGAATCAGAGGATGATGTACTTGATGATATGTTTTATAAGAATCCACCTCCATATCAACCAGAACCAGAAATATTAACCCCAAGTGCCCCAATGAAAGAGACAGTACGAATCATAAAATCGGAACCAGAGTTCCAAGATTTGGGAAGAAACAATTCCATTAGAGAGGTAGAAAAGAAGTCCGGAGGCAAATTAGATGGAGAAAATTCAGCAGAACTAGCGAAAACGACCCTAGAATTAACTGAGAAAATAAGAGAATTGACTAAGAATCTAGAAGCGGTAACTGTTCCAGTAACGATAGGTCCAGTAATGCCTATTTTTGATCAACAGAAAGATAGTGAACATTGTTTGACAGTCCCTTATAAGAGTAATAAACCGGTTGAACAACCAAGAATGAGTCAGAGTGAGAATCCATGGAGACAGACTATGAGTATGATTGAACCGAATTTTTCAAATAACCAGTTTTTAGGTCAAAACTGTGCAGAAAAGCGTATGACGATAATAGAGACAATGTCAGAAACTCAAAAAGATTTTGGACAAGGAAATGTAGAAAAGCCAGTGGGACAATCAACAGAGGAGTTGAGTGAATGGTTGAGAAGCTTGCAAAAGAAAGACAAGGAATCCCAGTCAATAGATGTAGCCAAATTACGAATGGTACTGGAAAAATTAATAGTAGGGACTATCCTGACAGAGAAGTTAAAAACTTACCAAGATGAGGAGTTGTTATTTTTGTGCAAAAGCGTAACATGGAGAGCAAAAAGTCTTCATGAAAGATTAGAAGAAGTGGCAAATGAAATGGGTATTGATATTGAAAAGGTAAAAGCCCTACAGAAACCCTATCGAGTAGATTTCACCCAAAAAGACATTAAAACATGAATACCACAGGACGAATAGGTCAGATTAAAGAGATAATTATTTTGTTGAGAAAATGGGGAGATGTGGACAAATGGAAAAGCAGATGGTATCGTAAACGAGATGAAATTTCAGACAAAACGTTTTCAGCCTACCCTGTGAGAGAAAAAGAGAAGGTTGTGACAGAATGCCCTATGAGAGAGATTCCAGGAGGAAGATATGTACATGTCCCATGGACTATACAGGATATTTTGTCATTTACGAATGACTTCCCTCGACTGAGTGAAAAATCCGTCGAGTTGTATAGACAGGTGGACAGATTTGTGAAACTATCCAAAGTATTGTTGGTTGATCTGAATAGCTTGTTTGACATAATAGTACCAGCAGATCTATGGACAGAATGTAAAATAGTAATAGATTGGCCGACACAGGAATACCCAAGGGATCCAAAGACAGGAGCTCCAGACCCCGAGGTAATGAAGAAATATGAACAGGTTCTGGCATTTTTGAAAAACAAGGTACCCCCTAAAGAGACATATTGGGTAAAAATTGACAGAACACATCAGGAAAGCAAAGAATCAGTACATGCCTATTATGAGAGGTTAATTTTAGCCTTTAAACAATTCAGTGGAGATGAAAATTTAAGTGACAAGGATTTGAGTCATTTCGTATACAGATTTGTATATGGTCTTCGTCCAGAAATTAGTGAAATGATAAAACAGCATACGGTAGATTGGCAAAATAAGAAAATAGACGAAGTATTGAGACATGCTAAATATTTCAGTGATGAAATTGTAGCAAAACAGCGAAAACTGAAAGAGAAGGCTATGTGGGCACAGGTAAAAGTAGCAGAAAGACAGGAAGCACAATTAACAGAACAAGCTGGGTCGAAACAGAAATTTAATCCTGGGAAAAATAAGGGGAATATTGCGGAAGCTAAAAAGAAATTTCCGTGTCATAATTGCGGTAGGATAGGGCATTGGAAATCCGAGTGTATATTTCCTCCAAGTACTAACGATGAAAATCCATCATTGAATCCACAGGTGCAGAATGAGGTGAGTGGTCAACAGCAACGACAACAGCAGGGTGTAACACAACAGAATCAGGTGCCAAAACCACCTTTTCCACAGAACAAAAATTGCCAGAAGTATAGTAAGGAGAATGGATTCCACAACGAAGAACAGTTAAATAAGCCGCAACGCGCTAGCGCTGCTTCGCAGTATTGGCTGCAACGCAATGAAAGCGATTCAGAAGAGGGTTATTGACGGTGCCGAAGGGAGGAAGAAGAGTGCGTACTTGGCGCAACTCTAGAAGTAGACCAGACAGGCCCATTTGTAGATGGAAAAGTTAATAATGAAAATATTACTTTCCTAGTTGATACTGGTGCTACTCGATCAACTGTTAGATCAGCTGATGTCAAGAATCTTCCGATCTCGGATGAAACGATCCAAGTAGTTGGTGTGTCCAACAGACAGATTAAAACTTACCTTACAGAACCAGTGAAAGTTAATATCGGGAAATTTTCTGAAATGCACCGATTCGTAGTGTGCGATACCAGTCCTGTGAACTTGTTAGGTAGAGATTTATTGTGCAAGATAAATTGCACCATATTTTGTACTCCAGATGGAATAGCCTTTGAAACATCAGATGATGATGTGCTGTATAAAATGACAATGGCAAACAGAGAGAAAGAGGTTACAGGAACCTATGCTGCATTTAACCCTGATTAATTACAGAAAGAATTAAAACAATCTGTAAAAGCAGAAGTTTGGGACTTCACAGGAGACGTAGGATTGATGAGGAATGTAGATCCAGTAAAAATAACTGTAAACGAAGGAGTATGTTACCCAAATGTCCCACAACATAAATTGACCCCTGAAATAATCGAAGGAGTTACTCCTGTGATTGAGAAAATGATAAAACAAGGAATTTTGAGAGAAATAATGAGTAGCCCATGTAATTCACCAGTAATGGAACTGAAAAAGCCTAGTGGGAAGTTCAGGATAGTGCAAGATCTGAGAAAGATAAACAAAATTGCTGTACCATGTTATCCCATTGTACCAAATCCATCTGTGATTTTATATCAGATCCCTCATGACGCAGAATGGTATACAGTGATTGATCTGTGCCATGCTTTCTTTTCCATCCCATTGCACCATGACAGTCAGCAAATTTTTGCATTTCGTTTCGGTGAGCGTATTTTGGCGTGGTGCCGAATTCCACAGGGGTATACAGAAAGCCCCTCAATATTTAATCAGCTATTGAAAAAGTCTTTGGAAAGTCTAGAAATGCCTGAAAATTCAGTACTAGTACAATATATCGATGACCTGCTTGTGGCATCGAAAACTTGTGAAGCTTGTGAGGTAGACACAGTAGCATTGCTGAATCATTTGGCAGATGGAAGACTAAAACTGTCACCATCGAAATTACAATTTTGTAAGAAAGAGGTCCAATATTTGAGACACAGCATTGAGAAAGGACAGAGGAAAATAACCATAGACAGAATCAGGATCATAAAAAGAATGAGTTCACCAATGACCCAAAGAGAAGTGAGAATGTTTCTGGGAATGGTTGGATATTGCCGTCAGTGGAGAGGCAATTTTTCATTGATTGCAAAACCTTTGGTACGATTGACAAGAAGTGATGTGAGAGATCCAATTGATTTGAACAAAGAGGAGTTGGCAGCATTCAAGAAATTGAGAGAAGGATTGTGTGAAGCGCCTGCATTAGGGATGCCTGACTATGACAAGGAGTTTGAGTTGTATTGCAGTGAGAGAAATGGATGTGCACTCTCTGTTCTAGTACAGAAGCATGGAAAACTGAGGAAACCAATTGCGTACTTTTCATCCATGTTGGACCCAGTAGCTGTAGCCCTTCCTGGGTGTTTGAAAGCAGTAGCTGCCACATGTCGAAGTTTGGAACAGAGTGAGGGAATTGTGATGGGATATCCTGTGAAAGTGTTTGTAACTCATGATGTGGCGATTCTTTTAACAAGGAGTCGTACTCAGTATATGACACACAGCCCGACTGACAAAGTATGAAAAGGTCATTTTGGGTGCAACAAATGTGAGTCTTGTGAGATGTGTGAATGTGAATCCTTCAACATTGTTGCTTGATGTAGAGCATGTGGAGGTAAGAGATGAAGCAGATCATGATTGTTTGGATGTACTTGATTTCTGTACAAAACCAAGACTTGACATAAAAGATGAACCTTTGCCAGAAAGTGATTATGTCATGTTTGTTGATGAATTTTGTTTGAGAACAGATGATGGAGTGCTGAGTGCAGCATATGCGGTATGTACCGTTGCAGCAGTGATGGAAGCATTCTATTTGAAAGGAGTAAGGTCGGCCCAAGTAGCTGAACTTGTTGCCCTGACCAGAGCATGTAAGATTGGGAAAAGTGTGAGAGTGACTGTGATAACTGATAGCCAGTATGGCTATGGGGTGGTCCATGATTTTGGCCAAATTTGGCTGCAAAGAGGTTTCCTAACCTCAAGTGGAACTCCCATTAAGAATGCTGAAGTGGTTGGAAAGTTGCTTGAGGCAATACAGCTGCCTAAGCAATTGGCTGTGGTAAAATGTGCTGCTCATAGTCGCAGTGGTGATTACATTACCACTGGAAACAAATTTGCCAATGATATGGCGCAATATTGTGCATGAAATCAGAATTCAATCAATCGGGCAAAGGAAAGGGAATTGATTTCTTGCTTCCCAATGTTTACTAACACTGTGGGAACATGGGAAGAGGTAAGACAATTGCAGGAAGAAGCAGGAGAGGAAGAAGTAAAACAGTGGGTAAAAGCAGGATGTGCACCAAGAGTAAAAGATCATGTGTGGGTCTATCGAGATGGAAGACCAGTTATGCCTGATAGCATGATGTCTGCCATGGCACGGATGTATCATGGACAGGGACATATAGGGAGAGACGCTATGATTAGGTCTTTTAAGCAAACTTGGTATAATGCCAAGTTCAGGCTTGTAGCAGAAAGTATTTGTCAAAGATGTCTAATCTGTCAGCAATACAATCCAGGAAGAAAGACAGTAGTGAGTCTAGGAACAATAGGTCGAGAGGGAGGACCTTTTACCAGAATGCAAGTGGATTTCATTGAGATGCCTCCTTGTAACAGGTTGAGGTATGTTTTGGTGATGGTATGCCTATTCTCCAGGTGGGTTGAGGCGTTCCCAACAAGAAGAAATGATGGAATGACAGTGGCAAAATTACTATTGAGGGAATTTATACCTAGAATTGGGTTCCCAGTAACAATTGAATCAGACAGAGGAGGACATTTCCATAATGAGATTATAAAACTGATTTGTGAAGCATTGAATGTACGACAAAACCTGCATTGTGCCTACCGACCAGAGGCTTATGGTGTAGTAGAACAAATGAATGGTACTATCAAAAACAGAATAGGGAAAATGTGTTTAACCACAGGTATGAAATGGCCCGATGTCTTGCCTCTAGTACTCATGACTATTAGATCAATTCCAGACAGAACTACTGGTTTGAGTCCGCATGAGATCCTCATGGGACGTGCCATGCGACATGTGTTTATACCAGTCAACAAGCTGATGACTATAACTGATGACATGGTGTTGGAATACTGTAAAAGCCTGGCTGACGCAGTTCATTCTGTGTTTCATCAGGTTGGAGCGGATGCCACCACTCTTGAAAAGAAGCCAGCCCATGATCTAAGCCCAGGGGCCTGGGTAAGGTTAAAGTACACAGAAGAAGAAACTGTTTGGTTCCCAGGTGGGGAAAACCAAGGCAAGTCATCTTGACCACAACAATAGCTGTGAAGTGTGCTGGATTGAAGAACTGGATCCATGCAAGTCATACTTTGAGAATTCCAAATCCAGTTGACTGTAAAGAAAAGGAGTACTTTGATGAATCGGAATCTAGTACTGAGTCGGATGACGGAGAGCCAAAAGACAAAGAAAGGGAAAACCCTGAAAGGGGGGAGACAGAACCAAGTTTAACTTTGGTCCCCAGAAGTAATTCCCTGAGGAGAAGGTTACAAATTTCTGATGCCAGTTCAGACTCAGAGACAGAACAAAGAGCACACTCTTCCAAGAAAGAACAAGGGAAGAACAAAGAAAAGGACAGTGGAGAGACAATAAAAGAAATTCATGAGAAGGAAGTGCCAGATGAAAGATTGAGAGAAATTCCACCTGAAACAACACCTTTAGATGGACAGGTGCCAGATACAGAGAGAGAGGGAAAGATTATTGCGGAAGACACCCGAGGAGGTGTAGAGAACTCCAACATCCAGTTAGAAGCAGGGACAAGTAGTCAGCAGCAAGATTGCGTGTCGGAGATTCGAGGAGGGACAGAAGTAGGGAAAACAAAAGAAGTGGTGGAAAAAAAAATCGTTGAAGGTAAAAAGCAAGTTGAAACGGAGTCTGAGGAAAGCGACGATGAAATACCAGAAGGCCGAGTTCTGAGAAAGAGAGCTTGGAGAACTGAAAAGAATGATAAAGGGAGTAAATTGAAAAGAGCGGCAAAAGACGAGGTGTGGCCAAACTAAATAAAGAGACTGAGATATCGACTGACACGTGTAAATTCGCCAAGAGCTGAACAGGTGAATGAAGTGACGAGTCAGGAGAAATCGAAAGGAGAAGAACAAACAGTAGTCAAAGAAAGCAAAAGAACAAGGAAACCTAACCAGAAGTATAAATCACCGGAATGGACATATGTGGCCCTGCCTGAAGTGAAAGAAGAGGCGGATAGCCAAGGAGATCCAGAGGTGATTGTAACGAAAGTGGTTGAGGAAGACGAAGAATCGGAAATCCTGAGAGTTATCTTGTCCGATATTGGAGAAGAAGCGGATGTTCAGGACAACCTGTATGTTGAGAAGGAAGGGAAAGTGAAAGATGATGAGATGCCAAACTGAATGAGACAAGAAAATTACTGATGGAAAGACAATAAAATACTGAAAAAGACAAAAACTGGTAGAACCACGTAGGTGCTTAGAAGCCTTGGGTTAGAAACTAGTTGTGAAGTGGAAGAGGCTAAGTCAAAAGACACGGCTCATTTTAGAAAGATGGCAAACATAGAAAGTATCTTTTTGGTTGCAAACCATTAAAGATTAGGGTGTGTCCCCTGGGCACTGGTGTCTCAGTGTTTGTTCCTTTTTTTTCCAATTTCAATAAAGTTGCATAGAACTTCAATTGTTTATCGTTTGTTTATTTCATCACGAAATTTCATAGTCATTTCAGTGATGCATTGGTTTAACAAGTTCCACGATCTTACAAATCCCGATGCATTTCGGTTGTGTAGCCTTCGTCAGGGGAATGTCTAAGGACAAAAACAATGTATATACTAAGCTTAATGACGCCAATACATCTGATAGTGTCAAAGATATAAAAAACGTGTGGTATTACATGACTATCGTGGTTAGTGCTACTGAGCGGATGGTGATTTTTATACTCGTGATTCGTGTGGTTATTAAAGTGACTGAAGGAAATCGTGGTGAGCGTGAATATACTAAACAGTTCGTATTTCGGTTAAAGGCGTGCGTTTTTAATTGTGCGAGCTCCATCGACTCATGCGTGTAAATAAAAGTGGTGTGGATCCCTTAAATATTGCGGTGTGACAAAAGTGAAGGAGGAGGCTGAAAAAGAAAAGAAAAAACAATCCCGTGCAGCGTTATTACTTACTGTGATGTGGACGGTGTTTAGAACTTCCTAGCGCGTTCAGTGTGCAAACGTGCTCGATGCTCCCTTGAGCGTGAAGACGTTGTAGCGGATGTGCAATGTTAAGCGTTCAAGTGTGTGTGAAAATAAAGATAGGACTGTTGCATGCAATGAATAATGAAAAAAGACTGCGTTTAAGTGAGGATAAGTGTGTGAATTTGGTCTAAAAAGATATGTTAAATCAAACAGATACAGTGAGTGGTTTCACATGATGTAAATCACCGCTTAACATGTTGTTTTTATAAAAATACAATCAATTAGAGATAAAACGTAAATTCCATCCGGTCATTCATCCCGTATGGTTTCATTGAGTTCAGTGTACGTATCCAATAGTTTTCGCGTTGTAATAATGTTTTATGATTGTCTTTGCCTTCAGATTTAGTGACAATTTCTAAGACATTAAATTTGAGCTGACTGATGTTATGTCCGGCCTCAAGAAAATGATTCGCCACTGTAGATTTTAAATTGCGGGTTCTGATGTTGCTTTTGTGTTCATTTATGCGTGTTTTAATTTTTCTTTCTGTCTGCCCCACGTAGATTTTACCACAGGGGCATTTTAGCGAGTATATGGTATTGGTGGTATCACATGTGGCTGTTACTTTCAACTTGATGGTGCGTCCTTTCATGGGATGTGTGATGTATGAGCCGGGTATGATGTTGTTGCAGTTGTTATAGTTCCAACATGCTATGGTTCCTTTGTATCCGGTCTGTTTGTCTTGATTTGTGGGGTTTTTTATGATCTCTCCCAGATTTTTAGCTCTGGTGTATGCGAAGATAGGTTAATTTTCAAAGATGTTATTAAAGTCTGGTTCCAATTTCAATATGGGCCAATGTCTTCTGATAGTGTTTCTGAAGCTTTTACTCATCGTGGAATATTTAGACACCACAGTCATTCGATTGTGTGTAGATTTTTCTCTCGGTGACAGTGCTGTGGCTCTGCTGATTGTGTTACTTCTGGTTTCTGCTTGATGCAGGATGTGTTCTGGGTATCCCCTTGTTTTAAAGCGGTTTAGCATTTCATTTATACGTATTGTCCTGGTGTCAGGGTCAGATACGATTCTTTTTACTCTTAAAATCTGGGTAAAGGGCATGTGGTTTTTTAAGGTGTTGAGGTGGAAGCTGTCATATGACAGCGTGTTGTTTTTGTCAGTTGTTTTCCTGTAGAGATCTGTTTGGAATCCTTCATTGGTTTGTATAATTCTGACATCCAAGAAATTGATGATGCGGTCTTGAATCTCAAAGGTAAATTGTATTCTTTGGTCTATTTGGTTTAGTTCTTCTAGTAATTTCATGAGAGTTGTTAGAAAGTAGCAAAAGTAGATGTACCTTCCTTAGAAGATGGTGTAAAATGTGTTGTTGTTGTACAGGATTATTAATGCTTCTTTGGAGTATTCTTGCCCTACTAATTTCATTTAAAGTTACTGTAGATACATTAGAAGGACATAGTGATAACATAACTAATATAGGGAAAGTTCAAAAGGTAGTTCCAACTAGAATAGATAAAAACTATTTACATAAAGATAGGTCAATAACAGATTTTTCTAACAATGTGTTTTCAAAATTGTTGTATGAATATGTAAAAACAATGGACGTAAGGGATTTCTATGTTTGTATGCAATTACCCGCATATGTATCTGAAGGAGTGACTTATCATCACCTTCCTGGAACATATGGAATAACATGTAGTGTAATAGCTAGTTTATTTTATCAAACAGGTAAATTAGAGTATTATTTTTCAGATGTAGTTACTATATTTTCACAAGTACCTGCAATTAACAAACTAAACAAGGTAAAACCTGCAAAGGTATTAGGTGAATTTCTCTTAGAGGCTAAAGAACTAACATTAGAAAATATATTTAGAAATAATTTGACTTGCAGTTTAAAGAAAGAAGAGAAGACATTTTCGGATATGGTTGAAGAAAGGAGATTGAAAATGCAAAGAAAGGCTTCAGAAGGGAAAGTGGAGAAAACAGTTTGGGATATCGAAATGGAGAAACACTTGAAAGGAGAAACGAGTCCAGCTATGGCTTTAGATTGGCCTCAGAAAGGGAAATTGTGTATAAGAAGGAATCAGACAGCGTATGACAATTATTTTCTAGGGAATAGTGAGTGTCATGATACATACCGAATCATGGGAGGATGGGGAATTAAAGGTGGAGGAGATCCAGTCTTTCCAGGACTGTATTTTCATTTGTGGGAACAGGGCATATTATCGTTTGTCAGACCATTGGTATGGCACATGTTATGTTGGCCTGGTTTTTCCCAAAATATTTCATATGGATAGAGGAGAAGATGGTGTACATAGCTTAGGTAGTTATTTAGCACATAGTAAGGGAGAATCTTGGACTGAAATTGTGGGTGACATTTTTGGAGCACTGATACCCGCAGTGGGAATATCTCTGAATGCAAACAAAATTAGAAAACTTTCAACAGTAGTGGATCGCTTGTCAACAAGCACCGCTGGAGGATTCTTATTGGTGAATACTGAAATGGGTACCATGCGTGCTATGGTAATGCAAAATCGACTTGCCCTTGATATTTTATTGGCAAAAGAGGGTGGAGTCTGTGGAATGCTGAAAGTTCAACATTGTTGTACTTACATTCCTGACGAAAGTAGAGATTTGAAAATTTATATTAGGAATATTACAGAATTGCATGACGAAATTGTACCACTGGAGGTTGAAGGTGTCTGGGAGAAGATTGGTAAGAAAATATCAGCTATTAAAGACTTTGTTGTAAAATTAGGTAGTATATTTATAGGTAAGATATTATTTCCATTAACATGTGTGATTTCCTTAATATTAATAATTAGACTAGGTTGTATTTGTTGTAGAAAGAATAAAAATCAGAAAATAATAAAAAGAGAAAACTTGAAGAAATAGAACTAGAAGAGATCAAGGATAGCATGTATAAAACAGCAAAAAGAGAAGAAACAGGGGAAACTGAAATATGAATGAAACAAGAAATCAATTAAAAAATTCCATAAAAGGGATACACAATTTTTGGTTAGTGTGGTGATATAATCATCAAAGGGGGGATTGCTGGAGCGGGTAGTACAAAATTTTGTATACCCCCCCCATTCTGCATGTTTATATTAATCTGAATAATTAACTAATAGTAATCATATTAATTGGTTTGCAGTGAAACACTTATCAATCATACTAACAAATGAATTACACGTGGGAATTGCACTTTGCATGGCTATATTAATTGTAAACTAACTTGAATATTGCATGATATATGTTGCTTTGGTGATGTATTTGTGATTTGTGCTTTATTAAGTGAGTATAAACCGCTCTGAGTGTTGCTTTCTGCTAGATAAATACAAACACATATGGGTATTAGCGAAGGGATAACATTTTATTAGCCATTTCTATGTTTTAATTACGGTTTTGTGTTTCTTTTGCTTAAGTTGACCATTTCGGCCTAGACAAGATGGCTGAACGAGACGTTGAACGTGACTGCCCTAACAACACGAGGTTCTGGGTGAAGTGCACAGGCGTCACCGCCAGCCTGGACATGACCCCGGGAGAACATGTACCCTCAAGGTCTCTCTGGGAACTTCGCCAGCACCAAAAACAATGAACGATTTAAAAAACGGAACCAGCAAGTGCGATGAGTTCATCACACGGACACCCTGAGAACTTCACCCCTCGACCCCAAGTCGACCAATCAGGACTTTCTAAACCCCAATCTTGATACTTTTTGACATTATTTTCATTATAAAAGTAGGTAGGGAATTGAACAAATTGCTAACGCTCTTCTTTGACGAACTCGATTTCCTGACGTTATGCTGACGGAGAGGACGGTGACACTGCTGGACAGCTGTTATCCTGAATCTTTGAGAGACTGAATTGCGGCCTAACTTTGCTGAATAAGATTTTTCCCTGACCTGACTGACTTATGATGCTCTGAAATGCTGATGATGATCTCTAACGATTCTTGCAATATTTCTTAGGTATTGCAAGCTGTCCCCTGCGCAGCTAACAGGATCTCATCCTCGTCACCAGTATTTAGAAAAATAAGTATTCCAAAGCAACCGAAGAGGACTTATTAGAGATTACAATTAATAAACACAAACCTCTTAAGCCGCTCCCTCATCAACCATCTTTCGCCACAGGATCCTACTACCATTTTGGAAAGTACTAATACAACAGACAACAGCTGTGATAAGATGGGGGATCCTATAGCGATAATAAAACAGGTTGATAAATTAATATAACATAGGTATAGTAGTAAAACATTAACTGTATGTAACTTACAACAAGTACCTTGACCACCAAAGTTATGCATTTAGGGATCAGTAGTCACCATCAATTTGTCTGTCAGCATGTCTCTCAGTTGTAGAAAATGATAAACATCCTGCCTCCACTATCTTCTTCTGGAAATAATTACCCATACATTCAAAATGTCTTTACCTGATTTTCTAGCGATTTGATTTTACTTCCAAAAAACCTTCAACTTGTTATATCAATGGCATGACGTTACATGCAATAGGCAAGGTTTCAAGTGTAAACCTATGATTGTTCATTCCTCTTCACCTTTGTTTAGGATCTGCTTAGGTTCTTTTGTCCCAATTTTCCATCATTGCTAGGTTATGCTTTGCCATAAACATTCAGATATTGACCATAATGAGCTGCAAATTACAACTTGGGTGCCGATTCCGATCCTGGAGAAACCGGGTACGAACCGTCGGACGGAGCATTTTCTCCGTCCGACTCGTACCCGGCAAAACAACATCACAAAAATGCAAGTACGATTCACATGGAAACACTATTTCCGTGCGAATCGAACAAAACACCGACCGACAAAAATATACATACAAATGTGATCCGGGAAAGCGCCGACGTGACGTCGGGACGCATTCTGGCGGCGTTTCACGAACCAGGAAGTACGATCCGTACCGACGTCACCCCGCACAGATGATATTCTCCGGCTGCCAAAAACTGCCGGGAAATCAGGACGACGCGCACAAGGATCACCTGTACGCGATGGACAGCCATGGACCCCAACCTATGCGTCATCCCGGCCCTCATAGCAGTCCACCTGCTCTACAGGAACCGACGCCGCAGAAGGTCAGAACAACACCCAGGGGCTAAGGGGGGGGGCAGGGGCAGGAAACATAACCTGTGGGACAGTTCCTGCGACTGAGAAGGAATTGTAATACCCTTACTGAGTTCGAAGCCCAAGCGGTCATCCTGAAAAAGAACCTGATTGCCAGGAAATACCCTACCAACATCATCAAAACAGCGCACAAAAGGGCTAGGAACAATCATCGTGATGCTCTGCTGAAAACTAAAACTAAACCAGAGAACACGGCCCTGACGTGCGTGACTTCTTTCACCCCTCTCTCTAACAACATTCAGAGGATAGTGAGAAGACACTGGAAAATACTGAAAACGGGTTCTTTTGACCCTGGCCGACCTCCCCTGTTTGCTTTCAAACGCACCCAGAACTTGAGAGATATTCTAGTACATACCCGTCCTAGAAAGAATGCAAGACCACCAGAGATTCTTTGGGCCTTACCTCCAGTGTGGCTCATGCACCTCCTGTTCCCAAACTAAACCCATGAAAGAACTGGACCTGGGATTACCCAGACCATGGCAGTTGAAACGCCACACTAACTGCAACTCTAAAAACTGCATTTACCTACTCACCTGCCCCTGCGGACTACGATACATAGGCATGACCACCAGACCTGTCAAAACCCGCATAGGGGAACATAAGAGTACGATACGGTGCAAACAAACCCAGACTAAACTGCAGAACCACTTCCTGGAATACAACTACCCCCCTGACAGTCTTAGGTGGACTGTGATTGACCATAATCCTTCATGGACACCAGCAACTCTGTTCAAAACTGAACAACGTTGGGTCTTCAGACTCCGATCTAATGTCACCGGTCTCAACGACGACATCCCATGGAGCTCCCTTATTCCATGATACTCGGGCAGTACATCCCCATCCTGCCTCTCGCCATATGCATGACACTGTCCTCTTAGATGACCAGGGTCCTACCCCCTTTCCAGTCTAAGGCACCTATTTCATGGGAACCTCTCACAGAGTGTTTGTAGACAATTGTAGGAAACATTGTGACACATGTCTGTCTCTAGGTTACCAAAAGTCACATTTATTGAGCATATTAAGATACATATATATTGAGTAGGATCATGACACCACACCGCCATATGGCACACTGAGACTCATTTCCAGCCACATCGTACTACTCTCCCAGACACAAGGAGAAAGCATGTTTAACACACACTTTAACATTGCCATGGACCCGTTCCATCATGGCTGCCGCCTATCGTCCGACTCCCGAGAACTGCTATATGTGTATCTGTTCATCAGCCTCCCAAGTGACCTTTTCTTATTAGTCTCCCCAGTCTTGTTACATCGATATATTCACACAAAGACACGACCGAATGGGAACTAACCGATATTTCCATTAGTGTGATGCAGACCTTTCCATCATGGCCGCCACCCTCAGGGACCTGTGAGTCCAGTCTCTCCTTAGTTTCTATCACACTCGCACCTGACTCACATCCGGAAACACGAACATTCAATTAACTTCAGGTACATATTGAGCCTCCACACCACCCCAACTACCGGCGATCCTGGAGGCACTTTAGGTTTTCGGAACAGTTTACCCGGGGCTGATGTAAGTACCGGCAGGCCTCTGCCGCTATCCTCTGACTTACTTGTTTAGCTCAATGACTAAGATATCATATGCTCTGTTATGTGCATTTAAGCGTTTGCTTTTCTTTCCTAGCCCTTTTGCACCATGTGAGATGTTACAGTCATAGCTCGATACCTACCTTTACATATGGTCTCTCGCTAGCTGTCTGCTACTTGTATTTAAGCGTGTGTTTTTTTCTCCACCTTTTTGCCCCGTGTGAGATGTTATAGTCACAGCTCGATACCTGTCTTCACATATGGTCTCTCTCTAGCTGTTGCCCCCGCCCCAGTTGATCTCTATCCGGCACAGCCTGGACCTACATAATCTCGGGTAGGTTTTCGGTCTTCTACCATCTCCACGTTTTTGTAGCATCATAGTGTTTTATGCACACGGTCACCGAGTATTGATAATTTTTTTTTTTTTTGCCTGAGTCATACTTTTCTCTGCCTATATCAACGCCACTGAGACATGTAACTTTTATACCTGGACTCCACTGACGGTCGCACACCTGGCACGTTAATACCCTTAGCCTTTCTTACGACGTTAGTTGGCTTAGACTATTTATTAAGTTGCTGCTCTCACTCCATCTTGGCTACCATGCATGATCATAGCACTGTAAAGCCTCGCACCCCCTGCCATCCAAGTGCAACAGACGTGCATGATCACCATACCCAGACAGTCCACAGAGCCACGAGTCTTTCTTGCACTTGCCCCAATGAGGGCTTGGTTGTACCCTTCACTTCTCCTTTCACTGGCATTTAGTACAACCACAACCCTAGCATGTCTTTGAGCCGGTCCGCTCTCCACACCAGTGACTTGTACCACGCACCCTGGACATAGCATTGACCTCCTCATTATGCTTCTTTTTGTCTCCCCCTCTTCTCCTTAGGTTCGCTGTATGGGACACGAATAATACGTGCTTCCCTCAAAGATGGGATTATAGGATACACTCGTTCCTGTATCTCGATTTTTTCAACTTTTTTCACTTTAGGTCCTGACGAAGCGCTAAGGATCCATTAGGGACCAAGGGCAGCGCGAAACATGTTGACCACCCACCCCACATCCTCACTCTCACTCTAAAAACCTCACACACGGGTTGAGAGCAGTAGGATCACCTATCCTTTCCCCTACCCATTAGTGTGCTATCGAGGCACCACTCCCCGTTAGATTTTATCTAGACCCGACGGACTCACTAATAAACCGTTTGGGGTACCTGAGGGTCTTTTTAGTTTCACCACTTCACCCACCATCCCCACACACCCACACGCACAACTACGGCTACTCCAACAAAAGATCTCCGACAGAGAGCCCTCTTGAAGGGCCCGTGAGGGACTGCAGCGCCACCCCCACGAGGAGCAACGCCCTATGATGATGCTTTGCACCCGCAAGGGTGTGTGAGGGCACTTTGAACACCGTCCAGGAGTATCTGGCCTACACTACAGACACTACCATGAACCTTCTCCCTATCACTCTATCTCCACCCATCAGGCAATATACCATACTGGTACTGCCCGCCATAGGAACTGTTACCTCTTTTGTTTGTGTAGTTAACTTAGGAGCTTTGGTACAGGACCTACTTTCTAACCCTTGCTCCTTGTCCCCCCTTAGTGTGTTTACAGGAAACATAACCCCCACCCAAGTCTCAAATCAGATATGCCCTGGACATACCTGACCTGCAGGACCTGGTCACCTCGAGGGGGTGGGGGCGTGTCCAGCAACGCAATCGTCCGCCACAACGGAAGTGGATGTTGACGCGAACCGGCAACACAACAATTCCGGTACGTACCGTACCCACGCCTTAAGAGCGTGGGTACGGGTCGTACCACTCCCACCCCTACGTCACCCCAACAATGGCGGTACGGCCCGTACCCACGTTCCAAAGGCATGGGTACGGGCCAGCATCGTTGGGGTGATGTAGGGGTACGCGTGGTACGACCCGTACCCACACTCCGAAGGCCTGGGTACGGTGCGTACCCCTACGGCACCCCATTGGGGGTCCGCACCCTACCCAGGCCTTAAGAGCGTGGGTACGGGTCGTACCACGCGTACCCCTACGGCACCCCAACAATGCTGGTACATACCGTACCCACATTCCAAAGGCATGGGTATGGCCCGTACCGAGGCCTGCAGATTGTGGTATGGGAATGTACGGAGCGTACCCCCACCCGTGTATCAATGGAGCGTACCCACACCCCACCAGTGTATGTAAGGAGCGTACCCCCACCAGTGTATGAATGGAGCGTACCCCGACCCGTGTATGAATGGAGCGCACCAACACCCCACCAGTGTATGTACGGAGCGTACCCCCACCCGTGTATGAATGGAGCGCACCAACACCCCACCAGTGTATGTACGGAGCGTACCCCCACCCGTGTATCAATGGAGTGCACCAACACCCCACCAGTGTATGTACGGAGCGTACCCCCACCCGTGTATGAATGGAGCGTACCAACACCCCACCAGTGTATGTACGGAGCGTACCCCCACCCGTGTATGAATGGAGCGCACCAACACCCCACCAGTGTATGTACGGAACATACCCCCACCCGTGTATCAATGGAGCGCACCAACACCCCACCAGTGTATGTACGGAGCGTACCCCCACCCGTGTATGAATGGAGCGTACCCACACCCCACCAGTGTATGTACGGAGCGTACCCCCACCAGTGTATGAATGGAGCGTACCCCCACCCATGTATGAATGGAGCGCACCAACACCCCACCAGTGTATGTACGGAGCGTACCCCCACCCGTGTATCAATGGAGCGTACCCACACCCCACCAGTGTATGTACGGAGCGTACCCCCACCAGTGTATGAATGGAGCGTACCCCCACCCATGTATGAATGGAGCGCATCAACACCCCACCAGTGTATGTACGGAGCGTACCCCCACCCGTGTATGAATGGAGCGTACCAACACCCGTGTATGTCCCGAGCGTACATGCCCAGACACAGGAGGGGTGGGTGCAGAGTCCTCCCAGCAGTGCCCAGACACAGGAGGGGTGGGTGCAGAGTCCCCCAGCAGTGCCCAGACATAGGAGGGGTGGGTGCAGAGTCCTCCCAGCAGTGCCCAGACACAGGAGGGGTGGGTGCAGAGTCCTCCCAGCAGTGCCCAGACACAGGAGGGGTGGGTTCCCATCACTCCCAGCAGTGCCCAGACACAGGAGGGGCGGGTGCAGAGTCCTCCCAGCAGTGCCCAGACACAGGAGGGGTGAGTTCCCATCACTCCCAGCAGTGCCCAGACACAGGAGGGGTGGGTGCAGAGTCCTCCCAGCAGTGCCCAGACACGGGAGGGGTGGGTGCCTATCACTCCCAGCAGTGCCCAGACATAGGAGGGGTGGGTGCAGAGTCCTCCCAGCAGTGCGCAGACACGGGAGGGGTGGGTGCAGAGTCCTCCCAGCAGTGCCCAGACACAGGAGGGGTGGGTGCAGAGTCCTCCCAGCAGTGCCCAGACATAGGAGGGGTGGGTGCAGAGTCCTCCCAGCAGTGCCCAGACACAGGAGGGGTGGGTGCAGAGTCCCCCCAGCAGTGCCCATGGAAAGAAAAGGGTGCAGTATCCACAGATACAATGGCCACAATTGTCAGTCAGGTGCTCAAAGACCCTGCAGAACACATAACACATGTGTGCGAAGCTGGGAGTACACACATGCATAGTGTGTAAAAGGGAACATGTCCACATGAAGTCATGTCAATATACTCCATACACAAGTACAGTGACCACCAAGGATGCCACTAATGATGCAGGTGGAGACATTGCCCAGCATGCATGGGCAAAGTTGAACAGATCCATCACACACCCAGGATATGTAGACACATCCCAGCACAACATTTATGAAACACCCTGCAGGGAAGATGTCAGGGGCCAACGAGGAAGGGACACACCTTGGGACAATGTCATCATGCAGTAAGAGCTGACATGAACAAAGAGATTAGGCTAATACCTTGTGATGGCACACAGATACCAGGGTCCACCCCATGAGCAGCACACCACTACATTTCCCAGACACCTAACACATTATCATCACCCCAAATCATGGAGCAGCACCAACAACAGCAATACCAGAAAAGCAGTAGTGTTCAAAGGAAAAAAAACATTGCTTTATTCAGCATGAAAAAAAATGGGTAATAAAAGTTCAATATGTACAAGGCCCATAGGCCAGTCCATAGTCCAATTCCTGGTGGGGGACACATAGGGACGCGTGTCCCCTAGCTTGCCTGAACAGTTCATACCTCCTTAGCTTCCACAGGGGGGGGGCATCATGTGGGGGGGAAGGACCAGGCACCGCAGGGACAGGAGGGGCAAGGGTAGGTGTTGTGGGTGCAGGGACGGAGGACTCCACCACAGGGGGTGGGGCAGCGCCAAAGGTGGTGGTGAGAATGGCGCTGCACACGGTTGCAAGGTCCCCCAGCGTCTCCCCTGCACCCGAAGGAACCACAGGCCCCAAGGAGGGGGGGGGTCGGAGGGATGGGTCGCAGCGCTACTGGGGGAGGGTGTGGACAGGGGGGGGACTCAACTACCCTGACCGGGGACTCCTTTGACCGCTTGCAGGGTGGTGACACACTGGGGCTCAAGGACAGAGCGGCCATGAAGGAATCTTTTTTTGAATCTTGGCCGGGAGAGCTGAGGGGAGTGGATTTGGAGGGAGTGGGTTGTGAGGAATGTGGACTCCCACTGTGGTTGCGTGTCTTCCGTTTGCCCCCCGACCCAGTGGGTGTGCCTACTTCACCCTGTGTGTGCGTGACAGGAGGTGTGCGCTTAGCCTTCCCTGGTGGTGTGGTGCCTGTGTCTGGTGGGGTGTGTGCATGGGGACGTCTGGGTGTGCTTGGGACAGGCATGGGAGTGGGAAGTGTGGATGGTGCAGGGGTAGGGGGGGACGCAGCGCTGCAGGAGACCCACTGCTGCAGTCAGTGTCGAGTCTATGGACCTCAGCAACTGGCATTGGCCAGACTGCGCAGCTGAGATGCCCTCCATGTATGCCTCCATCTGGGTGAGCACACGGGTATGGCCATGGAGGACATTAAGCATCTCAGTCTGACCAACCTGCAACTGGCGCAGGATGTCCACAGACTCGGCATTCGTGGCAGCAGTGGAGACAGGGGCAGGGGGTGCGGTGCCTGGCAAGAAGGAGACACGTGGTGACCTAGTACGGCGGGAAGGGACCCGAGCAAGTGGGAGGCAGGTGATGGTAGTGGAGGGGGCGGGCAGAGATTGAGTGCTGCTTCCAGCTGTGGGAGCTGCCTCCGCCCCCTCTGGGAGCTCAGCCTCGGACCCGTCAGCGTCATAGTCGGTGGTGGGACTGGACAGGTCCTCTGCCGTACTCCCCTCGGCTTCCGTGCCACTTGATTCGCCAGACAAGACAGCACTGGTGCTTGATCCCTCCTCACGGTCCGTGCCAGTGTCTCCCTCGGAGTCCCCTGACGATGCTGTGGGCAAGGTGAAGAGACAGGAAATAATCAGACACCTGGATACATATGTCACATGAGTCAAATCTACATAGGTCACAGTGCATAGCCTGAAAAGCAACATGAGTAACATCTACAATACAAGGTACATATGTAGGCCCTGCAACACACAGTTGGTTGACCCACCATGCCACTGAGAAACAATGGAGAGCATGACACAACAGCAAATTACTTGATATCAAATTGGACAGAGGAGCCAGGCTCTGGGGACAATCGTGCACAGCATCTACACCACACAGCGTTGCCAAAAAAGGGATGAGCAGGAACCATGTCTATTAACTTTATGCACATGCTGCAAAGCTAATACATTAAACCGTGTGAAACATGACTGGGTCACTGCACCTTGACTGTATGCCCAGACAAACATCACACACAGGCCAGACCTACCAAGGAGACTTCAGATTTTTACATGTAGGCCTTGCCCGCACAAACCACCCCCTACCTGAGACAATGTGATTGAGACAGAGGAAGTACTTACACCTCTTACTCTGGGATAAAAACACATGGCCTGCACTAAATCCTGATTGTACACAAACTACCCCTGGTGCGCCTGTCCACATATATCATTGACAATAAACCATCATCAGATTGTCGTACCAAGACACACAGGCACTGCCCACTGTGAGTATGCACAAGCAAAATTGGGTCACACAGTACAGTGGATACATGTAGCACAGTTTACGTAAATACAGATGAGGCCAGGGTACAATGCCACAGAGCCCAACCTATGCCGAAGACACAGAGAATGTCCACATTGTTGGATGACACACATGATACCTAGGAAAAGGTGCCCCAGGGCACGGTAGTGGCCACACTCCTCCATGGTCCTGGATGGATATGACTGCAACTGAAGCAACCGTCCCTGCACTATGCATTACTCCCACTCATGCACATCATGTCAGAGGGCACAACATTGGACATTCATGCTGTAAGGCAGTACACTTGTAAGACACACTCCTATGTCGGGACTCACCATCAGTGAGAACTGACATGGACCCCACAATGACTGAACTGGCCAGGGCACAGGCAAGGTCCCAAAACCCGTTACACACCACCCCCACACATGATGCTGCAAGCATTGGGCACTTGGATTAGCTGCCAGCCTAGATAACCTTGTGCAAGAGTGACTACACACAGACCAGGGAACACATGGCAAGGAGGGGAAGGGAGGAAGAACAGCACCGGTGTACTTTGGGGAACAGGTCATGCACTGCAAATTTAAACCCTGGCAGTGTATCCATGCAACAGCGCACTTCCAAAAGCTGGTGACACACAACAAACACACATGTACCTACCCCCTTCCTGCTGCTGCTTCTCCAGTAAGCACCTATCCAAGTCGGGGAAGACCACCGCCAGCACACGCTTATGGATGTGGGTCAGACGCCGGCGCCCACGGTTCTTGTGGCTCTCAGGTGAGTCCCCCAGCAGGACCCGTGCGATCCTCCTCATCCAGCACCGGATATCCTGCCAGCGTTTCCTCACCTGGGCTAGGCGCCGCTTCCGACCCTCCGTCTTCCTCACGGCACTGACGGCTTGCTTCCATATCTCCCCCTTGGCATGGACGCCTACCTGTGAGGATGCAAAAGTGAGAATACTTTAATACACCTGAGCAATGACACAGAGACACACATATTAATAACTTGTCTTGTTTGAACAGGCCATGGTATGCAGGCAACTCATTGCACCTTTGTCATAGGGACATTATCCTCTGGGGAAGGCCAAATGCACTACGTGGCATTGAACGTACACAGGTAGCATGAGGGGTGCAACACAATCAATGATCCTGGATCACACTGTGAATCACAAGCTACACCAGGATTATGTACAGCACCTCAAAGCAGTCACATGCCCCAGCCCACTGACGCAACCTCAGCAGAGTACACAGACACACACAGGCACAGGACAATCACCTGCCATTGGCAACTGCGGGTACAAACCTCACTCTGCCCATGTGCCACTAGACTGGGGGGTGTCACAGGTGTGGGGCTGGCTCAGCACGGCAGTCACACAGCACTGCTCCCTGCTCACATCAGATGGCCAGGGTATATCCATCCCTCATGCAGCTGGTGTGCAACACTCCCCATATGCACTCACCCACATGACAGGGGACTTACACACACACACCAATGTCCAGGGAACGAACACATCATTTGGACACTCACAGCACAGGTACACTAAACAAACACACATCTATGGGTACTGTCACCTGTCACACTGGGGGGACCACAGAATCACATCAGGACTGTGGAAACAAAATTCCCAGGAGGAGTAGCCAGGCAGAATGTGGCATGCACCATGCATTGATTGTCACAGTAAGCACTATGCAAGTGAGGAGTGCACACAGGAACTACAGCATGCTCTGCATGGGAGACATGAGGCCTTCCCCACCCTGGGACCCACTCTAAACAACATTGCATGTCTGTCACACATGGACACAATGCCAGAAGTCACAGTCACAAAAAGGGGCACAGTCTAAGCTAGTGGAGTCTGCACTCACCTGCTCCCCTGGTCGACCATACAGCATGGTGTACTGTGGGAGGATCACATCCACCAACGCCATATTCTCCTCCATGGTGAATGGCTGGGCCCTCTCCACAGACCTGGACATGGTGCCAGAGGAATCACAAGCAGCAGCAGTGTTGTGTAATGAAAGGATGTGCAGGCAAGTGCCCTCTCATGGGACCTGGCTGCCTTATATCTGCCTTGCTGGCCTGTTTCATTTACAGGAGTACAGAGTGATTGGTCAGTCACATTAGCATCCTACGTTTCCTCCAATCCCTTTAAACCTACCCAAGTGAGTGTCTTTGCATGGTTTAAAAATTGAGCATGATGTCAAGTCAACAACCACTTTGCAACAAAGTATATTGTTTCCAACTGACTTCTGCTGGCCACCTGATGGAAAAATTCAAACTTTAAACTCGGTCTCCATGACAACCAGCATGCATTTAGGCCCTTATACTTGTCCCTCATGTGTCCCCTATGTTGTTCCAATATTCACACACAGGTACGGTGCATTCCACGGCCCTAGGGCACCCCAAATGCAGTGAAACGGACCGTACACGCGTGTGTAGGGTCCCTATCACTATGGGAGTGCTCGCGTTTGCGTACGCCATAGTAATACGGACCGTACACGCGTGTGTAGGGTCCCTATCACTATGGGAGTGCTCACGTTTGCGTACGCCATAGTAATATCGACCCTACACACGCGGGTACGGACCGTATCACCATGGCGTACGCCTAGGGCTGCACAACCATGGTGGTACGGACCCTACACACGCGGGTACGGACCGTATCACCATGGCGTACGCCTAGGGCTGCACAACCATGGTGGTACGGACCCTACACACGCGGGTACGGACCGTATCACCATGGCGTATGCCTAGGGCTGCACAACCATGGTGGTACGGACCCTACACGCGCGTGTACGGTCCGTATCAGTATGGCGTACACATACGCCAGCACTCCCATAGTGATAGGGACCCTACACGCGTGTGTACGGTCCGTATCACTATGGCGTACGCATACGCCAGCACTCCCATTGTGATGGGACCGTACACACGCCATCAGTGCATATGTACAGTGCGTTTCACACCTGACAGTGGTGACAGGCGGCACACAGACAGGTATAGAGCTGTCATACTTGGCCAAGGCTGGACATCAAGGCATTGTCTGTGCAGTACTACATGTGTCGGGCACAGGTGTGTCGGGCTGTGATGTGGCACATTACTCCTGAGGTGTGAAGCAAATGACTGTATGATGAGCTGTGTACACATGTCATGTGTGATGGTGCACTATGTGCCACACATCCCCTTCACTCCTTTGACATGTGTGCATGTAGTACAGACTTGTTGAACCATGCGTCACTGGCATGGCACAGTCACCGACACCCGCAACTGTCCCCTGATGCCAGGTACACGGAATGTTACACCTGAGATGTGAATGCCCGCGTTGCACGCTGTAACTATGTCATGTGTGTGTCATGTGTTCCCATGGGTTTGCCGTAGGTGTTTGGTCAAATGCATCTGCAGTTGCTGCAACCAACATGTGTCTGTGTGTAGATGGGCATGGCACACTGTTACGCACACCAGCCCACATGTCTAATCCGATGTAAGGTGTGTATGTATGCATCGACACGGAGTTCCAAAACAAGGACCTATCTGCATACTCTCAATGTATGTGTGATCAGTCTTGACATGTACCCCTTGATGGCAAAGTGTGTGGTCTGTCCTTTTTACATTACATGTGACCTGTGCCTCTAGTGTTCCGCAACCTGTCTGTATGATTGACATATTTATTCTGCCCATATGCGGATGTCTGGCACTCCTGTGATGAGTCTGCCTGTTCACTCACACTGGCCCACCGCTAGTTTAATGCCATGTCATGTTGAGCCTGAGAATCCACGTTTGTGGCTGGCTCTTGGAAGGAGTGTCACCTGCCTGGCATACGTGTCCAGGGCATATTGCACAGACCTGACTCTGTATGTAGCATATGTGTATTGCCTGTTGAACATGTGCTCAGTACATTGACATTGGTGGTGTACTGTACTCACTCTTCGTTGTCCCTTCAAATTCACTGCAGGGCTCCGCCTCTCCTTCGACCAATTCCGGACTTGGCTGACCTGAGGGAACGTGACTGTATACGCCGCTACCACTTCCCCCAATAGTTGATTGAGGACTTGACGACACGGCTGGCACCACACCTCCAACCGCTACACAGGTATCCTACTGCACTGACACCCAAGATGAAGGTGATGGCAGCCCTATATTTCTTTGCCACGGGTACCTTTCAATATACCATTGGTCATGTTGGGGGCATGCCCCAAACCATGTTCAGCCGTGTTCTGCATGATTTTTTAGAGGCCATGTTGGATCACCTGGATGAGTTCATTAAATTCCCAACTCCTGAGCAGTTGACAGGTGTCAAGCGTGAGTTCTAGCCCTGGGAGGGATGCCCCATGTCATTGGGTCCATAGATGGAACACATGTGGCTTTGGTACCACCACAGGCACAGGAGGTAGCATATAGGAACCGCAAGCATTACCACTCCATTAATGCCCTTGTGGTGTGTCTTGCCAACATGGTGATTTCACATGTCTGTGCTCGTTTTCCAGGATCAGCACACAATGCCTACATCATGAGGCGTAGCAGGGTGCCTGAAATGATGCTGCAGCTGCGCAACAAACGAGCATGTGTTGTTGGTGGGTATACTCTGGCAGTCCTGTATTTAACGTCATCTTCCTGTCTTACTGCTTCTCCTGACCCACTCTTGTCCATGATGTTTCCATGTAGGGGACGCTGGCTATCCCAACATGCCATGGCTGATCACGCCTCTCCGCAACCCCAGCACGGCTGGCTAGCACCGCTACAACAACACCCATGGGCGGACCAGGCGAGTGATAGAGAGGACATTTGGCCTCCTGAAGAGCCGATTCCGTTGCCTCCACAAGACCTATGGCGCACTCCCATATGCACCGGTGAAGGTCTGCAAGATCTTCCTCGTGTGCTGCATGCTGCACAACATGGCAGTGGTGAAAGCTGTGCCACTCATCCTGGATCCGGATGAGCAGGACCGTCCACCCGTGGAGGATGAGGGCTTGGTCACGAGGCAAGTGATGTGGAGGAGGAGGAGGCAGTAGAGGACATCCGGAGTCGGCTCATACGCAACTTCTTTGCCTAGTGGTGAGTTCCAGTGTCTGAGTGTGCACGCATTGGGCCGTGTGTGGCATGTGTTGCGATGTGTGTGTCCATCTGCATGTCTGCCAAGTGAGTCAGAGGTGTGTTTGGATGTGTCATTTGAGTGATGGTGAAATGGAAGAATGTTTTTCCAGAGACATCATTGTCACCTAGCATGTTGACAACCTTATACGTGTCGAGTACATGCACATGCATGCGGATGTGCTTCTTTTGGCTGACTTCTGGTGTGTCTCTCATCCACAGGTACTTGCGCTTGCTGTCTGCTGGTGGCATTGTTGTGCTCCTGCTATTCCTCATGAACACAGCAACATGTGCTGAATCAGCATTACATGCACGGACAAGTTTGAAAATCTCCTTAAGGTAAGGGATGCAGCACGGCTTTTTGGGTGTGGTATTTGTTTGGAATGTGTGTGCACTGCTCCTGTTCATGTTTGGATACTTTACATACATGTAGAATCACCATGGGGCACATGACATGGAGCTGAATTCACCTGAATTGATGTTCAGACTTGGTGACAGTCATCTGTAATGGGATTGTGGATTGTGATGAAGCCATCAATGTGTGTAACACTGCCCTCGGAAACATACGGGTTGCACCGGGTTGACATGGTGTGTGAATTCCCCATTAGAGGCTCAATGGTGTATAGCAGCCTCTCTGTGAGCAGCAGGGGGTGTTTAGCTGTAACCCGTCACTTGTGTGCCAGTTCTATGGATTTACAGCATCTGTGGTGCACAGGGGGTGCCAGTGTTGGTCCCACGTGTTCATCCACATGACCTGTGTATGTGTTGACAGAGTTGCATTAGCATTCCGACACACATGACTAATAAAGGTGTCCCTCTGCCTCCAAGGTGCCTCATCTCTGTCAATGGTGGTCTGTTGCCACTGTGCATGCGGCATGTCTGGCATAGTTCTCAGAGATGGTGCATATGAGTCTATGTGTAGAGTAGCAAGATGCAAGCTGTTTGTCAGGGATTAGAAACTGTATTGTGCATGATGTCCAAGGCTGTGTAGGTATTGTGTCATGTCAATCTCCACGACAGCCACTGTGCTGCATGTGCTTCATTGTGTGTGTGTGTGCCATGTTGAACCAGAGAGTCCTTCCTTGACATACACCGTTTGCATGGTTCCTTCCTGAGATCCTTGTCTTTGTGTGCGACTTGTGGCATTGTTTTCTTGACATGGCTCATGCTGCTGCAGGCCGTGCAGCAAGGGCACCCAGTGTCCACGCAAACGAGCTGGTGTTCATCATGGATTGCTTGCTGACATGTGCTATGCAGATCAGCAGCATCTGTGCCTCATGCTACTGCACACTCTGGATTATGCACAAGATCCCCAGTTCCATCCACCTCAAGGCAAGAGAGACCATCCCCCAGGTCAACTACGACATCCGTGTCTAATCCTACCCTGCACTCTACGGACGTGTGCGTTACAACTCCCATGATACTTGTCCACATCCAGGGTGCATCTGTACAGCTCTGCTTCTACATCCGGCGACCAGGCCACATCAACGTCCAACAGAGATGGGGGGAATAAATCACTGCCAGCTGCAGGATGACCTTCTCAATCCACGCACACACTCAGGATGCAGCCCACAACCACAACACAACCTTGTGGCACTGTGATCCAACACCCCATTGTGCCATCTCCATGCATCCAACGTTGGCCGGCCCACCATTGTCCACATCCACCTGACTCAAGCATGCAGGACATGGTTCTGCCACATGTCTACACATACCTGGGAGTAACACCCCAGGACACTCCACATGATCCCTGACCTCTGCGCATGACTGTTGCTCTTCTACATAGGTCTGTAGGCACAGTTGTGCGGGCACCCCTTCAGCTGGTTGGGCCCATCACGGGTGAGTATGGTGCTCCATGTCTGTATTGGATGGTACACTGTGACCCATGTGTGTCCTGTGCCAGACTCAGACCCCAGGGTATGGATGTTTGGAGTTATTTCTGAAATCAGGCATGGTTTGACTTTACAACACACACATGTAGTGGAATAATGCAAAATGACGGCATCATCTTGTGATTGTGATGAATTTTATTTGTGCTGGGGTACGTGTTTGGGGGGGTGACAAGAGGTGCTTTGGGGGAGTGTAGAATCCAAAGTTCACAGGGGGAGTTGGTATCCTTGCCATTGAAAGTCATCAGAGTCTATGCCACAGTCTTTGTCAACATTGGTCAGACAGTGACCAGCAAGGCCATGTGGCAGAGAATGTCATTTGCTGCTGTGCTGCTGTTGGGCCAGAGGGCTAGGTGCCAGGCCAGGTGACCTGGGAGATGGTGATGTTCCGCTGACTCTCACGGTCTTTTGCGTGGACGACCCACCTTCCTGCGGGGACCCTCAGAAGCAGGCCTTGACGATGCTGGGGACGCTCCGTCAGATGAATCCTCCTCTTCCTCCCTCCCTGTGTCTGGTGCTGGTCTATGCCTGGTGGCACAGGGAGGGTTTGCCAGGCTTTGGGCGATCTGACGGAGTGATTGGCTCACGTCCCTGTGCACCGCCAGGAGCTCAGCCAGTCTTGCCTCCATCTGTCCATGGTGTTGTAGATGACTGGCATGATGCTCGACCTGCATGTTCTTGATCTCATTGAGGGTCTCCACTACCTGGTCGATGCCTCTGGAGTCACGCCGGTATGTGTCCAGGATGTTGTGGACGTGTGACATAACCGGGTCCTCAGCTGCCTGGTCAGGCTCGCGCCTCCGCCGTCCTCCACTCCCACCACCCCTGCCCACTTGAGCCCGGCCTGCCCTTGTGGGCACGTCGGGTCTCCGGGACCCCTGAGGGATGGCACTTGCGGTGTCGCCTGCCTCCTCCTGGGTGCCCGGAGAACCTTGTCCCTCCTGGACAGACTGGCTCTGTTGTTGTGTGTGGGCAGGGCTCCTGGATGTCTCCTGGGATGTGGCAGGAATGGGGGTGGTGGTTGGCACAGTTGTACCTGACGCAGGTGCTGCAGGTGGTTGGACACCAGAGGGGCCAGGTTGGTCTGGGTCATCCATGGAGTGGTGAGAGTCGTCGCTGCCGGTGGGGTCCTCTTCACGCAGAGCCTGGTCCTGTGAGTCTTCCCCCCCAGTGTTGGGGGGAGATGGACGACGTTGACCTGTGTGTGAGAGAGACAATGTTAATTGTGTTACATGCGACATCCATGTTTAATTCATTTTGAGTTGGCACAGTTCCTCTGTGTGGTTGGATTTGGCTTGCATTCCTCTCACAGTGCACTCGTGCATGGGTATGTCCCTTGGCCACAGCTTTCGACACTTGACCTATGTGTGACACAATCTTAGTTGATGCATCTTTTTGGAACGCAGTCAGCAGTGTAGTGTGCGGGCGTAGCAAGCCATGCAGAGCCGCCTTACGTGTTGCACTGTACATGGCCAAATGGTGTTTTTTCCATGCTATTTGGAATGCAGGTAGGTAACTTAAGCATTTGTGACAGGGTTCTAACTAACACAGTGGGTGGGTATACTGGGTGTAAGGTTAGGTTTGTACCTGCAGCACGGATGTACTCGTGCACAGATTGACACATGGCCCAGTGTTTATCAAAGGTTGAAGGGGGGGTTCACGCACTGCCAAACCTTGTCTACATGCACACAGTCCACCTGCTGACGAGCGGGCATGACCACAACACCCAAGGGTGATTTGGTCTCCCTCTGTCTCCCTTTCTCCCTCCCTCTGTCAGCCTCCTCCCTCTGTCCATCTCCCTCTGTTAACCTCCTCCCTCTGTCCGTCTCCCTCTGTCTCCCTTTCTCCCTCCCTCTGTCAGCCTCCTCCCTCTGTCCGTCTCCCTCTGTCAACCTCCTCCCTCTGTCCGTCTCCCTCTGTCTCCTTTTCTCCCTCCCTCTGTCAGCCTCCTCCCTCTGTCCGTCTCCCTCTATCTCCCTTTCTCCCTCCCTCTGTCAGCCTCCTCCCTCTGTCCGTCTCCCTCTGTCTCCCTTTCTCCCTCCCTCTGTCAGCCTCCTCCCTCTGTCCGTCTCCCTCTGTCAACCTCCTCCCTCTGTCCGTCTCCCTCTGTCTCCCTTTCTCCCTCCCTCTGTCAGGCTCCTCCCTCTGTCCGTCTCCCGCTGTCTCCCTTTCTCCCTCCCTCTGTCAGCCTCCTCCCTCTGTCTCCCTTTCTCCCTCCCTCTGTCAGCCTCCTCCCTCTGTCCGTCTCCCTCTGTATCCCTTTCTCCCTCCCTCTGTCAGCCTCCTCCCTCTGTCCGTCTCCCTCTGTCTCCCTTTCTCCCTCCCTCTGTCAGCCTCCTCCCTCTGTCCATCTCCCTCTGTCTCCCTTTCTCCCTCCCTCTGTCAGCCTCCTCCCTCTGTCCGTCTCCCTCTGTCTCCCTTTCTCCCTCCCTCTGTCACCCTCCTCCCTCCCTCTGTCTGTCTCCCTGTGTCCACCTCTGTATCCCTCCCTCTCTCTCCCCCTCTCCCTCCCTCTGTGTGTCACCCTCTGTCACCTTAGCCCATCTTCCTGGGCACACACAGTTTGCAGGTCTTTCAAAGGCCATTGGCTTGTTCATGTGGGTTTGTTGCTTATCTCCGGGCATCCATTGGGCGGAGTGTCTGAGTCTGCGCTGCTGCTGTGGCAGTGTGTGCTGTCACTCTTTCAGAGTGAAGCGTCTTCATTAGCTGCTGTTATGTGCAAATTGTGCCTTCATACCCATGTCATCCTGCAACGCGGCCACCATTTGCAGGCAACGCAGTACTGTGTGGGGACACACTGTTTGTATGGCTGTGCCCTAGGCCATATGGGCTGAGGGCATTGTTGTGTGCTTCAGAGTTGCTCTATGTTAGTTTTGAGGGCCACCCTCCCGGCATCGGGGACATCCTGTCTTGTGTTGGTGTTTTGTGTGGCCTGTGACTTGGCCTGGCCTTGCTTGGGGCATGGAGGCGCTAGTGGCATGTGTGTGTTTTTGGAGTGTGGTTGTGTCCGGTGCTGGCTTAGGGGGGGTTGCGTGCATGATTGGTATTTTGGTTGTGTATGGCGTTCCCCCCATGTGAGGTGAGTTGTTTGTGTACTCACCAGGCTCTCGGACTCCTTCTACTACGTCTACTCCCACCGGCGGCAGCGTGGCCATCACCTTCTCCTCCCAGGGATGGTAGTGTACCGGTCTGCGGGGCAGCCCTCCTCCAGTGATGTTGGCCTGGTTGTGCTCGTCCGTCATTTTGCGGTGGACCGTCCTCCGCAGATCGTACCACCTGGCTTGGCACTCATGCCTGGTCCTTCTGGTGGACCCAACAGCATTCACAGCATTGACAATACTCTCCCACATGGCTGATGATTTTTCGGATATGCTGGTCTGTCTGACCAATGTTCCAAAGAGCTGTGGCTCGACTCTGACGATTTCGTCGACAAGGACCTCCAGCTCCTCCTTTGTGAACTTTGGATTCTTGTTAGTGGGCATGGTGTGGGGTGTGGGTGTGGATGTTTGTGGGGGTGTGGGTGTGGATGGTTGTGTGTGTGTGAGTGTGGTTGTGAAGGTGTGTGTATGTGAATATGATGAAGGGGTGTTTGTGATGGTGGTTGTGTGAAGGAGTGCAAGTGTAAGGTGTATTGATGGATGTAGTATGGTGCAGTGCATTGTCTCTGTGGTCTGGCAGTAGTGGATCCATTGCAAAGGATCATGGTTTGTGTGTGTTGGGCCTTTTTATTGGTCCATTTGTGGGTGTGGCTGTGTTTGAACTTTGTGTGGGTGTGTTATAAGGAGTGGTTGTGTTTTGGGCCTCTGTTTAGCTGTTTGGCAGTTGCAGGTCAGTGTATAGGATGTATTTGGGCTTGTTGGACATGTTTTGTGGTGTTGTGTGCATCAAATTGACTCTCCTTGTGTTGTTTTTGTTTGTCCTGGTTCAGTACGAGTGTTTTTGGCGTCTGTACGGTGCGTACATGGGCCATGTTGTTGTACAGTGCTGTCCTTTGCTATGGCTTAGTACGAGTCCTACATGCGCGATGTTGGGTGAGGGTGCTGGTGTAGGGGTCTGGGGTAGGGTACGTACAGACACTGGCAGGGTGTTGGTCCGCACCGTCCATCGGTGGTGGTGTTTCGCACTGTACATACAGGGGGGGCTGGGTGTAGGCTCCGTACATACACGGGTGGGGGTACGCTCCGTACATACACTGGTGGGGTGTGGGTACGCTCCATACATACACGGGTGGGGGTACGCTCCATACATACACTGGTGGGGTGTTGGTGCGCTCCATTCATACATGGGTGGGGGTATGCTCCATTCATACACGGTTGGGGGTACACTCCGTACATACACTGGTGAGGTGTTGGTACGCTCCATTCATTCACGGGTGGGGGTACGCTCCATTCATACACAGGTGGGGGTACGCTTCGTACATACACTGGTGAGGTGTTGGTACGCTCCATTCATTCATGGGTGGGGGTGCGCTCCGTACATACACGGGTGGGGGTACGCTCCGTACATACACTGGTGGGGTGTTGGTACGCTCCATTCATTCACGGGTGGGGGTACGCTCCGTACATACACGGGTGGGGGTACGCTCCGTAAATACACTGGTGGTGTGTGGGTACGCTCCATACATACACGGGTGGGGGTACGCTCCATACATACACTGGTGGGGTGTTGGTACGCTCCATTCATACACGGGTGGGGGTACGCTCCATTCATACACGGGTGGGGGTACGCTCCGTACATGCACTGGTGGGGGTTCGGAGCGTACATCCGCGGCCAGGGGGGCGTTTGGCGCGTACATTTGGGGCCTGGGGGAGGGGTTCGGCACGTACATACGAGGGCTGGGGGGGGTGTTCTGCGCGTACATACGGGGTCTGGGGTGGGGTATTCTGCGAGTATGCAGGCACATGTCTCCATGGTTGCTATGGGAGTTGGGTCCGTACGGTGTTTTTTCCATACGGTTGTGAAATCTAAAGGACGGGACTGATCGTACTTGCGCGGTCGGACTTCATTTTTCCGAATCGTACGGTAAATCGTCCGGGGATGTGTCGGACACATTTTCCGACCCGAGGACGTGTGGGGAAATTTTCCCACAGCGATTCGTATGGACTTTTTCCCATGCGAATCGTACTTGGCAGTTTGTAGGCTACTTGTACGATTCGTATGGTAAAAAATCCGGATACGATTAGTACGGGGGTAATTTTTCCAGGATCGGAATCGGCACCAAAATGTGTACATTTTACCACATCAATGCTATGCTCAGTGGCCCATTCTACTTTAGAAATCCCCTAATCCTGCATCCTAGTCTACAGAATTCACATTAACAAACTGTTGACTGACATCTGGTTTGAGCTACAGGCACATAACAAGCTTCCAGAGGCCTTCCCTGCATCTGCTCAGCTGACCAGCACCGATTGAACCTGCCTGAGACCTGCTGCTCTCCTTTACCCTGAGTGAGTCTTGATCCCCAAAATGTGCCCACGAAGTCCTGGACCCTTCGCTGGCATCAGAGTGTACTCCTCCTGGTGCAAAATGACAATAAAGGAAAAATCCAGAAGTTTGGGGCAGTGACCTGATCTTCACATCTTCATCAACCCCCAATGTGAAACTCCAGCGACGACTGTTCTTTGCGTTGACATTGACCTCTTTACGGCCCCTGCCAATGTTAAGCTCCTTGTGTGAACTTGGATTTTGATAAGTTAAAACCTTCACCAGGACAGACCTGGTCCCTGTATCTAACGCACGCTCCATCGCAGTTGGCCTGATCTTGTAACTTTGACTTGGTCCAGTGTGACCACATAACTCCTAGTTGCCCTTTGTGCTTCTTAGTGCTATTTTTACCTAACAATTAAAAAATATATAACTCCAGTTCTACTGATTGGATTTTGCTCATTTTGGTGTCATTATGTCTATTGGAATTTACTCTATTGTTCAACATTGGTTTGGGGGCTTTTCTTGTGTTGTGTTTCACTTTTCATTGTTTGTATGTTGCATAACTACTTTACACATTGCCTCTAAGTTAAGCCTAACTATGTTTGTGGCAAGCAACCAGAGTGTTAAGCACAGGTTAAGTTAGTGACTTTTGTGGGACACGCTGACAAGGACTGTGTTTGTTGTTGATTCTGGCTTCCACCCTATTCAACCCAAAAACTATTTTCTTACAAGGATATATTGGCATAGCATCTGGATTCCATAGGATTCACTTTATTAATATTTAAATGTAGTTTAAAAAATCAAGACTTGCCAAATCATGAAGAAAATTACCCTTGAAGGATGTAACTTCTTTTGGAATTGTTTCCAACTGATTATCCACCCGTCCTTAAGTCTCCTGAGGGTGGGCCAAACTAGGTGTAATGTGTCTACCTTTGAAAAAGGGTGTGGAAATGTCTTAATTCCGCAACAGCTGCTGAAGCATGCAGTGGCGGATCGCCGAGGGGCTGCTGCAGGGCGGGGCAAGTTGGCGATGCAGCGAGCGCAAGGTCAATAGTTTTACTTATTTAATTATTGAATTACTTACCTTACTCCTGTCCGTCCCATGTCAGAGTCCACTACCCCCCACACTGCCCCTCCCCCGCCCCGTCCCACCGCCTTGCAGCACTCCCTCGGCGAGCTGCCGCTGGAAATATGTCTGTCATGCATACTGAGGTATTTGTGGTGATCTAGCATACATTCCAATGACATGGTGTTATGTCATTGGAATGTGGAATGTACTGATGAGGTTGGAGTGGAGAGATTCCATGTGAGACAGTTACTCTGGGACTGCAGCAGCTGTGGCTAATAAACCTATCAGTTGAAGTATCCAACTCTCTTACTCTTAATTCCATAATACTTCACTACAGTATTTCACACTCTAAGGCAATGACATAAATCTATTATCAGGAATCTTAGGGAGTATCTTTTTTACAGAAAGTTGGATGGGTAAATAATGCTAGAAATAAGTCAAGAAAATAAAAGAGAATCAAATAATAAATTAATATGTACAGCTATAGCACGTGCATTACCCGCGAGCTAGCTTTAGGGCGTCTCTCTCAACCCCAGCAACAACGAGTCGCTGACCTCTTGTTTTAATAGGCCTTTCACATTAGGTAACGGTTATTACAGCACAGATCCTATGTGCTGATAACGATTATGGCGCGCAGTGTGCCTCATCAAAATGGCAATCGATCGGTCTAATTCATTAGAAAAAAAAAACAATCTCTGGCTCCCATGAAGCTAATTAGTTGCAGCTCATATTTCACGCCCCTGAAAAAATATATGTTTCCAAGGCACGTGTCGAAGAAGAAACTCGTTATTAGGACGCCTCTCTCAACTCTTTAAAAAGAAAAAAAAATCTAATCTACTCCCACTTTAAATTGATCCGGGCACCCCTATAATTTTTTTGCCGGTCCATTACAGTCTTAGAGATAGCTACTGATGAATAGCAAAGAAAGCTTTTCCCCTCCACGCTGTGACATCAGTGTCTTCAAAGGAAAGGCACTTTTCTGTGATTGGAACAATGCGTCACTCTGTGCGAAATGGGCTTGAAAATCAGCGCTCTGCAAATCTATGAACTCAGATTCCACTTGTAAGTCTCCAGGTATCTCCTTATGAGCGCCCACAGCCCGGGGCTCCTGGCCCCTGGTATTTGCTTGGTTAGAGCAAGGAGAGGCATTTATTTTTCGTCATGCAAGGAGAGTAAACAACAACTGGTTTTAAACATTACTTGTCCTAACTCTATGCAAGTATACATTTCCCTGGCAGTGCTGTGATTTACACTGGGTGGAAATCAGGAGGATTAAAAGAAAAATACAGTTAAGGTTTACCGAATATGTACTCATTTGTAGTTTTCACCAGAAGATGTTACAGCATTACAGCAAATGTTTCTGTTTGCCGGAGAGAGGACGTGGAACGACCGACTGTAATAATATTACACCTAATCATTCCCGATATTTGCGATGCAGCCATTAATCCTAGCTACAATGGCGGCCAGAGGTAGTAGGGGGCAGATTTCCAATAACTGGTGCATCCCTGCATATTAGCAAGGATGCGCCAGTTATTTTGCGTGACTCAAAAAAACCCTTGCGCCACCATGGATGCGCCGCATTTACAATGAAGCGCACCATGACGCAAGGATAGAGAGATGCGTGCCGCATCTGTTGCCGTAAGGGTGTCGGAGTGCTGGAGTTGTATCGCAAGCGAGACGCAACTCCAGCACTGCTCAGGGGTGCCCTATACCTTATATGCTGCGTCACTCATTACGCCTGCTTCAAGCAGGCGTAAGGATTTGACGCAGCTGGGATGTAAAAGTGGCTCCGTGAAATCTTGTGGATTTCACTGCATCACTTTTACGGGGCTTTCTTGTGACGGAACGCCCACCCTGCATACATTATACCTGACGCAGGTATAATGTAGCGCAGGGCTTTACAACGTGACGCATCTCACTAGATCTATTGAGATTTCAGTAAAGGCTGTGCGTCCGGCAACGGAGTGGCATGTCGCTCCTGCTTTTGATGAATTGTCTTAAAGCGTGGCAATTGGGCAGACCACGGACCCGGGCAGCACGCACACACATTAAAATGATGAACTTTTGCGTGAACACATTGACAGGTGTGCACTTGGACACCCCTTCATTTTGTATCGTATTAATTAAACTGCCCAGCAGGACAAGTTGCACCCATGGATTAACAGTGATTGAAAACAAAGAAGTAATTACGTCGCACAAGAGATAACCTCACCTTCAAAATTGAAGTTTGTGTATTGTTGTGGAAAATCATCATGACCATCGGTTCTGCAAATGGACATACACAGAACGCTTAAAGCCATGAAATTCAAATGTTACTCTGAAAGATAGGTTTCAGTTCTAATTCCGTCGAATAACAATGCTTAGAATTATCGTATTGGCGTGTTAGATAACATCAGCAGGTGGGCGGGGGGATTTTGCGGGTTGCTCAGGGAAGTTTCTACGGAACGAAAAAATGATAATGGAAGGTTGGAATCATGTGGTTTACCTATTGAAGTAAGGGATGGGCTAAACATCTTAGAGTATGTTGGGAGATTAATCAGGAAAGGGTGCTTATTGATGCTGTTGCATCACGGGGAGCAACTATTTTTGAAGAGACATCCGTATTAGGCATAGCATTAACTGGAGTATAGGGTGTTAATGCGGTATCTGACGCAAGGTGCGATGGGTGTTGTAGTGTTGAGGCCCAAGGAGGCCCACGTGATTGATCTAATTGCAGGGGAGGGGTTAGGAGTGGGTAAAAGGATGCAGGTGGCTGTGGGTGGTTATTTGGTCAGCGCGCAAGAAGAGAAAGTATCTGGAGTTGCTCACGCTAACAAAGATTTAGGTAGGTAAATATGGATGTCATCATGTATACGGGGATTGTGATATACTCAGAAGGAATTGAGGGGAAACAACTAGAGCTGATATGGTGTTAAGTTAAGTAAACGGGAAGGTTACTGTGGTGGGGAAATGTTTGCTTGAGCATTCTGCGGGTAGGGCGTAAGTGCGCTGCTTAGAGGGAAAAATGCCAATAATTGGGGATAATTCTTTGAATGAGCCATGTTGTGGATTAAATGTCGTGATTATATTATAACTTAAAACATTATTCAATGATGGTTGTTTTTAATTTTGTAGTGTACCCCTGACGAAGGGCAATACCTAGCCCGAAATGCATTGGGAAATATATTTACAACTGAGGATTAATTGTATACATTCTTGCTACAGAAAAAAGGCCTGGATTGGCAGTCTGCAGCATTAGATATTAAATACATAATATCTTTTATGCGACATGATGAAATGAAAATAAAATGGCATATCAACTTTTGAATATGAAGAATAAAACTGATTGAAAATGGACTAAGTGTTGAAAATCTATTGAGATTTCAGTAAAGGCTGTGCGTCCGGCAACGGAGTGGCATGTCGCTCCTTCTTTTGATGAATTGTCTTAAAGCGTGGCAATTGGGCAGACCACGGACCCGGGCAGCACGCACACAGATTAAAATGATGAACTTTTGCGGTGAACACATTGACAGGTGTGCACTTGGACACCCCTTCATTTTGTATCAGAACTAAGGCAAAAGCCATTTTAATATCTGATGTAGAATGGACTTTATACATTTCTCGGTCATATACATTAAATCCCTTGGCTGGGTCGAATCCAGATTTTGCCTTTGATTCCCCTGTGGGGAGCGATTGTGGCCCCCCCTCATGTAAGGAAATAGAGGGTTTCATTAAAGGTACAAGGTATTCAGGTGCGATGGGCCACAATTTCTGTGTCCAGTATTTTCTCACTGCTACACACATGGGACTATTCCGTCATCCTGGAAGGGAAGTATTGTGATCCCATTATACGAAAAGGGTTCAAAAGATTCCCCTGCTAGCTTTATGCAGATCGCACTATTGGATTCGACCGGAAGATTGTTTGCCAAGAGCATACTCCTAAACCTTCAAGACTGGGCTTTTGGTAATAGTTTTCTCCCTGCAGATCAAGTTGGGTTCCGCAAACATAGTGGTACCATAGACAATATTACAGCTCTGCAAACTTTAATCGAAAAATACCCATTGAGCAGGGGTATAGCCTTATATGCGGCCTTTAAAGATTTCTCCACAGCTTTTAGCTGGACTCAGGTCCTGATGGGAGGGAACCAAGGCATGTCAAGTAAAACAGAGACTCACAACGGGCTGAAGCAAGTTTGCCTACTGGCCCACCTTTTGTTTTCTCTTTACATGAATGATTTGCATTAGGGTTAGACTAAATGTCGAATATTAATTATCTGATTTTCAACAAATCTTAGCTGAGCAACAGATCTACACAAAAGTCTCCTCTCCACCAACATTTGGCATCCCTGGGTCCTTTAACCTCAGCTCCTCCCAGGAGGAATGAACCAGTCGTTACACCCTGAGAAATAAAAAGTTCACCAGGTTGGAAGAGGACTTTCTCATATACAAATGGAACTTTACCACCATTCACCACCACCTGGTGATTTTGTCGGTAATGGAATAAGTGTAAATAACTATTTTTGACTCAAAAAGATTAGCAAAACCAGTACCACACATCTGACCAGGGATTTCCTATTGTGGCTAGTGCCCAACTTGTGTGGCTCTTTAGTGCTCCCAAATGACACCATCTGTAAGACATGGGAATGCTGGTTGAGGAGGGTAAAAACCCTTCTCAAGCAGCCACCAGAATCCTTGTCAGTCTGAAGTCTCAAGCAAAGCCCAAATGAACATGTGCTCAACCCTCTTGGTAGCTTGGAACAGAGCAATCAGGCTTAATTCAGAGACAATGAGTAAAGTATTTATGCAGAACATCGAACAGAAATAAAATGAAAATACAACATGAGAAAAATCTCATGCCAATTTAGAAAAATAGGGTGCATTAATAAATAAATAAAGATCAAAATGGCAGAAATTAAATCAGCAGAACCAGAGATACGTCATTTTAAAGATTTCAGTAAAATTGCACCACAAAATGCAAAGCGCCAAGTGTGGGTATCTGGTCGCGCTGGACCGGGACAAAGTCACAAGTTCAGGCTGACCATGATGGAGCACAGGCCAGCCACAGGGACCCAGTTAGGCCCCTACTTAATTCCTGGTTGCACGGTCCCACATCAAGGATAAGTTGAGCAGCCTAGACGATGCATCATTTCCGAGGAACTACAAAGCTGTGATGCAAGTCCTGCATCCTCTTCGAGGATCCCTTCGACGAGGGCTTGCAATCTGAATCTTGCATTGGAGATTCATCGGGCAGACAATGCAATGGATTAGATCTAAGGAATTGCGAGGCTGAAATACGGGGACCTGTGTCATTGTCAAGGCTGCAGTTGATGAGAGATTTGCAATGCGAGGGCCAGCGTTGGAAATGTGTCATGTTGCAGTAGTTCCAATGTGGGATGTGAGGTTGAAACAGAATACTTGCACTGGGAGAATCCTTGGAGCAGAGACGATGCATCAGCTTTGCTCCTGGTTGCACCACGCAGCAGAAGAGATGCATCAATTCTGCTGGATCCACATATGGGCTGGCAGAGCACCTTCAGTGCCACTTGCAAGGGTCCAGTACTGGGGTGACACTACTTGGCAGGGTATAACTCGCAGTTGAAGAGTCCAGCTGCTGGTTACAAGAGACTAGCCCTTGGACTCACTCTAGTGGTCCTGGGTACAGGTTGCAAGTCCAACCCTTCTCACCCTGGCAAGAGGGCAGAAGGCAGCAGGTTCAGATAACAGGTTGCAGTCCTTCAGGACAGCAGTTAAGCAGAGTGGCAGTCCTTTCAGCAGCACAGCAGTCCTTCTTCCTGGCAGAGTCTTCCAAAGGCCTAGAAGTGTACTGAAGAGTTGATGAATGGGGTCCAATATTTATACCTGGGTCTTCCTTTGAAGTGGGAGAAGCTTCTAGAGGTTTCCATTTGAAGTGCACAGGCTTCCTGCCTTCCCTGCCCTGACTCCAAACTAAATACAGTGGGTATGCAGTCCTTTATGTGTCCAGCTCTGCCCTCCTATCCTGCAAGGAATGACCCATTCCTGCACACTTCAGCTCTTTATTGTGGATGGCTGCCCAGGAGTAATACACAAAGCAACAACTGTCAGATAAACCAGTCATTTGACCTAGAGACAGGCTGTAGGCACTTAATTGCTGAGACCAACTTTCTGAAAGTGACTTTTTTATTTTTATTTAAAATCCGACTTTGCCATAACAGAGGATTTTGCATTGCAATTCCAAACGAAAACTGGTTACCTGGCCCGATTTGGAAGTTACAGCTTAGTAAATGTAATAAGGTAACCCTAATGTTATCCTATGGGAAAGGTAGGCCTTCCAGTAATGAAAAATGAATGTAAGAGTTTTTTACTACCAGGACATGTAAAACTAAAAATTACTCATCCAACTTTTAACTACACTGCACCTACCCTCTGGGCGGTTCAGGGCTTATCCTAGGGGTGACATATATAGTAAAAGGGAAGTTTTGGGGGCCTGGCAAAAGTTTTATTTTTCCAGGTCGAAATGGAAGTTAAAACTGCACACACAGGCTGCAATGGCAGTCCTGAGACATGTTTAAAAAACGACAAGTGGGTGGCACAATCAGTGCTGCAGGCACATTAGGAGCATTTAATTTACAGGCACTGAGACCAGGTAATGCCATTTTACTAGTGACTTACAAGTAAATTAAATATGCCAATTGGGCATAAGTCAATTCTACTATGTTATAAGTAGAGAGAACAAGCTCTTTAGCACTGGTCAGAAGTGGTGAAGTGTGCAGAGTCCTATGGGTAGCAAAAACAAAGTCAGCAAAACAGGAGGATGGAATGTATTATCTTAGGGAAGAACCACACTAAGGATGGCAGGTCAGCATGGCGTATATATTTGTGCAAGTGAATCATTATAGAGAGAGGGACTGTTTTACCCATCACTGGCACAGACCAATGGTGTGAGGAGATGCAGCATCCTTCTTTCCTGGAAGGCAGCTGAGCGATTCAAAGTGCAAGTTGTGATTCCGCAGCACTGATCGTCTCTTGATTCGTTGTTTAGCTGGATTTCATTACTTGTTTACTTTCTACCCTTTCTGTGTCACAAGATACATGCATGTTTATGGACTCCTCTGTATCTTGACACTTTTCTGATATCAGCAATGCTTATTTATTCCTCTCCTCTCTGGAATGCCTCTGATCCTTTCCTCGCCCATTTTATACCACTTCTTCCCACTTCTCCTTTCTTCTGCTGCCTCCCCCTGCATTTTAGCATTAATACCGCTCTTAAATCCAGGTGATCTGGAACCAAATGAAAGTCTGTTCCTTGGTCCTATCCCTATAGGGCTATAACTAGAAATAGTACAGCATCATTAATGTGTACTGTGTGTCTTCTACTGCGCAGCAATAACCCCTTATATTGCACATCATCATTGGTCAACCCATTGATCTTATTCAGTCCCATATCAAAACCCCTTTCCCATGCACTCTCACAGCACTTACTTTCAGATTACTTCCTGCACTAACAGTATTTAAAGAGAGTGCATATAGAACAGATAATAGCGAATGCTATTGTTGTAAGTTATGGTGCAACATTGAAAGGGTGGTTTATTCATCAGAAAAATCCAATATTCCCAGCAAAAAGGTCAGAAAGCTCAGAGGTTTATGGATCCAAAAATGTTTCTACCTCTCATCATGGGGGGGCAGCGCAGGGATCAGCATGGGGGAGAAAAAGAAGGGAAAAAATGGGCACATGCTGCTTCGGTGCTCTTCTGTTCCTCTGCTCCTCTCAACTCCTGGCACTCCATGCACAGACTCCCAGACTCCCTAAACCAATCCAGACACTGCTCTCATGCTGGTAATACTCAGCATGAGAGAAGCACTGGGTTTGGTCTGAGCAATCTGGCTTGATGCTCAGTCTGTCCATGGGAGCCTGTATCTGTTCTCCACCCAGCTGTGCAGCACACCTTGAATGGAGAGATCAAAGTGCGCATGTTGGTTTGGCCAGCCTAAGATGGCCAGCCAAACTGACATGCGCACTTGCAGCAGTGCCCACGACTCCTCTTCCCTGCTACTTCTGCTGTCCATTAGGACGGCCTGGCCCGCCCTGCTCTAGATTCAGCTCGGCGAGGAAAATAAAATGATTATAAGCTGTTTTATTATCATTTTATTTTCCATGTTTTCACTACCCTGAGAGCAGTGGGGCGACGCTCCTCCTCCGTAGCGGAGGAGCTGCCGCTGGTCCCCCAATCAGTTTTGTTGAAGAAATTAAGGGAACACTGAACTGAAAGCCAAGAGGTTTCAGAAAATTCAGTAGGTTTGTATAAATGTGATTTTTGTACAGCAGATGTTTTCTACCACTCATGATGGTTTAGTAATTGAGTCCTGATGTCTCCAGAGAAATGGCTCTGCGGAAGAGTCACTGTATCACATAGTCAGAAAGAAATCTCTCCACTTACGATCCCTGTGTCCATCGTTTGGTGGTTTTTCCAGTCTATTGCAATGACTGGAGGGGGAGGGGTTGGAGGTTTGCTTGAATTTGTGAGCCTTTGTGAGGTATCAGTTTTTAGTTGGACATTGTTTGGTGATTCTGCTCATTTGCATAATGCATGCGCAGTTTGAGGCAGGTAAATCTCTCAAGGAGCATTGTCAGGCCTTGTTATCCTTGTGACCAAGGTGATGAGAAAAGCTGAGCATGTTAGAGTTCTGCCGTCAAATCAGTAGAGTTATACGTTATTCCACTGGTGCTGTATACTTTTCATGATGGTACTGTTAGAACATTACTGAACACTTATTTTAATTTTTACTATACCATGAATTTGCCTTTTTTATCGCTGCCCTTGTATTCTGTCTTTCCGTGACTAGCATGCACCTAGTCCGTCAGGTTAAAAAACACAAAAGGCAGGCCCCCGAGAATCACATTCCTAACAGGAATATTATGGGCCAAGCCCAATATGCCATTAAGAGTTTTCCATCAGTAAAGTTTCTCACCAAATACCAAATGATCCCCTCAGCTTTCCACCACCCAGTCTGCATTTCACAGAATTCTTTGTCTGTTTTCTACAGTGAAGAGGTGCATTATACCTGTCAAAAAAGGAACAAAAACTAAAAACGTGAAAAGATAAAATTCAAAGAGGAGGCAGTGTAAAGTCACTTAACAACGCTTCGAGTACTTTTGAGGAGAGAGGATTGTCATTGGTGTTGAACCCATCTTTCGCAATGCTTGGCAGGTTGCTTCCCTTGGTTTAATGCTTTGTCTGACTTAAGGCCGTGCATTCCCTCATACTCTAACACAGCCGGAAAACATTTTTCCTAATCTGAAATTGGTTCAGTAGCAACAGTCTTACCTTCCTGCAACCTTTGTGTTCTGTGGCCCACTACCCAGCCGCTAGTATTTGACATAGTTGTCTCTCTGGCATTTATATCATAATGCTGTTTGCAATCACCTGGTTTGCTAGGACTGTCCACATGATGCTCCTCTTGACCACATCAACATCACTTTTAGTTAACCATCGAGAAACCGACGTTGATTGTGGTTCTTTGCCCTTTAGAGAAACTAATGGAGACCCAGGGGCAGCTCCACCGCAACGGTGGAGGAGCGTCACCCCACTGGCTAGAGCCAGCAGAATAAAATGATATACCATAATTGTTTTATTTTTCATTTGCCAGCTCTGAGCCAGTTTGTGCAGGGAGGGCCAGGGTATGGGAGGGGGAGGAGGAGTGCTATGTGCACTTTTATGTGCTCATGTGTGTTTGGCCGGCCGTCTCAGGCCGACCAAACCCACATGCACACTTAGGTTTCTCCAACCCCGCTGCATTGAACAGATGGGCTGGAGAAATAGCACAGACTACCTGTCCTGAGCTGAGCTTCTTTTCAGCCCTCTCAGGTCAATCCCTGCGCTGCTCTCATAGAATGAGAGCAGCACAGGGATTGCATAGGGAGCCAGATGCTGCCCCAGTGCCTGCTGGGATCAGGAAGCAGCAGAGCAGAACACTGAGGCACTAGGATCGATGGGGCCGATGACATCAGGGAAGTGATTTTTTAAAATTAATTATTACCCCCTGCGCTCCCCATCCTGTGCTCCCCCACTCTTCCTCTACCCGCCTCACCACATCTTCATTGTGTTGACCGCCAGTGTGGGGACTTACCTGTTCTCCAATCTTATGTGGTTCTATATTCTTAGGGCCACTGAAATTATGTGTCAGGAGAGAGCCACATTATGTGACAGGGTTATGTAAATTATATGACAAGAAAAGGCAAATTATGGGACATAACGCAGGACATTTTCTGAAAGTATTACTTCATTAAAATTGTCATTTTTAGATCTCAGCTAGACAGAGCATGCGCTGTCTTGAAGAGACATGTTGTATTCTCTCTGTGGGCTTACAGGCCACCCATCTCCTACCATTGTTAAATCTCAACATCGCTCTCATTTTCTTTGATGCCATTCATCATGGCTGCCGGGCGCCATGCCCTATTCTTGTGTTTGGCCCTCCCATAGCGCATAGAACAAGTACGTGTATCCTTACACAGTGGCGTAACAAAACTTGAGGGGGCTCACTACAAAGTACATGTATGGGTCCTCCGATGCTCCAGATTCAGTTCGGAGCTCTCACAACAGGATCCTGCCACAGGGGGCCCTTGGGGGTCAAGTGCCCCTCATACCATAGGAGCTGCAGGGGCTTTTGTTACACCACTGTTCTTACACTGCTCCCAGTTTGTAGAGGTATTTTTTTCTTTGTTTCAAGTACTCACTCCATAGGAGTACATGTGTTTCCCGGCCATCTCCCTTCTACACATACAAACATACCACTAAAATGAATGCACATGTACATATACAAAAGCATTTCTTAGAAAGCTTTTAAAACAGGAATGGCACTTGTGTAGTTTTTTTTGCAGGATCGGATGGTATTGGAGCACTTACTCCGTAATCCGTCTTGTCATAGCGTGAACACAAGCCGATGGTATTGAAGCGCATTAAGTGTTCACCAGCTACTTTACACAATGACACATTTATTTTTGTCGATGATGCTGCTTCAATTAAGGTTTTTTTTTCTCGTCACTGCTTGCCCATCTCCCCATCCCCTCCTGATTTCTTGCTTGACCCGTCAACCCACTAGCATCCTTGTCCCTGCTTTTTTTTTGCTTTTGAGCGATCCAATGGTATTGGCGTGCTTGTTCTGTCCTCTATCTTGCCATTGTACTAACAGCAGCTGGTGGTTTGGGAGAGCTTTGAGTGCTCACTAGTTACATTACACAGTGACACATTAATTGTCATAGGCAGGAGGAAGGGTAAGTGATCTGCATAGAATCACAAATTGTTCAGCCGACCTCGAGATTCAAACCTGGTTCCCCAGTTCCCCTGTCAGCAGCATCTGGCTGTTACACCACATCCTCGCTTCATTTCAAAGCTCCTCAACTGTTTTTCACTTCCACATTTGTTCAGCAAGACCCCATCAACACTGAGCAAGCAATGCTCAAGCTATTGGCCTTGTCAATGTGAATGTCTTTTAGCTATGAGGTATAGCAGCGCTATTCAGCATGGCTGAAAGTCACTGAAAAAAGTGCTATAATGCAGCCAACACAGACCATGTCATAGCGCTTTTTTTGTTGGGAAAGTCTGGACAATAAACTCAACATGGGGGGTGAAGAGACTCGGCATCGGCTCAACATCCTGTGATTCGGGGCTTTTAGTAACTTTCAGCCATGCTAAACAGCATATGTGCTGCTAGACAACATGGCTAAAAGACATTCCCAGTACAATGCAAATGGCTTGGGAATTGCCGACACCTATTGGTTTTGCTAATAATGTTTGTTAAAATTGGTAGCAATGTCTTGGAATTGGTTGCAACTCGCTGGTACCAGTTTAACACAAAAATATAGCAATAAGCAACAGAAAGGTGACCAGTCCAGCTTTTTAAAGGGACTCACACCGTGCAGCAACACATGGAGCTAAATGTTTTGTAACTTTTCAATGTTTTGATCTAGAAACAAATTGTTTAGGTTAAAATCTGCAGATTATGCGGCAGATATTGGATCAGGTGGCAAATGCGGCAAATATATAACTATGCAAAAATCACCGCAGCTGCTCAATCACATAATTCCGGTCGCCTTGTATATACTCACACCATTTATTACTGCAAATTCTACCGCAAAGCACTAGTCAGACTCCAAAGTGCAAGCACTCCTGGTTTAAAAAAAAGAAACAGCCTAAAAGTCCATTAAAATGGAGGTGGCAACAAGTACTTGCACGTATTCCAGATCCATACTACTGAGAAATGCTTCAGGTTCCTCCGAAGTAAACTGCAAACTATTGTCTGTGATCAGCTTCCATGAACCATGGCACACTCACAAAAAATATCTTTAAAAAATGTAATAACTGCACTGGCTGTCACTCAAAGTACAGCATCGGAAACTAACCACTTGGTATCATAAACAATTAACACTAAGGAGTATTGTGTTCTAACACCAAGCCCTGTGACTGAGTATAAGACGTCTAAGGCCATTTCCCATATTTTTGTGTGCTTATTTCCACCCGAGGTGACTTTCTCATTAACTTCAGCTTATTACTTTCTGCACACAATTGCAACCTTTCTCCTCCATTTGGTAATCTGCAGCCAAAAGGATTGACATACTCGTCCATTTGTACTGCTACTGCTGAAAGCCTGCATCTGCTGAAAGCACAAGGTGCTGCCCAACATCCAAAAAAGGAACTCATTTTATTTGCTATAAAGACCTTTCATCTAATAAAGTGGCATCTTCTTTAAACAGCTACATTTAAAGCCTCTGGAATTATATGTTCTCATGGACCCTTTCACTAACTTTCAATCGTAAACTGTACGGGGTTATACTTGCCGCTTTTATCCACTTTCAGCACAGATGGCTCTTGAACCACAGAGATGGATTGTCAATCACACAAAAACCTTCCACCTATGTAGGTCTTTCAACAGCAGCCCTGTCAACGTTAGGTAGTTCCTTTTGCTAAATTCGGCATGATATTACTTGCCTCACTCAAATAAAAACGTGCACAAGATATTCCACAGATCTCCTTTAAAGTGTTCATTTACCCAACGGCAGACAGTGCTTTGTGACTGTGAATACATAGCCTCTGTCTCTTCGAAAGCTTGTGAGGATAAGCTACTACATTTGTGGCATCGCTACAATTAGGTGTTAGCTGTCTGTCACAGGCAGCATTGTAAAAATACAAAATAGAGTGCAGGTGCGGCTTCACGAGGAAGCAGCAGTGGGGCGGAGGGAAGATAGGGAGGATAGAGGGTTTAAAAAAACAAAACTTACTTGCCAGCGAGCCATCCTCCTGGCCAGCCGCCGCTGCCTCTCCTTCCTCCTCTTCCTGGCTTCTTCTTTGCACAGGAAGCAACCTGCTTCCAACCTCCTGATACCAATCACAACGCTGCAATTCAGCTTTTTGATTGGTCTGAGCGCCGTGGTTTGGCGCTCAGCCAGGGAATGGGAGGCGGGGCACGTTCTCCATGCAGGCTGTAATGCAGTCTGCATGGAGAACATGCAAAGTGCACTTGAATGTTTGACTGTCCCCAGAAGGCTGGTCAAACATGCGTGCACACTTACATGGTGCACACCACTTCCCCCTTGTTCTGAGAGCAGAGCAGATCTGCCCTGCCCCACCTGCCGAGACGCAGCAGCAGGAAAAATTAAATGATTACATAGAGTTATTCTCATTTTTTTTTCTTTTTATCCACTGGAAAAGCAGTGGGGCAGAGCTCCTCCATCTTAGTCGAGGAGCCGCCATTGAGAGAGTGTGTTTTACAATACAACATAGAGTGTGCTCTGGATTTGCCCTTGCTCATGACTTGATTATGTTCTGGGCATTCCAATCCCTGTTGTTGATTAAATGACTTTTCTCCCTATCCTCTTTGTCCCACACTTGTAGCAATTCTGCTTCACCCTAGAATTTGAATGCATAAGTTTATCCTTCCACAGCTGACATCAGGGAACTATTTTCCTTTCTTTTTTCGGTACCATTTGTGATTTAGCAATCCAGCAGTGTGCATCTTCTGATTTTTTCTCCTCTTTAGCTCTCTCTCTCTCACCCTCTTTTTCTCCCTATATATCTCACTTGCTCTTGCCCTCTGTCCCTTCCCTTGTTTTCTACTCCGTTTCTCACTCCCCATTCCCTTTTGTTGCCCCCATCCTCCATCAACAAGTACAGATGAGGCTTACAAGTGCTCTCTCTTTCTTTCTTCTCCCTTTTTGATCTCTTCCTTCTCTCTCTCCATCTCTCTCTTCTCCTCCGCAATAATCTCCACTCACCTGCCTATCCTCAGCCACCTGCCAACCCTTTCCTGCTGCTTGCTGCCATTTGAAATAAGGGTGGAAAAATCAATTGCAGCGTCCATCTATTTTGTAATTTTTATTTCTACACTTCTCAAGATGACTGTTATATTGCGAGTATTTAAACAGTCACTATGGGGCATATCAACAACAACCGGCGATAATTATCGCTGAGCGCACTTAGCGCTAGGATAATTATCGCCGGCTAGCGCCGATTTTTATCACTGAGATAGCGTGCTATTAGCAACGCTTATCTCATCAGCGATAAAAATCCTAGCGCTAACTGGCTAACGTGAGATTATCGCTGGAAACCCAGCGATAATCTCACGTTGGCTAGTTGATAGGGACTCACAAACTTAGCCATGATATCCACCTTCCATAGGATATCATGGCTTAAGTCAGTCCTGAAGCAGGCGTAAGGAAAGTAGCGATAACAGGGGTTATCGCTACTTTTCCTGACGCTATGCTTCATAGCGTTAGGCTTGCTGATAGGAGAAATGTCGCTTAGCGACATTTCTCCTGTCATGCCAGGTCAGGAACGCCCACTTTGCATCTCATTAGAGATGCAAAGCTGGGCGTTACGAATCCTGCCGCTAAAGCAAGGTTTCACGCGTTAGTGTGACCTTGCTAATTAGGCGATAAAATTATCGCCGCTTTTCGGCCGAAAACGGCCGCAAAAGCGGCGATAATTTTTTATCGCCTGCTTGTTGATATGCCCCCTTGTGACTCACAGTCGGACATCTGCAATGTTATTTTTATATTTCTAAGATGGCTGCTACATTGCATCCTTCCCCTTTGCATCATGCAACATTGTGGCTATTTTGAAAGTATAAAATATAAAGTTATGACGAAATAATGCATTCAAGATAGCCACCACATTGTATATACCCTCAATGTGAAGGACATCTTGTTAGTATAAAAGATTACATTCTAAGATGGCTGACTGCTGCTATTGGCCTTGCCAGTGTTGGCCCACTTTTACAAGCATCTGCAAAGCCAATAGTGGAAAGCCGACACCATTGGCAAAGTGGCTATGATTGGTTTTGCCAATGCTTGTTTATTGCTGTGGGCAATTTGCGCCAACATGGCTTGTGGTTCTGTTGCATTGGCTCCAGTCAGCCGTAGCTTGTATTTGATAATAATATACATTCAGGAACGCTTCCAGCCACAATAAAATGTACAACTTTCCCCACTAAGCACCTAAAAACTTCTAATTTTACTGGAAACCTGCTCACACTTTGGGAATAGTAAACTTCACAGTTTCTTACCCTATAAAATAGAGACTATATAACTGTAACTACCACAGTGATTCTGGGTTTAACTAGCCCACTGGCTCCCTATGCCAGGGATACAACACAGTCGGTAATCTCCACTAACATTCCTCTTTCTTAATCCTAAATAACCTTGTATAGAGTGCAAGTTCTGTTTGGGATCTTTAGGACAAAAATCTGAAACACTCAAAACGCAGGTTTGTTAAAGTCATGTTAGTTAAGAGTGGGTGGAATTGGCTTAGTTAGATTCTGTAAAATCACACAGAATTACATTAAAATTCTAACAAAATGAGCAGAATTCCGCAATAGAGAGTATTGGGAATTTGGTGCTATTTTCATAGTGCAAAATGCATCCTTGTGTCAAAAAAATTATTTGAGGATCCATTTTACGCTATGAAAATAACACAACCAAATACCACTCAGTTCCCTGCATACTCTGTGGTGACTAAAACAGCCGAGGATGCAAGGCTGCCAGCGAGTGGTATATTTAGTGATTTCAAAACCACTACATATATCACTTGGTGCCCTTAAATACTCTGCGGTTATTGAAAGTTAATCACATCAGAGAATAGTTTCTAAACTTTAGAAACCACTGCATAATTTAAGTGTGCCAGCAGAGCAGTAGATTTTTAATTAATCAGTAATTCTGTGTTACAAGAGTGACATGGAATTACCAAATTTCCTCTGATTCTGCGGGGGGAATTGGAACCTCTGCCTCAGCCTAATGCAAGGGGACAGGTTTTCACTCACACATTCTGAAGGCCAGTGCAACTTTCCTGGGAAACAACTCAAGGGCTGTATTATAAGTAGGGCTAACTGTCCCAGTTTGTATGGCAGAGCACCTTCAAATTGGTGAACCAAGCGCAAGCAGACAGTGCTTCATATTACTGATGATGTGCTACCCTAAGCACAGACACGAACATGTGGCTGACCTTGAGGCAGAGAATTATTTAAAGATTGTGTGGTTGGTTGCTGCTTGAAACATTTTGCTGTCATTTTCTTTGCGGGCACCACCAAGCTGCACTTCAAGGACGGGGCAGAGATGCCCAGGCAGGCAGGGGCATTGAGTGACTGCACCTGCTTGCAGGTGAATGCCTGGAGAAAACCATGGGACCTCTTTTCCCCTCCTCCAAACAGGCATCTGCAGAGGACACACTGACTGTGTGACACCATTTTGTGGTGCATGTTCAGTGCATCCACTGATGACATCTTTTCCTCTATGCCTACATCCATAATACAAAAGACACACAGTTGATGGATGGAATGCAGAACCAATCAAAATATTCACCCCCTTTCATGAGATCTGGGTTAAATCCATCATTCTTTTGCTCACCATGCCACCCCTGTTTAGACCTGGCCATATGCAAATCAGTCTTGACCCTGTGCCTCATAGGAACAGTCCAGCCCGAACTGCCAAGCCAGGTCCTTCCTGGACCAGAAACAAGCATCCTATGACCAGTTTCGGGGTTCCACCCCTCTTCCGCCAAGATAGCTTGAGCCCAGGACCCACGTCTGGGCACACATGGCGCACTTAGGGCGAGAGAGCAAAAGACACACAATTGAATGGACGGAATGCAGAACAAATCAAAACATTCACCCCCAGTCAAGAGTGCCTCATGGGAACAGTCCAGCCCAAACTGCCAAGCCAGGTCCTCTCTAGACCAGAAAAAGGCATCCTAGGACCGGTTTCAGGGTTTCACCCCTCTTCAGCCAGGATAGCTTGATTCCAGTGGCACAGTGAGCCCAGGACCCATCAACACACAGTTGATGGATGAAATCCAGAACCAATAAAAACATTCACCCCCAGTCAAGAGATCTGGGTTAAATCCATCACTCTTTTGCTCACCATGCCACTCCAGTTTAGACCTGGCCGTATGCAAATCAGTCTTGGCTCTGGGCCTCATGGGAACTGTCGAGCCCGAACTGCCAAGCCAGGTCCTCCCTGGACTGGAAACAGGCATCCTAGTACCGGTTTCGGGGTTTCACCCCTCTTCAGCCAGGATTGCTTGAATCCAGTGGCAAAGTGAGCCCGGCATCCATAATACAAAAGACACACAGTTGATGGATGGAATGCAGAACCAATCAAAACATTCACCGCCAGTCAAGAGATCTGGGATATTTCCATCATTCTTTTGCTCACCATGCCACCCCTGAAGAGGGGTGAAACCGGTCCTAGGATGCTTGTTTCCAGTCCAGGGAAGACCTGCCTTGGCCGTTTGGGTGGACTGTTCCCATGAGGCACAGGGTCAAGACTGATTTGCATATGGCCAGATCTAAACAGGGGTAGCATGGTGAGCAAAAGAATGAGGGATTTAACCCAGATCTCTTGACTGGGGGTGAATGTTTTGATTTGTTCTGCATTCCATCCATCAATTGTGTGTCTTTTGCTTACTCGCCCTAAGTGTGCCAGGTATGCCCAGACGTGGGTCCTGGGCTCACTGTGCCACTGGAATCAAGCTATCTTGGCTGAAGAGGGGTGAAACCCCAAAACCAGTCCTAGGATGCTTGTTTCCGGTCCAGGGAGGACCTGACTTGGCAGTTCGGGATGGACTGTTCCCATGAGGCACAGGGTCAAGACTGATTTGCATATGGCCAGGTCTAAACTGGGGTGGCATGGTGAGCAAAAGAATGATGGATTTAACCCAGATCTCTTGACTAGGGGTGAATGTTTTGATTTGTTCTGCATTCCGTCTATCAATTGTGTGTCTTTTACATCCATAATACAGCACAGGGGCGGAGGCAAATTCTTTGCCATGCAAATGAGAGAATGTTCCTTTAAGATATTGCCAATGTGCATTGCAGAAGGGGCTGCACAAGCATCTGTGGCCTCTTCTGTAGGGCCAAAGTACCTCATGTGTGCAGAAAGCAGGACCACATGCTCCTTGCACCATTGGGGCACATTACATAATAAAGTCGCTGGTATTTCCCCTTTGCTCCTGGAGTTACAATACTGAGGGCTTCGTCATTGTTGGGTTCTTGACAATTATGTAATTACTGAGGTAATTAGAAATAGCGTATCCACATTACATTCTCAGCCCATTTGCTCCTAGTGTAGCACTTGACATTTCACACGCTTTCAGCAGACAAAGTGTCTGGGTGAAACTCTCCTGACTTGTGGTGTTCCCAATAGGCTTCTAATTCTGATGCTTTCAGTAACTCCCCATAACTGGCTCTATCTGGAGCACAGAACCAATTGCAAGCAGGGCCAAGGGTAGACAAAAGGGCAGGCACAAAGTGTGGGCCACACCAAGGTGGTCATTAGTATGGCGGGCACATACCCCCGGGAAACGGGACTGCCCACAATGCTTGCAGTGGTCCCCCACCCACAATTAGGATGCGCCCGCCACACTGGGGAGCGCATTCCTCATTTGTAACATTGCGGCGGGCGGTGCTAAAAGCACCGCCCACCGCAATGTCACACAAGCTAGTTGTGCCTTTCAATGCACAACGTTACAGGCACCGCACGGTGCCTGCCACGTTGTACATTGAAATGCAGGGGGGTACCATAGGTACCCCCATGTGCACCCCCCACCCCCCAGAATCCCTGGGGGCCAACTACGGGCCCCCAATGTCAAAGACCACATTGCCTTTCCGTGGCGGCAAAGGCATGTCCCTGCCTGCATACTAATATGGATGGCGGTGTCTACCAGACACCGCCACCATATTAACAGCTTTTCCGCCCGGTAGGCAATCGGGCGGATTGACAATCGGTGGAAAACCGGCGGACGGTCTTTCAGTCCACCGGGGTCATAGTAATATGGCGGGGGAGAATTGGCTTGCGGGCGGGCACAAATGTCGGGCGGATCGCCACAGCCATGCGGGCGGTGGCGATCCGCCCGACATGCTAATGGGCCCCCAAGTATTCACAATTTAAATATTCTAGTTTTATTGAGCTCTAAATACTTAAGAAGAAAAAAAACTTGAACCAAGATATACAACTACGTACAAGCAATCCTGTGCAAAGTGTGAAGTAATGATGTTATATATGTCACATTTTAGAGCATATTTCCGAACCGTGAATATACATGTTCCTGGAAGCATCTTCCATAGGTTGGTATGGACTTACGTTAAAACGCCTAAACTCAGGACTTCAGAAATTAAGCAGAGGGAAGGCGGGGCGGGGGGGTGGCTACCAAATAAATCAGACTTTTGAAACTAACTTCCAGATGCCGATCGGCTGCATATGGTGAGTAATTATCTTGGTCAAACAAAACAGCATTTGTGAGCGAGCACCAAACAGACCTCTCCATTTGCAATTCAACATTCATGTACATTTCTCTGTGGAAGGCCATGTGTGGTAATGTATGGGAAAAATATAAAATGAGCCAGAGATTTTAGATTTTAGGTATCAGTCTCCATGAAGGCCCACTGCGATTAGCAGTGGCGTAACATAGGCCTGCAAAATCCATGCCGTGCGGTGGACCTGAGCTCTAGGGGCCCCCCTCAGCCCAGTATGCTGTCCGGAGAGCTCCTTACTGAGTCCGTAGGGGGTCCCTCCGTATAGCTTGCAGGGAGGCCCAGGGCCAGATTTAGGGCAGTGCAACCTGTGTGCCACACTGGGCGCTGACCTGTGGGGGGGGGGGCGCTGTGTTTAGGAGTAAAGTACCATTTAAACGCATCTGCTTCAGAGTTCCTTGTATGCCCAGCTTTCAGGCAGCAATAAAAATGTCATGATAACTCTTGTGATTAATGTTCTTGGTAGAGAGAGAGAGGTTGGCGTTTTGTCTAGTGGCAGGTTTGACTCACCATAAAGTAGCACAGAGGGTTTATATGCCTAATGTGAAGAACAGATCTGTATTTTATGTGGCTAGCTGAGTGGAATAATAAAGCTAGGCTTTACCAGCAGTTTTAAACATATGAAATGTATTTGAGAGAGGGGCATTGGAGTGATGAGTGGCACTTTTGCCCGGGTGGTAGTGGGGGAATCAAAGGAGGAGGTTATATGAAGGGGGCACCAAAAAAGAAGTCACACCGGGCGCCATCAGCACTAAAGCTGGCCCTGGGGGTCCCTCTCAAGTTTCGTTATGCCTCTACTGCGATATCAATAGAGGATCTGTAGCCATGTTTCTATTATTTCACAGCAGAAACAACACTGTGTCAACAGGGAAGAGTGTTTTACTGCATGTTCGTTTTCAGTTCAGTCCAGAACAATTCGACCAGCTTTAGTATGCCCAGAGCTGGTCCATTTGTGCTAGGAAACCCATGTGAAGTGTAGGGGCATCTGTATCCTAAATGGTAAATGCAATGACAAGATTGTAGTTGCAGAACAGTACATTGTCTCTTATAAGTGCAGGCTGCCACCTCCTGTTCTTATGATGCCAACAAGATGTTTGTAGGTGGGAAGAAACTACCAAGAGGTTTACGATGATGTGAGCTGTGACTGGCTCTGCACGAGCTCACAAGAGGTGAGTTGATCTAGCAAGCATCTTGTCTTCCATGGTATTATTTGTTCTACAGATATGGATCATGTGTGATCGCACTTCAAATCTTAACGACAGCACCAGAGGAGGGAGGGTGTAAGTGTTCTTTTGTAGTCTGGCATCTTCTTAGCCAGTTCTCACCACACAGGTCTCTTCTACTAGTAACACTGGACCCTTGACAATGTGATTGTCAAATATTCAGATGAATCTGTAGTCTCCAAGTAAAGTTGCAAGAATCAACTGCAGTCGTGAAAGAGATTTTCACTACCGTCTAAAGAAAATAGTGTACGAGTCAGGTCCTTATCTTTTCAGCAGTCTGATAGAGGGGATGCAAACCCACCAGAAGTGCAGAATCATCTCTAAGCCAAGCAGTGCAAACTTAGGACCTACTGAAATCTTTTGGTGACCACAATCCATGTATGACTACAAGGGTGGAGTCTGTCTGGAATACCCCCTCAAAGAAAGATGTTGAGGGAAACTCTGCGCTATATGAACGAGCCACCTGAATTCCCTTGCCAGGATTGAGACCAGGGTGCCTCTAAACCAGCAAAATAGTTGATCAAGAAATGTAGCCCTCTAACCCAAATTCTCGCATTCTTAAATGAGAAAACATTTGGGTATGTAGAGGCAGCACCTCCTACTTTAATACACACTTGTTTTATGTATTTATAAAGTACAAATTACAGAATCTCTTGACACTGTTACAAATAAAAAAGGAACAACATGGATACCAAAGTATGACAGGTTCACATCATCACTGTGACTATGCATATGTTTTGAGGTGTTTAATAATTTAAGACTATTGGATTCTGGAAGGCAATACATTCTAAATAGACAGCCCTAGTACCTGGATTGATCTATCTCCCCAATTTACAGCATAAAATTTGGAACTGTAAACTATGGGGTGAAAAAGAATCTCAAAAGGGAGGATTTTAAAAAAACTTTTCTGATATATGTGTGGACATGTAAAATGCCTTTTGCGTTAGACATACAGTCTTAAACTGGACACATTTATTGAAAAGAAGGTTATGAAGTTGGTCACAATAATCAGGACTTGGTTACATTTTGTAAGGTTAAGCACCGTCCTGTGTGTGGCATTTTGAAGAAGACAATGGGTGTAGACTTGTTTTGGATTATCCTAGTGGGCAGAATTTTCATATTGCAACTATGATTGTATGAAGTCATTGGAAACCATTATTCTGTGAGTAAAATCTAAGAATGGTAACATTTTCTGTTTTGGAAAAGACTTGTTTTGCTCAAAGTTGAGATCTAGGGCTCCAAAGAGAGTTATGTGTCCAGAACAATTCCCAAGTTACTTGCTGGGTTAACTGGATCAGGACAGGGACATAAAACCAAAACATTGATCCCATTGATTACTTTTATTACAGAAGGTCAATATTTACATCTTACTCGAATTTAACTTCAGAAAATTAGCCTGCATTCAGTTTTCGTAGTCTCTATCACTAACAATAGATCCGCAGAAGAATTGGGCAGCTGACAGACAAGTTGAATGTTTTCAGCATATCAATGAGGTTTTACAGTGATTAGTTCAGCAGAAATGCTAAGTGAGACAGATATAAATTAAACTCTAGTTGGGAGATTATAGCTCCTTGGTGTACTCCTCATTAAAGGAATTTTTACCAGAAATGATAAAGACCAAGCTGAATTCATTGGGAGCTTTTTTTTAAATAAATTAGGTTATCTAAGCAAGAACGGTGCAGTCAACTGCAAGTGTGGTGAGACTCTGTAGCAGAATGGTATGGTCGATGGTGTTTAAAGTGGGGTATATTTCCAAAAGTAACAAGACTCCTCTGGTGCCCTGGTCCACTAGCATTTTTAGGTTGGCAATACCAGAAGTAATCACCAGCTTGGGGTTCTGATGGGTCTAAACCCTGCCTGATGATCTTTCAAGTAGAAATTGTTTTAGATAAAGTTCCAGAGCTGCAGAGTGCCTATTTTTTGATAAGTATAGAAACAGAAGGAAAAGAAGAAATGGGTCTAAAGTTTCAGGATATGAAGGGGGCAATATTCTACTTTTGTAAATATTGGCCAATCAGTAGCTTGTTTAAATTGGTGGGGAAAAACAGTTACAAAAGATATATTTCTATTAAATAATTAGCTATTTGATATTTTAGGTTTATCCACAGAAATCCTGAACGTGGGTCCGAAGGCCTGCTTTTACTAAACATGTTTACACAGTCATTAGTGGAAAGGGGTTTAAAGTTGGGAAATGGCTATCTTCAGCAAGGAGAGAACGTTAAAGATCATTAAAGGGAGGAACATTGCTCTTTGATTCTGTACTGGATGACCAAGGCTGCATATGAATTACTGGGTTACCACATTATTCTCAAATATTGTGAATTTTTTCAGAGAAGAAATTTGATACATTGTCAGCCAGAGCCAGTTAAGGGGCATCAGAATGAATAAATGAATACAAAAGATTTCGGTGCTCCACTACTCCTAGAAGTGTCTCGGCGCTACAAGGACTCATTGCCAAAGGGTGAAGCAAACAGCCATGTTTTTAGAAGCTTTCAAAACTGCAGCTCATGACTAGTGCTCTGAAGATTCATGAGTGGGTTATTCCAAGCTCGCACTGCCAAAAAGAAGAACGAGCAGCCTCCATTTCTGGCATGCCTGAACTTCAGAATCACAATCAAGAGAGCTTGTGATGAATTTAGCGCTCTAGATGAAAAATAATGAGAGATCCCCTCATATAGGGAGCCAGGGGAGTGAAGAGCTTCATGTACCCTTACAAGAGCTTTAAAAAGAACCCTCTTCTTGACCTGCAGCCAGTGCAGGTTTATAAGATGAAGCGAGATGGATGCACAATGGGTAATATTCAAAATCCAACACACTTCCGCATTCTGTGTAGTTTAGAGTTGTGTTATGAAATGACCAGGAAGACCCAGATAAAAAATATTGCATAGTCCAATATAGAAGTAATTAGCGCATGAGCCAATATCTTCTGAATCTCCAGCATTTTGTCAAGGCAGAGAAGTGCGAAACGTGCCCACCACGGAAGAGCCCTGGGGCTGGAAAGAGAGTTTATTTTCAAATGTTATCCCCAGATTCTTAGCAGCATGTGGTGGAGAGGGTAGAGCAGCAGGCCAACATTTCCCTTATAAATCACCCTGGAAAGATCTGAACAAAAAAACTTCGATTTTATCTGAATTACAGAGTTAACGGAGGCTAAAGGGTGGGCCAAAAAGTTGATTGATTGGAGTAATTATTTTGTTGAATTATTTGGGAAATGTTTTATTAGGAAAATATGACTAATTAGGAACCATAATTAAAAAGCAGTATTTACCCAGCTGATTATGCAAGTTTGTTCTATCAGTGGTGCTATATGTTTTCCTCAATTGTGTTTCTAGCTTTATCAAGATAGGCATCTCTTTTTTAACCCCTTAACTGCTGCCCACCTGTGCTGAGCCTTTTTTTGGCTATTTGGGGTAGTTTGCACTTAGGGCTAAATAACGTTTTTGAACATAAGGTATCCACGCAAATTTGTTTCCTTTTGTTCCATCATCCTTGGGTTTCTAAAGGCACCCAGGGTTTGTTGACATCCCTGGAGGGGACCAAGATTATAGGCAAAATACAGCTACATTTTGAGTTTTTGGGAAAAAATAGTAAAAAGGTGCTCTGGATAAAAGTTAGGAATCCTAATTTTACTACTCCTAAATGCATTTTGTGAATACCAAAAGTCATAAAGTTAGGATTTTGTCTCAGATTATTGGACCCAAGGTGTGTAAAGTGGGCCTGATATAGTTGTGATGTATGCCCTGCTGCGAGTGTGTACTAAGGTGCCCTGATAATTATGTGTATGCATAACGTATTGTGCTAAGTATAATTCTGCCAGTAGTTACTGGTCGCCCTAAATGTGATGATTATGACAATGGCCTGATTTGCCAAGTGATTTATGTAAATCCCTGTGACGTCATGACAACTGCCTTGGTGCATAGTGATATATGTGATTGTGTTCTCATATGTTTTTTCGATAATACAAAGGCTATTTTTATATAACCTTGTTTGGAGTTTCTTTTGTGGTGTGCCTAGTGTGTCACTGCTGTGTGAGTGTGTTGCGCAAATGCTTTACACATTGCTTCTGGGATAAGCCTGACTGCTCTGCCAAGCTACCAAGGGCTGAGCAGGGGTTATCTTCAGCGTGTAACTCCCTTGCCCTGACTAGAGTGGTGGGCTCTGTCTGGCTTAGGTGCATACCATAGCCAACCAGACACCCTATTTATAAGAATGGGTATCAAAGAAACCTATGTATTTCTGAAATAGGCAGATGGAGAGTTGAGGAACACTGGTTATTTGTTCATCTGGGATAAATTTGTGGGTACCACTACTAACATATGATTATGGGGCATTTTAAAAAAAAAAGCCTTCTTTCTTGCACACTGGCTTACATTTAGAAGGCACAAATGCAGGGAAATCTAACAAATGTTTTAGTATTCAATGTTCCCACATGTCTTCTGATAAAAAAAGTATCCTTTGCAAAGCTCAAACTTTGACAAAAAAACACATTTGCCTCACATTTCTGTGATTAAAAGTTCTGGAATCTGTGGGGAGCCACCAATTTACTTCCACCCAGCATTCTCCCAAGTCTCCTAATAAAAATTATATCTCCCTTGTGTGGATAAGCCTAGTGCCCACAACAGGAAATAGCCCAAAATGCAACATGAATACATCACATTTTTCAACTCAAAACCAGTCCTTTTTTTTTAAAGCAGGTAGCTGTGGATTTTGGGCCCTAGCTCAGCCGGCATCAAAGGAAACCCAGCAAACTTGCACATTTTTGTAAACCAGGCACATGGGAAAATCGAAGGTGGGGTGACTTGCGTGGATCTCGCCAGGTTTTTTTTTCCCAAAATCCCTTGCAAACCTCAAACATTGACAAAAAAACACATTTTTTCCTCATATTTCTGTGATGGAAAGTTCTGGAATCTGCGAAGTGTCACAAACTTCCTTCCACCCAGCCATTCCAAGGGGACCCTCATTGACCTTGGTTTGATCCATTCCTGTCACAGGCACTAGGCCCAGCCATACAATTGGTGCAACATTTATATCGGCACAACTGTTGTAACACTGGGTGGTAGGAAATTTGTAGATTCCAGCGGATTCCAGAAGTTTCCATCACAGAAATGAAAGGAAAATGTGTGATTTCATGGAAGGTCTGTGGTTTACAGGGCATTGTGATTAAGAAAACCTAGTGAGATTCATGCAAGGCACACTGCCCTGGAATACTCTGGGTGGCTAAATTTCAAAAATGTCTGCGGTTGGTAGGTTTCCATGAATGGCAGCTAAGCATCGCCCCAAATTCTGCAGCTACCCCTATTGCTGATCCTCTCTACATAGCATTTTAGGGCCTTTTATGGCATGGTCTCTTGGCCAACCCACACAAGTGAGGTGCCATTGGTATTAGGACACTTGTGGGAATATTGGGTGGTAAGAACTCTGGGTCGCCCAGAATTCCATGGGCCCATGCTCAGGGGAGGCCGCATCCCGTTCCCCTATATAAATATGGCATAAATATAGTTTCTGGTGTCTATTTGGTTTTCTGCTCCTCAGAGGCCAAATTGGGGTAATTGCCCCAATCCGCCCGTAAGGGGACTGAAAGACTGTCTGTACCCTTTTGTAGTGGGGCATGGCACCCAGTCTCCATGTTTTTTTCCCTGGTGTCTAGTTGGATTTCTGCACCTGGTTGAAATATTGGAGGTAATAATCCCATCTGACCTCTGGGGGGAGCAGAAAGATTGTCACCATACTTTTCGGGGGTGGGAATGGGGGCATGGCCATGCCCATAGTGGACAGCCCGCACCCCTATGTTTATTTTTATATTGGACCCTGCTGTCTAGTTGACTTTCTACCCACCTGGGTTGCACATCAGGGGTAATAACTCCATCTGCCCTCTAAGGGGGCAGAAACAATGATTGTCCTCTTGCTGTGGTGGGTGTATGGCCATGCCTATGATGGACAGTCCCTAATGCTATATTTTTTCTAAATAATACATTCCTTGGGATCTAGGGGGTTGTCTGCCCCATCAGGGGGGCTGATCAGGAGTAATTATCTAGTAGAGACACTGACTGTCCGCATTCTGGGGTGGGTTCAAAGCCATGTCTATGGTGGACACTCCCACCCCTGCATTAAAAAAAATCCCTGGTGTCTAATTTCTGCTCACCAGTGGAGGGGCGGGGTCAGACTGGGGGCAATCAGCCCTATCTGCTCTCTAGGTGGGGGCAGAAAAACTCTCACCATAGTGGGAAGCCCCAACCTTATATAAAAAATGTATTTTATTTACCCTGGTGTCTAGTGGGCTCTTTGCCCTCCCAGGGGGCAAGAGCGTGGGTTACTACCCTCATCTACCCCCCAGGTGGGGGCAGAAAGACTGAAATAGTTAAATTGTTAGGGGGGTCACAAGTCCTAGCCCAAATCCCCTATACTAGTGCCTAGTGGGTGGATCCCTGCTTGGGGATTGCACTCCTGTGGCCATATCCAAGCAGGGATCCACTGGGCAGAGGTGCCATTGGAAAGGGAAGATCCTCTTCTTCACAATGATACCTTCCCTGAGAATCCCTGCTCACGGGGCTGATATATTCCTCAAGCACTGATTCAGTGAAAGTAAAATGAGCCAATCGGCTCGTTTTACTTTCACTTTTATTGTAAGGACTCAGCGTGCCCTGAGCTGGGATCGTCATTACAGTAAAAAAAAAGAAAAAGTCTGCTTGGGAAGCTCTTCCCAATCAACTCTAGCTAAAAATAGTAAATTGGGCTCCCTCTGGTGCCAGACAGGCCTTTATATACCTCCCCAGTGTTGGCCAATGGCCAACAGACACACTGGGCAGGTAGTGTGGGTGTCATCCATTGGCTGACACCCGCCCTTAGGAGGTTAAAGGGAGATGCAAGTCATTTGCTGCCATGAGATTACTGGTTTGTGTTCTTGCTGTCTCAGAGGTAGGAAGAAACAGGTAGGTCGAGGGAGTTGGGTTAGACCCATGTAGCTGAGGAAATCTAGCCGTCAAGTACTCCACTCAGCAAAAACTTATGTCATGGGATTCCCTGCGCTTCAAAAGAGCCTTTCATGGTCATTTATTGTTAATGTTGCTTCCTCACCTCTGCCAATGCGGACTTCTAAATAACTTCATAAATCCTTTGAAGCTCAGAGGCCAACTAATATCCTGCTGTTTCTGAAAGATAACAATGACTAGCAAAAGCTTCATAGCAGAACACTAAGCTAACTTGAGAATTCAAGGTTCTCAAGGACAATACAAGCTACAAATCCACTGTCTATTCTTGGTTAAAATACTAAAGGCAATCTGCCTGCAACATAACCATCTCAAATTTCCTGGAAGTATAACAATCATGGCAGAAGCAGAGAAATTTCAACTTGTGTGTAAATGTCTTTTTTAAGCAGGTAACAAATACCTATCACTCACTCATGAAAACAAGGAAGATCTGAACTTCAATCAGGGACACTGAATAATGCAAGTTCACAAGGCATTAAACCAAGAAGGCCGCAAATGAGATCGCAGAGGGGCTCCCACCTTCAATGAACAAGACATAGTTCTCTTTTTGTCTTCTTCTCTCTCTCCCTTTCTCTCATGCACAATCACCACATAACCACATTAGGTCCTTCATAAACAGTTATTTAACACCAGTTAATGAGTGGGGTATGTAAAGTTTAATTGTACTGTTCCAGCAGCTGATCAGATACTGACCTTGTAGTGGAGTTTCACATTCAAGCCACCAGATCAGGCTTTTTTGGCATAAGTGGAAAGTGACAGTGCCTGTCTTCTCAGAAGACACTGCCACTTTTTCTAACTTATACATATGATAGATTGGTTGTTTGGGCCTATACGGGCAGTGCTGCATTATTCACCCATAATCATACCATATCCCTGGCTAGCCTGTGTAGGGACTCCCTGTGCCCATTTCCTTTATCAAGAGTCTTTTTTTCCACCGACTCTCCACTTTCTACTGATCCCCGTATATTTTCCACAGAAAACGAAAAATCAAGGAAAATAGAGGCATTATCAGTTCACGTTTGGTGGACCTAGTCATTGTGTCAAATATTACTCTCACATGCTGTCTACTTTACAAATATGAAATGGAATATCTCACTAAAATAGAAATACCCTAGGGAAACTCTTTAACAATCTTTGCAAAAGTCCTTAATAGACCAATGCCCGAGAAACCAAACTAAAAGGCATTCCACACAGCCTGTAAGTTCCAAGATTAGTGACAAAAAGGGTCAATGGTAGAAAATCTTTGTGAAATAAATGTGGTGATAACCAGCAGAGAAATGATTCACCCTAAATACATCAATGTAATCTTAATTACCAACACCTCTGAGATATTTGGAATAATTGCCGGTTCTCCTAAAGATGATATGCCTAACAACTACTGATTTCAGCAACGGGAACCAATAACACTTGTGGCTATATGCCTTATACTAAATGTTGTTGCACCATTTTCTTATTTATTGAATCCCCCCATCACTTTAGTAGAGAAGGTACTTTAGAACTAATGAGTCTGACATATAGTTTTTCTGTAGGTCATTCTCTTTAATTTAACCATAGTAGTTGCTGAAGCACTTTGGAACCTATATCACAATCCTCCAAGGGATTTCCCATCCAACTATATTGGAGTTTAATTCTATACTCAGATACATCTTATGTCCCCACTGCAAGAGCGAAGAGTCAATTTCAGAAAAGTGGACCTCTCCTACTGTGCTGCTAGCTTGGAAACAAATCCCCAAACAGTGCAACCTCACTAACGTTGTAGGAATCTTGCAAATTGACCAGTACTCATATCTGTCAGATTCACCACTGTTTCCTCACCTTGCACCTTCTCCTCTTATTCACTCGTATACACTGGTTTGGAGTCCACTAAATAGCGAAACCTTATACTAGCATCACCATGATTCATGCTCTTGACATTATTCCTAATAGGCTGCACACTTACATGCTCGTATGTCAGTGTAAAATGTCACTACACCCTGTGTAAGAGGACTTCAAGGCACATATCTAACAATTCCTGCAATGATAGCAAGTCAAATTATCTTTATAACCGGGACATTCTTGCTCCCAACCTCATGTGTTTGCCCTCCTCCACCTGCCTCAAGAAACATATATCATTGATTTTGGATTCTCATGGTCTAACTACCTGACACCTTCTGAACGGTGTATAGCACATTGGATGATGGCATTATACTAGATTTTTATTTTCCCTGCCTGCGATTACTATATTATTATTAATTACTGTTTTTCAATGTATTTACGGGGATGATATAATTCAGTAGGCTGTTAGAGTGCTTGACATGGAATAAATGGATTTGTATCAAGCATGACAATTTTACCAGTTGTGTTATGGCATGTTAATTTTATTTATAGAGCTCACATTCAGCCAGATTTTTCTTGGAGCTAAAACAGAATTAACAGTCCAGCAGGAAGTAGTGCACAACAATTGAATAAATGAAGAATTTCAATTTGCAATGCTTCAGTGGTTGCACATGTATGTGAAATTTTGGCAATGTAAAAGCAGATGATGATAGAGTAAAAACCAATCCAAACCTTGGGTGGTCATTACGATGCCAGCCGGACCGCCTTCCTTGGTCCTCTCGGAGGTGGTCGAACTACCACGCCTTTGTCAGAAATTGTCTGTCTGACCACGGTTTACGATGCATGCATTGGGTACTCCGACAGACCACTGAGAGACTGCCCGCTCTGACAGCCTTTTTCTGACCACCGAGATGGTGGCTGGAGAAAAAACAGCCGCCACAGGGCAGTGCAGAGATCTCCGACCACCATCTGGATTACGATTTGGGTTTCTGACGACCCGGCCGAGGTGGTCCAACAACTGCCTCGAGTCATCTGACACAAACGTTTTGGGGTGCATGCTTACCCAATGCTGCTTCTCCCCATCAGTCTCCACCATGGATCCCTTTCTCCAGGTCCCCCCTACACCTGAGCAGCTGTACTGTAATGTCTATGACCCAGTGAAGCTGGAATTCAGGTAAGTCCTTCTGCTGTATGTATCCAAGGCATATCGCTACAGATGTCATGCATGTGTGTAGAATTCACTTTTCTGTGATTTTGTACGCACTTGCAGTGACATATTCAAGGATATGTGCACCGCCGTAGATGAGACCGCCACAGTAGCAGCAGTTGCACTATAATACGGCAGGGGGAACTTTCCCGGCCACGTCAGTCAGAATTGGATCGCGGCAGTCGGACGGTCTGTAGGTCAGACTGGCATCATAATGACCCCTTTAGTAAATTCAGTGGTCCTTACAGTTGAGCCATAGTTTTGGCAGTAATAATTCAGGTCAATAGAGTGCACAGGAATCCATTAGTAAAATGTGCTCAGCATTTTCGGGAGTAGGTGCAGATGACTTTACATGTTATCTTTGATATATGCATGGATGTTGTTTCAGATCACTGGATCAACCCCAAAAAGGGGTGGAGGGAAGTGGAGGCTTAGTTACACCAAACTGCTTCTAGTTCGAGATGGCTAGTGTTGCCAATGTGTCCTTGTCTGCCTGAGAATGTTAGGTTGGTTAGTTTGTTTGAAGAAAGAGCTTTGAAAATGAGGCAAGTGGATCTCAATATACAGCTGGCTTGGAGCTGGAGCCATTTGAGTTGATGAATGTATACATGGACATGACAACAATTTCTAGTGCCTATTGTTAGTCTAGCAGTTGCTTGTAGTAGAGCTTTCAGTGGAACAGTCCAGATAACCAGGAGGTCAGTAATAAGGAAAATACCATATTGGAGTCTGTCCGCCATCCTGGTGTAAACCGGGAACGTCCGCCATGCATGTGGCAGTCCCGCACACCCGATCAGGATGCGACCGCCACCATGGCAGTCAGATTTTGATTTTTAATATTGCGGCGGGTGCTGCTGAGAGCAGCACCCGCCGCGATGTCAAAATGCCATGTTGTGCATTTCACAACACCACGTGGCAGGCACCACATGGTGCCAGCCACGTAGTTCTGTGAAATGTAGCACCCTCACCTCCTCCCAACACAAGGGGGGCCCGCAATGGGCCCCCGTCACTAATCCCCACCATCGCCACCATGGAAAGACCTGCAATACCAAGCATCCTAATTTTGTGGACGGTCCCTGCTAGGCACTACCACCATTTAGGGCTATGGGCTCTGTCCGCCAGGCAATCTGTAAGATTGCTTTTGGCGAAACCGTGGCAGACGGTCTTTGCGTCCACCACGGTCCGAGCGCGATTCCCTCCACCATCGTAATGTGGCAGGGGGAAAATTATGGTACGATTGCAGAAGGACCGCCACCGCATGGCTGGCAGTGACGGGCCTTCCACAATCGTAATCGCCCCCTAAGTGTCTCTTACAGCCTGTTTAAGATCTGCTTTGGGAAAGAGTTTCTGAATTGACTTAATGATCTAGACACCTCCGAAAAATGAATTTATAGGCAGGAATGGTAGATTTGTTGTCTTATTTGAATGGAATAGTCTTGGCATTGTATACCATTACAGAGCAAATACCTGCTTCTTTGAGATATGCAAGCAATATATTGTGCAGGGTTGCTTTCTGGAAAGCAGCTGAGTATCAGGAATATGATTTCATTTTGATTATTATTTAGCTTCCAGCTGTTAATTCAGCTACGTATTTTGGAAAAAGATTCATATAAATGATTAATGGAGGTGTTGTTAGTAAAGCAAACATAAAGTTGTGTGTCATCCTTAAGATATAAGTTAAATAGGATGCAGTCCATATTTTAACTTTGTGCGCCCGCAGAAGTGTTCTCAGGATGCAAGTAGGAGTCATTTTTTTTGCTACGTGGTGGTGGTCATGTCGAAGTGATCTGAACCACTGAAAAATCACCCCACCAATACTAAATCGCATTGAATGCTGCTGATTGATGCTCCTGGCGGAGGTGGAGCACCCTGGTGCTGCATGGAACATTATTGATAGATTGATTGATCGATTAAATTCTGCCCACATGTCAAGCAAGTTTCATTTTCATTCAACATTAGATAGGCATTATCTAGGATCTTGATCGTTGCCATTTCAGTGCTATGCCCTAACAGGCAACCTGATTTATAGCTGTTGAACAGGCCAGGCTCTTGGATGAAATGATTTAGTTGTGTAGGTACTCACATCTCCAAGATTTGTACCACAAAAAGTAGTTTGGTGACTGCATAGTCTGCTGATTTATCTAGGATTGGGGAATGGTGATCAATTTATAATTGGATGATTTAGAGAAGGCCATACTTTCATCAAGGAGAAAGGGGTAAAAGATGCCCAGGTGTTAGTTGGTCATGTTTGTTTGATGTTTATTTTATTTGCCTGAAGGGTGTCTGTGATGGCAGATCCCTGACACAATATCGTGGCAAACAATATTGTTCACAAAAATATTATGTAAAATATATTGTTTTCCTTAATATTGTGCGCCAAACCGGCGATGCAGCGTGCAATGTCATTCGTTTTATTTATTTATTTAGTTACTGAACTCCGTTCAGCCTGAATCCGGAGTTTACTACCCCCCACCCTGTCCCTTCCTCACCTCTCCCCACCACCCCGCAGCACTCACTCCAGGAGCCGCTACTGGGAAAGTACAACAATATTGGAAAAAAATCTTGTATACAAAAGTATCGTCAAAAAATATCGACTTATTAATATAAATAGAGTTTAAAGTATTAAATGTTCAATATTTTAATATGTTACTGTACTATATTGTAAATTGAATGTATTCTACTAATATTTATTACTGTATAGGATATATATACTTATATAAACACACAAACACATATATATAATTATTGTGTCATAATTAATAAAAATATGTATTTTACATTATATTAATTGTTTTATATTTTGAATGTATTATTAAGACTATATAATATAATCAATGACACTTTTATTTTACATTTTATTATTTTATTTATTTTTACATTTATGAATATGGAAATATATGTGTATATATATGTATAGTAATACATTTAAATATTAATATCATTATCATATCATGTAAAATACATATTTGTATTAAGTCTGTTACTAATAAATACAAATATGCATTTTGCATGATATATTAATTTTATTAATATTTAAATGTATTACTACTGGAAAAAGGACAAAATTAATTAGCCAGTGATATAAACAAGTCAAGGGCAGCGGCTATTTTAACAAGTGCAGTGATTGTCAGAAGGATGTGATCCCAAGAACAATGCAACCAGCCTTGTCTAGGTGAAAATCCCAAACCACAAATGATGGAAATGATCATTAATGTGGCAAGCAATGTGCTGGTATAAGTAAGGAAAATCAGCAAAACATGCAGTCCTGTACCATCAGCATCACAGGGTACACACTGGTATTGTGGGTCATGCATTGCACAGTGACATTGTATAAAACATATGGAAATCCAGAAACACAATAAATGGAAAAGAACGTTAATTTGACATGCGTTGTACTGGTATTCAAAGGCAAGTTACCAAAATACATGGTCCCCTGTCAACATCACCACAACATACACAATGGCCTGTGGGTCATGTAGTGCACAGTGACATTGCAATGAATCAACATACCACAACTCTCAAGAACAAATAAGCAATCAGAATATCAATGTAAATATCACTTGATGCTAGAAAAAAGAGCATAGTGAGCAAATAGAGAGTGTTGCCACCAATGTACAAAAACATAGGATAGGGTATAGGTGATCCCACTGTTTCAAAGTATAATTCATGAGATCTCTTTCCCAAGCGGGCTCCTGTGTCTTGCAGTAGTGAAAAGATGCCATGTAAAACAAGAGTCCACATCGGCCCCTGTGGGCGGTTGCGTCCCACTCTAGAATCAAAGGGGCCATGAGTATATACATAAATAGTAAGTCAGGTATACATGATTTCACTATCAGAAACATAATATTTCTCAATCGTGCCCAAGTGGCCTAATGTGCCTTACGATGGTGTGAAAGTGCCAACTAATAAACAGTATAGTTCTAATCATGTGATCTGTCATGTCACACACATGCTTACAAGGTGATCACTGCTAAGGTGAAGTATGTAGAAAGTGAAGTACTCAGCTGGCTACTCTCGGACTAACTCAGTGCGCGTACCTATGTGAAAAAATAAGAAAACAGATAAAGATAAGTGATTTAAAATCAGTTCAATGTACCATAGTATTTCAAAATGCTAATGGGAAGGAAACATGCTGAGGATAATCTATATAATCAACCTAGGTGTACAGATATTTCTTCACTAGAATTTAGACCAACTGGTGCTAGTGTCTCAAAGTACAAAATGTATATGGATTCCAGTACCCTCAGTTTGTGTTTTCTGTTGCTACCCCTAGGATCAGAAAGAATTGCATCTATCACCACAAATTTGAAAAGATTTCCATTCCCGATATGTAGTTCAGTGAAGTGCATAGGTACTGGGCATTGGTGATCATTGTGTTGTATGGCCTGTTTGTGTTCCACTATCCATTTCTTAGCCCTCTGAATGATGCTGCCTCTGTAGAGTTTGCTGCACGGACATATAAGGCAATACTTACAATGTACCCTCGTACTGTTGAGGAGTCTGATTTTGGTGCAGCTCAAGCTTTTGCTACAGGTTTTACATTTAATACAGCAAAAAAAGATAATTGTCTCACCAATATTTCTCCTGCTGGTTGTATCCTGGATAACCATGTTATAACTCAGGCTGTTCCGTTAGGATCTGCTTTTCCTGTATGTGATCTGTCGAGTATCATGTAAATATTTGTTGAGTGTTTAGTCAGCTTTCTCACTTGTTATGCTTGATTAGAGTAGATAATAATGAATCTCACTTGGTCTGGTTCATTCTCCATATGGTCCATCATAAGATGTAAGAAACGTGTTCTAGGGACCAGGACAGCCTTGGCGCTCACCTGTACAATAACTTTGGTGGTGTACCCCCCTTCTCTGAATCTGTTCTGCATGATCGCTCTTTCCCGCTAGAATGCCTTGTTGGTACTACAGTTGTGTTTTGCTCATAGTAGTTGCACGTAAGGGATGCTGTAAATCAAGCTGGATGCATGGGTGCTGGAAACATTCATTAGGCTGTTTCATTCTGTGGGCTTGAGGTGTGGCCTAATATTTAACTGCCCATTGCTGACCTCAATCTCCACGTGTAAGAATACAATGCTTCTGCTGGTTTGACCTGCGAGTTGGATATTATGTGTGTTGTCATTAAGGGTGGAGACAAAGTTTTTAACAGATCTCTCATCGTAGGGTTGACATTTACTATTCCCACTCCAAACAGCGCAATAATTAAAAAAGAGTTGGACTTTGGAGCGGTAAAAATTACTATTCCCACTCCAGTCTGTGCAAGAATAGGGAGAGTGTTGGACTTTGGAGGGGTACAATTTACAGTTCCCCCTCAGGCCTCTGAAACAGTAGGCAAAGTGCTGCATTTCGGAGGGGTGAAATTTACTATTCACACTCCAAATAGTGCAATAGTAGGAAAAGTGTTGGACTTTGGAGAGGTAACATTTACTATTCCTACTCCAGTCAGGGCAACAATAGGGAGAGTGTTGGACTTTGGAGGGGTAAAATTTACAGATTCCTCTCAGGCCTCTGAAACAGTAGGGAAAGTGTTGGATTTTGGGGGGATGAAATTGAATGTTCCCACCCCAGTCAGAGCAACAGTAGGGAAAGTGTTGGACAGTGTAGGGGAAACATTTACTATTACTTAAGTAGCTTCCCACCATACATCTACAAACTAAAATGCAACCCTCAACTAAAATGTAACTCAACTGAATAAGATTAGCACAATCGACATATTTGATAATCTATTAAAGAATTAACTATTAATAATGAATTGTTAATTAATTAACTATTACTTAATTAACTTCCCATCCTATGCATCTACAAACCCAGCAGCCAACAGGTAAAACCTAACAAAAATATATAATTATTTCACCACTTACTTAATAATCAAAAAATAATAAATAATTGTTAATTAATTATGACCTTATTTACTTCCCATCCTATAACCCTACAAACCTATGAACCTGCAACTAAAACATAACTAAATAAAATCAGTATTACATAATTTACATAATCAATACCAATCACATAATTAATAATAGCTAAAACTTATTAAATAATTAACAATTAGTTTCTGCTTTTTTCACTTCCTACCCTATCCCCCTAAAAACCCAACAACCTACTACAACACTATAAATTACTGTTAACAATTAAATATTCTAATTCACTTAAAATTACAGACTACATTTAAAAAGCTAATAACAATTACGCAAACAAATTGTAACACATAAAATTATTATATGATTTAAAACACATTACAATAATTTTAAAATATTTTTTTACAACTACAGGATTGAAAACAATCAGAAAAGCAACAATATTCTTTAAAATGTTATTACTTACCTATAATAATAATTACATATTTTTCTCAAACACAATGCTTGCTGCAGTGTTGTGACATATTTGTGAATGTAAAACTCAAAGAATTTAGCTAACTTATTACACAGTGTCCTGTAGATGACCCACTGTTTTTATGAGTCAAAGTGTGATCCACCACTGTTTCAAATTAAGCCTGGGTAAAGCACTACGCGACGCTCGCGTAGTTTGTTAAGTTTGCGCTACTTCGCACTACGCGAATTGCACGTAGCACAGTGCACACACGCGTAGCGTAGCGTTGCGTAATGCAGCGGTCATTTTTTGCTTGCTCGCGGTCCTCAACGTCAAGTTGGCGACCGCGAGCATGCAAAATGACATCCCGGTGAGACTTTTTCCTCGTTCGCGATCAGCAACATCAAATTGGCGATCGCGAGCATGGAAAATAAACCTTCCAGCGAGATTCTCAACGCGGAGAGGTCAGGTTTATCATTGCGAGTGGTCGCGTATGCTCGTGACCACTCGCGATGAGAAACTACCAGTCTGCGTTGAGAAAGCTGCAGCTCGAGTAAAAATCTACTCGAGTGGCAGAAAACTACAGTTCGCACTGTGCAAGATGCCGTTTTCAATGATTGCACAGTGCCGGTTGCTTGTCCGCACTGTGCAATCATTGAAAACGGCATCTTGCACAGTGCGAACAGGGTACTACGCAGTTCACGAAGTGCTTCGCGTAGCTCGCGTAGTGCGAAGTGCACTTTGCGTAGCTACGCGTAGCGCTACTTCCCGAACTACGCCCAGGGTTATTTCAAATACATTTCTGGTTCTACTTGTGTTGATTTTATTTAGTCTTGAAGGTAAGCATTTTTAGTTAGCATATAATCTCTAATTTTTCCAGTGTTTTTTTGGGGTCTTAGCTAAAATGGGTGTTGGATGCTTACTCCATCTGCAAGTTAGATATCATATGTTTTATCTTTCGGATCTTAGGCAAATTTTGCTAGCTCTATTTTGCTTCTCTTAATAGCCCTCAAAAGTTGATCTCTAATCAAGAGTTCCATAACATTTCCATGTACACAAAATACCAAGGCTCCCAGTGCTGGGTCAGCACATGACATTTTAATTGATGCTCGGCTCCCTTGTAACCGACATAGGGCTCGCTAGTACTACATGTATCTTTAGCCCAAGTGTTTTGGTATCCAAAATAAAATCTTATCCTCTCCTCATAAATTGTTTGCACAACACCTGTTTTGTAAAATAAAAATTGTTTTGACTACCTTTCACCACCCAATATTTTCTCTACAATTAATTCTGTTTTTTTCTGTGGTACACTAGTGACCTGAAGAAAGAAGAAACATGGCTTAGTGGGACTTGATTTGTGTAGTGTGGTGATATCCATCCAGTCAGTAGCCCACAGCAAACGAAAACATTACATTAATACCGAAGGCTAAACTAAAAGAATAAAGAAACAGACCAACAAAACAAGTTAAAGTAACCTTTCACACTTGTGAGTAACGCTAGTGGACCCTTAAGTTCAAGATACAAGAAGTAGGAGAATTACATTCAACTTCCCAATACTGGAGCGAGGCAAGAAACCATAAAACAAATAAATAATAAAAATGATAATAGTTAAGCCCCAAAATAATCTTTAAGGATGTGCTCTGTAACTCCACTGCCAATGTATTCAGTGTTATGTACCATTGCAGAAAAAATGCTCTGATTTCTGTTACTCCAAGAATGTATTTGGCATTGATGTCCTGCCAGGTTTGTACTGAGAGCTAACAGTAGTTTGAAAAAATATTTTAATATCAGACTCATATGGCACTGGGCAAGTACAGTGAGGGAGTCTGAGTTCAGATATCAGGACTGTTTCCCTGCAAGAATGTTATAAGAAGCAATTCATTTTGAAACAATTGTTAAATATTGGCTAAGATGCTATTGATTTCTCAGGCAATTGTGAACAGAAGAGCATGAAATTATCTAATAATTCATGATCTGGCAGAGGACTCACAAGCATTAGTTCCCTGTAGAAGCAAATCAAGCATTTGTTTATAAGAAAATTGAGGATCCTTTCAGTGTGTCGTATATGGGTATAAAGCTATGCCTTTGTGACGTGATGTCAATGGAATACAACAGGATGTCTGTGCATCTTCAATAGCTCAAAGTGGACACCTAATTGACAACATGCAGACTGCTTGTCTGACCTTTCTCACCAGCCACCCCTTAGAAACAGACGAGCAACATAGACATGCATAACACATAGTACACGTGCTTCTTTGAGGGCTGCATGAGATTCAATAGTTACCCAAGCATGAACCTTCTCGTCTGCACAGAAATTGAAACATAGAACTGGTGCGCCTTCACCAGCCGCGGCCTGTGCAGGTAAGAGCAGTGGGCGGATTGGGGGGGGATTGAGACAGTAGGGGCCTGTGGAGGGAGTTCCATCGGGCGGTGAGGCGGGGCAGGATGGGGGGTAGTAAACACCGGAATATGGATGAACGGAGGTAAGTAAACAATTAAATAAATAAAACGAATTTCGTTGCTTGTGCTGCACCCTGCCCTTCCCCCGCCTCACTGCCCCACGGAACTCCCTCCACGGGCCGCTACTGGATTTAGACGGACGATCACGAGGTAAAATTAATTATTTATTTAATTCTCCCTCGTCAGTGCCCATCGAAATTCCCCCCCCAGCCGGCCCCACCACTCTTACCTGCATTGTCTGAGGCTGGCCTTCACCTTGTGAAAAAACAAAACAAAGAACTGGGGGTCTAGTCAAATCCTGCTAAGTGAGCGGAAATGCAAAAAATAACGGGCTAAAAAGTCCCAAAGAACAGAAGAGAGAATAAAAGAACAGAAGCAAGAAAAAGAAGTAGAGAGAGACAACCAGATGCAATCGAGAATGGACCTTGGAGCGGAATTATTGGATACCCATCAATTGTCTGTGTGATCAATCTTATCATCTGGTTATCCAATCCAAAATGAGATGCTTCTCTTGATCATAGAGGCCATCTAAATGGAAGTGATTTCACTCGTGGGTGGTCCGAGGTTGTCAAAGGATTGGAATGGAAGAACCAGCCATAGTTGGATGATAGGACAATTGACAGGAGTGCAGTGCTAACAAAAGACAGTGAGGTGGTGTATTAAAATAGAATTGCGAGAAAACACTAACAATTTAATACGTGTCTCGCATACTAAATAAACCAACAGTGCAGAAAAGCAGTATTAAACAAATGACTGCCGTGTATAAAGGTCGACATGTTTCAGCCAAATGAGATTAGGCAAGAAATGTCACGGTTGGTGCATTTTGACATTTAGTCTCTCTTTTGAGCCTTTGATATTCTGATGGAGAGTATCTGTACGGGTCTCTTCGTTTGGTATGACACATTTGTGGTTTTATTCTAATTTTCAGCCTACCAATTCTTGCCACTAGTAGTTTATTACACTAGTACACACCCACTCTCCTCAGTTGGGGAAGATACATCGATTTGTCTTCAGATATTGGTAGTTTATTTTCTTTTTTATACAGAGCGGGGCCTCTTAGTCCTGAGTCAGGATCCAGGCGAGGTGAGGTCCGTTCCCCGATCATTACGGGTAAGCCCTCTAACATCTAACATAATGTTAGTTTTTGGTTAGAACAATGAGAGTGCTTCTATTTTCTATTTCTTTTGATTGAGACAATTCCCATTTGTTTTCTTGACAGATGCACGCAGCATCCTTTTGAGACGGAGGATATGCCTAAGGTGGTACAATGTGCCATTTTCACATGATAGTGAGATAAATTTACTTGTTTGTCTTTATCTATTCTTTTTATCACTATACATGTTTTCACTCTTTTGCAGTAGCTAGAAATATAACAACATAGGTCCTGAAGAAAGCCGCAGGGGTAAATGTATCTCATTTGGCTGAAACATGTCGACCTTTATACACGGCAGTCATTTGTTTAATACTGCTTTTCTGCACTGTTGTTTTATTTAGTATGCGAGACACGTATTAAATTGTTAGTGTTTTCTCGCAATTCTATTTTAATACACCACCTCACTGTCTTTTGTTAGCACTGCACTCCTGTCAATTGTCCTATCATCCAACTATGGCTGGTTCTTCCATTCCAATCCTTTGACAACCTCGGACCACCCACGAGTGAAATCACTTCCATTTAGATGTTCTCTATGATCAAGAGAAGCATCTCATTTTGGATTGGATAACCAGATGATAACATTGATCACACAGACAATTGATGGGTATCCAATAATTCCGCTCCAAGGTCCATTCTCGATTGCATCTGGTTGTCTCTCTCTACTTCTTTTTCTTGCTTCTGTTCTTTTATTCTCTCTTCTGTTCTTTGGGACTTTTTAGCCCGTTATTTTTTGCATTTCCGCTCACTTAGCAGGATTTGACTAGACCCCCAGTTCTTTGTTTTGTTTTTTCACATTGTAGATTTAGGGGATTAGAACTGAGGCAGGTCATTAAACTTTCCCTTAGACCCTATCAAAGAATTTTTCTAGTGCCTGGTTATTGAGCAGCTTACAGCTGCGGGTCTGTACTTTTTCTCTATACCAATAGGATAGGACATATCTAACTTACAATTAGTTAGTTTCTATTTTCCTGTATTTTTCCACACATATGTGTCTGCCTTTCAATTGTCTCCTGCTGCTTCCTTTACTTGCGATAAAATGGCCGAAAGCGGCGGCTTAGCGTATGATGATGCTACCTTGCAATCCATTCTTGACAACACTCCCAGTATCTTGGATTGACCTACCACCTCCTTTGTTAGCGGGGTTGACGAGTAGGGGAAGATCCTGATTCTAAAGAAATCACATTCCCGTTCCTCGGTTCATGGTGCCATTATGGCAGAATATTTACGGGCCAATTGTGCACCCCCAGGCCTAATAGTCACTAATGCTCCATGTCTGTTCCTCACAGATAAGGGATTCCTGAAAGATTGGTCTCTGATAGCCTGGCGCTGCACGCGCGACTGGCTCATACTGATTATCAGTACTGCCAAAAAGGTCGCTGATTCAATTCTGATTGAAATCCAGCTCTTAGAATCTCAAATCAAAACGACCATTACTGCCAGTCTCTTTCGCAAAAATCAGGAAGAGTCTAACAAAAATAACAAAGAGTTCAAAGATTCCATCTTACTCTCAAAAATTGAGAAATTCAAGAAGGACCTGGCTAAATTTAAACATGAGACTGTCTACCCATACACTAACGAGAATTACTCCCCCCCTGAATTTAGGAACAATGGCAAAAGATTTGGATCCACTTACTCGGGATCCAGTACGGAAGATAGTGATTCAGAGGGTCAAGGTTCATATAAACAACCACCCAGAGGAAGGGGTAGATTCAATCGTTTCAATAGCTATAGGGGACACTCCATGCCTCAATTCCAACAGTGGTGGCCACCAACACCGTGGAGCTACCCCCCACATCCCTTTCAACCTCCAATGGCACCCTTTCAAGGTTTCCCATCTGACCCCAATTCGCATCCTTTTTTAGGATTAGGCCCTCCCAGATCGAGAGGCAGAAGAAGAAACCAACGATCCCAGGTTCACTGGGACCCGCAAACAGGCCCACATATGGGGACCCGCAGTCAGACACAGAGGAACATTCCTCCAACAGACAGCCCCCACCAGACCTGATTGTAAATCTCAGTTCAAAGATACTCACTAAGGATGAAGAATCAGTTCTGAATAGAGGCCTTGGGTTTGTCACCACCTTTGATGGGGACCCTTTTCAGATACAGTGCGAATTAGCACAATTCTTTCGTAAGTTGAGACTACATTACTTTTTCAAAGACAAGGAACTGACCGAAGACGGAGAAACTGATATGAACACCGGCCTGAAGAAACGCTCAGTGTTCAATCCTCCCAGTCATACAGTTCCGCCGGCAGTCCTAACCTTTGAAGAAGCAGTTCAGAAAGATGTCACCTTACTCTGTAGTAGTCACAAATCCTCATACACCAATTTACCCTTGGCTGAACAAAGAGCCCTTCGAGACTTGTCCGCAGACCCTCTGATTACCATCAAACCAGCGGATAAGGGTGGTGCTAGAGTGATTCTTGACACATCGGATTACAGAACTGAATGCCTTAGACAATTGGAAGATCGCCGCTTCTACTTACCACTAGCGGAAGATCCCACTAATAGACTACAGCGAACTATTAGTGACATGGCGGAGGAGGCACTCTGCGAAGGCTGGATTACTGCTAAAGAGTCTCAGTTTTTACAAACCAAATTTCCCATCATGCCGTATTTCTATACTTTACCGAAAATACATAAGGCACAGAGACCACCGCCTGGTAGACCCATCATTTCGGGTCAAGGAGCGATACTGGAACCTCTGTCTACTTTTGTGGATCATTTTTTGAGACCTATTGTCAGCAAGATGCCCACGTATCTCAAGGATACGAAAGATGTATTACGTCTGTTACCCACCATCGATTTTGATACCAACACGGATCTACTAGTCTCTTTTGATGTTGAGGCGCTTTATACCTCCATCCCCCAAGATGAGACTTTGGACACAGTATCTGCAATTCTACATGAAACCGAATTGAATTCTATTACCCCTGTACATTTCATTATGGCATTAGCCAAACTTGCCATGAAAGACAACTTCTTTAAATTTGAAGACCAGATCTACTTACAAGTCTCCGGGACCAGTATGGGCAGCATTTTTGCGCCTAGTCTGGCCAATCTCTATGTCCATTCCTATGAACAGCAACACATCTTCAATTCCACCAACCCGTTTCTTGATTCCATCCGACTGTGGAAACGCTATATTGATGATGTGCTGGTGGTCTGGAGAGGTGATCGCGCGTCTATTCTTCTTTTTCATCAATGGCTTAATACGAGAAACCAGTTCCTAAAGTTCACGGTCGAAATTGATGACAAAAGGTTAGCCTTTTTAGACCTGTCCATCTTCATCACACCTACAGGTCTAGAAAGTGAGCTCTATCGGAAACCTATGTCTCGTAATTCTTTATTACGATACGACAGTCAACACCCTAAATCATTAAGGGACAATTTACCGTTTGGACAGTTCCTGCGGGTCCGTAGGAACTGTTCGACTGTGAATACCTTTAGGAAACATGCCGAGGCCCTTACGGAGCAACTGGTCTCTAGACAATATCCTCCTAGGCTAGTGAAACGCTCATTAAAGCGGGCCACTAATAATCACCGTGAAGCACTCCTGGAACCTGCTTTTGAGAAACCCATCCTTGAACGCATGACTTTTGTTACCACGTTCAGTACAATGGCTAACAAGATACAAAAAAGCGTCAGAAAACATTGGCGCATTCTGTCCTCATGCGATGGATCTTTGGCACCTCCTTTGTTCTCCTTCAAGAGGTCTAGTAATATACGAGACCGTTTGGTACATACCCGCCCTAAAACCCAGCCCCAGAGAGCGGTAGGTACACTATGGGAGCTCCCGGCAGTGGCTGGCCACTTCCCCTGTGGCAACTGTTCTGTTTGCCCACAAACGACACACACCACCTCTATCGATATAGGCACCAATAGACCCTGGTTGCAGAAGAGGTTTACCAATTGTAACAGCGACAATCTAATTTATCTAATCACTTGTCCGTGCCAATGCAAGTATGTGGGTATGACAACCAGGAAAGTAAGGACTCGCATGGTAGAACATAAGAGTTCCTTCAGATGCAAGAGATCAACGACCAAACTAACCAGACATTTCATTGAACAAGATCACAAAGCAGACGATTTTCTCTGGACAGTGCTTGAAAAACCACTGATACCATCACACATTGTTGACACCACTAAATACCTCTTTATGAAAGAACAGAAATGGGTGTTTAGATTACAGAGCGATGTGAGGGGTTTAAATGATGAAATTCCATGGACCACCTTATGAAATGGGTTGTGTTCTCTTTCTTTCCCCCTTGTTCAGTATGCCTTATTATTTGGGAACCTGCATGTGGCCTCATAGGTTATTATACAGTAACTGGTTGTTTGGAACAAGAGACCATAACACTTTTTGAATATCTACTCTAAAAGAGGGGATTATGCTGTTCAGATTGTACTTTCACACGAAACTACAAGGTTTCTACACACCATATATCTAGAGATAAAACACACACTAAGATACTCAAAACAGAGGCTTATTACAATATAAAAAAAACCCTACATCCGCATACTAGACAGTTTAGACCACATGCGATAGTATGATCTTCCAATGCTTTGTATTTTGCAGTTTATAGCGCAAGTCATAGCTCTAGCGCGGTTATAGGACTACAGACGCCCCCATGGTGACGTCATTCTGTAGTCTTAGAACCTTCTACTATCGTTTTGTTTTAATATTCTACACTGCGATCTCTTTATGGTGGGATCTTCCGTTGTTGTTATATGTGTATGTTACAGCGCGAGGTATATTTCTAGCGCGGCTAATAGACTACAGACGCCCACACTGTGACGTCATCCTGTAGTCATAGATACTTCTACTATCGTCATGTTCTAATACCTGACATTGCGATTTTTTCTAAGAGATGACGGTTCTTGTGGCCGCATTCAGTTGTCATTTTGCATTTTAAAGATACGCATGATTTGTATTTTAAAAATACGCATGGTTGCTTCACCAATCGAATTGGGCACGCACGCATCAACATCTGAGCAGTTAATTTAGAAAAACGAAACAAACTACACAAGCGGCCATCATGACGTCACCCTGTAGTCCGGTTTGCACTTCCGGTAACAAGGGATGACGGACTAGTCAGTTTCACCTCGCGTTCTGCAACCGACGAGCTTTGTCGGCTTTATTAGAACGCCGCTTTGGAAGTAATGGTTACCTCCCTCCTGATTCTGCAGCCACAACGAGGTAACGACGGAGAGGTGAGCACCCGCATGACTGCTCTGATTTCTACTCTAAGATAATATTAGGCACTGTTGCTGCATTATCTTTAAACAAGGAAGTTATGAGACCCTTCTATACGCTCTTTTCTTCGGTAAAGATTTTTTAATATGAGACTTCACACTAGCCCCTTTGCCGCTAACATCATAGTGCAAACCCCTGCACAACTGCCATTTTTGGATAGTTGCAGGGGCTGGTTTATTAGGCAAGAAATGTCACGGTTGGTGCATTTTGACATTTAGTCTCTCTTTTGAGCCTTTGATATTCTGATGGAGAGTATCTGTACGGGTCTCTTCGTTTGGTATGACACATTTGTGGTTTTATTCTAATTTTCAGCCTACCAATTCTTGCCACTAGTAGTTTATTACACTAGTACACACCCACTCTCCTCAGTTGGGGAAGATACATCGATTTGTCTTCAGATATTGGTAGTTTATTTTCTTTTTTATACAGAGCGGGGCCTCTTAGTCCTGAGTCAGGATCCAGGCGAGGTGAGGTCCGTTCCCCGATCATTACGGGTAAGCCCTCTAACATCTAACATAATGTTAGTTTTTGGTTAGAACAATGAGAGTGCTTCTATTTTCTATTTCTTTTGATTGAGACAATTCCCATTTGTTTTCTTGACAGATGCACGCAGCATCCTTTTGGGACGGAGGATATGCCTAAGGTGGTACAATGTGCCATTTTCACATGATAGTGAGATAAATTTACTTGTTTGTCTTTATCTATTCTTTTTATCACTATACATGTTTTCACTCTTTTGCAGTAGCTAGAAATATAACAACATAGGTCCTGAAGAAAGCCGCAGGGGTAAATGTATCTCATTTGGCTGAAACATGTCGACCTTTATACACGGCAGTCATTTGTTTAATACTGCTTTTCTGCACTGTTGTTTTATTTAGTATGCGAGACACGTATTAAATTGTTAGTGTTTTCTCGCAATTCTATTTTAATACACCACCTCACTGTCTTTTGTTAGCACTGCACTCCTGTCAATTGTCCTATCATCCAACTATGGCTGGTTCTTCCATTCCAATCCTTTGACAACCTCGGACCACCCACGAGTGAAATCACTTCCATTTAGATGTTCTCTATGATCAAGAGAAGCATCTCATTTTGGATTGGATAACCAGATGATAAGATTGATCACACAGACAATTGATGGGTATCCAATAATTCCGCTCCAAGGTCCATTCTCGATTGCATCTGGTTGTCTCTCTCTACTTCTTTTTCTTGCTTCTGTTCTTTTATTCTCTCTTCTGTTCTTTGGGACTTTTTAGCCCGTTATTTTTTGCATTTCCGCTCACTTAGCAGGATTTGACTAGACCCCCAGTTCTTTGTTTTGTTTTTTCACATTGTAGATTTAGGGGATTAGAACTGAGGCAGGTCATTAAACTTTCCCTTAGACCCTATCAAAGAATTTTTCTAGTGCCTGGTTATTGAGCAGCTTACAGCTGCGGGTCTGTACTTTTTCTCTATACCAATAGGATAGGACATATCTAACTTACAATTAGTTAGTTTCTATTTTCCTGTATTTTTCCACACATATGTGTCTGCCTTTCAATTGTCTCCTGCTGCTTCCTTTACTTGCGATAAAATGGCCGAAAGCGGCGGCTTAGCGTATGATGATGCTATCTTGCAATCCATTCTTGACAACACTCCCAGTATCTTGGATTTACCTACCACCTCCTTTGTTAGCGGGGTTGACGAGTGGGGGAAGATCCTAATTCTAAAGAAATCACATTCCCGTTCCTCGGTTCATGGTGCCATTATGGCAGAATATTTACGGGCCAATTGTGCACCCCCAGGCCTAATAGTCACTAATGCTCCACATCTGTTCCTCACAGATAAGGGATTCCTGAAAGATTGGTCTCTGATAGCCTGGCGCTGCACGCGCGACTGGCTCATACTGATTATCAGTACTGCCAAAAAGGTCGCTGATTCAATTCTGATTGAAATCCAGCTCTTAGAATCTCAAATCAAAACGACCATTACTGCCAGTCTCTTTCGCAAAAATCAGGAAGAGTCTAACAAAAATAACAAAGAGTTCAAAGATTCCATCTTACTCTCAAAAATTGAGAAATTCAAGAAGGACCTGGCTAAATTTAAACATGAGACTGTCTACCCATACACTAACGAGAATTACTCCCCCCCTGAATTTAGGAACAATGGCAAAAGATTTGGATCCACTTACTCGGGATCCAGTACGGAAGATAGTGATTCAGAGGGTCAAGGTTCATATAAACAACCACCCAGAGGAAGGGGTAGATTCAATCGTTTCAATAGCTATAGGGGACACTCCATGCCTCAATTCCAACAGTGGTGGCCACCAACACCGTGGAGCTACCCCCCACATCCCTTTCAACCTCCAATGGCACCCTTTCAAGGTTTCCCATCTGACCCCAATTTGCATCCTTTTTTAGGATTAGGCCCTCCCAGATCGAGAGGCAGAAGAAGAAACCAACGATCCCAGGTTTACTGGGACCCGCAAACAGGCCCACATATGGGGACCCGCAGTCAGACACAGAGGAACATTCCTCCAACAGACAGCCCCCACCAGACCTGATTGTAAATCTCAGTTCAAAGATACTCACTAAGGATGAAGAATCAGTTCTGAATAGAGGCCTTGGGTTTGTCACCACCTTTGATGGGGACCCTTTTCAGATACAGTGCGAATTAGCACAATTCTTTCGTAAGTTGAGACTACATTACTTTTTCAAAGACAAGGAACTGACCGAAGACGGAGAAACTGATATGAACACCGGCCTGAAGAAACGCTCAGTGTTCAATCCTCCCAGTCATACAGTTCCGCCGGCAGTCCTAACCTTTGAAGAAGCAGTTCAGAAAGATGTCACCTTACTCTGTAGTAGTCACAAATCCTCATACACCAATTTACCCTTGGCTGAACAAAGAGCCCTTCGAGACTTGTCCGCAGACCCTCTGATTACCATCAAACCAGCGGATAAGGGTGGTGCTATAGTGATTCTTGACACATCGGATTACAGAACTGAATGCCTTAGACAATTGGAAGATCGCCGCTTCTACTTACCACTAGTGGAAGATCCCACTAATAGACTACAGCGAACTATTAGTGACATGGCGGAGGAGGCACTCTGCGAAGGCTGGATTACTGCTAAAGAGTCTCAGTTTTTACAAACCAAATTTCCCATCATGCCGTATTTCTATACTTTACCGAAAATACATAAGGCACAGAGACCACCGCCTGGTAGACCCATCATTTCGGGTCAAGGAGCGATACTGGAACCTCTGTCTACTTTTGTGGATCATTTTTTGAGACCTATTGTCAGCAAGATGCCCACGTATCTCAAGGATACGAAAGATGTATTACGTCTGTTACCCACCATCGATTTTGATACCAACACGGATCTACTAGTCTCTTTTGATGTTGAGGCGCTTTATACCTCCATCCCCCAAGATGAGACTTTGGACACAGTATCTGCAATTCTACATGAAACCGAATTGAATTCTATTACCCCTGTACATTTCATTATGGCATTAGCCAAACTTGCCATGAAAGACAACTTCTTTAAATTTGAAGACCAGATCTACTTACAAGTCTCCGGGACCAGTATGGGCAGTATTTTTGCGCCTAGTCTGGCCAATCTCTATGTCCATTCCTATGAACAGCAACACATCTTCAATTCCACCAACCCGTTTCTTGATTCCATCCGACTGTGGAAACGCTATATTGATGATGTGCTGGTGGTCTGGAGAGGTGATCGCGCGTCTATTATTCTTTTTCATCAATGGCTTAATACGAGAAACCAGTTCCTAAAGTTCACGGTCGAAATTGATGACAAAAGGTTAGCCTTTTTAGACCTGTCCATCTTCGTCACACCTACAGGTCTAGAAAGTGAGCTCTATCGGAAACCTATGTCTCGTAATTCTTTATTACGATACGACAGTCAACACCCTAAATCATTAAGGGACAATTTACCGTTTGGACAGTTCCTGCGGGTCCGTAGGAACTGTTCGACTGTGAATACCTTTAGGAAACATGCCGAGGCCCTTACGGAGCAACTGGTCTCTAGACAATATCCTCCTAGGCTAGTGAAACGCTCATTAAAGCGGGCCACTAATAATCACCGTGAAGCACTCCTGGAACCTGCTTTTGAGAAACCCATCCTTGAACGCATGACTTTTGTTACCACGTTCAGTACAATGGCTAACAAGATACAAAAAAGCATCAGAAAACATTGGCGCATTCTGTCCTCATGCGATGGATCTTTGGCACCTCCTTTGTTCTCCTTCAAGAGGTCTAGTAATATACGAGACCGTTTGGTACATACCCGCCCTAAAACCCAGCCCCAGAGAGCGGTAGGTACACTATGGGAGCTCCCGGCAGTGGCTGGCCACTTCCCCTGTGGCAACTGTTCTGTTTGCCCACAAACGACACACACCACCTCTATCGATATAGGCACCAATAGACCCTGGTTGCAGAAGAGGTTTACCAATTGTAACAGCGACAATCTAATTTATCTAATCACTTGTCCGTGCCAATGCAAGTATGTGGGTATGACAACCAGGAAAGTAAGGACTCGCATGGTAGAACATAAGAGTTCCTTCAGATGCAAGAGATCAACGACCAAACTAACCAGACATTTCATTGAACAAGATCACAAAGCAGACGATTTTCTCTGGACAGTGCTTGAAAAACCACTGATACCATCACACATTGTTGACACCACTAAATACCTCTTTATGAAAGAACAGAAATGGGTGTTTAGATTACAGAGCGATGTGAGGGGTTTAAATGATGAAATTCCATGGACCACCTTATGAAATGGGTTGTGTTCTCTTTCTTTCCCCCTTGTTCAGTATGCCTTATTATTTGGGAACCTGCATGTGGCCTCATAGGTTATTATACAGTAACTGGTTGTTTGGAACAAGAGACCATAACACTTTTTGAATATCTACTCTAAAAGAGGGGATTATGCTGTTCAGATTGTACTTTCACACGAAACTACAAGGTTTCTACACACCATATATCTAGAGATAAAACACACACTAAGATACTCAAAACAGAGGCTTATTACAATATAAAAAAAACCCTACATCCGCATACTAGACAGTTTAGACCACATGCGATAGTATGATCTTCCAATGCTTTGTATTTTGCAGTTTATAGCGCAAGTCATAGCTCTAGCGCGGTTATAGGACTACAGACGCCCCCATGGTGACGTCATTCTGTAGTCTTAGAACCTTCTACTATCGTTTTGTTTTAATATTCTACACTGCGATCTCTTTATGGTGGGATCTTCCGTTGTTGTTATATGTGTATGTTACAGCGCGAGGTATATTTCTAGCGCGGCTAATAGACTACAGACGCCCACACTGTGACGTCATCCTGTAGTCATAGATACTTCTACTATCGTCATGTTCTAATACCTGACATTGCGATTTTTTCTAAGAGATGACGGTTCTTGTGGCCGCATTCAGTTGTCATTTTGCATTTTAAAGATACGCATGATTTGTATTTTAAAAATATGCATGGTTGCTTCACCAATCGAATTGGGCACGCACGCATCAACATCTTAGCAGTTAATTTAGAAAAACGAAACAAACTACACAAGCGGCCATCATGACGTCACCCTGTAGTCCGGTTTGCACTTCCGGTAACAAGGGATGACGGACTAGTCAGTTTCACCTCGCGTTCTGCAACCGACGAGCTTTGTCGGCTTTATTAGAACGCCGCTTTGGAAGTAATGGTTACCTCCCTCCTGATTCTGCAGCCACAACGAGGTAACGACGGAGAGGTGAGCACCCGCATGACTGCTCTGATTTCTACTCTAAGATAATATTAGGCACTGTTGCTGCATTATCTTTAAACAAGGAAGTTATGAGACCCTACTATACGCTCTTTTCTTCGGTAAAGATTTTTTAACATGAGACTTCACACTAGCCCCTTTGCCGCTAACATCATAGTGCAAACCCCTGCACAACTGCCATTTTTGGATAGTTGCAGGGGCTGGTTTATTAGGCAAGAAATGTCACGGTTGGTGCATTTTGACATTTAGTCTCTCTTTTGAGCCTTTGATATTCTGATGGAGAGTATCTGTACGGGTCTCTTCGTTTGGTATGACACATTTGTGGTTTTATTCTAATTTTCAGCCTACCAATTCTTGCCACTAGTAGTTTATTACACTAGTACACACCCACTCTCCTCAGTTGGGGAAGATACATCGATTTGTCTTCAGATATTGGTAGTTTATTTTCTTTTTTATACAGAGCGGGGCCTCTTAGTCCTGAGTCAGGATCCAGGCGAGGTGAGGTCCGTTCCCCGATCATTACGGGTAAGCCCTCTAACATCTAACATAATGTTAGTTTTTGGTTAGAACAATGAGAGTGCTTCTATTTTCTATTTCTTTTGATTGAGACAATTCCCATTTGTTTTCTTGACAGATGCACGCAGCATCCTTTTGAGACGGAGGATATGCCTAAGGTGGTACAATGTGCCATTTTCACATGATAGTGAGATAAATTTACTTGTTTGTCTTTATCTATTCTTTTTATCACTATACATGTTTTCACTCTTTTGCAGTAGCTAGAAATATAACAACATAGGTCCTGAAGAAAGCCGCAGGGGTAAATGTATCTCATTTGGCTGAAACATGTCGACCTTTATACACGGCAGTCATTTGTTTAATACTGCTTTTCTGCACTGTTGTTTTATTTAGTATGCGAGACACGTATTAAATTGTTAGTGTTTTCTCGCAATTCTATTTTAATACACCACCTCACTGTCTTTTGTTAGCACTGCACTCCTGTCAATTGTCCTATCATCCAACTATGGCTGGTTCTTCCATTCCAATCCTTTGACAACCTCGGACCACCCACGAGTGAAATCACTTCCATTTAGATGTTCTCTATGATCAAGAGAAGCATCTCATTTTGGATTGGATAACCAGATGATAAGATTGATCACACAGACAATTGATGGGTATCCAATAATTCCGCTCCAAGGTCCATTCTCGATTGCATCTGGTTGTCTCTCTCTACTTCTTTTTCTTGCTTCTGTTCTTTTATTCTCTCTTCTGTTCTTTGGGACTTTTTAGCCCGTTATTTGTTGCATTTCCGCTCACTTAGCAGGATTTGACTAGACCCCCAGTTCTTTGTTTTGTTTTTTCACATTGTAGATTTAGGGGATTAGAACTGAGGCAGGTCATTAAACTTTCCCTTAGACCCTATCAAAGAATTTTTCTAGTGCCTGGCCTTCACCTTGTGCACATTTCCACACGTGCCGGCCTCACGATCCAGCAGACATACAGCTTATTGCAGGAGGCCTTCCCTAGCCACTGTACCTTCACATGAGGCAATGTCAAAAGTAATAGCACAGAAAATCTGCTGATGAATAAAATGTGGGGCAGATCCAGCATGAGTCCCCCCTCCCCAAGAAAGAAAACACTGCATTTTCTTGGAACTCACAACCAGTGTTCATACAAGGAAATAAATCACTCTTCATTCTCCCAAGGGCTTAGGTGAGGCCTCAGAAATAAGTGAGGCCTATCCTTTGCATCATCCCACCAGTAAGTAGCGCTGTGCTTATCCAGCAGAAGTAGGGAGCTTCTAATAGTCCACGTGCAAAACACACAACACATGCAATACACAGCTAAATTGAATTAGTCAGAGGAGAGATGATGCCATCTGCTGTCCTCTTTGTGACCTCATTGTGCAACTGTGCCATCCCATTTTCTTACTACTTATAAAAGGAACCAGGGAGCCTGGGAAGACTGTTCTTAGTAACACATACACAAATCCCCACCAATATGGTGTCGAATGGTACAGCTCATTCACAACAGACTATGGGGCATATCAGCAATAAATTGCGATAATGATCGCAAAGCGCTGGTATCGCTGTTCATCCTATCGCCGGCTATCGCTGGATTTCTTCACCGAGTTAGCGCGGTATTATCGATGCGTTTTCCAAAGGCGATAAGTAATCCAGCGATAGCGGCGAAAAGCGCCAATATCTCGTGAAAAACAGCGATAACTTGTGAGCGCTAATGATGAGCTTGTAAATATGGGAGTGTGGATTTAACCTGCCAATCCACCTCCCATACACTAATATGCCCCTACAGGTTTTGAGGAGACGTAAGAATCCCGCGATACCCGCAATTAGCAGGAGTTTCAATATCGCCTCGCAAATGTTGTTGATACAGCGCTGTTGTGTTAGCGCTCTCTTACATGTTGCAACATCGACGGCACGCCTACTTTGCATCTCATTAGCGATGTTCATCGCTGAAATGAGATGCGGTGCAAAAACGGCTGCTAACATGCGTTAATGCATGTTGGCGCCGCATTGTAAATATGGAGATTAAATTATCGCCGCTTTTTTGGCTTTTAAAGCCAAAAAAGCAGCGAATTGACCCTTGACAATATGCCCCTATGGTGGGTATTTCCCAGCACAATCCAAAATCCCACATGCCATGTTACAACAGGAAGGCCCGCATAAGGTGCAGGGGTCACAGGTAAAGGTGTCACAGTAAAAGGAAACTAATACGTTTTTCTTAGTGGAATGCTCGGCAGGTGGCCTGTCTCGAGACTTTAAATTAGTCCGTAATGACTATGATGATGGAAGAAAAGAACCCTGGGGGATGACGTTCACCAATAAGCCATTATTGGCTGCTGACCTCTGTAACCCAATTCATGCTGATACCCGACCTTTGGGTACTCGAGCTTTGCATGAAAACAGACATTTGGCCAATTAGAAGGCAACTGGCACAGCAGCCAGGCAAACACACTGATAAACACGCAGAAACGCGCGAGCACCTTGAGGAGGAGAGACAGAATGCAGTTGTAGAGGGGATGAAATGTATAGCCAGAGGAGTGGGAAACCTACACCATGTTGAATGTGCAAGGGTCATTCACATCGTTTGCTTCGGCAACTCCACTGCCCCTGTATAATAATGTTTGGGAGACACAATGCCACCCTTAGGAGAGCAAAATGCAAAGATTAAAAAAACCTTGGGTTTGCAGCCAAGCCCGTATAAACCAAATAGCAAAGATCTATTTTTTACCTAGATTTACACTGTTGGTATATGTAAATGACGTAGAATGCCCCGCAGCAGCAGTACACATATTGCCTATATAGAGGTGCTGGTGAGCTGCTAACTTTGCTCCCAGACAAATACCTAACATCGTAAGCAGAGAGCGAGAGGGACTCAAACTCAGGCAGTGGAAAGACAAGACTACCTCCTCGAGCCTCAGCGGCTAATGGAGATGATTGGACCACTGGTCCTAGGCTTTCAACACTAGAAGCAAGCACTGTGGAGAGAACGTCCTCTGAGGGGCTGCTTGGAGAAGAGGTGACAGACCTCCCAGGAGTGGTCTCACTGGAGAGTGCACGACGGAGGCGAACTTGAGAACCCTGGAGACAGAACTTGGTGGTGGCGGAACTCTCCAAATTCAAAGGCATATTCAAGGGGCAGCAGGCAGTCATCGGGCCTTGCTCTTCCAATAAAAATGGTCCCCTGGGTGGCGCAAAGGATGTGGGGTTTTTATCTTGGATTTTAATTATCAGATTTCGCCTTGAATGACCTCTTTCTTTTTTGCCTCTTTCAGTGATCGACAATGTGCTGAATGGACGTCTTTGTCTTTGATCTATAGACACATGTCGCGTAGCAAGTTTCTCATTGTGCAGACACCTATCACTTATTGCACTGCACTTGAGCACACACTAAATTAAATATCTCATTATGCCTCCTGGTTATCGCACGAAACGGATTACAGGCTTATTTTTTTATGTAAATCTTAGTTTTTCGAATCATTATAACTGTTTTTCCATAAATGTAATCTTAAAAAATGTATTAAGCTTTAACGAGTTCTTTTTATAATTTGCTTCAGCAAATAGAGGTTAGGAAGGGTCTGCTGAGATGCAACGAAGAAGCGGTTGTCATGGTGAAGGAAGGCTTGCTTTAAGAATCAGAACTTGAGTTGAAAAGACGACCAGTGATTTTTTATGTGCACAATTATCTAAACATATCAATGTATATTTTTCCATAGTCTGTGCAAACATGGTATCTTAAAGACATTAGATTGAAGACATTGCGGATGTCTCACGATTTGTTGGTGCCTTGGACGAGATACGTCTGTCCCATCTCTCCTCACCACTTTCTCATATGTACCTCTCCATCCCTACTGCGAAGGACTGTGCATCAACATGTTGGTGTTGTCTGCAATGTCCTCATAAAATAGTGCTATCTAAGTAGCATCAATGAAGACAGCCTCTTTCACAGGGGTGATACGGGTGCAGTTCAAGGTCTTGCCCGTGTCATTTAGTCTGAGTAAGATTTCTCAGTGTTTTGATTTTACAAGGTTTTGTCCACTGATTGGAAGCTGAATATCTTCAGGGTGCTTCCACTGTGTTTTTTATCCATATAATAGATCGTTGTGTGAGTGCTGTTGAGCAGAAAATCCCAATACTGCCCAAAAACAAATGCGTTGCCATGTCATGATTGGAACATTGGAGCCTATGTTGAAGTGGCGAAACGTTTTGCCATTTAGAAGTTGAAGGCAGATAAATTAGGAGGATAGAGCTGAAGAGAAAAGGGGTGAAGGTTTGGAGCTGCCTCTATATTCATGTAGTTCCTGGGAAGAATTCATGCAAGTGGCACGTGATTGGAAAATGTAGAGAGATGCAGTGGGTGGTTTTCCGGCTTATCCTGAGGCTTGAAAAACAAGTTCCTGAAATCCACCATTGGTATTTCAGAGAACCAACCTACCTTCCTCACTCAGAGCGCTTCTAGATGAGAAGTGGACCCTGAAGTAAATAGTATTCCGGTGAAGGGCCATGACTAAATGGTTGCCCATCATTGAGATAACAGAATCTTCTCTCGGTTTTAGTGATTGTTCAGGGGAATGCCAGTGAAGAATGAACATTGTCATATGAGAAAATATCAGTGTTGTGCTGTGGTCAATGTTCCCCCTAATTCTTCCTCTGTGTGCAGAAGTGTAAGGTCCCTGTGCACTGCAGCCAAGGCTATGTGTGCTAAGGAACCTACCATGCATGCAACAGTTACCTAGGGTTCCTATTTAGGCCAAACAAGAATGCGTTTATTTATTAGAATTAATTACACTGAATGGGTTTCTAAACCTGCATTGTGTGGTACACCTTCTGGGATGCAGCTTTTCCCTGGCATTCATACTGCACGGGTGGTAGAGCTGGTTGAGCTAGATAATTCATAGGAAGGAATGAGCCAGATCAAATCCTTTAGAAGATCCCACATGGAAAGATACAGCAAGTGGCCTGCAAACAATATGCTAAAGACTCTTTCTAATTAAAAAACGTTATTTCTTGAATACTTGCATTTCAATTGATTTGTAGTAAAATAGATGTTAGCACTGAAAAATGAGGATGCCAGACGTTGACACCATAAGAATTGGGCAGCAGACTGCCACAACCCTAGACCTGGCACAGCAGTGACATTACACCAAAGTCTCAGCTTCAGATTGTAACCCCAAGAGCTACTCTTCAGAGTGAAACATCACTTTTAGAAACCTTAGAGACTGAAATCACACATGTTCCCAATACTATACCCTAAATATATAAGGTGTAACACAAAGGTACTTTCTCACCATCCGTATCTAGAGGGAAGGTTTGAACCTGTATCTCTGATCCTACATGCATGTGTGGAAGAGTTGAGTAGACCTGCACATATTTCCATCGTGGGCTTTTGAAGGAGGCTACAAACAACATGTGAGTACCATTCCTGGAGGGCCAGTTCAGAGGGAATCCTTGCAGTATTGCACATATGCTTTAAGTGGACTGAACTTGTTGAGGGATCTCTAAAAGGGGCATTGCAAAGAAGTGTAACTAAGAAACTTTTCTGAGAGGTATGACTGAAAATTTGTGAACCACATTCCTGTGCTTTACATTACGGCAAAGCTAACCAGTATTTGGATGACTTTGGGAGTTTTCTACATTCAGGCATAACACAACGATAGACCCACACCATAAAAAGGCCAAACATATTGGCTTGCCAATTCTTTTTAGCTGAATCAAATCAATGAGTAACAAAACATTTGTTGTGAAAATGTCTTCCCTTCACACTGATTTTCTCTGCGGTCTCTCACTCTCTCACTCTGAGAGATGCTTACATCCTTTTGCTCCCCACATCTTTCTGAAATCTTCTATATGCATATCTCACACTTCATCTCTTTCCTCTTCCACACCGTCTTTTCACTCTCTCCTGCACATACTTCCTTTCATCGCCTCTACTTCCACCCACACACACACCACCTACCCACTCTCCTGCTGCAAGCCCTGCATTTTGTTTCATTTTGGCGGTGTCTTATTTGAAAGTTATGTAACTCCTCCACTTATTTTCTGACATTTACAATTTGCATATATGTGACCATCACACTCTGTGGTCTGTAAAGTGGCAAGAAATCGGAGGTGAATGTAGTCTGGACACCTTTTGGACCCACTCAAAGGTACATTCAGAAAATGGCAGTGCATTCTGCCTTAACTCCAGAGCTGTTTCTACTCAATAAGATATCCTGGTGTGGCTCAGTCCACATTATACACTGTACAAGTGTCAGATGTTGCATAAAAACTACAATTACACAACATTTGGAAACACTGATCCTCTCAGATATTGCATGATGAAATATGTGAAGCACCCATACCTCTCAGAGTATTTGTTTCAAATGGGCTGGCAATGGAGGGGCAGAAGCCATGTTGCACTGTATGAACCACAGTTGTTTATGTGGTTAAATGGGCCCGGTGCCACTGCACCTGCATCACAATAGTAGCTACACCCCTGGTACTAGCATCAGCTCATGCACATTACATGAAAACAGTGAGCTGGTGCCTCCAAAAGAAAATGTTACAATTAGTGTCGTGCAGATGTGCAGCTTCCATTGGTGCAGCAGGTGCAGTGAATCTGGTGCCTAGAGGCCTGAGGGCCCACTGAAATTTAATTATTTTTGTATTTCACCGTTCAAACAGCGGTCAAGGGGCTCATTTTCTTCCTTGCACTAGCGACCATGCTACACTGGCTATGTCAATGGTGTTTTGCGTCAATGTAAATTCCTCGCACATCCTAAGATAATGGTAGCAACATAATTAACAATAATGCTAACAATCTGAGATATTTAACTGTGACCTCTCAATACAAACCAGAACAAACAAGTTGGTATAAGGGAGGGAGATGGTATGCCTGGCTCTCATTGCATCATCTGGAAGGTAGAAGTTATGCAGAAATAATTATACACGAATCCCAACGTTTGAGGTTAAAAAGGAGAGACCAATGGATACTCATTTAGTGGCTCATTCTACAAAGTGAAACCAGAAAACCTGGGATTAATCTTGGCTTCCTCGCTCAACTAAACTGTGTGACATAAGGCAAAACTTTCTTTCAGCAATCCTCCATTTTCTTTATCATTGCACATGAAAGTATCTTCAAATACTGTAGTACGGCTTATAGGTCCAATGTCGACATCTGCTAAGTTGTCATGAGCTCTGCTGCCATGAGGCTGCTTTTGCGCCCGACACTGCAGGCATATATTTTGCAAGACTCTGTTTGTGCCCCTTTCACATGAGAACTGTCTACCTTGCACGTTCTCTGCTGTTCTCTGAGGTTTAGTCTGCACACGCTGTTCAAGGGTAAACAACAATGCCCCTTGTTATTCCGTTCTGGTCAGTCCCTCGCACCTAGACATAACATGCAACACACAGCTGAACTACTGGAAATCGTGTGCTTTAATATTGCAAGCGCAACATGTTTTGACACACTTGGAGAGACACATTTCTGAAGAGAAGAGCTGTGCTTTTCCTGAGATGTGAACACTGCATCTAGGCCTTGAGGTATGGGGGTCTGCTGACAAAGCCCAGAGGTCTTCTTTTTTTAATAAACTATGTCTTGTTACGGGGAGGGTGGTTAGGTCGTTCATCCCTTTTCCACAGTTTTTTCTATCGTGACATCCCCGTTTGTATTCTATGGTATTGTAACAATGCTGACCATATTGTGTTTATGCATTTTGCTGCTTGTTTTGGCACATGTACTGCACCATAGAACGCGTTAGTTCAACTAAATATTTTAAACTATACTGCGTCTCTGATTACTCGCATTGTGGACAATTACGAGTGAGTGAGCGAAAGAGTGTCTGGTTCCCGCGATTCCCAATATAGAGTGACGTGTTCTGAATTGTCTAATCATTGGTAGCTTCACTGTAGACGAAGAACGAATGAGACACTATAGCTAGTTGGTTTGGGATTTTGGGTACTAATGTGGTAGGTTGGTACACCCCTATTCACTGAGGTCCTGTTTTCCTGTGTATAGTTCTGTATATGTGCAGAATCCCCGCAACAATACATGAGTGCAGAAAATGAGGCGTACAAAAGGATAGGGTTTTATTAGACTATAATGTTGCTCTATCGATAAGAATGTGGACCACATACAGGTGCACATTACAACTTACTTTCCTCTTAGTTCACAAAAATGATTTCCAGGGAGAGAGCGGTGCAAGAATGATTCTGAGTTAATGTTTGAAAAAACTCACTTTTAATGAGTGCTTCTCAGTGCAATGATGTAATTTGACCTATTAACATCAAAGATTCTGCATGCTAGTGAAAGATGCTTTTTGGAATTTGAAGAGACTTTATCATATTTAGGTGATGTTGTTTGCATTATTTATACATGGTGAATATTTCAGTGCTCAGCTCTGAAAAAATGCCAAACAGCCGAGATTGTGCACTGAAGCAGGCATAGTGAGTTGGCTAATCTCAATCTTTTTTATTATCACCCTCTGGAGTGGAATTGGTGGGCCACCAGCATCAGAAGTCCTCCCTGCAGGAGCATCAGCTGACAATGGCCAGAGCGCAGACTTTAAACAAAACATCACCAAGCCTCTGGCAGTGTAATGTAAAACTCAGTCCCCGAGGTGATGACATGTGGCATTCCCTGGGACGCCAAACAATGCCAATTAGTGCAGGGTCCTGAAAAAAGGCCTTCTTCAAAGATGTACCACCACCTATCTTCAAAATTAATGTAGCAAGTGGTATGGAGGGTGAACCACTTGCTCCGAAAGATCTGACCCTCTGCAGCCCCACACACTGCCAGGGAGGAGGAATGCTAAACTGTTGCTCTCCCCTTTCACCACAGTCTGTTCCTCCACAGAATATCACTGTTGTTCGTTTTCAACATGTAAATGAACGATTTTATCCACTGCTCGGTTTTAAAAGCAGCAGCTGAAAAAGGTCTCTCCTGCTATGTGTAAATTGTACATACTTCACAATAGAGATTGTGCGCTAGAGGAAGGTGAGGTATGCATGCGTGCCCTACAGGGAACAGTGGCCGTGGTTCCCATCTCTCTCCACCCATACACAGTCTTTTAAGTCCCTGTGTATGGGCTTCTGGGGGCGGGCAGGATAGGCATGATGTGGTGCTTTGAGCTTCTTACCTCATGCAGATTGTCCAATCTGTTGTGCCTGCCCTCCTCTATGTTTGACCCAGAATAGTGTAATGCTCAGAGATGTTTTAAGACATGGGTAAAGTGGGCCATTGCCCAGGGCCTCGACCTTCCAAGGGCCCTCCTGAGGAAGTAAACTTTCTCTCTTTTGACTTCTGTTTCTTTTATTGCTCTATCAAAACCTCTTTTCTGTCAGTAGGGACTCCACTGAAAAGAAGCGGAAACGTAAGTACTTCAATTCTTTATTCTTTATTCTCCGACTAGACAGGAGCAATGACTGCAGGTCTCCAGCATCAGCTCAACTGTCACTCTTCTCCACCGTATCTTCCGTTCTGGAATTCCACAGAGATGGAAATTCCCTACAGTCACGAGAGGCATGGCACTTAATAAATATATGTGTACAACCCAACACATCTTCCTCCTCTGCAAAAGAAAACAATTGAAAAAAATATCAAAACAACCAAAGAGTAAAACATATTAATGCATAACATAATCATGAAACTTTTTAGGTACCCTTGAAACACTGGACGAAGGAACACGGGTATTAGAACCATAAGCCACTTCACCTTGATTATGGTGAGATGCAAAACCATTATGCATCGAAAGATGGGGTGATTTGGAAACTGAGATCTTGTTTTTGTTCCACCATCTTCTGTCCTCCAATTACACTGCACTCTTGGTAACTCACAACAGACTTAAGATTAGAGAACTTGGATTCGCCCTTAGGCACAATACGAGCACATTTGACTTTAACTTGATTACCAACTTTCACATTCAGCTCTCTAGAACTATGTTGAACGTACTTATTTTGAGCTTGTATTCTTTTCTTCTCTACCTCTTTTATTTTAGCTACAGATAAACCAAACACCCATCCACTTCCTTAACAATTTAGAAGATGGAAGACGGCCCCTTAGTAAAATGAAAGGGGAAACTTCAATATCAGAATTGGGGGTGGTACGTACGGCCCGCAACAAGTTTTTAAGTTCATTTTTGCTATTTAGACTACTGGCTTTAGACAATTGTATGTTGTCCTTGATCCCTCTGTTGAATCTCTCTACGAGACCATTACTCCTAGGGTGATAAAGTGAGGTTTTGGTGTGTTTAATACCCATGAAGTTTTTAAATCTCACAAACTTTGAATAAGTAAATTGACAGTCATTGTCTGAGACTATTTCTTCTGGAACACCTTCCCTGGCAAATAAAAATTTGAGGAATTCTATTACACAAACAGTGGTGGGAACCGTTACAAATTTCAACTCTGGCCAACGACTGTGGTAATCTATTAGAACTACACCATACTCCGAAACACCACTGTCAGACAGAGTTAAAGGGCCAATAATGTCAATGGCCAGTTAGGACCAAGGCTTGGAAGGAACACTCACAGCTTGAACAGGACTAGGAACTGTCACTTGAGACTTGTCACTTACAGCACAATATAAACAGCCTCTTACAAAATTTTCTACTTGCTTGTCGAGACCGGGCCACCAAAACTGTTCTCTAGTCCTTCTTTTCATGGCACGAATACCAATGTGGCCTTCATGAACTAGGGTAAGCACTTTGACTCTCATGCTCATGGGAACCACAAGTAAGGAGGAGCGATATAAAAGCCCATTTACAATAGAGAGTTCATCAAAAACATGCTTGAATTTGCTGATGGTTTCATCATCCAAACATTCTCTTGTCCAACCTGTGTGAATCATATCCATGAGCTTCTTAATATCTAAATCAGTATCATACGCATCTCTCCATTCACTTTCTAAAATGGCTCCATCTGAATGAGACACAGCGTAACAAAAAATTAGGCCTGGGCAAAAATTTCGTTCCGTTCGCGGAAATTGCGATAATTTGACATTTTTGCGTTCCGCGGAGAGCGCGAAAATGTCAAAAATTCCGGTTTCCGCAGCTTGGCGATAATTTGTTTCTTGCTCGCGCTGTAAAATGATACATTCTCGTGCGCGCGCGATCGCCTTACCTGAATCCCTGCGTTCGCCGACAAGTTTTCTTGATCCGGTCGCGTTCTCCATGAGATGTTGTATTGTTTTTAGCCATTTGCGCTGTCTCGCGACAGTTCGCGCCCGCAGTGACGTCATGCGTCGCGCGATCACGTCTTTCTTCTCGCGATCATGCACCGCGAGAACAACTCAAAACAAGATGGCCGCGCCCGCAAGCAACCACATGGGTAAGTTGGCGACCCGCAACCATGCAGAAAATCTCGCGAACATGCCGGAAAAAAACTTCCGCATCTTTGCGATATTTCTGCTTGTTTGCGATAATTTTAAACATTCTCGCGATAATTTGCGAAGGTTAATTCCGCAAATTCCGCCCACCCCTACAAAAAATCTACGATTCAGATTCCTTATCGTCATGGACATCCACATCATGTGTACTACTACCTGGTATCCTGGACAAACAATCTGCTAAAATGTTTCGTATTCCAGGAACATATTCAACATTAAAGTTATGTTCTAACAGTCTGTATTGCCACTTGGCAATTCGAGGAGTGGCTTTATCTCCCCCTTTGATGGTAAAGAGTTGAACCAAAGGTTTATGATCCACTCTTACAGTAAATTTGGAGCCCCATAGATACTGTTTAAAATGAACAATGCCCCACCAACAAGCTAACGCTTCGCATCCTATCACTGAGTAAGTAGCTTCGGCACCCTTCAGACCTCTAGAAGCAAAGGCTACCACCTCATCTCTGCCATCCCTATGCTGCATGAGTACAGCACCGAGACCCTTCTGACTGGCATCGGTCATGATTATTGTGTGATCATGATGTCAAAAGGTTTGAGAGGAACGGCATGTGCAATCTCTTTTTTGATTATATGAAATTCCTCATCACATTCAGCATTCCATTTGAAAAAACATTTTTTTAGTAGATTCCTAGTATGAAATGTTTTGGCAGAACAATTAGGCACAAATCTAGCTTAGAACTCGATGAGTCCCATGAAGGACCTCAACTGATCTTTATCACTAGGTGCACAAAACTCCTCTATAGCCTTAACTAGACTGGATTTGGGTTCAACACCCTTGGCAGATATTCTATATCCTAAATAATCCACAGAGGTCACATTTAATTTACATTTTTCAAGACTCCAAGTGACAACTTTTTCTTTTAGAATAGAAAAAACATGATGCAATCTCTCACTGTGTTGTATCTGATTGGAACCATAGACCAACACATTGTCCTGGAACGCCATCACCTCGGGGGTATCTTTGAACATGTTTTCCACAATCCTTTGGAAAACTGCTGATGCAGAAGCAAGCTCCAAAAGGCATTTGTTTGTATTGGAATAAACCCTCCGGGGTGATGAACGCAGTGTAGTGTCTAGATTCGGGGTGTAAATCAATTTGATGGTAAACTGATGTCATATCAAGTAAACTAAACCATTCACCATTCTTAAGAGTAGTAGTCATCTCAGTGATGTTGGGCAAAGGGTGTTGATCAACCCAGATATTGCGATTCAGATTGCGAAGATCAACACGCATGCGCAAAGCACCATTGGCCTTACGGGCTAAAACAATGGGTGAAACCCAATCGGAAGACTCAATGGGTTCTATGACATCGCTAGAGCATAGCTTATTTAATTCTTTTTTAAGTGCAATCCGTAAAGCCAATGGTACTCTGCGAATTTTGTGTACCACAGGTTCGGCATCGTTGATCAATCAGATTTTGTGTTTGAATCCTTTAAATAGACCTAACGTGTCATTAAAAATTTCAGGATACACTGACTCTCCTGAATTTTCCTTCACCGTTTAAATACAAACTAAATCTTTCTTCAATATGACTTGTTCAGGATCATTAGCATTCAAAATGATCCCCAAATTACCTTGGTCGTGTCACCCTAATAAACATGTATCATCTTTAGCTACGTAAACTACACCTTGGGCATTACTAACTTTAAAACACAAATTTGCATGAAATTCACCAAGTACTTCAATGGTTTTGCCACCATAAGCAATGGGACGGACTGATGAATATTTTAAAATAATACCCTGAGATTGCACAAATCTTCTGATATTTTATCACTTATGATTGTAAATGGAGATCCAGAGTCAGCTAACATCTTGATATCTTTTCCATTTACAGCCAAAGTACATAAGGGTCGTTTTGTTCCTTGCTATACAGTGAGAAATAACATCAGTATTGTGACACTCCGTTATTAGACAAATTTGGTCCTCTTCACTTGAAGATGATTCACGAGTGAGTTGCTCAACATTGAGAACTTTCTTGGAAGATGACTCAGGATTAACAGATGGTTTACCACTTGATTTACATACATGGGCGAAATGACCTTTCTAAAAACATCTGCTACAAGTTTTGTTCAGAGCAGGACAGAATTTGGCATTCCCAAGGTGAGAAGTGCTGCTGTAACGGTAACACTCCCAACGTTTATTTGTCGGTCTGGTGGTGGAGTTAGTTCTTGTATATCCCCAAGATTTGTCTCGGCGTGGTTTTTCTTTTTGAGTTTTGTATTTGCCTTTAAGGCCAAACCATTTTGTGCTGGTGAACTAGAACTTGAAACTGACATTTGTTCTAGGTACAAAGTGGTACTCTCAATTTTAGTAGCAATCTCCAATGCTTTTTGTAGAGTCAACTCAGGCTTTGACAAAAGAGCCCCTTGGACTTTTTTGTTATTGTTTTTTTTCCACAAGCTGATCTCTAATCATCTCTTCCTCGAATGCTTTATAATCACATGAGACTACTAGAATTCGTAAAGCACCTCCATAGGTAGATGCAGATTCTCCAGGAAGTTGCACTCTTTTGTAGAGTTTATGTCTTTCTAATGTAACATTCTTACAGGCTTTGAACCTGGTATCAAAAGACTTAATGGCCGTAGCATATTCATCTTCAACGTCATCACCTTCACCCTCAATGCACAAAACTAACACTTTAGGAGTGTGCTTTAAAATAGTGCGTCCTTCAGAACCAAGGCAATGCCTTAGAATTGCAAATTTTTGTAATTATGTGTAAAGGAGTCACCATTGAGGGCCTCTAGGTATGCCTCGAAACTTTCTTTTCACTTCTCCCAATCCAACTCAGGAGAAGATTCGGTGAAAATGCAGGAGGAGGTGACAAAGATTGCTGCATGCTTTGGAAAAATGTTCTTAAATATACAACTTCAAATGTATTGATATGTTAAACAATGAAAATACAATGTTATCCTTGAAATAGTATGCGGGATTGCATATAATTAGTATACGCGCAATTGTAGAAATCTAAAATAAGGAGCTGTGCGTGTCAGCGCGTTGGCCTTCTTGAACTTAGCGTAATAAAATGCTAAACAGCTGTGTGCGTTTATGTTGAAAGTTTAAATGATGTGAACATCAGTGATATGTTTATAAGTGTGCCCAAATGAATGTTAAATAATAGTGTGCACAATGAAATATTAAGCGGCTGTGTATGTCAGCGTTGTATGTATAAATAAGCCGTGCGCATCAGCGTTGTCTTTATCAGCTGTGCGCATTAACATTGAAACTTTAAATGATCTGTGCGCATCAGCGATGTCTTTATCAGCTGTGCGCGTTAAAGTTGAAACTGTACATTAGCTGTGCGCATCAGCGATGTTTTTTATCAGCTGTGCGCAAATAATTGCAATATAGCTTTCCTTATCGGCGTTGAAACGCTTACGTTGCTATGGTAGTGGATACATCTAAAATGGCGGCAAGTGAGGTGGAGATGCAGCGTGGAGCGGCGCCAGGCAGGCAGGCAATGCTCATGATGTTGACGTCACAATGCGCTAGATTCCAATCGCGCGCATGGCATAAAGCGCAAGGAAGACGCTTTAAAGTGCGCGAGACAGGCATAAATTGTTCAAGATATGTATAGTCTCTCACCACAACCTCTGAAGAAAACGCGGATGCTTGTTCAGAGGAAATTCGAAAACGTCAGATTCCTCACCTCCTCGATGACTTGAAACAGGTTTGATGAAACACAGGCACGCGTGGACGTCTTGAAGGAGAAGTAACTCGTCGCCAGTGAAAAGAAGCGGAAACGTAAGTACTTCAATTCTTTATTCTTTATTCTCCGACAAGACAGGAGCAACGACCGCAGGTCTCCAGCATCAGCTCATCAGCTCAACTGTCACTCTTCCCCACCGTACCTTTCGTTCTGGAATTCCACAGAGATGGAAGTTCCCTACAGTCACGAGAGGCACTGCACTTAATAAATATATGTATACAACACAACATCTACCTCTATCTCTGACACTGTCTCTCTATCCAGTATACCGGGAAAGACATATTTCAACTGCTGTTTATGACCCTGTTAAAGTTTAATATATATTTGACTATTGTTTGACTTCATACAGGCTTTAACTAAAAGGAAACGGTTAAGAAAATTAAATTAAAATCTATGCCATAGAGGGGACTCAAAAATGTCTTTACTGGGGCCCCCAAAATCCTTAAGGTGGCTCTGTTAATGCTGCCACAGCCTGATTGCCCAGCATTCTCTTTCCTTCCATCCTCAAATCATGATGCACACCATATTTTCTTCCTTCAGATACAGTGTTCAAATTTGTGGAGGGAATGGGATGATTGAAGATTCATGTTCCTCTTCTAAAAATGGAGGAGCTGAGGAATACTTCTGAACTGTAATTTTTAACGTTCATTGCCCCCTGCTCTATTTTTGTCACAGGTTTTTTCCTTTTTTTTACAATAAGATATTCATACAATCCTCATCATTTTCTGCACTCAAACTCCTGTGCAGCTTCTTTTCCACTCCAGTTTGAAGGCTTTTTGTAACTGGCTTTTTGGAGGTTTTTTCCATTTGGCTTTTATCCTTCTTGGGGCTCCTTCTTTAGAATACAAGTTGCTGGGAAAATGTTTTGCATCAGCATCATCAGGGCTACCAGAAAGGGTTCCCCATACCTCTGTTAGCCAAAAGACAGAAGATTGAAGTAGACTTGAAGTCCAGTCCTTGACAGGTAACACTCGCAAATCCAATTGGAATAAGAGATGGAACCAATGCAGTATCCCTCGTACGCCTTGGCAGGAACAGTAGAGTCTCAGGAAATCCAGGAACTATTAAATGAAAATTTTGACTTATGGCAGGCCTTGCCTGATGGATCTTCAGATCTTCCCATTACTTGCCATTCTATTCTCTATTTCTCTGGAAATAATTTAAAAGAGTTTCTGGATGCCTTAATGCACAATCCATCAATATATCAGGATTGATAAAGTGCGGCAAATAACTTGTGAGGGTCTGAAGGCGCCGGAGTTGCTAGCTGCTTGACGGAGAAAGCAGTGAAAACAAGACAAAAGCAGGAGAAAGGACTCAGAAAACTAGGGAAAGGATGGAGAAAGCAGTAAAAAACAAGGCAAAGCAGAAAAAGCACTCAGAAAAATGGGGGGTAAGGAAGGAGAAAGCAGTAAAAACCAAGCCAAAAGCAGGAAAAGCAATCAGTAAGACTGGAGGAAAGGAAGGAGAAATCAGTAAAAACAAGGCAAAAGCAGGTAAAGCACTCTGAAAGATGGGGGGAAAAGAAGTAGGGGCATATCATCAAGGGCCATTTAGCCGCTTTTTTGGCTTTAAAAAGCCAAAAAAGTGGCGAAAATTACATCGCCCTATTTACTAGGCGGCGCTAACATGCATTAGAGCATCACCTTGCATCTCCCATCTCCAATGAGATGCAAAGTAGGCATTGTCAGAGGCAAAGTAGGCGTTCCCATGAAAATACAACATGGAAGAGGGCGCCACCACAACAGCGCTGCATTTACAAGACGGCCCTGGACTTGGGGAGCGGTATATAAACTCCCGCTAACCGCGGATAACGCCGATAATGTACATCTGCAAAATTCCCGACTTAGCCATGTGCATAAAGGGAGGTGGATTATAAGGTTACATCCACTTCTCCCTATTTACAACATTCCCTTCAGCGCAGTTCTCACATCGCTGGTTTTCATGCGATATTGATGGAAATCGCCGTATATCGCTGGATTTCACATCGTCTGTTGGCAAATCGTTGCAAATACGCTGCTAACATGGCGATGTGATCCGGCGATATACGGCGATAATGAGAAATGTGCTAGGCGCGTTTAGCGATATTTATCGCTCGTTGTTGATAATATGCCCCGTAGAAAGCAGGAAAAACGAGGTAAAAGCAGGAAAAACACTAAAAAAAACAGGGATAAAGGAAGGAGGAAGCATTGAAAAATGAGACAAAAGCAGGAAAAGCATGAAGAAAAACAGGTAGGGAAGGAGAAAGCAGTTAAAAATTAGGCAAAAGCACGAAAAGTGCTCAGAAAGATGGGGGAAAGGAAGGAGAAAGCAATAGAAATGAGGCAAAAGCAGGAAAAGCAATTAGAAAAACGGGGGAAGGAAGGAGAAAGCAGGAAAAAATGAGGCAAAAGAAGGAAACGCACTCAGAAAATTGGGGGGAAAGGACAAAGAAAGCAGGAAAAATCAGGAAAAGCACTCAAAAAAACAGGGAGAAAGGAAGGAGAAAGAAGTAACAAAAAAAGCGGCAAAACCAAGAGAAAGCACTCAGATAAATGGGGAGAAAGCAGAGTGGTGCAGCAGCACATAAGAGCTAAAGCTGGGACATGCTACACTCCACTTTGCCTTTTATCTCTTGCAATTTGTGGAAAATAGCCGCACTATGCAGAACTCCTCATAGCCGTAAAAATGTCTGCTGCTCTACGTGGTGTTCCGTGAGCGGGCGGAGTTGCTTGTCCCGCCCATTCCCGAGACATTTTATGACTTTTCTGCCGAACGTCAATGTGGATTGCGTGTTCGGGTGAAAATATCGCACAAACGGCACCACGTGGTCACGCAGGGCATGGCCATCTTGTTTATTACTTTGTTTATAGATTTGGGGACTACCTTTGATCCTTATTCAATCTTTGCAATCCTTGCTTTCTAAAACATTTTTTCCAATCTTTTTTATTTATTATCTTACCCTTTGTCTTTCTAAGTGTATATTTAGCATTTTTTCTACTTTTTGTGTGTGTTTTTAGTGAGTGTTGTATTGTTTTTCTATATTAATTGCTTTTAAATATTTGTTCCTACCTTCCTTCTTCTCCTTAATTTTTTTTTCAACTTTCTAACTCCGACCCCCCCCCCAGCATCATGACAGAGATCAGTGCAAAAAAGGCAGCAATGAAGTGCCGCCTTCTTTGTGGAAGACGGCGCCCGGAAGGGGTGTACCCAGAGCCTTGTTTTCCAAGGTGGAGGTAACAGGGCTGTTTTTTTATGTAGGGCCCCTCCACACTGGCAACAAGTGGCAGGCCAGGGTCCAGGTACTGGCTCCGGGAGTGCCAGCAGCCGTGGTTGAGGGTACTCCAAACAGTGTGTCACTGCTCTAGAGTCCATAGCCACAACCAGCTGACGCACTGGTGAACCAAGAGCAGGACCTGCTGGAATTGCTAGGGGTGGAGGTCGCGGGCTTGGTGAGTAGCTAATTATTATTATTATTGTGTGTTCTATGTTATTGCTAATATGTTTTTTCCCAAATAGCAAGCATGCTGCTCACATGCAAGTAAGTTATGTACTGTTTACAAATCTTATATTAGGTGATTGTTATTCTTCTGGGTAGGTGCTCGGCTCTACCTAATTGTACTTGTTTGCAACTTTGCGTTTGCGCTCGCTTTGGGTGATTATGAAAGAACTTAAGTTAAGTATTGCAAATTAGAGAGAGACTCCTTTACTTTGTCCTGTAATTACTAAGATAGTAAGTATTAGTAATTTAGCTGCACGCATCCTCTCACTTCAGTTCTTAGAACCTTTTTGTAGCTTGCACAGTGACAAGTAAACTAAGCAACCAATTTGGTGTATGCAATCCATGCGTTCATCTATGCATTTATTTAAAGACAAAAATGCTGACTTAGTGAATTGGTCCGTCAAAGGGGGTTGAGAATGATTGCAAATGAGATCAGAAATTAAAGCAAATATCATTTGTTGCAATTTATTCCAAAGTCTTTGGAAGAGGCGGGCTAGGCTAGGTGGGTTTCGGAAACGTGGAATCAGCAGTACGATCCACGATACTAGTCTAATAATAGTCGATATGATTTAGGAAAGTTCAATGTTATTGCAATTGCTGTTTCTGGTCCCAAAATAGTTTTGGAGCGATTGTTTACTTACTACCAATTATTTCTTGTCTCTATAATTATGTCTTACATGCATCAGCATCTAGGGGCAAGAGGTTGTCAGAGGTGGTTGAGGGAGCAGGAGGTGCCTCCCACAAGGAAGAACGTACCACCTCTGCCGATGGCTCTGCTGGCCCCAGTAAGTCCTACTGTTGTTAATAATAATAATATATATTCCCCTAACTTTTACTGCTCCTTAATTTGAACTATTTTCTATCTGTTTCCTAATTTTATTTCTTTCCCAACTCCTCTTTGATCTATCCGTTTAAAAAATCTTGTTATCCCTTGTTAGGAATGGGATTTCTGGTTGGCTAGGGCTTGCGCCAAAGCCAGGCAGAAACCACCACTCTAGTCAGGTAAAGGGAGTTACACGCTGAAGATAACCTCTGCTCACCCCCTTGGTAGCTTGGCACGAGCAGTCAGGCGTATCCCAGAGGCAATGTGTAAAGCGTTTGCGCAACACGCAAACACACACTGCAGCAACACACTAGGCACACTACAAAAGAAACTCCACACAAGGTTAGATAAAAAATAGCCTTTGTATTATGATAAACACATTAGAAACATAATCACACATTTACACTGTGCCAACTGGCCAACCCATTGGTCCCTACTACTCTAATCGTAAAACTACTAATACTACTACTCTGCCATGCAGAATGCACGCCCAAGTAAGGTATTCTACGCATGTTTGTTGAGATGAGATCAGAGGTTTTCTTTTACTTTCACATGCTCAATCAGTAAAATGAGACAGTGGCCATGGTCATGTTAGACACCCCAAAGTTGTGTCTTCTTATCTAGACCTAGTATTATTAGCAGCAGTTGATGGTGAACTGATTATCGTGCACCATGGCTGGAAGGAAGAATGAGGAGATGAAGGACTGCACCATTACATTTGCCAACCATGAATACTTTATCTCTGTTTGTCCGGCCAGTTGGCCACTCTTATTTCTTTTCAAAAACTGAGATTCACCATTAGCTCTAGCCACTCAGTTCAGTCCTTTACACTACAGTTTGTCTTCTTGAGAGGCTTTTAAAAAATTGCCACCATTTAAAACAAAATGCCAACCGGATATTTTATCATTTTTGATAGAACATACTGTGACCTAAATATAAATAGGGGGAGACCCATATGGCATCTAAAAAATGTCTAATGTTTTTTCTAGTTGCACCGACCACCAGTGCCGAGGCCAGCAGAATTGGCAGCGCCATCCAGGGAGCAGATGCGGCAGCTGCAGGGTGTGAGCCAGCGGCAGTGGCAACTTATATTGCTTGCTTATTGACAATTTATATACTTGCTGCAAGGATGTAGATTGTACTGTTGAGAGTGAGACTAAGTTGTGAACAGTTGAAGACTGTACTTAGCATTAGCATATACAGTGGGAATTGATGGGAAAGAAGGATGGAAGGAGGAAGGACGGGTAAAATGTAATATGACTGGCAGAGAAGGATGTATGGGTAAAAGGACAGATATAGGTGGCTGATTGGGTGCATGCATGGGTGGGTGGATGAAAGATGGGTGAAAGGAGGAAGAAATTATACCTGCCTATGTGGGTGAAAGTGTATGGGTGAAAGGGATCCTCCGGTCAGTTTGATGGTCCAAAGCAAGTATGCATGGGTGCTTAAAATAACAAGTATATGTTGGTGAAAGGTTTGTTGAGAATGACACATGTTTGGATGGATGAATTGTACTAGTATTCATAGTGAAGACTGGATGAAGGGAATGTAAAACTTAAATTGTGACTGAGTAGCAAAGCCAAGGGTGAAGAATAAAAATAATGCAAGAAGAAAAATGCTGTGAAAAATGGAAAGGTCCCTGGCAAGAAGAGCAAACAAGAAATGTTTTTTTTATCTAGGTTTTTGATTCAAAGGTTTGAGCAAGGTTGTATTTCAGACTACTCCCTTAACACATAGTAGTTTTCAAGCACATTATTATTATGCACCCCAATCATACCCACCCATCATCAGCAATCGCCTTCCTCAGAGACCCACTCCCTACCCATGGTATTTCACCAGTGTCAGCCTTGGGTGGCCCATCGGCTGCATGGTTACAATAGTAGTACCTCATGTTGTGCCGTATATCATTCATATATTAGTAACTATTCTTCTCCCTTGTTGTAGTCAGTGTGAAAGTGATACTGAGCACTTGATTTAACAGAGCATGGCCATGATAGGAAAAGAGATAATTGTGTGGTACAGCTGCTGCAACTGCAGACAGTAGTAAAGTATAACGCAAGTCCGCTACACAAGTATGTCTGTCTAGGGCGCAAGCTGAGCTGGCATGCCTAAATTAATTTAGCTAAACTAGAGAGGAGAAGTATACTTGTATACTCCATAGTGTTTAATGCCAGGAACTGTAATAACATCAAAATTGAATGGGCTGAGGAAATTCAGGATACCAGCAAATGTTATGTAATGCTAGTGCTACTGTGCCCACTATATAATTTTATGTGTTACTATTTTGCTAAGAGTATTTGTAACAAGTGTCTTTTTCTTTCTTGATGTAACTATTCCTGCTGAACCACCATCATTCGATAGGCAGGAGAGAACAGCCAGGACCTGGCAAAGGAAGCTGGAGGTCATCAGGGCCGAATATCAGCAACTGGTGGTCCTGGAGCAGCATGAGGAGGAGGCGGCAGCAGCTGCATGCTTCAATGCTCCAGGCCCCAGCCAGGCTTCAGTGCCTCCAGTTGTACGGCACAGTAGTCAGGCAGTCGCCCACCACCATTTATCAATCACTGCTGCTCCACCCTTATAGACTCAGAGCCTTTCAGCGCTGCATGCTCCTGAGGATGGCACAAATTGAAGCCAGAATGGCTGCTTGGAGTGGCAGTTCTGAGCCTTAGCCCGCCTCTAGGTCTCTGGTTTCTTGCCCCTTTTTTAATCTTTTGTTTGGTGGATGGGACTTGTTTGGGAGATGGTAGGAATGTGGGAGTTGGCAAAATCTGATTCTTTGGGTTTTTTGGCACTTTTTTTACAGACATTTGTTTGGACAGTTTGGAGTTTGGACTTTCTTTGGACATTGGTTGGGGTTAGGGAGAGGGGTGGGCCAGGTGTTGTGGGTTTTAGTTTATTTGTTAGGGAAATACATTTTTTGTGGCTGTACATATCATTTAATTATTGTGTGGGAGTTACTCTCTCACCTCGCACTGTTTCCTTTGCCGCTCAGACCTGCAGACAGTTTTCAAAATCCGTAAATATTGTAACACACCAACAGATAGTTATACCGTACCCTCACTTCTCCTACTACTCTCTCCTCCTAGTCTCTGCAGTCTACAACTATATTAACCCCTAAGGACTCAGAGGGGGTGTGGATGTGTGAATTTCTCTAGAATATAGATTATTGTAGTTCAGCAATCTGCCACAGTTCTTCTCTTACCTGTGATTAGGCAAAGCCATGGCTGCATGGTTTCCCTTCCCAAGGTGCCATGGTGGTGGTAGTAGACAGTAGCAGCATGCTTGCGGACTAGTCGTTGAATACTAGTGAAAGCACCAGATCCAGAAGCAAGATTCCATATCATCCAAGCCATACTCAAATTGTAGGAGAAGGAATAATCTTTGTAGGGAACTCCTTAAATTGAAATAAAAAACTGAGCAAATGAAGTTTTATATGCAAGCTTTGCACAAAAAAGGGAGACAGACGACTAGAGTATGAATAGTAGTACACAAGAAGATTGTCATATGAGAAAACATGATAGGCAATGCTAAAGTAAAATGCATTATCAGAGTGGTGAGCTAGTAAAAGTTACAAACTGAAGTCGACTTGAGCTATGAAGTGTACAAGCGTAACCTTTAGTGCTGGATATATAGCACCAGAGTTTAACAAGAAAGGCAGACGGACAGGTTCAAACTATTCATCTTCAGGTTCAGATGTATTCTCGAGTGATTCAGAATCCTCTACACCTGATGTACAACAGAACCAAGGGATGGGAGGATACTCTAGGTTCAATCGAAGACGAGGGAGACAAGGTCAATATTATCAACAACAAGGTCCGTGGTGGCCACCAGCGCCATGGGGTTATCCTTTCCCTCAGTACCAACAACCTATGACACACTTCCCTCCACAAGCACAATTCTTTGGCAACCAGGCTTTTTTAGGACAAAGCCGAAGGAGAAACAGAGGCAGGAGAAGAAGTCAACAACAAGTGCATTGGGAACAGGACCCACCGCCCCTTACACATCACTACCAAGATTTTATCGATAAAATGGGTCTCCTTCTTACCATTCCAGAGTCCCGCACTAATAAACCAATTATTGGGTCCACCAACCCGTGGTATTCCAGGGATTGTAGGGAGATGAGACATAAGCTAACTATAGCCCTCCAAAGTAACAACATCTCTTTTGTTAGGCATGCCAGGAAAGAGTACGCCACATCTATCGAGCAAGTGAAGCGTATATGGGAGGAAGCGCACTGGCAGGATCTTCGATCTGCAGCCCTTATGCAGGACGCTACGCTGTTTTGGGGACTTGTTGATAAGGGTAGCCGCATGGGCGAGGCTCCGATCCCCAACCACATCTCCTCGCAACAGTGGCACGCACACTTCACTGGGCTGTACAGTGAGGCTAATTGCCACTCTCACTTGCCCAGGGACGTGCCTTTCCTTCCCTCCGAGGTATCCCCAATATCTGTGACCCCCGTTTCGGTCTGTGCTTTGGACCTCTTTAAGCTTAGCGAGGTCTCGTCTGCCATCTCTGGGCTGACACATGGGAAAGCGGCTGGACCAGATGGCATTCTGGGCGACCTCCTTTTTCATGACCCTAAAATTTGGGCAGACCTCATTCTTTCAATATTGAATTTCATTGCTAGAGGTCATCCTGTTCTGGACTCCTGGAAGGGCGCCGAAGTGGTAGCCATATTCAAGAAGGGGAATAGGGAGGAGCCTGCCAATTATAGGCCGATAAGCCTAATTGATGTAATCCAGAAGGTGGTTGGCAGGGTCCTCCTTATGAGGGTCAGGACTTGGCTGGACGAAGCCAATGTGCTTTCACATTTCCAGGAGGGCTTCAGACACAGGGTGGGCACGATGGACCAGGTCTTCCGTTTTTTTACAATCTACTGAAAAGCTACTGAAAAGCGGTCGTTATAGGGAAAGGCAATTTATATCTGGCCTTTATTGACCTAAAGACCGCATTCGACCTGGTCCCTCGTTCCAAACTCTGGGCGGTTCTGTCCAATTTGGGGTTTCCTCCTCTGATCCTGGACATCATCAAGCGCCTACATGAGGGGAATTATGCAAAGATCAGGTGGGGCAACCAGGGCCAGCTGACAGACAGGGTGGCGGTAGACAGGGGAGTTCGCCAGGGATGTGTGCTGGCCCCTACTCTGTTTTTTCTCTACATAAACCGGGTGGTCGATTATTTGAGAGAGGTGCCTTCAGATGCCCCAGTCCTGGCAGGGGAAAAAACCCCCACTCTCTTTTTTGCCGACGACACCCTTTTGATGTCAAAAAGTCCAAGTGGCCTTCAAAAATTGCTTGACAGGTTTTGTCAATTCTGTGACGCACGGGGCTTAGCAATTAATACATCCAAAACTAAACTAATGATACTCTCCCCTTCCAAATGTTTCAAGAATGACATTTCACTTAACGGCACGCCTTTAGACATCGTAGACTCCTTCGACTATTTAGGAATTAGGATCAACAAGTCGATGAAATGGAATGACCATTTAACCAAAATGTTCCTTAATCACAAGAGGGTGGCGGGCGCTATATTAAGAAAACAGCGGCTCTCATTTAGCAGACCAATTGTCGCGGCCCTTGAGATTTATGATGGAAAGGCTCTACCCTCAGCACTATACGGAGCGGAGTTATGAGGGTTCGAGAACTCATGTGATCTGGTGAAATCAGAGAACCACTTTTTGAGAGGATTGGTTTCTCTCCCACCATCGACCCCTTCGATACCGCTCCGTATGGATTTGGGTAAGCATTCCATTAGGGACATTGTAAGACTACGCCCACTGCTCTTCTGGGTCCGCTTGAGACGCACCCCTGAATTGGCCAGCTATGCAGATGCCCTGGATGAGATCATCAAGTTAAACACAGGCAATAAGATCAAATGGATCTGCAATTTAAAGCGTTTGGTGACTGATATTGGCTTTGGGGAGGCATTGCCCAATCAGACCCCACCGGCAAAGTATGTCATCAAAAAAGCATATTGGGCCTGGGTGAAGGGAGAGGAAGATAGGAACCCCAAAAGGGGTACTCTAACTATCCAGTTCCTTGAACACAAGCTGGAGGCAAAAGCCGAGCAATACCTGGATTACATTCAATGCCCCAGAGATAGAACGCTCTTCATGAAGCTTAGGTTCGGGACTCTTCCAATCAACTCCTTAGTAGCAGGTTGAAATTGTCAGACTCCAACATCTGCTGACTGCCCTGGGTGCCCTTCTCCAAACAAATCTATTCCCCACTTCCTCTTTGCATGCCCAATCTACAGGGTGGCTAGGCGGAAGTGGCTTAGACCCATTTTCAGGAATTTTGGCTTTGAGAATTACAGGGTGGCACTTCGCTCCCTCTTAACTGATGTCTCTTCCTTGGTGGTGGTTTGCGGGGTAGCCAAATTTCTGGGGTGCACCTGGTCGATTCGTAATAAATTGTTAAGATCTCATAAGCATTTGGCCATTGGAGATATTTGAGCATCTGCTCCTGCTATAAACTGGAAGTGTTTTTACGGTTTACTAATTGTACATATTTACCTTTTATAGTTTTTTAACGTTTATGCTGTATCGTTATGGATTTTTTAGGATGACTTCACAATGTACATACTTTTATGATATTTTTATATCGAATAAAGTCATTCAAACTAGTGAAAGCACCAGATCCAGAAGCAAGATTCCATATCATCCAAGCCAAACTCAAATTGAAGGAGAAGGAATAATCTTTGTAGGGAACTCATTAAATTGAAATAAAAAACTGAGCTAATGAAGTTTTATATGCAAGCTTTGCACAAAAAAGGGAGACAGACTACTAGAGTATGAATAGTAGTACACAAGAAGATTGTCAAATGAGAAAACATGATAGGCAATGCTAAAGTAAAATGTATTATCAGAATGGTGAGCTAGTAAAAGTTACAAACCGAAGTCGACTCGAGCTATGAAGTGGACAAGCGTAACCTTTAGTGCTGGAAGGATGATGATGCTTGCAATTATGAATTATGTTCCGTTGATTTATTTAAAATAATATATTGAATACTGTGGATGGGTGGGCAAACTAATATAGGATAATATTGCCAGTGTGGGCTATACTTAGAGCAGAAGAAGAACATCGCCCCTTGCCTTGAGTTGGTGTTGCTTTCCCCACATCCATCCCACCAACTGTGTGATCAATTAATAGTGTAAATTTAATTTAGTCACACCTCAATAAATCACACAGCCCAGGGGAAGAGGGTTAGGGGTTCGATGAATGGATGGGAAGCGGGATTTGAGAGAAAGGTTTGAAAAAGACAAACACTGCACAAGGACAACACATTCATCTTGGCAGCCGACCATCCTAAATCTGTTATGGAAGGTAAAGGAAATGCATGCATGATTATGAGTGCTAGTACAGGTAAATCAAATCAAATTATCCGTCTACCCTCAGAGAGACCCAAGTTCCATTATGTTCTGTAACTGTTGTACCGAGCTTTAAAAGATATCCAATAAAATTAAAATATCTGTATGAGTCAAGTAACAAACAATCATAAACAACACACAAATTACAATGATGATTGAAGAGAAAAAAGATACTGTATTGCCAAATTGGGAGTTGCATCTGCATTCCTCTTCGACTGTCCATTAATCTTCGGTGCCTAGCGGATTTGGTTTGGAAAGATAGGTGTGAGTATGTTACATTTTTTTCCAGTATGGCGCAGGGTAAAGGCCAGGGCCTGTATATTGAAAAGCAAAAATGATATTGAAGAGTCAAGGAGAAAAGTTAAACTGCATAAGGAGGAGTGCGCAACAAGAAGAAAAGACTCAGAGGCAGCATGGCTAAATGTCTGTTTACGGCAGCTACCTCAACAACAGGCCCCCCACCCAACCACCACTTAGCTTCAGATTAAATGACGAATTGGAGCCAGACAGCACTGAGCAGTGAGGACACACACACAGCTACACAGCATTTTCCCAACCAATTAGAAAATCAACACACCGCTGCCATTCACACCACTCAACATTACTACTACACAGACATGTGTAGGTCTGGTGCTGTTATTCACCTTTAGGCCACTTCAGAGTCACCATCATCCAAATCAGTATGTTTCAGTGAATTTGAAAACTTCCATCTTCTTCTTGTGGCAGTTCTCACAGTAACTAGTCACGCTCACGTCCTGAGTCATTCCATCATCTCTGATCCTCCTGAGTCTGACCCTAAGTTTGGTGTCCAACTCTGTACTAGCAGTGTTAGTGTCCCGACTCAAAGTCAAAATGCAATAGATCGTCCTGTAGTAGTACAATTTTGTTATTGAACAACAAGAAGGGAAATATAGAGTCATATGTTTTAAGACTCTCTGGGGTAGGAAAGTATAGATAATCAAAGCCCAGGGCTGGAGGGAGGCACACATTTGATTGTATTCTCCGTCCAATGTCTGGCTTGAGGGAAATGATTTTGGAGGGTGAGCTGGGACTCGGGAGTCAGACTTCTTCCCTGACTGTACGCAGTTGCAACTCCAATCTGGCAAGAAAAATGTGTCTAAGTGTAAGTCGGTGGGGATGAATTGGTCAACCAAACAGTCAGACACACACAAATAAGAAAGTAAATGTTCCCTAGCTATATATATATATATTTGTTTTTTGGGTGTCAAAGAAAGAAAGCCTCGTAGTCAGAGAAGAGCTCATACTCAAACTCTGGTGGTTCGTCCAGAAGTAGGTCATCTAACACACTAATTCCATGACCTGAGTCACTCTCACCCTCCTCTTGTGGTACTTCACGTATGTTGTAATCCGGAGGTATAAAGTGCTGATTCATTTTGATCATGGTTAATCTCTCCTTATTTTGGGACAAGAGACTGGTCCTTTTCATTGTGAATATGGCACCAGCAGCACTGAAAACACACTCAGCGGAGATACTGGCTACAGGGCAGGTCAGATCGTTTATTGCCAGGCTACTGAGCACTGGCCTTTGGCGCCTCTTCCCACACCAATACGCCAATGGGTTTTGATCAAGGTACACCTCTGTTGCTTACTCCAGATAGGCCTGGACCATTTGCTTAATGTTCATTGCTGGTGCTCCACTTTGCTCAACCTCTTTTGTCTGTGCCTCTATGCTGGACGTAAGCCCTGCCAGTAGAAACCACTCAGTTGCAGATTTGGGGGCTGATGCTCCTGATCCTGGTGTTGTTGATGGTTTTCTTGTCATTGGTTTTGGCTGCTGTGAGCCAACAGCACTGCCCTCAGGCTCTGAACTTGAAGGCTGCACCACAGGACTTGTACCCTGGACCAGTGGGCCTCCAATTCCCTGCCGTTCTTTTTCTAGCTTATTGCCTTGTTCAGGTATCCATGTTTTGTATCTTCTTACAACCTCATCTGAAAAAGGTATGATAGTGGACAGTAATGGTTTGTGCCATGGATCAAGAATTGTGGCACAGATGTAATGTTTGGAGGACACAATGTCTCTTTGCACCCTAGTATTAGCAGACAAGCGAAGGATTAAACTCTACACCAAGTCATACGTATCTTTTTTTCCTCCACACCTGTGTACATTGCAGACACCTCCTGTAGCTGTTCCTGTAGCATGTGCAGCAATGGGATAGCTTTGCTCATGGTACTGTCCTCTTTGCTGACTTCCCATGTGTACACCTCAAAAGGAAGCAGCATCTCTGTCAGGCATTTGACTAGGGCCCATTGGTCTATCTCAATAACCATGCGTTTTACAGTTCTATCTCCGCTTTGCATGACATATTCATTGATTGGTCTGTACTGCTTAAACAGGGGTTCAAGCATGTAATAAGGGGAGTCCCAGCATGTTGGCACCTCCTGTATGAGCGCTGTAATAGGCATCCTATTATCATGCTGAATGACCCTCAGCTGTTTTCTGGCTTTAAATGAATAGCTTAAATGAGTGCAGATTCTTCTGTATGTAGACAGTAAATTGCTTACTTGGTCTTCTTTTTTTAGAAAGACCTGTATAATGATGTTGATGGAGTGCTCCAAACACAGGACACCAAAATAACCACCATCGGCCATGGCCTTAACTATACTACTGCCATTGTCCGTGGCAACACATCCAATCTTAAGCCCTCGTAGTCCCAGCCATTCAAATACCTTCTTGTTAAAGTCTTCCAAAATGTTTGCAGCTGTATGTGATTTCTCCATTGCGAACGTGGCTACTGTGGCATGCTTCCTAGCAGCATTGAAAATCTCAGCAGTGTCAACACCTGCAGATATTCTTTCTCTATCCCACACAAAAGAGATCCTGTGTGCAGTGATGCATATGTTATCAGTTGCTTGGCAAGTGGTCCACATGTCTGTTGTCAGGTGGATAGTGTGGATAGGTGGATACTGCAAAGCCTGTCCAAGCAATTCAAGCACATCATGATGTAGCACTGGAACAGCAACTCTGGCCAAATTGGGCAGATGGCTGCCACAAATTCCAGGAAACCCACCCCTTCAACAAAAGAAAAAGGTACGAGGTCCAGTGCTAACATTTTAGCCAACTTTGCATTGTACAAATGTGCCACTGGATGGTTGTGTTCATACTGCCCCTCTGGCCTAAACATGGCAGGAATAGTAGCCTGAATTATTTTTCTTTCCAGATACAGGTGACTTTTTGAAAACCAGGCGGTGGTATGCTCAATGTGCTTTTCGGTGGGGCAGTCACTGTTGCCTTGATGTCTTGACATGAGTCTTGTGCCATTGCGATGTTGCTGATGTGGGTGATACTACTGCACTGCTGGGGAGAGGGCTGCTTTGCCTAATGAAGATGTCTTCCTCTTCTTCTCCTTCCACCGTGATCGGATTGGATTCAGATTCCCTGCTCAGTCGGCTTTCATCCTATTCTCCAACAACACTTGCAGTTTTTTGGCCGCTAAGGTGTGCCTCTCAACGGATCATATGGTATTTCTCAAGTGGGTCGTTTGGCCCCCTCTACCATAGTTTGTTCCAAGCTTACCCTGACTAACACTTGTTCCACAAATGGAGCATATGGCAATGTTTGCCTCCTTCTGGCTAACCCAAAAAGTAATCCCAAACTGGGGAGCTTTCTGAGAAACTGGTGGTAGGTGGGCATTTTGATGTTTGACTCTCTGGCTCTACAGGACTTACTTCTACTGAGGTGGTTGTGGATGTAGATTGCTGACAGGACTTTGCAAATATGGCAACTGGTAGTGATTGGATCTGTGGTACCACTGCCACATCCCCCCTAGGAAGTTGTGATGGGGCAACGTCGGTCTCCACTGGGGCTGGGCTTACATCCATGATGACTGGCTCGTCATCATCCTCCTCTTCTACATCTGCCTCCGTAACTCTAAGGCTTTCTGAAACCTTCCTTTTCCCTAGTCTCATCTGAGACATCTTGTGACGTGTCTCACTCTCAGGCTGAGGCGGGATCCAAGTGGTGTCTAGATCATCAGAAGGGGGTTTGAAGAAGAAGATGATGCACCACTAACCCTCCTTTTTCTAGATGGAGATCTGGAAGACAATGGATCTCCTAGAGTAGACTGCTCTACTTCCTCACCATGAAGCTCAATCTCTTGAACTGCTCCCATCGTGGAAGGAACTACTATTGGCAGTTGTGGCCGTTCTTGTTTTTTGCCTCTTCTCTGAGTTTCCTGCAATGATTGGGTACTACTTTGCGATAGAGATAAGTCAATGTCAACATCACGGCTCGTCGGCGTTGCTGTGATTAGACCTGCTGCCTCTGTGACAGACATGGGCTTGGGCCTAGATTGAAGTGGTTCCACTGATTTGGGGATGCTGCTCCCAGCTTGCTCCACAGAGGCCGGTGCAGCAGGCACAGTTTTTTGTTTTCGCAAAATCATCTGAAACGACATACCAGTGGTGATGGTGGTAAGTTCCTTCTTCTTCTCACTGGCTACTTTCTTGGTAGCAGTTTTAGGCTTAGCAGTGGCACTTTTCTTTAGGGCCATCTTGAAGCTGGTAGATAGCAGTGGCATTTAGCTTCACAAGTTGAAGAGATGTCTGATGTGTGGGTCACTCACGCGTCACACCGTGCACAGGCCTTCTTTCTGGCAGTACTGCGTGAGTGATGTATTGTTGTCTCTTGTTGTCTTGTTTTCGTGCAGCTAAAAAAAAAAGAAGCATGGAGGACATCAGTGAAATGTGGCATTGTTGCTGATCAATTGGTAGCACAAACAAAAAAAACATTTATTGTGTAGTCACTGCTGTTACTCTCTTAATTAACAATACAGTGTAAATATATCTACTCATTTGTAAACCAGAAAACCACACCAATATATAATTACTTTCATGGTGACTGACCACTCATGAAGAATAAGAGAGAGCAAAAACAACAACATACAGATGAAACTGTTTTCTTTATGTGCGGCATATGACGTCACATCACTCACGATGTATGATGTGGCACTCACTCTGAGGGAGGTGCACCTGACAAATGACAATGAAAGGAAGAATACCTAGACAATGAATGCTGTTGTGCATCTATAGCAGGCATGGGGTTGATTTGATTGAAGCAAGATATAGTAGAAAATGGTATAAACAAAGATTTTTTTCTTTTAAATGATAATTTTTTTAAAAAATAAATGGAAAAATTATTGTACAATTTTTTATTTTTTTTAAAGTAGGGAAATGTAACTAAACATAAGTGAAATTATCTTCAAAGATATAATAATAAGGTATTAATAAACTGCTATCTCATTGTTCAACCATCCATACAGTATGTGGCAAAAAGGGCTGAATTTTTGGGGACACACAAAATGGCTGGCAACCAATGCCACATTGTCATCAACAACAACACTGAACAGGAAGGCATTCATTGGCAACAAGGAGAAGACATGCAGGCCTATAGGGAAAGCACACTGTCTGGATCCACAAAATGGCTGCCAGCCACATGGTCACAACAAGAAGCTGGAGGTCTACAACAAAGAATGCGTGCAGGCCTTTTGCAAAAGCACACTGACTGCCTACACAAAATGGTGCCTGCCACATGGTCACAATCATAATAAGAAGCTGGAGGCGCACAACAAAGAACGCATGCAGGCCTATTGCCAAAGCACATTAGCTGCCTACACAAAATTGCCGACAGCCACATGGTCACAACAACAAGCTGGAGGCCTAGAACAAAGAACGCATGCAGGCCTATGGCAAAAGCACACTGGCTGCCTACACAAAATGGCCGCCAGCCACATGGTCACAACAAGAGGCAGGAGGCCTGTAAAACAATCAAACAGCACATGCAGGCCTAGGTTGGTACAGTGCACTGACTATACAAAATGGCCCCTGAACAGTGGCCACATGGCATCTGGAACAAAGGCAAATGTTGACCTATGGCAAACACACAAACACACACAATGGCCAGACAGAGGAGGCATGGTAAAACAGAGAAAACATCATTAACTTAGCAATGCCAAAATCAAAACTTATTGGGCTAAGATAAATGTTTAAAACAAGACACATCCTTCAAAGGTATTACCCCACCTAGTCCTACCACTTATACACTGTTTGCATGAAAGAAAACATGAAATACCAGAAAAAAGCACATTTTGTATTTCAATCCCAAACCATCCATGGTATAAATGCTGTAAACACCACAGAAACTGATGTTTTATACACCCGTGACTAGCACTGGGCCTGCTGGCTGGAAGGCTAATTGGCAGACTAGGCCACATAGTGAATTCAATCAAAATGTCAAATGCATTAAAAAAACTTAGAACATGTAGTAAACTGTGAAACATTTTTCCTTTACAAAAGAAGATGAAATGCAAAGAAATCACTAGGCACCTACTAAAACAACAGGCCACCCGTCACAATACATTTTAGAAAACGATTTAAAGTACATATAAATCCAGGTGCATGGCCCCAATCAAACAAACAACACCAGTTTTTCAACTTACAGTGAAATATCAAATTCGAAGTCCTTAAATCCAATGGGATATGCAGCAGACACAAAGAGTGATCCTTCCAGCTCCAAATCCAATTTAAAAGTGACCAGAGAGCACTGGGAGGAGCCTTCTGGACAGGAACAGGAAGTTAGAGACTATGGGGCAGTTCCTTTCAGTTCTGGAAGATTGTGATGCTGCTTCAGGAGAGAATCTTTCCCAGATTGTAGCCACGGTAGATCCTGCATGTTTGGGATCGCGTACAGCATAAAATTTCCGCCGGAATTCGCTGGCTCGCCCGAATGACGTGTTGGCGAATGCAAAATCTTGCAGGAGCATGTGGCCGGTTAACAAATCTTGTGGTGCTGTGCCCGTGAAAGGCTCTGAAAATCTCATTGGCGATCGCGAGTGCCCGGCAAGTCGATCCCGCAAAATTTCATTTCAGTGCGGACCATAAAAAACTCCCCTCCGTTGTGGAATACGGAGTTTAAAGGTAACTCCGCATTCTCATGGAACGCCGAGTTGCTAAATTCCGCAAACTCCTTGAACGGAGTTGAGTTTTACGCCCCAGCTTAAAATAAAGCCAAGATAGGGTATCTACTTGGATCCTTGATCAGGCTGGTTTTGGCATGAGCTACATCATTGATTACCATCCTTTCAATTATGACAGCTTCTTAAGAAGTTTCAAGTAAAATGTGTGAGAGCCCACCACTTAATTTTCTGCTGAAGATGCCCTTTGTGATACATAGTGGGGACATTCTAGTGTATATTACCAGGTTCAGACATATAGCAGCTGAAAACACTTGTGTTGAGGGATATTAAATGACTCTAATTAAAAGCAGGCTCTGTGTGGAGATCAAGAATGAACTTCTCAATTCTGTCGTTTTTTTTACCTTCCTTGGAAAAATATATTCAGCACTGCTTATTGAACTTTGGCTGCAGAAACAGAGGTCAAAGAAGCGCAGGCCTCGAAATCCTCCAGCCACTGGACGTGCTAGATTCACCTGGTGGCTCAAACAAGACCCTGAAGAACTTTCAGTAACTGGCGTGGGATGCAGATTGGTGCTGCTTGGGAAGCACTTTCTGTAGTAGAGATAGAGGACTGTGGGAAGAATGAGCTCTAAAGTATTGCGGATCTTCTGAACATCTAGTTTGCGCTTGCCCAATACATCCACATGGGCCTTCAGGAAACACCAAGAACCATTCTTGGTAAAAGGGAAAAGGATGGGAGAACATCGAATCTCTTCTCTTGGATCATTTAAAGATTAAAATTCTCCACTCTTTTGCTGTCAGTTCAAGCTAGTATTCATATAGAAATATCTTTTGAAGTGTCCTCTTTATTGTAGAGCACAGATATTAACTAATATGGATAAAAGGTGGGCAGTAGAAAGAAAGATTGCATGAGTCAGCAAGGACTCTCCTGAACAGATCCAAAATGTGTATAGTTCACCTCTGGCCTATAGTCCAGTTAAGGAAATTTCAGACTTCATGCTGTTAACTTTTTGGTGACTATAAGCTGCTGGTCTCATTTAGTATCATATCATCATTATCACCAATTTGAATTTTTAATCTTGGTGATCATTTGGCTTATTCAACATAATGCTTGTATACATTTTGTAATGAGGATCATTTCTTTATCCACACAATTTTATCATGACTACTGCTACACATATATGAAAACTGTTGGGCTCAAAAAGAAAGTTCTTTAGCCAATCTTAGCCACATTCTACTATTGGCAATATTCTTCAATCTCTTCCTCTCCCTGTGTCTTCTTTTGTTTTTGAAAAATCCGGGGAACTGATGCTGCTCCCACAGGAACTTTGATCGAGCTATTCCTATGGTACGCGGGGCTCATGTCCTTTTGGAAGGATCTATTCCTTATCAGACCAGAGAAGGAAGGGCTAAGACTATATCTTAAAGAAAATATTTATAACAGTCGCATACGTAGGTCCGCTTCTTAATGTTATTTGGCCCAATAAATCCAATGAGTTAAGGCCTTCTGAACAAGCTGACCATCAGAGATCATTATCCTCTTCCGCAGATTAAAGATGTCTTGGTATCCATGGTATCCATGGGTCCATGGGTTGAAGAATGATCTATTCCAAATTAGAGATGTCTATCATCTCCTACTGATCAAAGCTGGATGAGTGGACAATAGAATTTCGAACCTTACCGGGCCATTGTTAATATCAATGTTGGCCTTTGATCTGTGCAATGCACCCACCGTTTTTCAGAGGTTTATGGATCACCTTTTTGTGATATTCTGAATCCATCCATAGTCATCTACCAATACGACATCCTTATTTACTCCAAGGATGTCAAGGAACACCATCATGATGTAATTTATGTCCTGACCAGGTTAAGATAAAACCATTTGTTCTGTAAGTTGGAGAAATGTGAGTTTACCAAGGCAGAAGCTGAATATCTTTCCTGGAATATAGCAGGTCTAGGCCCAAAAATTGTAGACCCTGATTGGCTGGGTTTTATATCCAAATTTGACATATGTCTCTTCCAAGAGACATGGTTATTAAATCCCCTTGTATGCAATGGATTTCTCAACTTCCATATTCCAGCCCTAAAAAGCATAAGAGGTCGCCCGTCTGGCGGGCTAACTATATGGTTAAAGCAAGACTTAGGATGTCGAGTGACCCAAAGACTTAGCACCAGTGATGATATCTTATCTGTAAAGATTGTCCCAAAGTCTGGGATTCATCTAGACATTTTTAATGTCTATGCACGAGGTCTCCCGGGGGGAAAAAGGTCTCCAGTTGTACAATTACTGGAAGAAACATTCGATTCCCTGCCCCCCAACACCCTGCCTATTATAGCAGGTGATTTTAACACATCGTTTGAACCATTGCACTTTGATGACATATCACAGCTTACTGAAGAAGAAGATGTTAACTGGGGAATCCCACCACTTGAGATTGCACCAGCAAAAAGGTGGACGGAGGCCGCAATTCAGTTAAATGGCCTTTGCTTAGGTAATCACATGAGAGCAGCGAATGGCAGAAGTCTGTCCGATAAACAAGGTGCAAATACTTTCGACAATGGTCGTAGGGCAAGTAGAATCGATTATTTACTGATCCACATTCAACTCTGGCCCCACTTTAATGACATGAAGGTAGTTAATCGGCAAGAGAGCGACCATCATACATTAGTTTCATCATTTAATACGTCCTTGCTTGGCCATACATTACCGCCGCAAGTCACGTATGAGTCTGAGCATCTCCTGTCTAATAACACTCGCTACCTAAAATGGGACCGGATTGCTGAAGATCCAAAGACCCTCCTAGCAATAAATGGAGAAGTTATTTCTGCACTAGAAGTATTGGGTGTACCGGCAAAGGGCCAAAACCTCTGTCACTTAGTGGCAGAAATTCACACCAGGCTTTTCGCGGGCCTGCGAAAATACTTTTTTAAACCCGCCTCCGGTAGAAATCTTAAACTTCACAAAAAAGAGGGTTGGTACAACAACGAGTGCAGGAATGCCCAGGCAGAACTTGGCAGTGCACTCAAACAGAAAGACACATCACTTGTAAGGTCTGCTAGGTCACGCTATGGGAAGACATTGAAGGAGGCAAAGGCAACTTGGGATACTGAAATGTGGAAGGATCTACTCGATGCTTCCCGGAATAAGAATAGCAAAGTTTTCTGGGACACATACAAATGGGACAGGGGTGGCATAGCAGAGCGGCCACAAAACAATGTGGCGCAGAATGCTTGGGTTGATTACTTCAAACCCCAGTACGCCGCACCGTGTGAAAATAGCCTTTTTGAGACCTTCCCATTTGTATTTTACGCTGAGGCCATATTTTCATTAAAAGATGTAGATAGAGCCCTGGACAAAGTGGTCGGGGGAAAAGCCCCTGGCATGGACGGAATCCCTGCAGACATGTTTGTTAATGGCAGAAGTCTCTGGTCTTGCTACATTATGCAACTTGCAAATGCAATTGCTCAGGGAGCAGATATCCCGTGCTCATGGAAGGGTGCTGAAATCGTCCCAGTATACAAAAAGGGGGACAAAACAATTGCAAGTAATTATAGGCCAATTAGTCTAATTGACTCGATCCAAAAGATCATAGGCCGCATGTTCCTCTATAAAATCCAAATTTGGATTGACGATTATGATATCTTGAGCCCAATGCAGGCAGGGTTCCATTCCCGGATAAGTACAATTGACCAAGTCTTCCGTTTTGTCAACTTATATTGGAAGACGGTGATCTTGGGGAAAGGTGCCCTTTACGCAGTATTCGTGGACCTAAAAGCAGCCTTTGATTTGGTTCCAAGGAGCAGGCTTTGGCAGGTTCTGGGGGAAATGGGTATTGCTCCTGAGCTTCTTTCCATGATCGTCCGCTTACATGAGGAAAATGTTGCCCGGGTGCGGTGGGGGGGCATGGGGGAGGTGACCGAGGACTTCCCGGTCGGCAGGGGAGTGCGGCAGGGGTGCGTCTTGGCACCGACCCTGTTCTCACTCTTTGTCGACGGGGTGGCCGGTCGCCTCTCACTGACCCCGACCGATGCACCTGCTTTGGCCGGTGTACGCATCCCTATCCTCATGTTTGCGGACGACACGTTGATTATCTCGAAGACCCCCAGCGGCCTATCGAAGGCCCTCCGGTGTTTTGAAGAATTTTGCACTGTAAGGGGTCTGGAAGTTAACACGGGAAAAACCAAATTCATGTCATTTAACGGATGAAAATCCTTCAAAGGGAAAATATACATGAACAATTTACCTTTGGAGGAGGTTACCTCATTTACTTATCTGGGGATAACATTACAAAAAGACATGCGCTGGGGTTGCCAACTAGACCGTGCCGTGTTACAACATAAGCAAAAATCAGGGGCTCTCCTATCCAGATTCAAAAACTCACTCACAAAGCCAATTTCTCCAGTTCTAGAAATCTATGGAACGATGGTCCTGGGCTCATGCCTCTATGGGGCTGAGCTCTGGGGCTTTGGTAACTTGAATAGTCTGAAGGTTCTAGAAAATGCTTTTCTTCGCAAAGTCACAAATCTTCCTCCTAGCACGCCATTGCGTCCCCTATTATTGGATCTTGGCAAAAAACCCTTGGAACATCTGGCGAGGTTACGTCCAATATTATATTGGCGTCGACTTTGGTGCACAGACGAACTCATGCATTATAGGAGTGGCTTTGTGGATATAATAGAATCCGATAGGTCCCAAAAAATAACTTGGTTGCTTGAGATAAAATCCCTTCTGGGTAGTATAGGCCTGATCGAACTTTGGAAAAACCCTGCATGTGCAGTTTTCCCTTCTAAAGAAAAGTTGAAAATGATGTACTGGGAATGGGTTTACAAACTGGAAACTGCCCAAGGCCTTTCCACCCACCTAACGTCCCGCTTCCTTGAGTTAAAAGTCCAACCCCTCAAAGAGAAGTTTTGGGACATTATTGAAAAAACCTCAGATCGCAAGCTATACTTTCAGCTGCGGGTGGGTACATTACCCGTTGCAGATTTTACTTCTAGATGGGGGGGGCCAGGTACTAGTAATGATAGGTGTTATAGATGCGTAGAAGAATGCGAGAACATAGGACATGTACTATTCTTTTGTCCAATGTATGTAACACCTCGGAAAAAATGGATAAAACCAATTTGTAAGTCTCTGGGCATCAGAAGATATGTCATCGCCCTTCGCATTCTGTGCACTGATCCTGCACCCCCGATTTGTATAGCAGTGGCTAAGTTTATAGGGTGGGCCTGGGGCATAAGATCAAAAGCTTTGAGACACGATGTAAACTCCTTCCCCACAAACAATACCGTATCTTGTTAACACCATCTGCTGCAGTTATCATAAGTAGGCAATTAAAGTAATGCGACCATAAAGTTATATTATGCTATCCCCTGTGCAACTTAAGCTGATATGAGCTGGTCCTATTCTCATGACTGCGATTTTTCATCCTTTTAAAAGGAAGAATTAGCTTGACGGACGTTTAAAAATTTAATTGGAATTTTATCTTTTTAGGTAATTTATATAATTGTAAGTAATGTTTGTAAATGTGCTTTTATGTCTTAATTGCTGAATAAAGCTGATTGAATTGAATATCTAGGCTTTCAAATTAGTGTTCAAAGCATTCATTTAGATCCTCCAAAACCACTGCTAAAGTAGACTGGTCAACTCCAACTACAATAATTGAGACACAGTCTTTCTACGACTTTGTCCATTTGACTGACAACATAACTCAAGTGATGAAGAAGTAGGCATATTCTATAAGGTTTTTGCTGGGATGATAATGTTGAATTGGCCTTCAAGAAACTTAAGTCAGCTTTCACTCAGGTACCTATTCTTTGGCATCAAGATCCAACACAAAAAAAATATTTGTTGAGATCGTTGAAATAGGGGTGGTTCTCCTTCAATGCCAAGATGACGAGGGTTTGGAGCATCCTATCTCTTACATATCTCACGTTCTGGCATAGTGTGAAAGAAATATTCTATATGTGAAAGAAAGTGACTTGCCATGAAGTTCGTTTTCTCCGAATGGGGGAAATTCCAGATGTTGGCATAGTAGCCTTTCGAAATGTGCACTGATCACCAAACTTTGCAGTTCCTTAGAAATGTTCAATGCCAGAACAGTTGTCAGCTCTCATTGAGCATACTTCTACAATCACTATGATTTCAATATTACGGTTATTCTTGGATCAAAAATGTCGTTGCAGATTCCTTATCACAAAGGTTGCCTGACTCACATCATACTTTTGACCAGAACTTCATTCAACCACAAAGGATCTTGGGAGCTGGGTAGTCTTTCTGAAAAAGAGTTAAGACATGCTATGCCCAGGAACACTGGAATTATGTGATTGTGCTGCCATAGTGATTTTTGCATAATTATAGATATGCTACATGTGCCACATAATCTATTATCTGCTGCATAATCTGCAGATAGATTTTTTTTTAATTGTTTTTAGCTCAAACAGTTCATAAGTTACAAATAATGCAGCGACGTATGTTAGCGCACAGTGGAAGGCCTTTTGCAAAGGTTGACTGGTCACCTTTTTGTTGCTTATGACCAGAGAGTGTTAACAAGAGTAAAAAGTACAAAATAATGAAATAATGCTATTCAAAAACGTGCCTCATTACACAGCATAATTGATCTTTTCTTATCATATAATTTACTCAACCGTGCCGCATAATTTGGCTCTCTCCTGTCACGTACCAGACAGTGAGATGGATGGACTGAAATAGGCTTCAACTCAATATTGCACGTTTAATTTTAAGTGCTAAAAGTTATTTATTCATTTCCAAGAACTGAGACAAGAGGTTCAGCAGATGTGCCATGATTCTCCTCTTTCTGGCCATAGAGGAGGTAAAGCAAAACTTGAAATACTTCTCAGATCCTTCTGGTGTCCAGAAAGGTATACAATCATACATGAAGTCCTGCCCAGTTTGTGCTCAGGTGAAGATTTTGATACCTTTACCTGTTCCCCAGAGCCTTGCCACACAATTTCCACTGACTTTGTAGCAGCTTTGCCTCCTTCAGATGGGATTCGCGTAACCATGGGAACTGTTGACTTATTGTCAAAGAATGCACATTTCACAGCTTTAGAGGCCTTGCCTTCAGTAAAGACGATGGCACAGATTTTCCTTTTTCAGTAACATGGGCTCCCACAAATTATAATTTCCAACTGGGCTTCTCAATTTATCTGGCATTTTTGGTAAAGCCTTTTGTAAAAGTCTTCACATTCTCATTGCCTTGTCATCCGGCTTCCATCCGTGAACTAACGGACAGACAGAGTGAGTCAATCAAGGCCTCTTGGAGTACCTACAATGCTTTTCTAACTCCACTCAGAACAATTGGTCCTCTTACCTGGCAGCAGGGGAATTTTTGTACAATAAATCAATCCATGGCAAGAGTCTCACCCTTTTTCTGCCTACCAGGATTCAATCCCTGAACTCTCCTAACCTATTCCCTCTGAAATCTGGAGGTAAGACAGCAATGGATCTGGTCATACACCTTTTAACAGCAAGGCAAGAGATTTTCAAGAATTATCAAGACTCTAAGATAAAGATAAAGAAGTTTACTGATGTCAACATGAACTCAACACTCCTTACATGATTGACAATAAGGTACAGCTCTCTTCCCGTTATTTACTTTCACAACTTTCAACTTTCAAGAAACCGAGTTTCAATTGGCCATTCAAGATAGTTCCATGCCTCAATCTCATAACTTTCAAAATTTTCCTTCCTTCTATGTTGAAGATTCATCCGATTTTTCACATCTCCTAGTTAAAACCTTTAAGGACACATCAATTTTCTTGCAATTATCCTCTCCCTCCACCCATTTTAATTGATGAAGTCCAAGCAACCTGTCATTCTCGAATGAGTAGAGGAAAGCTACAGAAAGGGTATCGACCTGAGTGAGCAGTCCTGGAAAGAATCTTCTAAATGAATCCGTCAGTATGTAATGCAATTCCCAGTTAAACCTGGATCTTCATTAGGGGGTGTAGTGTGTGGCACAGCATCCATCTCTTTCTGTCCAGAGGCCTGTCATGTGTTCTTCTACATCCCTTGCATGTGGGCTGCTGCTGGCAGGGAAGAATAGGTGTAATGCTGTGCAGTGAGCTTCTTTCCTGGTGAAGATTGTCCCATCTGTTGTGTTGGAAACCCTTCATGTTTGCCCTGGAATAATGAAATTTTGCCACCTCCTGATTGCCCAACATGCTCTTTGCATTCCTTCCTTTCCTTCCCCAAACCAAGATGCCCACCACTTTTTCCTCCTTCAGATAGAGTACTCCAATTAGAGGATGGAATGGGAAGGTGGATAGTTCCTGCTCCTGTCCGATATAAGGAGGAGCTAATGAACACTTCCCTCCGCCGTAACACATCCAGAAGTGTATTTTTTTGTCACATTCATTGCCCCCTGGTCTATTTTTGCCCCAGGGGCTTCCCTTCTTTTTGACTGTAGGATTTTCCTAGTGTCTTAAGCATTTTTCATTTTCCAGCTCCTGTGCAGCTCCTTTTCTAGTCCACCCTGAAGGCTTCTCATTACTGGCATTCATGGGCCGTATTACAGAAGGTGCCCCGGGCATTTGCGCCCACTTTGCGCACCACTGGGGCACTTTGGTATTATAGAAGGAGGTGCAGACGCTGGTGCGTCCCCTTCTATAATATCGATAGCACTGGCGCACTTAAAGTGCCAGCACTACCTTCAGAGGGTATTCCCTCATTTGCATAGTGGCGTGCCCTCTGCAAATGAAGGAATTCCTTTAACTCTGTGCCTGCGCCAAATTACAGACGCTGGCACAGAGTCAAAGAAGCCCTCAGGAGGCGCACTGACAGTGCGCCATTTAAAAGGTGACACAGTCAGTGCCCTCTTCAGGGGGTAAACGGGGTCCCATGGACCCCCAGACATCCACTTGCAGGCAGGTGCAGTCACTGACTGCACCCACCTGCACGGGGATCTCTCACCCCCTTTGAAAGTGCAGGTGGGTGCCGCCTGCACTGTGAAAACAGAGAGCAGCTGCTCCATGTTTTCAAATGAATGGGCTGCCTCCAGGGCATCGCGAGTTCGCAGCTGCTCTAGGGGCAGTTGATTCACCATAATGGGGCGCATTATCACTGTTTGCTCCCAGCACATCTTTTGAAAGGTGCACCGGCGCAAACAGTGATAATTTGTAATTTGGCCCCAGGAGGTTTTTTACCATTGGCCTTTTTTGCTCTTTGGGGCTCCTTCTGGGGGCTCTAGTCGCTGAGGTACTGCCTTGCACCAACATCATCATGGCTACCGGAAGACTCAACGCCCAGCCCTTAACAATCAATGGTGAAAATATAACAATTTCACAGAGGAAAGAGAGGTACTGAATCGGCTGAACAGAAAACCTGCTGTCAGAGACAATAGTACAAAAGAGTTCCGGAGGAGAGTCACTGTTGTAAATCATGAGTGAGTTACTCTCACTGTGTGTGAGTGAGGTTGTTATATTCCATATATGTACCCCAATATAGGCTCAGGTAACCCTTCATTACACACATAACGGTTCTTGGGGAATGACCTTTTACCTAGATACGACACAACACAACACACAGAACGCAGGAGTTTCCCTGGATAAATCCTCATACATTATTCAAGAGGATTCTTGGAAACTCAGCAGGACTACCATTGCCTGTATAATAACTATGTATAGAGTTAATTCCCAACATCATCCTAAGCCTGACAATTGGCACAGCAAGGTAGAACCCCCGTGGAGACCTTTGGGTATATAAACATCACATCTTGCTCAGACAAACAGAGGAGATCAGGACTATCCCTGTCAACACACTGATGCAAGAAAGACGCTGAGGTTCCTGCATGCAGATACTCCAGCTTGCAGTGGTCTGACTTCCCTTGCGGGGTGTCCAACTCGAGACCAAGACGGGGTGCCATAGTCTCTCACTTCAGGTAATGGGGTTGACTTTATCCTAGAGGGATTCTTGACTCAACACCTACATACATGCTAGATACATTTAGGTACATCTAGTAAGGATTGCATCGCAGGAGTACGTATTTTATTATCATGTATTTTATATACTACCTATATTTATGATTATAGCAAAATGGTAGAAATCTACCATCTTTTTACTTTCTTAGAGATGCTAATCATTTATATCTGTTTCTGTCTAGTGGTTGTTTCAGCACACCTATTTTACACTAGAATAACGACTGTTCAATAAATTCTTATTGAAAAACGTCTATACCATTTATTCTGTTTATCTCTCTGAGACTAAGTGAGCACGAGTGACTGAACGAAAAGTGGTACACTGTTTCCACGATCCTGAGGGATCAGGGTTGTCATGTTCGATAGTTGCCAAGAACTACACTCCCCTTGGTAAGAGGAGTTTCTAGTGGCACTGTGAGCTTGCTGGTACACAGGCCAACAAACCCAGTGGGGGTTTCTAGAATCAGGCTGACACCAATCCTACAGTGTATGTTGTCTAAACACTCAGATCCTTTATAGGAACTACACAACAAGGTAGATTACGGAATGAAATAAATTCTTAGGTCTAGAATCAGATAAATGATTGCATGAGTCAATAGGGTTTTTTCATTTTGAATCGTAAGTCTGAAAGTTTGATTCAAAAGAGGTATGTAGGTAAAGATTGGTTAGGTATAGTCATCAATGTGTGTTGTTTCACTTGTCTGTTTGAAAGTAGATAAACAAAAGTAATCGTTTACTCCCACTGAGAAGTGAACTGCATTTCATTTCATATTAAGTATGCACCGAGTACATGATTACTGCAAAGATGTATTTGCCTGTCTTGCATAGTAAATTGTCAGAAGAGTGACTTTAATATTGGCAAGGTGGAGGCACTACAAATTTGTTTCAAAGAGTACTTTAGATGGAAATCAAATGCATAACATTAAAACATAGGGCTATTATTTCCAGAGTACTAAAGATGTCAGGCTGACTTACCTTCAGCAAAATGGAGAGTCAGACCACCTCTCCTCTTGTAAACAATATAGCACTAAGAAGTGAAATGTGAGGAGGTTTTTACATCCTGAGCTGGCAACTACACTATAGTGTCAGTGATGGCATGCTAAAGATACATGTGATGCACAGCTATATTCTGGCGTCTCAACGTGTACCAGTCATTTTACCCTCTCAACCTGGCCCACCGCTTATCTAGTCTATGTATAGAAAAGGACACAGACAAACGACATTCTATGAGGTCACTTGACTACAGGTAACGTTATCAGACATATAATGAATAAAGCCAGCATGCACCTGGTCTATGTGTAGAATAGTTTTTGATATAGCCGATTAATGTCTCTAAGAGCTTCCGGTTTTCGAACGCAAGAGAAGTGAGGCAGAGGGAAGCAGAGTGATTTAGCCAGTATCACACAATTAGATGAAGTAGAGTACTCCACAACAAGAACTGCTCAGCATGTATGGGAGATGTGTACATAACCGAGCAAGGCGCATAGAGCAGGTCCACCAAAGGACCATGGGCCTCATTTACGATAAGTGTTGCATCGCTGCGTGAAAGCAGCGATGCGCCACTTCTCAGGGCACCCTCCTTGCGACACCAATGATGCGTCATATTTAAAATATGACGCATCATGTCGCAAGGAAGGACAGATACGTCAGTATAACTGACGCATCTGTATAACTGACGTATCTGTCAGTGCAAAAAGTGGCGCATTGCTGGAGTTGTGACGGAAGCCTGACGCAACTCCAGCAATGTTCCTTACACATGGGGCAAGCCCCATGTGAAAGGGCTTGCGCCACCCTTAGGCCTGCCATGAGGCAGGCGTAAAGTTTTGACGCATTGGTGTCCTAGAAGTGGCGCAGCAAAATCTCATAGATTTCGCTGCGCCACTCCTATGACCCTTTCTTGCGGGGGTACGCCCACCCTGCATTATAAAGTAGCGCAGGGGTTTACGAAGTGACGCATCTACCTAGATGCATCACTTCGTAAATATGGCACAACATGGCGCATGTTTTACGCCACTGGTGCGTCACAAAAAGTGACGCACCGGTGGCGCAAAAGTGATCTGGCACGTAATACAGTGTAATGCGTTTTACATAGAAATACCGGATGGAAAATAGGACACCAAATTGAGCGTGAGGGACGTTTATTTGGGAGTTCCCTTGTGTGATAGCTGAGGGCACACTATCGTTCCCAAATCCTCTGTGTGCCAATAAACTGGTCTAATTAGAAAATCCTTGATTGGGTACTTATGGAGCCTAAAGCATACTCAAAATGTGGTTCTCGATTCCATAATTATTTATTAGAATCTGTGCCTGTTTTTCTTAAGGTAAAAAATACTTGTGAGCAAGAAAGAATTTTCTCTTAACAGGTCTCTTGAAGACTCTCTGAGTTTGTGCGAGCGACTCATGTGTATCTCCGGTGGTTCTTCAGGGGAAGTGTTTGGGAATAAGCTTCAGCCATCCAGTTGACTAGCTGTATGAGACAGTGGCAATGGGATTAGAATCCAAGTCCATCAGATTCGCCTGTGAATATGGTTACCCATCTCTCCGTAGTCTCATTCTTGTTTTTTTCTATTTCGCATTATTTGTAGCGCATCAGACACACACTATCAGTGTGTTGTAGAGTAAAACAAGTTATTAAAAGCATTTAGCAAGAAACAAATTCCAAATCTAACCATATCTTAACAGACTGTGTTAAACTTCTAATATTTTGAATCCAAACACAAGAATGGAGCTATAGAAAGGATAGCAATGGAGATTGTAAAGTGTATACAACTACCTCGAAGTAATAGGCTGGGAGAAAGATAGAGGTCATTATACAGGGACAGCGAGGAGAAAAGAAAATAGAACTACAAGAAAGTGAGGGGATGGACTAGATGGAAGTACATTTTAGACAGGAGGTAAGGGGGAAAAGAAGACTTAAAAGATTGAGGGCCTAACAGCATGTCAAAACTTTTATTAGACGTTAAACTCTGAATTGGATACTTGAAGGAGCAACTATTTTACCTGCTGGACAGTTGTACAAGAGAAACTTGGGGGAAGATTTGCTAGATTCTTACAGAGCGCAGTGCAGCAGCCGCAGATGCTGCGCTGCATGAGAAGGAGAGAGCAGGAGCGTGCCATATTTTCAGCAATATGGAACTCTCCTCCCCTCTCCCTAGCGCTGGCGCAGAAATATGCAGCCATGCGCCACAGACACACCTTTGCACCATAGTGCAAGTGTGTCTCTGTGAGACTAGAATCGGTTTTGTACTGGAAGGGGACCCTTCCAGTACAAAATACCATGCTTAGACTTACTTATATCCTTTTCTCACTCTGTATGAGTGTTGTACAGTGCAGCATAAACACAAAGTAGGAGAAGAAAGGAGAAGCATTTCTCCTTCATAGCACCTATTTGAAATGAGCGCTACTTTGACACTCTAAACCCTGTCTCTTTTTTTAAGTAACACCAATCTCAACAGTATTATTCAGTCAGACATCCACTTGTCCCCTTAAAAAAAATCTCATCAGATTACATCATAAATGTTCCGTCGAACATCTAGATACAGAATTGGTGACCTATTATAACCTAGTATGTCTTTTGTTAAAAAATTGAGGAGTATCTCATGGATCAAATTAAATTGACAGGTTATGTTAATAATGAGCAACAGAGAGAACATAACAGACAATACACTCTATCTTCATCACATGCTAATTTGTGCAAATCAGCAACACAGACACATGATTACCTCCTCTTTGGCTTGCTGTGTGTATATGTCTGCAAGTTCCCTCAATTGATAGTGCAGGAGGGTTCATCCCCGAAATAAGAGATTGGCTAAGTGGATGAATTAACTTTTGCATTGGATTCTGACAGTAGTCTAATCAACTCTAGATGAAAAGCGTTTGCTTTTATGTGGTTTAAACCATTGTTTTGTACATGTGAGAGAGATTCCTTTGTCCTGAAGAAGGTGGGCAAAACCAGCATTATCCTACCAAAATGCATTGATGTCATATATATTGCTAAATTTGTGTCACATATGGATAGATTAGATGTTGATTCTTATAATAACGTGTTTGCTTTGCTGATTTGCACATATTAGCATGTGATGAAGACAGAGGGCCTTATTATGAGTTTGTATGGGTGGCAGCGGGACCACCCCACTCCCGCACTGCCAACCCCATTTAGGAACTGCCTGTCAGATCAGGAGTTTTCTCCTGGTCTGGAGGGTGGTTCTTTGGCATTTCCAGGGCGATCCCTATAAAATAGGCACCACAATGTTAACATCAAAACCAGTACCTGCACAGCATGAGCCAGGTACTAGTGGGTATGCACACATGTGCCTTCCTGTGTGCATCCACATGGTGTGAAGCACCAGGGGGCCCTGTAGGGTCCCCTTTGTCTCCTCACAGCCACACTTTTCATGGTGGTCGCACGGCCATGAAAAGTATAGCGGTGAGGAAACTCGTAATTTTCTTAGCGGGCTACAGCAGCCCCGCCAAGTATATTGTGGCTTCAAGACCGCTGCGCCACCACGAGGAATTTCTGATCCCTGGTGGTTGCGTTGGTCCCAGGGCAGTCTTGTAGGACTGAATGTTTGTGAGACTGAAGGAGCAAAACTCCGAAATACCTAGAGTTCCTAGAACATAGATGAGTATGCGAATCATATGCAACCACAACAGAGAAAGGTTCCTATTTTCATTGTCAGGAAGAGATATCAACTTTTTTTAGGAGAACACCCAAGTCCATAGTGCCCTTCACTTGTGTACTGTTTCCTGCAAGCATTGCTGATGCTGTTATATCTGTCTGGAATGTTCCGTTTACGAAAGCCATATTTTAAGAATTGACTCTTTACACACCACTTTATTTGGAGTCATATGACTCGCTAGAATATATAGGCACCATATTGGTGGTATTAGAATTGTCCATGTCGAGTATGATTAGAAACATTGTCGACATACAGAGGCTGCGGCCATGATAATATAACATGTTTAACGATTTTGCTAACACTGGCTATTCAGCGAACTCTTACTCTATGATACGTAGTTTGGTTGATAAATTGTAATTGTAGTTGTGTTTATATGGTACTTACTAGGCCGGACGAGGCATTGAGGCATTTTTTAGCAAATATCATCCTACTCCGGAACCCAAAGGATAAGTGGTGGATTAGTATAGGGAAATAGAAGTTGTTAATTTGAGCGGTGGACATAGGAGTCTGTCAGTTTGATTGAATAGGTTAAAGGTTAAAGGAGGGATAGAGGAGGAAAGAGTCTAGAGAGTGTTATTTGGGATATTATATTAGTTGGATGAAGTTTGGGATAAGTCAAGGAGGAATAGAAGAGGGAAGAGTCAAGAAAGAATCTTAGGGAGATCATAGAAGTAGAATCAGGATTGGGATGCGTCAGAGAGCGGAGATAGAGGATATATTGAGAGAGGTATAGGATGAGACATAGAGTAGTGCACTGGAGGGAGTTCAAATTCATTCACCCTCTTTTTCTACCTCAATGCCCTCCCTTTTTTACCTCACTATCCTTTCACTGTGCTTCCACTTTCGCTTTCTTCTTGTCTCCACATCTTTCTTCTTTCTATCTTCACCTTTCTTTCTCTGCCATGCCTTTCTCTCATTATCTCTATCACCCACCTTCTTCTACTCATCACCTCACCAGCTTTAATCCCTCTTCCTCAGTATCCTTCCTCTCTTTGCTCACCCTCCTCTCTCTTACACACACTCCTACCTATGTCCCTCCCTCACTCTGCTTCAAGATACCCTCTTTGAAACACAACCTCCTGTCTCTCCACCTCACCCTCTTCTGTCAGGCTTACCTTCACTGCTGCTGCTTTTGAGGTAAGAAATTTGTGTATGCAAAGGAAGCTTTTACTGTTTCCAATCAAGCGGTTGTGCTTGTGTGGGTGTGCGTAATTGAACTTTGTAGTCCTGCTGCCCTGTACCCCTTCTCCACAGCAGCAGCACCAAGGCCTGAATTACACAGTGTGTATCCAGAGGTTCTACAAAGGCTTGGGGGATCTGCACATTATAAAGAGATTTGAAAAAGGCTGTGAGACTTTTTGAAGACCCTACTGCTGTCTATTTACATCAAATAAATGTAAAAACAATTGAAAGAGCAATCACAATTGGCAACTGGCCTAACATCAAATGCAAGCCTGTTTCTTTCCTTACCTGCCCACTGTGACAAGAGCACTGATTCAGAGAATTACGACTCGAAATGTAATTTGGTGGCTAGTTTTTCCACCAATACTCAGCTTTCAGTCCTTTGAGTGGAAAGTATTTTACGGGGAACAATATGGAAATGTATACCTCATGTGAGTGTCTCTAGATGAGCAGTCTTTCCTAAATTGTAACTGCCATGTTCCCTCCTTTTCTGTTCTCCCTCTAGTCTCTTCTATGTCATCATTCTCACACCCATCACTCTCCTCTCCCTTCTGTTCTACCACTCTCCTCTTAACACTCCATCTCTGCCCAACACAATTTAGCATTTGCTCATAACACTCCTCTTTGATTACCTTTGTTTCTCATCGTCTTCATCTTTTATCAGCCTCATCCACCGCCTTCACTCTTACCTACTCTTCTCTTCTCTCTGTACTCACAGTACTTTCTCAGATCAGATCTATCAATCACCCTATTTCCATCACCCACTTTGCTCATCTTTCTCCTGCTATATCCTTATGCATCCACCTCTAACACATCTTCATCACATTCTCTACTTTATGACACACATCGCTCTCCTACTCTTCTCTAATAAGTCTGTCATTTTATTGTCCTCTTCCATTCTAATCTCTACTTTCCTCTTCTTTTTTCCACCTCTTTCCTTACCATTCATTTTTGTAATCCTTGTTTTCCTTACATTCAGCTTTTCTATCCTCACCCTCTCCTCTGATTAACTTGCATTACTCATCTCTGCACCATTCCCATCACCATTTCCTTTAGTCAAGAATCTAGAATGTTTGACTGAGGTCACTACCCCATAGAGTCACAGTTGTGGAAGCTGTGGACGTTGGTTTTTGATGCTTTCTGATGGAAGGACACCACCACATCCAAAGCTACAAGTTAACTGATAGTTAATAGCATTAGTGTTCTAAGCGGCTTATGTGCTCAGCCTTTCAAAATGTGCCAAAATAAAATTATTTGAAGCTCAAATAGGTGTGCTATTTACCAGGGACCCCTAGAAGCTCAGAATTTTTATATTGATGGCAAGATATACAATTGTTTACAGTATCTGCTGTCCTAATCTTTAGTCGAACATGAAAAAGCTGAGTAGCTATATTTGAACCCCACAGATTGTAGGAACATCTTGGCAGCAAGTACATTAGCCCACTATTTATCTTATTGGTTTAGGACAGAGGTGTTGCAGAAGCCCTATAATCCATTTCTATCCATGTGACATAAAAAGAGAATTTATTCGAAGAGACTAAATGCACAGTTCCCAGCACCCCAAAGGGTGCCGTCTCCACCTTAAGGTCCTTTTAATTATGTTAGACTGCCCTAGCACCTCTTCGGGGATTGGGTGTAGGGAGTAGGCAGGACAGTGGCAGTACATGATGCCAGGGCTTCCACAGAATAGCTGCCAATACTTCTCTTTGTATAATTGGAACTTGCCCTGCTCCTGCCCATGCTGTGTCTGGGTTGTGTTAGTGAAACTTGGAAACATATTTTCAATTCGGAACAGTCACTATGTGTGAATTACGAATAGGGTCACAGCAGGAAGAAACTAAAACCACACTCTACTAGAATATAAATGGATTCTATGCATATTTTCATATACTTTTCTTAGGATGGCAAAATCCTTTCAGATTGTTTCTGCCCTATGCAAGGCCAACTGTAATGACCTAAAATGGAATACCAAATCATGCTACAGGGTGAACTAAATGATGTGACACGAAAAGTCAACTTATGTGGGCTAATATGGCATATTTTGAATCAGTAGTCATTATTTTCTCATTTTTACATGCTAACTCTATATGAACAAAGATGTCACCTCACTAATATCAGTTTAACAACTAAAAACAGTAATCTGCAACAATGACGTGACCTGCCTGTTCATGAGGAAGGACCTGCCATTGTGTGGCAACATACATGGTAGTGTTTTCAGTAACTTTTGATCTGTTTGAGCTAGAAACAATTTTTTTGTTAAAATCATCAAATTATTGGCACTATGTAACTAATGTGGCCAATCCATAATTATGTGGAAATCATCACATCCTCAGAATCACAAAATCTCAGCGGCTCTAGCCCTGTGGCATCTCTTCAGTACTGTGGGGCAGATTTACAAGCCCCTTGCGCTGCCAGTGCGTCACTTTTTGAGACGCACCGGCAGCGCATTTTTCTGCCCCACATTTAAAAGGACAGGATAAGCCACCCTGCGTGGCTTTTCCTGTCCTTGTAAATATGGCCCGTTACAAGCAGCACTTTACGTGAAAGGGGAGTTCCATGGGTGTTGCTGTGGATGTTCCCACGCAACACCCATGGAACCAGACGTATTTTCAGATTTACAAGAAAACGTAAATCTGGAAATGCGTCTGAATGTTACGCCTCCCCAGGGGAGGCATAGGGAGGCGCAACGAGGAGAAATGTATCAATTTCTCCTCGTTGTTCTATGAGTGCTAATGCAGCACACATAGAAGTTGGAAAACGCCATTTCTGATTGTTTATATGCAGAAAGGGAACCCTTCCTGCACAAAACAATCATTCCTGTGACGCAGGCATTCTTGCACCATGGTGCAAGGGTGCCAACGTTGGCGCATGGCAGCAGTTTGTGCGCCAGCGCAGGGGGAAGAACAGAGATGCAACATATTGTTGTAAATATGTTGCATCCCCGTGCTTCCAAACTAATGCTGCGTGGCGCAGCAGAAGGACTTGCTGCACCACGCTGTGTTAGTTGATTGTAAATCTGCCCCTGCGTATCTCTATCCCAGGCACTTCAAGTAGCCCACCGCATTGGTGTTTGTCACGAAGTTTGCCAATTAAGCTTAGAAAGCAAGAATGCAGGCCCATATGAACCATTAAGAAAAATAAACAAAATATGTTTTTTTACTTTTATATGGACCTTGAGAATGTGAAAAGGCTACCTTGGGAGGGCCTGGCCAACCTAAACACACCTGCTAGAACCGGCCATGGTCAGAATGGTCCTGTGCAGGCCGCACTTGCTCCTGTCACCAAGAAGCTGGATAATCCCTTGTACCAGAGGAGTGAGAACAGTGTGCCTGAGATTTCCTTACACAGGCAGGTTGAGTCAGCCTCATTTGCTCTGGTAACAATAACTTAGGAAACAAAGAAAGGGCCTGGAACTCCCTAAAGCACGCAGGCTTTGTTAATGCCTCTAAAACCAAGAAGACACAGAACACCATAACAAGAAAAACAGACAAATAACCGGTAGAACAGAGAGGTCACCCATGTTTTCCATTGTGGAGTGGGGTGCACCAACTTGTAAGTGACCCCAAACCTAGCCCTTCAAGCTACCCCAAAGCAATCCTTCTGCCCTGAGCCTTAAAAATGTGCCCCCTCCTTACAAGCACCATGGCTCCCTCCCTGAGGCCTAAAAACTTGCCTCTGCCCCCCCAAAAGCGAACACCAGTCCTGAGCCCTAAAAACTTGCCACCCATCCCCCGAAGCCCAAATTACAAACCCCCTACCTGCCCCCAGCCCTGAGCCGTAAAAATGGCCCATTCCTTAACTACTCTCCCGAACCCAGGCCTTAAAGCTTCCCCAACCCCCTCCTCCCCCGAAAGCGTCCCCCAGACCTGGCCCCAGCCTCACTTACCTGTCCGAGTCCGCTTCCCGTTTCGATGCTCCTGTTCCTGTTTCAAGTCCCCACCAACCCAAAGCACTAGAACGCATTTGCCTTATCCAAGCATATGCAAGTTATAGGCAAATGCATTGTTAGGGCAAGTGTGGTTAAGCTTGTGGGCTTGCGGGCCTCCGGAACTCGTGGCTCTGGCCACGTAGTTACGGATGTTTCCCCTGCTTTATTACCAGGAAGAAACAGAGCCACAACTTGGGAGACTGAAGGCCCTGAGAGTACCCAAGATAAAGGCCACCCTCTTGATGTTAAGAAGATTTGTGGGCATATCTTATATGAAAAAGGTTCGCTGGCCCAGGCAGGCTGTACCTGCCCCTCCAAGAAATACAAGGCATTAAACTCAAAGAGGAAGAGAAAGTAGGCTGCAAACATAGCATAGACCAGTGCTTCTTAATCTTTTGAAGTCTATGGACCCATGGCAATCATTACTGGAACTGGGGTCCCCTGCTGAGTTATTAGTGGGTGCCGAGGACCCTGGCCTAAGTGGTCTCGATGATTTGAACAGCAAAACAATAAATATAAAATACATAAACAAGCAGTCAAACAAATGAAGAAATATTTTATTTAATTCACAAACAAATATAAAAAAAGACTACATTTTAATAGGAAGGTTAAAGCTTATCTAAATTCATTGTTACCATTGTACAAAATGTATTCTGTTTGATGCACTTGATTCCCCCCTGAGTGGGCTTTTCGGGCCTCCAGGTTCCCCGGACCACAGGTTAAGAACCATTGGCATAGACTGTACTTGCTCTTTTGCTCAAAAGAGACACATTAACTTATACAAAGCAAGACACATCCTGGGTGTCCCGGCTTTAGGACATCCCTGCTCCCCCACCCAAGGAAAGACACTATACCATCTGCGAGGGACAGGAATAGGGCAGGGTGACTTCTTGCAGACTCTGTACCTACGCCCACTCTATAAGAGCTACTGCAATAACACATGCTATGTCAGAAAATGAATTCCCACGCACTGGGATAGGAAGTGCTGGCCCCTATCCCTCTCTTTAGCTTGTGAGGGAGAGAAAGGTGGTCTGAGTACACCTAAGACAGACTGCACTGACCCCTTCTCGTAAAGGAGATCAGTTCATGAAATGGACAGGTACACCCGATTACGGAGTCCTTTTTCCACCTGAGTAATATAAAAGTCTTGCACCACTGTTAAAAAGTGCTTGTCCTCACCCTGGAAATTAGAGAAGTGCTCCTTCTCCGCTCCTGTTCTTTTCAATCACTGGAAGAGATGCGATAACACGTGCAAGGGTGAGGAATAGGCCATCCGAACCACAGCATGAGACATACCTCAGTGCTTTAAGAGGATTGTGAAATGGTAGGATGTCTCTAAAACCCCGAGCTCAAAGAAGGGCAACAAGGGGTTCTTTCCAACAGGCTTGAACTACTTAAGGGCGGGATTTATAGAGCATGACACCTGACAAGAATTTGGATACCTATCTGAGTTTTCCGTTATTGTATCCAGACATGCCTCAACAAATATATATCTCAGACAAGCCAGACCTGTTGGCTTTGCCAACGCTAGTTAACTGTTTCCGATAACTGTGACTTTATTGTGAATTGCAATTGAAAATCTGACTTCTGAAACCACGATATCGTGAATTACATTTAACTCACGTCTGTGAGAGGTAGTGTGCTTTAAGGGCCTCAGACACTCCAGTTATCCCCTTCACTCCGCTTCATCTGCAGTCTCTCCCTCTGTTAAGACACTTATGCCCTAGGCTTCCCTACATCTTTCAGAAAAACTCCATCTGAACCTCTCGTTCTCACAATTACATTGGCACAGGTGCAACCACTGCTGTGCATGCCCTGAAGAGTGGCCAAGGACTGGATGTGCACGTGGTTGACATACCTCTATGACCCACTGACAGGCACTGTGAGACTCACGGTGCCTTTTTCTGCCTGTCAGAGCTATGACTTTCCAGTAGTCGAAGTGGGCGGGATCAGAATGTATCGGTGTGCCCCTACTTCTTAATTCAATAGATTCCAATTCCCTACTTTTTGTATTTTAAGTATGGGTCTCAGAATGGCTGAAATAGCTATAAATAAGTCTGGGCGTTCGTGGCCATTCAGCAATGGGCGGGTGGGCAGAGAAGGAAGAGGACTCTGGGGCTTATCTATCAGCCCTTGCGTCACTTTTGCGCCGGCGATGCGTCACTTTTTGTGACGCACCAGCAGTGAAAAAAAATGCGCCATGTTGTGTCAAATTTGCAAAGTGACGCATCTAGGTAGATGCGTCACTTTGTAAAGCCCTGCGCCACATTAGACCTGCGCCAGGTATAATGTATGCAGGGGGGGCGTTCCCACGCAAGTAAGCCTCGTAGAAGTGACGCAGTGAAATCTATGAGATTTCACTGCGTCACTTCTAGGACGCCATTGCGTCAATATCTTACGCCTGCCTCACAGCAGGCGTAAGACTAACGCAGGCATTTTCACATGGGGCTTGCCTCATGTGAAAGGACACATTGCTGGGGTTGCGTCACTTTTGTGACATTCCAGCAATGCGTCATTTTTTCGCCTACAGATACGTCAGAAATACTGACGTAGCTGTAACTCCTTGCGACATGATGCGTCATACTGTAAATATGACGCATCCATCATGTCGCAAGGAGGGCGCAATGAAAAGTGACGCATCGCTGCTTTCACGCAGCGATGCGTCACTTCTCATAAATGAGGCCCTCTGTCTTTTCCTTCTTGCACAGAGAATACAAGAACAGTGTCCACTTCTGCTCTACCTCTGGCAGCTGTCACTGCCCTCTCTTTCTTCCTCTTATTCCCTTTCTATCTGTCTAGCTCCTCCTCACTTACTGAAAACAGTGACTTCAAGAAACGGTTCTCACCCTCTCTTTCCTCCTTTTGTTTATTTGTTCTCGTGTGAAATTGATCCAAAAAAACACTTTTGGTGGAAATGCCATCTTTTTTTTGCCATTTTCTATTCCAAAATGCAGCCTCTGGAATAAAAGGTTAAAAAAAATGAAAAATAAATAAATAACTAAATGAAGCAAGCCAGAGTGGTCGCAAAGTGGCCAGATTGATTTTCTTCACACCCAAACACATTAACGCCACTTTACAGAGTTTGCCAGTGAAGTGCTACTTTTGTTTTCTCGTCTTTCTTTGAACAGCATTGTGTTCCCCAGGTGGGGAAGTGCACCAGTCCTGGAGGTACTGCAATGCCTGATTAATGGGCAGATGGGAAAACAAAATGTGTACAGCGGCTCTGCATTCACGGATGTGGTCTTTTTAAACCATACTGCTTACATTTTGTAAGGTATAATCAGTGGGCATTGAAATGGGTCGCTTCCGGGCCCTGTGGTCATGCCCTTAACTTTTCAGGCAAAAGCACTCACTGATTTCTGAATAATGAGTGTAAAAGCGTTAAAGTAACCATGTTGTTCCTGCTTAACTTTCACATGCTTTACTTAATTTTGCATTCTCTAAGAGTGTTTGCTTTTCCCAGGATGTTGTTTCTTTTTTTTAGGCAGCATATTGCTCTTGTCTAGTGTGTAATTTGAATTGAGTCAAATCCAGGTGTTTATAGCGGGGCACAATTGGGTTGTAGTTAAAGGCAGTGTGAGTTTCTGTCTGTGGGGCAGTTTGGTGTTCAGTGGGAGACAGGATGTGGCACTATGGCGAGAGCTGCCGAATTTGGAACTGGGGAACCAGGTTCAGCCTTCATGACCAGTCCCCCAGACCACTCGCCTGAGGGAGCACATTCCCATGCTAGAACTTAGAAGGCCTGCAAGACCTTAGAAGCCCTGGTGTCTTAGCACCTGCAGGTAGACCCTAGCGGTGGCAAGTGTCGGCTAACCTTGAAGGCCTGTCCACCATAATCCATATTGAAGGTCATCTCCAGCCTTGCGGGCAGGCCTACGAAGCAGCACACCCATGAGCAACAGTGACTCTGTCACTGAAGTCACAGGTCCCTTGAGAAGTGAGGAAATATGAATTTTGTGACCAGTTATGTCCCCTATCGTAGACCCCAACGGCTCCATGTACATTCTATAAGTACATGTATGTTCCCTCCTACTCCAGTTTTGAAGACGCAAATATATGTGCGTCCACCGTCAACATGTCCTCTTTCAGATCCGCCATGAATGGGTCAGATATTCCATTCCTAAGTATGAAAGGCCACCGACTTTATATGGTTCACTTTCCACATTTCACAGATTCAGGCGAGTAGGCCCGAATTCTGTCATCAAGCCTTTTCCTGCCTTCTGCTTCTGAAAGTTCCAGTCTGAGCCTGCATCTGTGACCATGAACTTTGTCCTACTCCTTGCGCGGCTAACGGTGCCTGATCCAGCCTGTTGCCTGCCAAAAACTGTATTTCACCTTCGAGATTATCTCCTTCGCTCCTCATCCGATGCATTCCTGTCTAGTAGTTTAGGTAAACATTCCTCCAGCTACCATGCAAAGGGGCCAGGCCTCGCTGTCCTCATGCAAGTAATTCATAGCTCCGTTACCATGGAATATTCCTACCCCCTCGCATCTAGTGTAGACACTTAGACGCTTGTACACGCACTAGCAGTCAGTATAGTCAGTATAGAATAAGATTCTATCCTAAGAGACCTTTCCTTTTGGATAACACAGTTCTTTAAACATAGGATATTAGATATGATTAGGGATTAGGTTGACATAACCCCAGACTTCTGTCTCCACATGTAGAGCTAAATGTCAAAGTCTCCTTCACCCTCTAGTTGCACGTCAATCACACGTCATGCGGCTGCGCGCGCATCTCTGCCGAATATTTCTGCTGACATTGCAGGATTCTTTTATGGATCCACCCACTTGTGACATCATGTTTAATGACGTTTCTTGAATTACGCCCTCTATTAGCTACGTATGCACCTTTTATCAGCTGTTACGCCTCTTGCATCTGTTTCACTGTAATGTATTTTCTATAAAACTGCCTATCTGTCAATAATATATGCTCCCTTCCTTCCTGAACTTTCGTGGTGATGGAATAGAAGGCCCACAATTCGAATTGTCTTCCTTTTTATAGGAATAAAGCATTTTAAAACCTCTAATACCACGGATTCTGCCTCTTATATTTACTGAGTTATTCTTGATAGACTTTACCGCATAAAAAATAGTACCGGTAACGAAATATTTACCACATAAATTGGCGCCCGAATAGGGACACTTTCTCATCTCACGCGCCGGCGGTGCGTTGCAGGCCCGGTCTCCTGCCACAGTTGAACGGACAAAAACGCGTACCTGCAGGATTTCCTGTATCTCCCTCCGGCCGAGCGGGGGTGACTGAGGCTGCGATCAACACCCAGACGAGGCGGTGAGAAGTGCGAAGTATCCCGACCAGAGCCTAGCTGAGAGAGCAAGATCCGAGGTATACAGAGTCCCACCAGGTTCCGAAGTTCCGAGTCCAGTCGAGTCGAGTCCAGTCCGGTCCAGTTTCAGTTCCGTTCCGAGGCCTTCCGTTCCGAGCTACCCGGTGAGTACCATTACCGGGGAGGCATTTAACGTGCACATAGTCTGTGCCGGTCAAGACGGGTTTGGGTACACAAATCCGGTCTGCACTGTTTTAGCAGTGTATCTGTACTGTTTAGCAGTATATATAGTATGTCTTGCATATAAATAAATATTATCTAGTGTCAGTATTATGTCAGTAACTAGTTTTCTATTAGTTATCATTGTTCGTTAAAACTGTTAAATGTTAAAATGTTTTAAAATTACGTTCTATATATTGTGGTGTGAATGACTGTTCATTATTATGTTCATTGTATAAAGTGTATTCTAGTAGTAAGGTCTAAAAATGCCGCTCTTTTCGAAACTAAGACAGATCAAAACTAGAAAAGGGGTACTCGAAGAAGCTGTTCCCATCCCACCTAGGGACACTCCAGGATACTTTATGTATCATAAGCATGGCCTAGATGCCGTATTATTTCTTGATTTATGGGTGGATTACACCAAAGAATTACCAGAGAGTCAGAGATGGCCCGCAGCGGGGACCTGGGATGCAGATTGCATCATGAGAGTAGAAGAAGAATTATGGAAAAAGAAAGCCAGACAGTCACAGAAAGATGCCATTGAATTATGGCGTAAAGAATCATATAGACGTACAGAAAAAGCACACAGACAGGAAGAGAAAGGTAGAGAGAATTCAAATAAAACTCGAGAAAATCTATTACTTGAGGAAGGTACCCGAGTAAAATCAGAACAAGTAGATAGACAAAGAAACGCCCTTATGAATGGTATGTATCCACTTCTGGCCGAAGGGTTGCCTAAGGCTACTCCGGAAATACCAAAAGACTTGCCACTTCCATTGTTTCCGATAAAAGCACATCCCAAATCACATCCCAAAACAGCAAAGGACGTTTTTCTTTCCTCCTATTTAGATGACGCAGCTCCCGCGTATGCTAATGCCATACCACCCACATCGCTTGCCGATGGTGTTCAACACCAAGAGCATCCGTCTGTATCCCCGCAATTACAAACTCCTACACAAGTTCCTACAGGTCCGTCCGTTTCTACAGTTTTTCCCGCATCTACAATCTCTATCCTACGCCCAACGAATCCTTTCGTGCCTAGCACCTCAGATGGTGCTACAGGAGGTACGACAGATATGTTTGCCACACCGCCGAGAAATAAACAGACCCTTAGAGAATTAGCACACCAACGTATGCCCAAACTAGCAACTCCCGACATGCTTAAGGAACTTCTAGTAGATTGTAGATATGATCCTGTACCCGGTAAACGGGACGAAATGCTGCTGTCATCATTACGTATTCGACGAGCTGCAATATATTTAATGAAGCTACCAGGAATGACTACACATTTAGAAAATATATATCACTTTGTCCAGTCGGGGCGAGGTCCTGAAAGTATTAGTAGAGCCATGGAGTACCAGAAAGCGGAGGTACAGGGACAACTGTTACGTTTCCTCATAAACTGTGTAATTAGAAATCAAGACCGGCCTGGGGTAAATCCGGAAGAAATGCAAAAACTTGTCACTTGGGGCCAGAATATATCAGAAGGGAGACATGATAAACAGTTATGTATAGTAGCTATGTACCGAAAGATCCGCAAAGAAGTAGAACGAATACACGAAGAAAGATTAGAGGTAGACGCCGCTGACCTAAACAGAGAAGAGGAGGAGCAAGAGTCAGAGCAAGTAGAAACGATAGCTTATGTAGGTAGAGGAAGACCCCATAATAATACTAGAGGCTCTAATGACCCGATACGTCCGATACGTCCAGAATATAATAGACATTTTCCAAACCCTATGCTAAATACAAAATCCCCCGAACACTTATTCCAAGCCGCTGATAAATTACTCCGAGATCGAAGGGGGTACCACATGCTCGATTCCATGGACGAACAAGAATTAGCCAGGTCAGCAGTACAATGGGCTGACAGTCCCGGCGAATACAATGATGATGTACTTGCACACACGTTTCTGAATCTTGACCCGTACGAACAGCGTTTAGCTAGTATATACATGATTCAACACCTCCTTATATTATATAAAAGCCAACACTCCGATCCAGGACCCTTACCTGACATATTGACAGAACTACTCACGAATATATGGAGAGGGTCAGGTACTGATTTGATTAAGGAAATACTAGAATCCCGAAACCAATATTTAAATTTCGTATGCCCAGAACACGTTCCAGTTCCCATTATGGGAAGAAAAATGTATCACATAGATAGACAGAACCCGTTACGCGAAGTACACCCAATTAGAGGTGCCGGTGATAATTTCACACGCGTGTTTGTGTACACGCCTATAACTAGATTAGAATTATTAGAAATGAAGAAAGTAGTACCCAGCCATGACAAGGACCCAGCAGGTTTCCACCGTGAGATAAAAGACATGTTACTCATGGGAGAGTATACCTATCCCGACATTATGAAAATATTAAAGGTCCTATTACCCGCCGGTGTTTATGAGAAACTCAAAGAAAAGGAATGGGAGGTGGGAGACCAAAAGATAGATTGGACAGCGTTGGAAAACGAAGAAAAGGCCCGAGCTGCAGGAGCAGGGCTTGGGGAAAAGACTACAGCACTAGCAGGATTACTAATACAGGTACTGCCACGTTTATTAACTACGAAAAAGGAAGACTGGGGTGCAATCTCAGCCTGTAAACAAAAACCCGATGAAGACACTAGTGATTTCTATTCCCGATTTGAAAAATGTTTTGGTATAAATAGTGGCATAAAAGCAAGTAGTGAGTCATATCCACATCTGTTTGTGACAAAATTAGTTGAAAATTCTCTGCTACAAGTCAAGAATAGAGTATTGAAATTCGAAAGTACCTGGCAAGGTAATACCCCATCACAGATGCTACAGATGTTACAATATCATCACAATAGAATTAGAGAAGAACAAGAACACGAACAAAGACGTATGAAAGATACAAAAATGAAAATGCTTGTTGCACAGTCAGTTCCAGCTGATAGTCATCAAAAGGGTGATTCCGCAGGTCCTACGAAAGGGACATGCAACTATTGTAAACAACCAGGTCATTATATACACGATTGTCCAGTCCTGAAACATAATATTGCTACAGGTAAAACTCAGGAGAGACCACGTCCACCTAGACAGGATCAGAATCAACAACAAATTCCTCAGCATGCACAACCTAGGTTAGCTCCGCAACAACTAGCTCCACAACAGACCATAGCACCACCACAAGCGCAGCCTATTGCTGCAACACAAGCAACGACACAACAGATGTATCAGTATGCACAAGCAGATTATCCCGATTATCAGCGATACTCATGAGATAGCCTAGAGAGGGAAGTTGGCTTACCCCTTATAGAGGTTCCTGTAGACCAAGAGGGACCTTATGTACATAGCAAATTATTAGGGAAAGACAGAAAGTTTTTACTTGATACAGGGGCAAGCAGAACAACTATAAAACGCAGTGAAGTTCCAGGGGCACCCCTCTCAGGCTCACAAAATATTTCCCTTGGATTCTCAGGAAAACCTATAATAAATGACGTAACACAACCTCTTCCACTCACAGTAGGTCCATTAACACGTACTACAGATTTGTTGCTTACTAAATCATGTCCAGAAAACTTGTTAGGCATAAAAACATTGAAAGCTCTAGGAGCTATAATATGTTGTTCTCCGGAAGGAGTACGACTATTTTTACGTGACTTTAAAGGTCACTACGTATCCAGAGACATGGATCACCGACTGCAGAATTTACCTACACATTTATGGGCACAAGGCCCCACTGATGTTGGTTGCATGAACATTACACCATATCGTGTCACACTAAAAACAGGAGTAATATTACCACGAATACGACAATATAAGTTACCACCTGATGCTGTTGTGGCTTTGCTGCAAATCATTGACGAGCTCATTGCACAAGAAGTGGTTGTCGAAACTGACTCCAATGTATGTAATTCCCCGATAATTCCGATTCTTAAAAGAACGGATCCAAAAGCATCACCAGTATATCGATTAGTTATTGATCTGCGCGAATTAAATAAATGTATTGTACCACAATACCCCGTGGTCCCAGATATCTCTTCATTACTCACAGCTATTGACTCAGAAGCAACGTTCTTCACTGTAATTGATCTCAAGAATGCTTTCTTTAGCGTCCCAATAGATCCGGAAAGTCAATACTTGTTCGGGTTCAGTTTAAATGGACGAAGTTTTAAATTCACACGCGCACCTCAAGGATTTACAGAAAGCCCCAGCATCTATAGCCAAGCACTGAAACGAGAACTTGACAGTATCCACATGCCAGTTAACACTGCCTTGCTTCAATATGTCGATGATCTGCTGATCACCGCCCGAAGCGAACCTGAATGTGAAAAAGCGTCACTGACGGTTTTAAAATTTTTGGCTGACAAGGGGCACAAGGTGTCCCCTTCTAAGCTGCAATTCTGTGTCCAGCGAGTTGTTTACCTTGGGCACTCGCTGTCCAAGGAGGGAAGGCAGCTTACACCCGACCGCATCCAGTTAATTGCTAATATGCCACCACCCAAGACACAAAAGGAGGTGCGGGCTTTTATAGGCCTCACTTCATACTGTAGGCAGTGGATCCCTCAATATGCATTTCTAGCAAAACCACTCATCCAGTTGACAACACAGGAGGCAGCCACATCGACTGTCCTCCCTTGGACTCAAGAACATACACACGCCTTTGAAAGTTTAAAGAAAGCTTTATGCCAAGCACCTGTTTTAGCAACACCATGTTACAGCAAACAGTTTACACTCTTCGTTACAGAACGCGAAGGTACTGCTTTGTCGGTACTCACTCAGGAACAAGCAGGATCACACAAACCATGTGCTTATTTCTCTAGTACATTAGATCCCGTAGCTCAGGCACTTCCTGCGTGCCTAAAATCGGTGGCAGCAACAGCTTTAGCAATCAGACAAAGCGATGCCATAGTGTTAGGACATCAATTGACAGTACAAGTACCACACGCAGTAGAGGTTCTTTTGAACCGCACACAAACACAACACTTGACTATAGCGAGACTCACCGGTTACGAACTGACATTGTTTCAGCCACACATAGAAATCAGACGTTGCAATACGTTAAATCCTGCTACACTATTACCAGTAGGCGGAACAGATCCATTGGCACATGATTGTGTCGAAGTCATCACTATCACGACGAAACCCAGACAAGACTTGACAGACATCCCTTTGTCAGATCCAGACTTGACATTGTATGTAGATGGGTCATGTATGAGAACAAGTACAGGAGAGTTAGTGGCCGCTTACGCAGTCACAACAGACACTGAAGTCATTGAAACAAATTGTATTAACACTTTGTCAGCTCAAGCAGCAGAGCTCACCGCTCTGACACAAGCCTGTATTCAAGCCACAAATAAAAAAGTCAACATATACACAGATTCACGTTATGCATTCGGAGTCGTCCATGACTTCGGCGTACTGTGGCGAGAGAGAGGTTATTTGACTTCTCACGGTGCCCACATCCAGCACGGACCCCTCATTCAAGCCCTATTAGATGCGATTCATCTACCTACTGCAATATCGATTATGAAATGCAAAGCCCATACAAAAGTTACCGATATCATTTCTCAGGGTAATGACCTAGCTGACAGAACAGCTAAACAGACTGCTCAGAATCAGACTCACACAACTGACATGACAAAGACAATAGTTCCGACACCAACACATTGCATGACAGTTAAGGATCCCGCCCTTGATGTAATTGACATACAGACACATGCTACACCAGAAGAAATAAAGAAATGGACTGAATTAGGAGGGATCCAAACAGATCAGGGATGGATGACGAAGGAAAAATCTATATGGTTTCTTCCCGACTCAATGGTCCAAGTTATCATTAACACAATACATAGTCCAGCGCACCTAGGAGAAAAAGCTATGCTAGACAGTATTCAACACATTTGGTTCAACAAACACTTGCGAGCCGCAGCCAAACAAAAGGTTCGTACCTGTATGATATGTTGTCAGTTTAATCCAGGTAAAAGCATCCCCGTAGAGCAGGGTGGATTTCAACCCCCTAATCATGCTTTTGAAGTCCTCCAGATGGATTATATCCAGATGGAACGATGTCGAGGATTCAAATATGTTCTCGTAGTTGTCTGTGCTCTTTCCCGTTGGACAGAAGCATACCCGGTTTCAGATTACACTGCCCCGACTACTGCCAAACAGTTAGTTCGAGAATTCTTCCCACGGTACGGTTTACCACGTGTTGTCTACTCAGATAACGGCCAGCCGTTCTCATCCGAACTAATGAAACACGTTTCCCTTTTGTTAGGGTACCAATGGAAATTTCACTGTGTCCGACATCCCGAGGCAGCAGGTCTCGTAGAACGCCATAATCAAACTCTGAAAATTAGATTGTCTAAAATATGTAGAGAAAAAGGAGTTGATTGGATAGTAGCCTTACCAGTTGCGCTCTTTTACATGAGAATGGTAGCACATTCTCGAACAGGGCTATCCCCGTATGAGGTGATCTTCGGTAGACCACCAAATATGTGGGGGACGCCTATACCTCGCAAAATCACTGACGTTGACTGTAATATGCTGACAGATTACCTGGCTTCCTTGATGTCTGCACTACAATCTTGTCGTTCACAGGTATCCGCAGCTTTTCCCGACAATACTGAGGTGAAGCCCCATGACGTGGTTCCTGGTGACCTAGTGCTGGTCAGGAATTTTGACCGGAAGACCCAACTGGATCCTAGGTGGAAGTCACCGAAGTTGGTTCTACTCACCACAAGGACAGCCGTGAAAATCGAGGGAAGGAAAGGGTGGTTGCACTCGAGTCATATCAAGAAATTTTATGGACTACCATCCAATGTAGATACTCAACCCTGTATTCCCTCACAGACAGACTCAAAGCTCCCCTTGGTTGAGCAATTGAACTCAGAAATTTATAAACTAAAATTGAGGTCTAGTAAGTCAGACAATTTGATTGTTTAAGTCCTCTCCAAGGTGAATCGGTTGAATTTGTCTCTGACATGTATCCTCTAGACCGGAATAGAGAAAGAAATCATCAGATGCAGCTCAAGAAGCATGCGTATTGTAAATCATTTCGTAGTCACTGCACAGTAACATTATTAATTCTGTTTTTTCTAAGTCTTCTGATCATTATGTTTAGCATACTATTGCATATGTATTATCCTATTCTTAAACATGCTTACAATATAACTGCAGAACATTCTTTTAGCGAATTTCCTCCGCATGAGTTGTCCTATAGATTTGCGCTGCGCAACAACACATTCATTAGTATGTTACATCATTCCCATCAAACCAGCAATGCCACAAATTGTTGGATATGTGGCCGACTCCCTCCCTATCAGAACTATAAGGGAGTTTTGCCCCTCTTTCCCTATCCGTTTACACACAATGGCTCCTGTGGAGCATGGTTTAGTTTGATTAATACCCTAGATTCAAATTCCGCAGTTTATCAAGACAACTGGGTATGGGGAAACCTGAACCTAGTTTTACTTAAAGTCTGCTACCCTAACAAGGAGGGACTCCCCAAAAGAACAGGAACTGATCTAGAAAATGAAGTATATGGATTAGGTAATTTTACACTTAACCTCATGATCCTGAACGTTGAATCTGAAGCTACACCAATCTTGCCCGCCATGTCAGTATTCCCAGTAAAAGGGGAATTATGTATAAGAAAGAATGGTTCCATACACATGGGCCATAGTAAATGTACCACTGTAATAAAATTCAGTGATCAAGGCAAGTCTACATTTAGAGCTTCCCATCATTCCTACTTCATATGTGGCCAGACCGCATATATATGTCTACCTTTAGATTGGGATGGTACTTGTTACATAGCATTCCTTCTGCCACCTGTTTTCCTAGCTCCTCCTGATTATCATAGAAATACCCATTTAGTACACAATAGACAACAGAGAGATCTCCCAATTGTCGATTACACTGAAACAGCATGGGAAAAATACACAGATTTCAATAAAGGATTCTTTCCCTATATAGGTACAGTCACTAATAGTAAGCTGATACGTAGATTAACCAGAACCCTTGAAGCAGTAGTGAATGAGACTATTTCCGCCTTAGGCAATTTAACAGAAGAACAGTCTGCTATGCGGATTGTTGTGCTTCAAAATCGTCTTGTCCTTGACGTCATCCTGGCCGATAGGGGCGGAGCTTGTAGGGTCATCGGATCAAGTTGTTGCATTTTCATACCAGAAAATTCGCCGTCAGTATATAAAGCCATAACCCGCCTTCATAAGATTATAAGCCAGATACACCAGAGTCCAGGCACCTGGACTTGGTCCGGTTGGTTCTGGGGCGTGTTGTCAGCCTGGGGATGGAGAATCCTATCCTTCCTAGGTATTGGCTTTCTCATACTATTCAGTTGCTGCTTATGTCTACAATGTGGGCCAGCGATTTGTGGTCTGTGTGCCACATCATGTATCCCACATCCACGTTTTCATTCGAGATCCCGGAAGAAGAAAGAAGAACAAATGATGCTATATGAACAGATCGATGGATTAATGAAGATCGATATCTCCTGAGGGTTCGTAGGGGACAAGGAGGGAATGAGGAAATATGAATTTTGTGACCAGTTATGTCCCCTATCGTAGACCCCAACGGCTCCATGTACATGCTATAAGTACATGTATGTTCCCTCCTACTCCAGTTTTGAAGACGCAAATATATGTGCGTCCACCGTCAACATGTCCTCTTTCAGATCCGCCATGAATGGGTCAGATATTCCATTCCTAAGTATGAAAGGCCACCGACTTTATATGGTTCACTTTCCACATTTCACAGATTCAGGCGAGTAGGCCCGAATTCTGTCATCAAGCCTTTTCCTGCCTTCTGCTTCTGAAAGTTCCAGTCTGAGCCTGCATCTGTGACCATGAACTTTGTCCTACTCCTTGCGCGGCTAACGGTGCCTGATCCAGCCAGTTGCCTGCCAAAAACTGTATTTCACCTTCGAGATTATCTCCTTCGCTCCTCATCCGATGCATTCCTGTCTAGTAGTTTAGGTAAACATTCCTCCAGCTACCATGCAAAGGGGCCAGGCCTCGCTGTCCTCATGCAAGTAATTCATAGCTCCGTTACCATGGAATATTCCTACCCCCTCGCATCTAGTGTAGACACTTAGACGCTTGTACACGCACTAGCAGTCAGTATAGTCAGTATAGAATAAGATTCTATCCTAAGAGACCTTTCCTTTTGGATAACACAGTTCTTTAAACATAGGATATTAGATATGATTAGGGATTAGGTTGACATAACCCCAGACTTCTGTCTCCACATGTAGAGCTAAATGTCAAAGTCTCCTTCACCCTCTAGTTGCACGTCAATCACACGTCATGCGGCTGCGCGCGCATCTCTGCCGAATATTTCTGCTGACATTGCAGGATTCTTTTATGGATCCACCCACTTGTGACATCATGTTTAATGACGTTTCTTGAATTACGCCCTCTATTAGCTACGTATGCACCTTTTATCAGCTGTTACGCCTCTTGCATCTGTTTCACTGTAATGTATTTTCTATAAAACTGCCTATCTGTCAATAATATATGCTCCCTTCCTTCCTGAACTTTCGTGGTGATGGAATAGAAGGCCCACAATTCGAATTGTCTTCCTTTTTATAGGAATAAAGCATTTTAAAACCTCTAATACCACGGATTCTGCCTCTTATATTTACTGAGTTATTCTTGATAGACTTTACCGCATAAAAAATAGTACCGGTAACGAAATATTTACCACAGAAGGGCCGGCTTTAGGACAGTGCGACTGGTGTGACCACACCGGGCACTGCCAAAGGGTGGGGGCGCTGTGTTTGCAAGGATATTATGATTTTAAAAGCTCTTGCTGCTGCCAAAAATATTCAGCAACCATAAAAATGTCATGATACCTCCGGTGATTAATGTTCTTCCTAGACTGAGATCTGAGTTTTGTCTACTGGAAGTTTTGACTCATGGAAAGTTAGGGCAGAGGGTAAATGTGCCTGCTGCAAAGAATTTGTACCATGCAGATCACAATGTGTACATAATGTAAATAGGTCAGTGGGTTACTGCTTTTGTCAGAGAGATCCTTTTGTTTTTTGCAGTTTATAAGTTAAAATCCTAACATAGAACAGTGAGCTATTAACAGTCATCTAAGAGCTTCATACAAACGGCAAGGTATAAATTAGAGCATTATGTTTTTTTCCCTCTGTCTTTTATTATCCTAATGTTGCAAAAAGTGTTCATTTGAATAGAAATTAATTCTGATTATTAATGAGAATCCCCAACCAAGGTATTACATTTTAAATTCAGAGTGTGTGTTTCTCCAGACCAAGCACTATTAAACTATACTGCCTACTAGTGTGGTTTTCATGTGACTCCTACACCTTGTAGTTCTTTGTCTTATGTAACATTGCCTATACAGTGATTTACATATGTATAATTGATTGTTTCTGTGTAATGTGTGTGATGTAAAGTGCTCTGACACCTTACACTGGCATGAGTGGCGTTGTAAATCAAATTAAATGCATCTGAGTGGGAGAGTGGTTATGAAGACGTGAGGGCACTGTTAAAGGGTTGTAGTGATGGATGTCTGGCGGAGGTGGTCATTTGGGGGGCACCAGCAAGCATTGTTGCACAGGGCACCACCAGTGCTAAAGCGCCCCTGCCTTTGAGGCCAGTCCGCCTCACCCATTGGTACCTCCATTGGCCTTGTTTCTGCAGTAGTAGCTGAAACTCTCCAGGGGGGGAACAACCTTTACAACGCAACTTTTACAATGGACTAACATTACAACGAAACTGTTACAACGCGAGTGCATTGACAACGCAGGACATTACAACGCAAGTCTTTACATTGACTTGCACTAGATGGCGTGCTAACATTAAAAATAGTGTAGTTTACTATCCCAACACCTTCCCTACTGTTATGTGGACTGGAGTTGGAATAGTAAATTACACTTTTTAATGTTAGCACGCCATCTAGTGCAAGTCGATGTAAAGACTTGCGTTGTAATGTCCTGCGTTGTCAATGCACTCGCGTTGTAAAACTTTCGTTGTAACAGCATGCGTTGTAACAGCATGCGTTGTAACGTCATACATCCTCTCCAGGGATCGTCAATGCAGATTTTTTTTTTTTTTTAATTTTAAGGGTTTTATATAGCGCTGGCCAGACCCGAAGGTATCGGAGCTCATTACAACCTTTTGTCATGTAGCAATTGAATACAAAGTAGAACAATATAAACACAATTTAAACACATTGATGCGTGACAAATCCTGTTCAGGGCAGGGGGGACAAGGTAGCAATCGAATACAGAATAAAACAATAGTAAACACATTGATTCGTGAGGAATCCTGTTTGGGGAAGGGGGACAAAGGAGCAAGTCAAGAGGTAGGAGATCTAAAAGTCTCGTTATCGACGTGACTATATACTCCAATGGGCAAGATTCTTCGTTGGTCGGCAGCTATCCCTTCGGAAGAGATTGGTTGAGGTAGAGGTCTTTGAGCTGGCTTTTGAATTTTATGAAGGACGGGTTTGTCCTGATATGGACTGGGATGGCGTTCCAGACTTTGGGTGCATTTCCGGAGAAGGAGCGTGATAAAGATTTTTGTTTGCGAGTTTTCGGAGGGATGAGAACTAGAGTGCTAGTACTCCTGAGATTCCTTTTCTGACCAGCCTTGTTGAGTTTGGAGGCCAGTTAGGCAGGTTTGCCAGTGTGCAGAGCTTTGTGTATGAGATAAGCAGTTTTGAAGCTTGCACGCATTTCGATTGGGAGCCATTTTAGCTCCATGAGAGCGGGAGAGATGTGTTTGTATTTCTTTACTCCAGTGACCATCCTGGCTGCTGCATTTAGAATTGATCAAAGGGGAGCTAAGTGAAATTTTGCAGTGCCTGTGAGGGTTGCATTCCCGTAATCCAATCTGGACAGAACCAGGGATTGTGTGGCCTGTTTGATGTCATTAGGAGGGATGAAGGGTTTTATTTTGTTGAGTAGTTGAGGAAAGCACTCATTGCGGTGTTCTTGATATGTTTGATCATGTCTAGGTTTGGGTCCAGAGTGATTCCCAGTGATTTTAAGGAGTCTGCAGGGATGAGATTGCAGTTGAGAGCATCAATGGTTTTTAGCCATTCTGTGATTTGGGGGTCTGCTCTTTGTTGGATATGAGAAGTATTTTCGTCTTGTCTTGGTTGAGTTTCAGGTGGTTGAGGGATAGCCAGCATTGGACTTCTCTTAGAGTGTCGTTTAGTCTCTGAATGCCACCAATGGAGGAAGTTTCTAGGCAGATCTGTGTATCATCTGCATAGAGGTGGAAGGGGATGTTTGCTTTTTTGAGTAAGGTGGTGAGGGGCTCCATGTCGGTGTTGAATAGTGATGGGGAGAGAACTGATCCTTGGGGGACGCCTCTTCTTATGGGGAGTAGGTCAGATGTGAAGTTTTAAATTTTTATTTTTTGGGAGCGGTTCTGCAGAAAGGAGGTAAACCACTGTAAGACCCCCTCTTCCGCTCCAACTCTTTCTCGGAGTACATTAATGAGCAATTTGTGGTCTACCGTGTCGAAGGATGGCGATAGGTCCAGGAGTATGAGCAGACAGCATTGGTCCATATTGAGTGATTTGTGGACATCATCTATGACCTTCAGGATCGCTGTCTCCGTGCAGCAACCTTTTCTGAAACCCGATTGGTGAGTGTCTAGAAGGGTGTTTCTGTCCATGTGTTGGGTAAGTTGAAGGAGAACACATCTTACTAGGATGTTGGCTAAGAATGGGAGATTGGATACGGGCCTTAAGATATTGAGATCGTTTGGGTCAGAGCCTGTTCTTTTTAGTATCGGCGTGACTTGGCCGATTTTGAGACAGTCTGATATGATTCCGGTTGTCAGGGAGCTATTTATAATCTTGGTCCAGAGTGGGGCTAGATTGTGTTTGAGCTTTTTAGCCAGTTGGGCAGGGATAGGGTCCGCAATGTGTGATGAGGGATTGGATCTGGTAATCATTTTGATGATTTCTGCTTCAGAGATGGGGTTGAACGACTTCCAGTTGGTAGGGGGGTTCCTGAGAGGGTTGTTTTCTTCTTTGCCATGGGGTGGGCTTTCACTGGGTGGATGAAGGTGATCGTCCAGGGAGAGCTCAATCTTGGTGATTTTATCGCCAAAGAAATTGGCAAAGTTGTCACCTAGGTCTTTGGAAGCCTGCCCTGAAGTTGAGGGGTACTTGGAAGTTTGTTGTCTAACGAGATTAAAGAGTTCTTTGGGACGGTTTTTGGCATTGTCTAGTGCACCACAGAAGAAGGACGTTTTTTCATTTTTGATGTGTTTTTTATATTTCCTGCATTAAGTTTTGAGTTGATCAAGGTGAATTTTTGACGGGTTGTTCCGCCCGCGTCTTTCAGCAGCTCTTAGATGTCTTCTTTCAGAGTTTAGGTCTGTGTTGAACCAGGATCTTGATGGAATGTTCCTGACTCTCTTTTGTTTCAATGAAGCTATTTGGTCAAGTATAGAGGTCATAGTTGCGTTGTAGTGTGAAGTAAGTTCTGTTGCAGGTAGGTCACATGTGGTGGTGGGAAGGATTGAACTTATCCTTTCTTCCAGGTCAGCAAGGGGAATCTGTCTTAGATTTCTTGCCCAGTGGGGGGGATTCCTGTGTACGAGGTTTGGCAATGGATCTTTTGGTTGATGTGAAATAGAATGAGGTGGTGGTCTGACCAGTCAACAGGAAGGATATGGTCACTAGTGACTGTATCTTCATGAGCTATGATGGCATCCAGGATTTAGCCTCTGTTATGGGTTTTCTCTGGGCACTTGCGTAGAAGTTAATTCATGGATTGGATCAGAGAGTTATTATCATCATTCCAATGTAGGTTGAGGTCGCCTTATATTATGTTGTTAGAGTCCAAGAGTGAGCAGTGTGTTATCAGGTTGGAAAGGTGTTCTCCAAATGTGGGGGTGTTTCCTGGTGGATGGTAAAGAAGATGGCAGTATAGTGTTTTGTTGTCAGTCGTCTTAATGGTGGAAGTTAGATATTCAAATGTGTTATATTTGAAGGAGTCTGTTTCCGTTACGGAGGTGTTGCTCTTGTAGATGATTGCATTCCCCCCAGCCTCGATGGTTCTTTCTGTCTTTTTTGATGATTGAGAACCCCTGGGGCACTAGCATGTCAATGATAGGGGAAGAGGATTCATTCAACCAGGTTTCTGTGATGAACCTGTCATGAGTGAGGATGGTTTCTGCCAGTTCTGTTGTGTGTTTGGTAGCAGATCTACAGTTTATGAGCATGCAGTTGATCGACCCCTTATTGTTACTTTTCTTCGTTAAGGGAGCCATGGGGATATTAGTGAGGAGGACTGGAGGCCTTGACGTTCTTGGTGCGATACGGTCTCTTCCAAAACCAGTGATAACCTGGATCTCAGAGCTGGGGTTGACAGCTGAAGTGGAGTCATAGGATTTGGCAAGATCGATCGCCTCACTCATGGACATTGCTCCACTTGTTCTGTTGGGTCTCTGCGGCTGGTTCAAGAATAGGGGTTGTGTTCCAACTGTGCCGTTGGACCTTGGGAGGTCTTGTGTGTTTATTGTTGGTAGCTATGGGTGAAGGGCGTTGGGTAGACTCCAGAGATGTGGTGAGGTTCACTAAGATTTTGTTGATTCCCTGTATTACGATCATTAGCTGGTTTTCCAACAGATCAAGTCTCTGAGTCATATTCATTGAGGAAGGGGTAGGAGAGTTTAGGTTCAGGATTTCCTGAGTGAGGCAGTCAGGGGAAGGAGAGAGCTTGTCAGAGAGATTTGCACGCACACTAAATCTTGGCAAACTTCATAGTCTCTTTGCCTTATGGCCAAGCACTTTTAACATGTGCTGCCTGCTTTTGGGCCACTGAAATTATGCATCAAAGGCGGAAAAAATTATGCCGCAGTGTTGACTAAATTATGCAGCAAAACAAAAGGCTACAGCGTAATTTAGTATATTTTTAAATACTTTATTATTTTGACACTTTTACACATGCTAACAGTCTCTGGAAATATTTTGCCTTTTTAGTACCACTGTAACATACAAATGGAGCAGTGAGAAAGATGATCAGTCAACCTTTGCAAAGGGCCGACCACTTCGCAGCAACACAAATCACATTTTTTAGTAGCTTTTGATCCGTTTGAGCTACAATTTATCAGTTAAAAAGTGGCAAATATGGCAGAGCCAAAACTATATAGAAAACATTTGCAAATTATGATATTTTGCCATTCATGTTTGAACTGCTCTTGTGGAAAAAGGGAGAAGTGCTGATGACAGAAACTCCACGGCTCGTAGACAAATGGCTTGTGCTTCCACTTTTAACTGTATTTGGGTCATTCTGTGATTGGAACCATGTCCCACTTTCTGAATGTATTTTAATTTTAATAAGTCATATTAAACCTTAAATATTCATGTATATCAATTGGTTGAATTAAATAAGATAATAAGCTGTAACTGGCCAGTGAAATGCTGAACAAATAGTAAAAATTGGGATGTTTTGTGCCTTCTGGCCATACCTCTGACTCTGCCCAATGATCCAATCCTTGGGTTATTCCCGCCCTATGATTCTCTGCCAACAGTTCCTCTATGTTTTTTTCCCCCACTTCGACCACTGTGAATATCCACTTGCAATGTGAACTCTTCAGACATCCAGGAGATGACAGTTCCAAGTATACAGTATACAAGAGGCATACCTTGAAGGAAACAAAAAGTACAGTAACAACATCTTGAAAAAATGAAACACCTTTAGGGAATACAGGAAGAAGTAAACCATTTAAAATGTAAACAGGGTTTGAAATGCTGACACAGGAAACCTTAAAGCTGTTTAACAGCTATTGTTGAGGAATTAATCAATCAATCAGGGGGTTTAAAGCGCGCTACTCACCCGTGAGGGTCTCAAGGCGCTGGAGAGGGGGGGGGGGGGCTTGTACAGCTCCTGTTCAGCCAAAGACCAGGTCTTGAGGCTCCTCCTGAAGGTGTGCAGAGTAGGGGAATGTCTGATGTTGACTCGGAGCTCGTTCCAGGCTCCGGCTGTGATGTAGGAGGAGACTCTTCCACCCACTCTAGTTCTGCGGATGCGTTGGGCTTCTCCCAGGGCAAGGTCGACAGAGCAGAAGTTCCTTTTGGGTATTTAGAAGGAGACTCTTTCATTGAGGTATTTGGGTCCGATGTTGTGTAGGGATTTGTAGGCATAGGTGAGTAGCTTGAAGGTTATTCTCTTCTCAACAGGGAGCCAGTGGAGGTCTCGCAGGTGTTGTATGATGTGCTTTTGCAGTGGGATGTCGAGGACAAGTCTTGTCATGGTGTTCTGGATGGTCTGGAGTTTGCGTAGCAGTAATTTGTTGATTCCGGTATAGAGGGCATTTCCAGTCCACTTGTTATGAGTGCGTGGTTGATGGTCTTTCTGGCTTCATAGGAATCCACTTGAAGGTCTTGCGGAGGATGCCGAGTGTGTTGAAGCAGGTGGAGGTGACGGCGTTGATCTTTTGGGTCATGGTGAGGGAGGAGTCGAGTATGATGCCGAGGTACCGGACATGGTCCGAGGGATTGGGGGGTGCCGAGGGCAGAGGGCCACCAGGAGTTGTCCCACACAGAGGGGGAGGGTCCGAGGACTAGGACTTCTGTTTTTCCCATGTTGAGTTTCAGACCGCTGCTGCTCATTCAGGCTGCAACGTCTTTCATTCCTTCTTGGAAGCGGAGTCTGGTGGTTTCGGGGTCCTTCTTGAGGGAGAGGATGAGCTGGGTGTTGTTCGGCGTAGGATACAATGCTGAATCCATGCTATCATACGATGGCGGAGAGAGGGGCCATGTAGATGTTGAAGAGTGTGGGACTGAGCGATGACCCTTGTGGTACTCCGCAGTAGATCTCTGTGGGTTCGGAGAGGAAAGTCGGGAATCTGATCCTTTGGGTTCTGCTGGTGAGGAAGGAGCGGAGCCAGTCGAGGACGGATCCCTGTACTCCAGCGTCATGGAGTCTGGCTGAGAAGGTGCGGTGGGAAACGGTTTCCATCTTTTTACTAGAAGAGTAAACTACATTAATACAGGGCCCGATAAAAACATTTCAAAGTCTGTCTTTAATTACTGCCGGTCCGAGATCCTTTAGTACCCACCCTACATAAAGCCTTAATGTACCGTTTCTTCACACACTGTGAGAAATCAGTGGCCTTACTCTTCCCCTTACCTGCGGCCTCCATGGATGGCAAACGCCCGGACTCCATTGGCGGCAAAAGGTCTAGCTACGTTACTGTGAGAAATGGACGTAATTTTAAAGAACTCCGAACACGTGCTTTGTCCGCACCTTGTACAGAAAGGAGAACGGACGCAGACACTGAGGGAGAAACAGAGGACACACGCGAATGACAATTAAACGAGAAGACCTGCTCAGCCTGACCTGAAAGCTGGGAAAACACTTTCTGTGGCGGCAGAGGGAGGAACAGAATCCCCTAAACAGGCTGCACTTTCTCCACCCATTATAAAAGGGATAGGGCGATGACTCGTGGGAGTCAGTGATGGGTACAGTACAGAGAAACAGAATCGCAAGACTACTTCTGCTGGGTAAGGTGAGGGCCATACTACGCATGGCCTCACTCTTTGAGAGACACCAACAGATTTATTAAGAGAGCTAGAGAGACTTGGGGTGAGCATAGGAGGTACCTGCTCCTCCTGCCATAAGAGACCAGATAGAAGCTTCTGCTGTAGTTGGGAACGCAACATACGGACATGGATTCATTTCTCCTGAGTTAGAAGAAGATATTACGTTTTGCATTGAGGCTAAGGGCATGAAGCCTCTCTCTATAGGCTAAATAAAATGCTTTACGGATAAAACAAATAGTGTGGACAGTGAGCTTGCAAAAAACATTCAAAAGATACAGATCTATTACCTATTTAAAGCCTATTTACCTAAATGTGCGGAGGTACGTGTGCTTTGCTGCCCACTTGATGTGCCTCCATATAAATTAATAATTGATTTTATATTGTGTTTATGATGTGAGCTGGCATTTGCATTTCTTTTATATTTTGAAAGCAATACACTTTTAAAGCATAATGCCAATAATTGTATTTGTTCAATATTGTGACGAAAGTGCCTTTAAAATAAAATAAAATAACCTAAAATAAAAATACATCGTATGAAATTGAAATAAAATGGAAATAAAATGATATACTATAAAATGCACAGCATAAAAATTGTACATGGTTTTGGGGTGGCATATCGGATATTTTCCAAGTTGGGTTTTCAAATATGTGCTGTCATTCATTGCCGATGACATAATTCAGGTTTGAGGGGGGAACATCTCTGTACTTTATTGAATATCTTTTTACATGACACCAAACATACCGGTCATGCCAGCCAGCTGGAGCTTCAGGGATTTTAGAACTACTGAATAAAAAATAGACTTGTGAAATAAAATTATAAAATGAAAGCCACCATGAGAGCTATTAAAAAACAGACAGACAGAAAGTACCCTTCTATAGCTTTAATATGAAGCATTAATTCGCTATTGAATTTGTTGCCGACTGTATGCTGCCAGGAGGTTTGTTTTCCTAGGTTATTTTCATACATTACACTTTTAAATTAAAATACTAATACATTTATTCTGTACAGCATTTTGAGAACATTGAATTATAAATAAAATACTATAAAAAGAAATGGGATGAACTGACATGAAATCGTACAATATCAAACGATATGCTACGAAATGCACAGAAGAAAATTGCCGATGGCTTTGCCATATTGATCCTAGGTGTCCGGACTTGAGTTGTCCAGTGAGTACTCTAATTGACAGTGACACCTTTGGGCCTGAGATGGGAAACATCGCTGCTCTATTTAACTTACCCTCGCATACATTACTCAGCTAAAGCGTCAGAGCTACTGAATAAAAAAATAGGAGCATATAATGAAATGTTAAACTTTAAGCCACCAGCGACAACAGACAGAAAACTATGAAACACCTTACACGCCGCTCAGATGGATCTGAGGCAGTTATATATTGTCACAGATGAGCAAAAGGTCACTTCGACCAAAGACATGGAACTGCTGAGAGTCCCAGCCGTCCGCTAGTGCCTCTGGAGGGGTTGGCAGCTCAAGTATCTGACAAGGCAAAGAAGAGGAAAGGTGCAAAGGAAAGACAAGACACAACAGGGCTTGCCGTTACGGAGCGGGGCAGGTCAAACCTGGGAGGGATCGGCATCTGCTTGAGGCTTAAAGTGCTGACTCTTTCTATGGTGTTATGGAACTACAGCTGAGACGATGTGAGACAGACAGGGCGGTCAAAGTGTGCACAATACTCACATTTAGTAGGTGATGGAATGTGTTATAAATTATACAGTCAACGTGATAACTGGAATGCGGGGCAGAATGTACAATAATGAGATCAGACATCCACCTGCATACCAGTGCGGATCCTCAGCACTTACCTGAGTTCGGAGGTCACATCATAGCAGCAGGATGGAGTTAGTGACAAAAAAACACACAAGAGCAAGGCAAATAGGGAAACAGGACAAAGGTATGTGAGGAAAAATGGTGAAGTAATTTAGAATGGTGTTGCTGTTGGACATATAGGGGCAGATTTATGAGAAAGTGACTCAGTGCATTCCGCAAGCCCTTTGGCTGTGCCACACTGAGTCACTTTCAGAGCACAGAAATGCAACATATTTACAATGATATGTCGTATTCCTGTGCTCTTCCCTGCACTGGCGCACATACAGCTGCCATGCGCCGGCGCAGGCACCCTTGCACCATGGTGCAAGAATGCCTGCTTCGTGGGGAAGGGGCACCTTCCTGCAAGAAAACAATCACTACTGCACCCTCCATGGTCCTTCTGCTCAATCACTCCTTTGTTCGATGTATATCCGGCGCGAACCCTTATGTTCTACTATATTCTCTGTACTGCCTATTTGCACATAAGCTACTTGCTGTGAAGCGCTCTGATACCCTCGGGACCAACTAGCGCTATACAAAACTCCTAAAATAAATAAATACTACAGGCATTTTCCTCCTTCAATGCGTGCTGTAGAATGCAGCGCACCTTGAAAGGGGACAAAATGAGGGGAAATTAAAACATTTCTCCTCGTTGCGCCTCACTATGTTACCCCTAGGGTGGCGTAGCATACTGATGCATTTCCAGATTTACGATTCCCCGTAAATCTGGAAATGTGTCTTGTTCCATGGGTGTTGCGTGGGAACACCCACAGCAACACCCATGGAACGCCCCTTTCACACAAAGAGCTGTGTTTAAAGGGGCCATATTTACAAGGACAGGAAAAGCCACTTTAGAGTGGCTTTTCCTGTCCTTGTAAATATGAAGCAGTGACATACGCCACCAGTACGTCACAAAAAGTGACGTACTGGTGGCGCAGGGGACTTGTAAATCTGCCCCAAAGTTAACAGGGTGAGAAATAAGTTTGAGCTGCAGGGGTCAGGCGAAGTCTTTGAAGGAAGTTGTTCTCTTTTGGCCCTAAAACAAACAAACACAGTCTCTCTCTCTCTCTCTCTCTCTCTCTCCCTCTCTCTCTCTCTCTCTTTCTCTCTCTCTCTCTCTCTCTCTCTATTACTCAACAAATACGAGACCCTTGTGGTGAAAAAGTGAAATATTAATTGGGGTGGATGGTAGTCCACCACAAGTAATAAAGTCACTATCTTCTTAGGTCCAGGTAAAGATTTCAGTAATTTGAACCTGAGCTCAACCCCTAGTAGCCAGGGCCAGACTGGGAACCAAAACCGGCCCTGGCAAAGTGCTCGGCCGCCCCCCCCCCGGGGGGTTGGGGAAGCCGACGAGCTCTTTGCCAGGGACGGTTTTCGGCCAAATTTGTTACAGGGCCAATTTTGCAGCTCTGCTGCTAAAACGGCCCTGTAACAAAAATAGCCCCCAGGGGCCCAAAACCTGCCCCCACCCGTGCGGCCCACCGGAGATTGCCCAGGGCCCGCTACGGCCAGTCTGGCCTTGCTTGTAGCTGTGGCACAGAGCAGACTTGCTTAACTAAAAGAAAACGTCTAAGGTATTTAGAAGTTCCAAAACAGTTTAAAGTTGAAAACACAGCATAATAAAAATCTTACTCCAATGTATATAAAGAGAAAATAATTAATAAGTAATATGAGACCAAAACAACAACAATCCAATAAGGGGAACCAGAGATATGAATTTTTCAAGATTTAAGTTGGGAAAAATCCCCAAGAAGCGCATAGTGCCAATGGTAGTCAATGGACATGGTAAACAGGGCAGTGACATAACACAGACTCCCGCGGTGCGGGCGGGCCCCGGAGCTACAGGGAGCCCTCTCAGCACAGAACTCTGGCCTGAGAGCTCCGGATTAAATCCGGAGGGGGGCCCCTCCTTGTACGTTGCAGGGGGCCCCCTCAAGTTTTGTTACTCACGTGAAACAGGGAGATAGGTGAGATCTGAGACTGACCACAGTGGAGTGCAGGTCAAATACTCCAAGTAGTTTAGCCCTGCTAGCTGGAAGTAGGGACATTTGTGAAATTTTCTACGACCCAATCTGAATAGGGCCTTTGTCATTTTTTGGAGCAAAAACTCTTCTTTACATGGGGCAAACCTGAAATTAAATCTGATGCCATGGGACTGCTGATAGGATTCTTTTCCCAGTCAGTCCCTGTAAGAAATTGAGGTTACTGGTTGAGGGGGATGAAGTCCTTCTCAAGCAACAACCATAATTCTCCTCAGGGTGATGTCACAAGTAAACCCTAAAATAACCTGTGCTCAACTCTCGGGTAGTTTGACACGGACGCAATGTATAAAGTATTTGTGCGACACTTCAAACAGTAACACAGTGAAAACACACCACAAATGGAGCCCACAATAGAGTTAGAAAAATAAAATCATTTAAAAAATAAAAGAAGACCAAAACAACAAAAATTTAATCAGTAGAACCAGATATATTCAATTTTAAAGATTTTAGTCAAAATTGCTCCAAAAGACATAAAGCAGCAACTGTGGATATCTGGTCACACCGGACCAGGGCAAAGTCACAAGTTTAGGCCGACCACAATGGAGATTGTGCTGGCCACAGGGACCCAGTCGGGCCAGCTGAACAAAGTACCTTCAATCCTGGTTTGCAAAGCATTGTGAGGATCTGCGTCGAAGATGCATCGCACAGCTGAAGAGGTGCGTCAGTTCAGAGATGCAGGGCTGCTCCGGTGTGAGGTCCTGTTGTGTAGTGGTCGAAGATCCAGTCGATCAGGGCTTTTGATAAGAAGTCTGGAGTCGGGGATGCTTTGCACAGTCGGGGCGATGTGCTGGTTCTGGGGAGCTGTGGGCCATGATGCAGAGTCCAGCATCATCATCGAAGATGCTATCAATGAGGGATGCAAGGGCCTGTGCAGAGGATGTATTGCACAACTGCTGTTTTAATGTTTTAATGTGGCGGCAGGCTGCAATGCGATGCGTATCTTTGCGCCAATGCCAATCTATGCAGCAGTGGTGATGCTTCAGGTCTGCTTGGGTTTGCACCGCGCAGAAGAGGAGATGCCTAGGCTCCGCTGGATCCACAGAGGCTGGCAAAGCCCCTTAAGCCCACTTTGAAAGGTCCAGGACTGGGGTGGCACAACTTGGCAGAGTAGACTCACAGATGGCAGAGAGTCAAGGTGCAGGTGCAAGGTGTTGTTTGAGCCTTCTGTCCCTGGGGCTAAAGTTAGGAGGCCAATAAACTAGCCCTTGGAGTCACTCTGGGGTTCTGGGTTGCAGAGATGTAAGTCCAGTCCTTCTCACCCAGACAAGAGAGTAGCAGACCAGCACAGCAAGGCAGAAGTCCAGCAGAGTGGCATTCCTTCACCAGCACAGCAGTTCTTCTTCCTGAGGGGAGTATCCACAGGTACAGAAGTGTACTGAAGGGTTGGTGTCTGAGGTCCAGTATTTATACCCAGTTGTGCCATTGAAGTGGGGAGAAGCTTCTAGAGACTTCCCTTTGAAGTCCCCAGGGGATGTATTTCCCCTGTCCTGGCTTCAAATTAACTACAGGGGTATGCAGCCCTTTGTGTGGCGGTAGGACACAGCCACTTCAAGTGTAAGGGGGGCTGTGCCCAGCTCCTCCCTCCCATCATGCCATTGATGGCTCATCCAGGCACACCTAGGCTGCATATTGTGTGTGGCTGTCTAGGTGGAATACAGAAAGCTCAACTGTCAGCTATACCCTTTTATGTGACCAGAGACAGGCTAGTGGCACTAAATTGCTAAGGCAGGAAAATGCTCCTAAAAGTGTCATTTTCAAAGCTGTAATTTAAAATCTGACTTTACCATAAGTTAGGATTTTAAAGTCCAATTTCAGAAACACTAAACATAAACTGGGTACCTGTTCCCATTTGGAAATTGAATGTATAAAATGTAATACGGTAACTCCAATGTTATCCTATGGGAGAGGTAGGCCTTCCAGTAGTGAAAAACGACTTTAAGAGTTTTTCACTACCAGGACATTTAAAACTTAAAAGTACACATCACACTTTTTAAATAAATTGCACCATATGCCCTGGGCTGTCCAAGGACTACCCTAAGTGTTTCTTATACATATTAAAAATTAATGTTTGGGCCTGGAAAAAGGTTTCTTTTGTCAAACCGATATGGCAGTTAAACTGCACATACAGGCTGCAATGTCACTCTTGTGACATGCTTAAAGAGCTACTTAACTAGGAGGCACAATCAGTGTTTCAGGCCCAATAATAACATTTAATATATAGGCCCTGGTACATGTAGTACCACTTTACTAGGGACTAAGAGGTAAATTATATCTGCCTATTGGGTATAAGCCACATTTACCATGTTTTAAGGAGAGAGCACAAACACTTCAGCTCTTGTAAAGTTCAGAGAGTCCTAAAAGCCAACAAAAATCAGTTTTAGAAAACAGAACGGTGAAGGCAAAAAGTTTGGGCGTGACCCTGAAGTTCTGGAGCTCTGCAGCAAACATTTTGAAAAAGTTCCTAAACTTATTCTGGTGCCAAACCAACCATTTGAGTGCACTCTCAATGCCTCCAGGGACCCCAGGAGTGCCCATAGAGATTCTCAGGGTGTCAGACAGAGAGCAACAGGAAAGTCCAGTCTAAGTCCAGTTGCTACTGCTCAGCTGAAATTCTTTACAGGAATAACCTCTTTAGCTATTTTTATGCTCATGTAGCCACCCAGGGGGTCAGCGGTATGATCCTTGGAGATCTTTCTGTCCTTGGAGTTCAAGGACTTGTTTCTTAATTTATGTCAGGGGCCAGATACTGTTTATGGATATTAGTTATGATAAGGTGTATCTTGGGCCACGTACTCTCCCTCTCACCTTTGATTGTATGAAAATGGTGCTTCTTATATTTTCTGGTCTGAGAAGAATATTTAATTTGCTAATTATTTCATTGGCTACTTGGAGGTTCACAGACATGCACTGTCAAAATGTCTTTGCTGTGATGTGGAGGGGAGAGCAGGAGAACCACCAATGGTCCACTGTTCAGCTGCTATTCTTTTTTTGGGAAACAAAAGACACACAATTGATGGACGGAATGCAGAACAAATCAAAACATTCACTCCCAGTCAAGAGATCTGGATTAAATCCATCATTCTTTTGCTCACCATGCCACCCCAGTTTGGACCTGGCCATATGCAAATCAGTCTTCACCCTGTGCCTCATGGGAACAGTCCAGCCCAAACTGCCAAGCCAGGCCCTCCCTGGACCGGAATCAAGCATCCTAGGACCAGTTTCGGGGTTTCAACCCTCTTCAGCCAGGATAGCTTGATTCCAGTGGCACAGTGAGCCCAGAGCCCACGCCTGGGCATACCTGGCGCACTTAGGGCGAGAAAGCAAAAGACACACAATTGATGGACGGAATGCAGAACAAATCAAAACATTCACCCCCAGTCAAAAAATCTGGGCCCAGATCTCTGTACTGGGGTGAATGTATGACATTGTTCTGGATTCTGTCCATCAACTGTTGTTTTTGCATTTGTCACGCCGAGTGGGACGGGTATGCGCAGACGTGGGTCCCGTGCTCTCCATGCCCTGGAATCAAGCTATCCTGGCTGAAGAGGGGTGAAACCCCGAAACCGGTCTCAGGATGCTTGTTTCCAGTCCTGGGAGGACCTGGCTTGGCAGTTCGGGCTGGACTGTTCCCATGAGGCACAGGATCAAGACTGATTTGCATATTGCTGGGTTCAAACTGGAATGGCATGGTGAGCAAAAAAACGATGGATTTAGGCCCAGATCTCTGTACTGGGGTGAATGCATGACATTGTTCTGCATTCTGTCCATCAACTGTTGTTTTTGCATTTGTCACCCCGAGTAGGACGGGTATGCCCAGACGTGGGTCCCATGCTCTCCATGCCACTGGAATCAAGCTATCCTGGCTGAAGAGAGGTGAAACCCCGAAACCGGTCTCAGGATGCTTGTTTTCAGTCCAGGGAGGACCTGGCTTGGCAGTTCGGGCTGGACTTTTCCCATGAGGCACAGGGTCAAGACTGATTTGCATATGCCTGGGTTCAAACTGGAATGGCATGGTGAGCGAAAAAACAATGGATTTAGACCCAGATCTCTGTACTGGGGTGAATGTATGACATTGTTCTGCATTCTGTCCATCAACTGTTGTTTTTGCATTTGTAACCCCGAGTAGGACGGGTATGCCCAGACGTGGGTCCCGTGCTCTCCATGCCTCTGGAATCAAGCTATCCTGGCTGAAGAGGGGTGAAACCCCGAAACCGGTCTCAGGATGCTTGTTTCCAGTCCATGGAGGAGCTGGCTTGGCAGTTCGGGCTGGACTGTTCCCATGAGGCACAGGGTCAAGACTGATTTGCATATGGCTGGGTTCAAACTGGAATGGCATGGTGAGCAAAAAAACGATGGATTTAGGCCCAGATCTCTGTACTGGGGTGAATGTATGACATTGTTCTGCATTCTGTCTGTCAACTGTTGTTTTTCCATTTGTCACCCCGAGTGGGACGGTTATGCGCAGACGTGGGTCACGTGCTCTCCATGCCACTGGAATCAAGCTATCCTGGCTGAAGAGGGGTGAAACCACGAAACCGGTCTCAGGATGCTTGTTTCCAGTCTAGGGAGGACCTGGCTTGGCAGTTCGGGCTGGACTGTTCCCATGAGGCACAGGGTCAAGAATGATTTGCATATGGCTGGGTTCAAACTGGAATGGCATGGCGAGCAAAAAAACGATGGATTTAGGCCCAGATCTCTGGACTGGGGTGAATGTATGACATTGTTCTGCATTCTGTCCATCAACTGTTGTTTTTGCATTTGTCACCCCGAGTGGGACGGGCATGCCCAGACGTGGGTCCCATGCTCTCCATGCCACTGGAATCAAGCTATCCTGGCTGAAGAGGGGTGAAACCCCGAAACCGGTCTCAGGATGCTTGTTTTCAGTCCAGGGAGGACCTGGCTTGGCAGTTCGGGCTGGACTTTTCCCATGAGGCACAGGGTGAAGACTGATTTGCATATGCCTGGGTTCAAACTGGAATTGCATGGTGAGCGAAAAAACAATGGATTTAGACCCAGATCTCTGTACTGGGGTGAATGTATGACATTGTTCTGCATTCTGTCCATCAACTGTTGTTTTTGCATTTGTAACCCCGAGTAGGACGGGTCTGCCCAGACGTGGGTCCCGTGCTCTCCATGCCACTGGAATGAAGCTATCCTGGCTGAAGAGGGGTGAAACCCCGAAACCGGTCTCAGGATGCTTGTTTCCAGTCCATGGAGGAGCTGGCTTGGCAGTTCGGGCTGGACTGTTCCCATGAGGCACAGGGTCAAGACTGATTTGCATATGGCTGGGTTCAAACTGGAATGGCATGGTGAGCAAAAAAACGATGGATTTAGGCCCAGATCTCTGTACTGGGGTGAATGTATGACATTGTTCTGCATTCTGTCTATCAACTGTTGTTTTTCCATTTGTCACCCCGAGTGGGACGGGTATGCGCAGACGTGGGTCACGTGCTCTCCATGCCACTGGAATCAAGCTATCCTGGCTGAAGAGGGGTGAAACCACGAAACCGGTCTCAGGATGCTTGTTTCCAGTCTAGGGAGGACCTGGCTTGGCAGTTCGGGCTGGACTGTTCCCATGAGGCACAGGGTCAAGAATGATTTGCATATGGCTGGGTTCAAACTGGAATGGCATGGTGAGCAAAAAAACGATGGATTTAGGCCCAGATCTCTGTACTGGGGTGAATGTATGACATTGTTCTGCATTCTGTCCATTTGCTGTTGTTTTTGCATTTGTCACCCCGAGTAGGACGGGTATGCCCAGACGTGGGTCCCATGCTCTCCATGCCACTGGAATCAAGCTATCCTGGCTGCAGAGGGGTGAAACCCTGAAACCGGTCTCAGGATGCTTGTTTCCAGTCCAGGGAGGACCTGGCTTGGCAGTTCGGGCTGGACTGTTCCCATGAGGCACAGGGTCAAGACTGATTTGCATATGGCTGGGTTCAAACTGGAGTTGCATGGTGAACAAAAAAACGATGGATTAAGGCCCAGATCTCTGTACTGGGGTGAATGTATGACATTGTTCTGCATTCTGTCCATCAACTGTTGTTTTTGCATTTGTCACCCCGAGTGGGACGGGTATGCCCAGACGTGGGTCCCATCCTCTCCATGTCACTGGAATCAAGCTATCCTTCCTGAAGAGGGGTGAAACCCCGAAACCGGTCTCAGGATGCTTGTTTCCAGTCCAGGGAGGACCTGGCTTGGCAGTTCGGGCTGGACTTTTCCCATGAGGCACAGGGTCAAGACTGATTTGCATATGGCTGGGTTCAAACTGGAATGGCATGGTGGGCGAGAAAACAATGGATTTAGGCCCAGATCTCTGTACTGGGGTGAATGTATGACATTGTTCTGCATTCTGTCCATCAACTGTTGTTTTTGCATTTGTCACCCCGAGTGGGATGGGTATGCCCAGACGTGGGTCCCATGCTCTCCATGCCACTGGAATCAAGCTATCCTTCCTGAAGAGGGGTGAAACCCCGAAACCGGTCTCAGGATGCTTGTTTCCAGTCCAGGGAGGACCTGGCTTGGCAGTTAGGGCTGGACTTTTCCCATGAGGCACAGGGTCAAGACTGATTTGCATATGGCTGGGTTCAAACTGGAATGGCATGGTGGGCGAGAAAACAATGGATTTAGGCCCAGATCTCTGTACTGGGGTGAATGTATGACATTGTTCTGCATTCTGTCCATCAACTGTTATTTTTGCATTTGTAACCCCGAGTGGGACAGGTATGCCCAGACGTGGGTCCCGTGCTCTCCATGCCACTGGAATCAAGTTATCCTGGCTGAAGAGGGGTGAAACCCAGAAACCGGTCTCAGGATGCTTGTTTCCAGTCCAGGGAGCACCTGGCTTGGCAGTTCGGGCTGGACTGTTCCTATGAGGCACAGGGTCAAAACTGATTTGCATATGGCTGGGTTCAAACTGGAATGGCATGGTGAGCAAAAAAACGATTGATTTAGGCCCACATCTCTGTACTGGGGTGAATGTATGACATTGTTCTGCATTCTGTCCATCAACTGTTGTTTTTGCATTTGTCTCCCCGAGTGGGACGGGTATGCCCAGACGTGGGTCCCGTGCTCTCCATGCCACTGGAATCAAGCTATCCTGTCTGAAGAGGGGTGAAACCCTGAAACTGGTCTCAGGATGCTTGTTTCCAGTCCAAGGAGGACCTGGCTTGGCAGTTCAGGCTGGACTGTTCCCAAGAGGCACAGGGTCAAGACTGATTTGCATATGGCTGGGTTCAAACTGGAATGGCATGGTGAGCAACAAAACGATGGATTTAGGCCCAGATCTCTGTACTGGGGTGAATGTATGATATTGTTCTGCATTCTGTCCATCAACTGTTGTTTTTGCATTCTTTTTTTGGTGGAGAGGTGGAGTGTGAGGGCTTGACAAAAGTACACAACTTTATATCTTTTTGTTTGATAAGGATAAGTAAGGAATGTTCCTTCATTCCGGAATGAAGCTGTTTCTACTTCCCAGCTGTCCTCCTTTTTAAAGGCACTCCAGACTTTCAGACCCGTATATGGGAAATTTAAGTTTTATATATTTATTTTTTCTTTGTATCAATCTTTTCTGCAGAATGTTGTAAGGCACCTAGTTCTGCTGTCATAGAGGAAAGTGAACAGACATTCATTACCCATAGTCTCCTGCATCCTACTTCCAAGAAAAAGCTTAGATTGTTGAAGTATGCAAATGAGCCCATTAGCCCTTTGAATCTGCTGCACTATGTTATAAACAAGGTTGCAGGCATTGGCTAAAAATTGAATGGTAATGGGTACATAAATTAGTAAATATGTAAAATGTAAAATTGTTTACGGATTTCAAAACGAAATCTACATTGTGCCATATAGCAGTAAACCCACAGCAAGTTTCAGTCCCCTAACTCCTCATTATATCCTGGTTCTTGTTATCTAATTTAACCAGACTCTCCACACACAATACCTTTCCATGTACAGCATATTAAGATTGAAATCCTCAGGTTGGTAAACAAACATTATCTGTAGATCACTAATTGTGTAGAAGTAGGTTCAAGATACATGACATACCTTACATAGCTAGTATAAAATAAAATGAACGTTTTAACAAGTATAGTAGCACTGGATGACAAAAGGCAAACCAGCAGGTGCCTCTTGCTCTTCTCTATGATGGATTAGACTCATTCAGATTCGGTATGTTATGAGCATGGTCACTGGAATTATAAGGCAGGGGAGGGCCAAATGATGCAGCAGGGTTGTCTAAATGTGCAGCATGAAAAGGCAAATTATGCTGCATAATGTGACACATCTTGTGCTAGTATTACTTCATCATTTTGTCATTTTTCCACTTCTTAACACTGTCTTGGCATAGGTTGCACGTCATTAGTAGGGGCTTAACACTCAAATTTGGCAATCAGCAACAGAAAGGTGATCAGTCAACCTTTGCTGAGGGCCTTCCACTTCTAGGCAACACGTGTTGCTGCATTATTAGTAACTTTTAAACCGTTTGAGCTCCAAAAATTTGTTGGTGTTAAAATCTGCAGATTATGCATTAGATGATGAATTATGGGGCAAATGGGGCAAATTCATAAGAATGCAAAAGCGCATGGCCGCACAATCGCATAACTCCAGTGGCCGTAGTTATGAGTCAGAAACCCTGCAAGTTAAATTCTTATTTCCAGGGGTTATTTGCAGATGTGTGAACCCTCTCTTTGGACCCTAGAGATAGCAGACACACACAACTGTTGGTTTTATAATAATACAAGTGTATGTATTCGGTACAATCAACACATAAACCTTATGCATCAGAACGATGGAAATTGTTGTAATTTCCACAGTCATTATCAGAAATCATGCATTTTACATCATAGATCATTTTAACCTCTAACCAATTAATCTAACACCTAACACGTGTGTGTAAATGTGTTATCACATATGCGTGTGTGTGTATATATTGCTAGCCACATGGTTATTGTACAGGCTAAATGATTAATATTTGCCCTAACTAAATTAGGCTAAGCAATGTATTTAAAAAGCTGACGGGACTGCAGTCAGATAATGGTGCTTCAGCATCTCCCCTCAAGCATTCAGTTCTTGTGTCTCTACCCCTCCCACTACCTCAGGTCTTTTATACCCCTCTTCTCAATTATTGTCTCTGGAGAGGGGAGGGGGAGTTTCTGTTTAGTCTTCATATCTGCACTGTACACAACAAACACAGTTTCAATCAGAGACAGCTTCAAAAGGCAAGAAAATGTATCCAATCTTGCTTCTATCTTCATTCCAGACTTGTTCTATGTGAGGGCAGGTGGCCTTGCAATGATATTCACCACATGTAGATCTCTGAGCAGCAGAATGGAAGATTCCTCTCCACAGCATTTCTGTTATTTTATTTTTAGAGCAGCAAATGTCAACCTGCTGCTAAAATAATATGGTGATCATGAACACTCTGTTAGCTATCATCACCATTCAAAGCATTATTCCTCTAGGCCATGTACGCTGCACATATACTCTCTGAGCAGTTAATTAATCTCATGTTGGTCATTCAATTAGGCCTGTTTTGTATGTAAAGTTTGTATTGTCAGGAAAGCCCTACAGCATATGTCAACACCAGTTGTCTCAGAAATGCAACGTAATTGAAGCAGTCATTTGTATCAATATCACTTAATTCATAGTCCTGGTCTGGATTTGCTTACGAGTGCTTACAAAATTCACATATGCCCCTATACAGTATTATATGCTCATTACAAATTGTCATAGGAGATTATTCTTTTATTGTAGTAACAGCATGCATGTTACCTTATAGGTAGCTGTCATCACTAACTTTTGTAATGTTGTGAATACCACAGGCTCACAGAACCATCAGCACATATCAAGTGTTGCTGCATTTAAATGTGACATCAGATATCCAGCAATGTGTTATGGTAGATGCAGTCTTTTGTCTCTATTTCACTTTCGTTATTCCAGCTGTAAAGAAACAAGCTTTTTACAGGCTTCCCACCACTTTTGCCCCCATTTGCACTGCTATCTGCTGGTTTTTGACACTGAAAGTGCACTGAGGCCTGCTAACCAGACTTCAGTACCAGTATTCTAACCCTTTACAAAGTGCATGCCGAATTGGCTACCTCCAATTGACAAGGACTGGCTTACTTATAAGTCCCTAATATATGGTGGCCAGGGCATGTAAGGCAGAGTGTCTACAGAGGGCTGCAGCACTGATTGTGACACCCTGTGTGTGACAAGGTGCAAAATGGCTCCCAGATTGCCTTTGAAGACTGGAATGGCAGTGGTAACACTGCTAGTTCAACTTTGCCATTTAAACTAATGGCAAAGCACCCACTTCCCTTAACAATATATATAAGACTTCTCTAAGGAACACCTATTGAGCTCTAAGGCAGAAAGCTGTAAATTATTAAGTAGGACATGTATTTTTATATATGTCTTAACAGCAACACTTCAAAATTGTCATTTTGCTGTGGAAGGGTTAGTAGTTCATTAGCTAACACAGGGTTACCGGCTGACCCCTCAGCCAGGCTAAAATTTAAATGGGACTACCTAGTTGGGTACTGTAAGTTATCAAATTAATCTTGACATTAAATCCAACTTGATGCCTGAGTAGTATTTAATGAAACAGTGGTTCCTGTGACCTTATATTGTTATTTTTGATAATTATCTTTGTGCTAAAGAGCAATACAAAGGGTTATCATGTTGTCAGGAGGCGAAGAACTACCAATATTAATGATTGAATATATCACATTTAACCCTAGGCGTAGTTCGCGTAGTAGCACTACGCATAGCTACGCGAAGTGCATTTTGCACTGCGCAAGATATTCGTAGCACTACGCAAACTGCGTAGTGCGCTGTTTGCGATGATTGCACAGTGCTGGATGCTTGTCCGCACTGTGCAATCATTGTAAACGGCATCTTGCACAGTGCAGGCGGTCGTTTTCTGCCGCTCGAGTAGATTTTTACTCGAGCGGCAGCTTTCTCAACGCAGACTGGTAGTTTCTCATCGCAAGCAGTTGCAAGCATACGCGACCACTTGCAATGAGAAACCTGATCTCCCCGCGTTGAGAATCTCACCGGGAGGTTTATTTTCCACACTCGTGATCGGCAACTTGATGTTGCTGATCACGAACGAGGAAAAAGTCTCGCCGGGATGTCATTTTGTCGCTCGCGGTCGCCAACTTGACGTTGAGGACCGCGAGCGAGCAAAAAATGCCAACTACGCTACACGATTTTGCACTGTGCTATAGGCAATTCACGTAGTGCGAAGTAGCACAAACTACGCAAACTTCGCGAGCGTAGCGTAGTTGTCCGCCCAGGGTTAATCACATTCGATTTTATAATACGAAAAAAACTGAGAAAATAATATACATGATGTCATGAATAAACAAACACAGGTTAGAAAATTCTTGACAATTGTGTGTTTTGTCCCAGTGAAAAACAAGAACCTTGATTAACAGTACTAAATTGTGACAGTATTTCTAACAAGGTTTCTACAGATCATTAAAAGTCGACCATTCAATATGTACAAAATATGCAGCGGCTATTTGCAATGATATGCGGTTGCTAATGGTTCACTTTTAGCTTTGACACAAAGGACACTGGGACACAACACACAATTGTCAAGTATTTTACAACCTGTGTTTGTTTATTCATGACATCATGTATATTCTTTTCTCTGTTTTTTCTGTATTATACTGGGCCGGACTGCCCATAACGGGCACCGGGTGTTTACCCGGTAGGCCGTTAGGGTGGGGGCCGGTTTTGGGGCCCTAGGGGGCTGTTTTCGTTGCCGGGGGTCTGCAATATCAGCCCCCGATATCATATTCGGCCGAAAATGGCCCTCGCAAACTGCTCGGCTGCACTCCCCCTCACCCCGGGGAGAGGGCGGGGGGGGTGGGGTCGGCTGAGCAGTTTCAAGGGCCGGTTTCTGATCCCAGTCCGGCCCTGGTATTATAAAATCGAATGTGATATATTCAATCATTGGTATTGGTAGTTCTTCACCTCCTGACAACACAATAACCCTTTGTATTGCTATTACGCAAAAGATAATTATCAAAAATAACAATATTAGGTCACAGTAACCACTGTTTCTTTAAGCACTATTATTACCCTGGTTCCGTAGTGAGTAGGGTCTCCCCTGTTCTTTCCTCGACTGAGTAGTATTTAATGTCACTATTAAAGAAATGCAACTTTTAGAAAGTTGCCACTCTGTGACCCAGTTGGTCCAGTGGCCTCACATGGTCACTGGCCACCAGACAGCTTTCTGCCCGCCTGGGTAGTTGTGTGAATGACTCCCAAACTTAGGAACAATGACAGACTGCTGCAGGGCGAGGTGTTACCTGCCCTTCACAGGAAGCCACTCTGTGTTAGCCCAAAAGGCGAGCTTCAAAACCGAAGCCACCTTTGGTGGGCAAATGGCATTCACATTCCTGAGGGTCTGTAATGGGCTGGAGACAGTGCACAAACCGATTTTCCTGAGGGCGTGTAGCCCACAGTTAGCCACACCTCTACGGTGGGCTACCAAGCTCCTAACATATGAGGAAGAGTCACAACATCTTGAGAGTGGAGAGAATAGTGCACACGTGGATTGCTAGATGTCATACATAGCTGGAAAGTCATCACCAAGAGGGAGGGCACCTGGTAGCCCAATGACTAATGACCACATCATCCTCCCAGGGCCCTTTCTGGGAATAAACATGGCACCTTTTGCACCCTGAACCTTAGATCACATCATAACTGGAACAAGGACTGCTCTGCTGCCCCCCCCGGAGAGCACAAAGAGAGGCTGCACCATCTGCTGGGCTGCACCTGCTACACATTGGGCTAGCAAAGAGAGAACTGTGACTGTGGCTTCTGGCGCAGGGAAAAGTCATGCACCAGACCGACAAAGTGACTCCAAGGGTCAGGTGGCTGATCTCCTGAAACCAGCACTAGGGTCATTAAAGCTGGAGTAGCCCATTTCAGCAAGTAAGTGGCCACTTCAGGAGAATCGCCACTAACTGCCGTGGGGTGACCCAAGAGAACGATCCTCAACAGTTAAAACTTGCACCCAAATCAACTGGACCTAGGAGGGTTGTCTGAGTCCAAATTGGTTGCCCAATAGGGACACCCTCTCCCACAAAAGGATATCACCGGGGCCGCACCGGTAGTCCAGCTGCAGCTGGTCTCCTGCTGTCTTAAAGAAGACTTCGAGGGACCCCAACCTCTGTGGCCAAAGTCGCTCCACCTGACCCGTGGCCTGAAAAATAACTTCAAAGGCACACCCGTCGACCGCACAGCATCCGGAGCATCCTCGAGCATCTTCACCTCCTGAATCGGCAGCACCGGGACCATTTTAATAAAATCTATGGAGGTTGTGCTATAAAGTGTGGAACTGGATGGGTAATCAGGTAACTGTTCAATTCTACTCCATTGACCCCGCATACCTTCCCCCTGTTAGATTTGGTCGACCACGTCAGGCCAGAGTAGCCGAAGTAACTTTCACAAACTTTTCAAAAGTTTACAAACTTCACAGTTACCAGTGCTTGTTTGCAGGTGGATTAAAGATGACGTTTTCTTAAAAAATCCATACCTCTAGAACCTTGTGATGGATGTTGCTCATTTTGGACTGTAAAATATTTATAAGAATATAGTCTAATTTTATAAATTGATGTCATTTTTCTTTCGTGTGACAAGGGTTTCATATTTCGTTGTTTGGAACTGTTAAATGATTTACACCTGTTCCTTTGTTTGAGCCTGCTCGAAACCAAAGCAGCCCAGGATTGAGATTAAGGTTATGCAAACGAGCTTGACTATACCCAAGAGAGAAACAGCATTTACAACGCTGCTATTACCATGCAGGTAGGTAACAACGCCGTCGTCACAACGACCGCGTTGTTACCACTCGTGGCTTTATATCGCAAGTCGTTTCTACGACTTGCGCTATGTGTCATGCAACACCAGGAAATGTGTTGGATTTTAAATCCAACACCTACCCTGTTGTGCGCTAACTGGAGTAGAAATAGTAATTTATACTATTACTAAGTCCAGCTCAGAAATGATTTGCGATGTAAAGCCACGCGTCGTAACAACGTGGTCGTTGTAACGACCGCGTTGTAACCTACTGCATGGTAATAGCACGCATTGTAACGTGCTATGTTCTACCCAAGATAGTTTTTGCGAGTGTATTCCATGGTAATCTGGCACAGCCATACCACATAAAACACCTTAATCCTCACGCCAGTCAGTATTGCTGCTAAATTCAAAAATCTTGTTACACAGTGTGTGTTTTATGCCCGCAACGAATTGTCAGATCAGAGGGGAATGCACTATGATCAGTTGCTTCATAATGCTATTTTTAGTTTTTGCCTGTGCTGAAAACAATCAGACATCTCCTTTAGGAAATATTTTAAGGCAATTAGTAAACATCAGAGTTCAGAGTAGAATGTTCAGATGGGGGTCATTCGTGCTTGGTGGAGCAGGAGCATCACAATAATAGATAGATGCTCCTGCCCCCCCAAACTAGTTTTTGTCAGGATTTGTTTTAAGGATTACATATTCAAGAAACTGAAGGGTATTACCTCAATTGGGAACAAGGAACAATGGGGAAATGGGTAAGACACCAGCGACACTGATATGGAATGGCAACAACATTAGACTTGGTTCGTCACAGAACCACTAACTCTGTAATCTTGTCAAAACAAATGAAGGACAAATACTTTAGAACATATGAGAATGAACCAAATAATGAAATGAACAACACACAAATCAATATTGTTAGGAGTTTACCTCTCAGTCAGCTCAGGAAGTCTGCAACTAGGCCTGGCGTTACCAGTATAGAGATCTACAGCTGAAAGGACAACGAGAAGAGGAGAGGAAATCTGCAGAGATGGACTATCAGCCAGGCACTTTTGGAAGGACAGCAGATGAGATCTAATGATCAAGTAAGGCAGTGTTTAATATGTAAAATATGAAGTGCAGGGGCTCAAATGTTTGTTGGAGGCCACACCTACTTTACTCCAGCCCCACCCATTTCATCCACTGGCTCCACCCACATCCTCAACTGGCACTGCTAAAAGTCAGATGTAATACAAGGCACAAACACCTGTTAGTAACAATTCAGAGAACGATCCTCAACAGTTAAAACTTGCACCCAAATCAACTGGACCTAGGAGGGTTGTCTGAGTCCAAATTGGTTGCCCAATAGGGACACCCTCTCCCACAAAAGGATATCACCGGGGCCGCACCGGTAGTCCAGCTGCAGCTGGTCTCCTGCTGTCTTAAATAAGACTTCGAGGGACCCCAACCTCTGTGGCCAAAGGGTGGAAACAGTAACATGACTATTGCACCAACGAGAGGGTAAAAAAAATAATAATCTGTGTGCACTAGAGTAAGTAGTGATGCCGAGGCATATACATTCATTAAGTAGATGGGCAGGGGCTGCTGTAGTAATATTTAATATTATACTAAGAGGCATCAGGTGACGTGCAACTAACAGGAAATAAGGACATGCTAAAAACTGTGGACCAACAGCACCACTGAAACGTACCAGAACATTACTTCCCCGTCCCAAGTTTCACAGCAGACCTGTCCCTCCCCCACCCAGACAAATAAGTAGCTTACTAATGGATGATTTTCAGCAAATTGCTGCTCTCCATATACGATGTAGCCTGTGTCTCCCTCCAACCCCCAGTACACGTCCTGTCCCGGGACTGTCATCTGAAACCAATTGTACTTCACTGTACTCTGCTCCTGAGGGCTGAGCGGACTCAGCTGCGGCTTGCCCTGGTGCTGCATAATGGAATGCAGATGGCCAGGAATGAGATGCATCGGCAGAGCTATCATTTGGACTCAAGACGTCAATATCCAGGGCAAGGCACCAGGAAGTCACAGTTAAAGCAAATAGGCAGAGCACTGTACGTGGAATCTAGTAATGGAATAACCCAAGGGCCTCTGGGGGAGGGTGGAGGTGCATTGGTGGGTCTAACCTTGGACACTGAAATGATGTGGCAGAGCAGACAAGAAGTGGGGGGCACAGGCAGGTCTGTGTGTAGTCTCCAGATTAGAAAAGGGTGCTTGAGGGCAAAGATTGAGATACATTGGAGCGCAATGTTTGGTAGCCAGTGGCAATTTAACGGTGAAAGGAGTCTGCGAGCACCGTGTGTGCGGCCAGCACTGTGTTAGTGGGGGTAGGGTGGGGAAGAGGGTCACTGTGTAAAAGTGACTGAGGTACACTATTATCCGAGCTGAGTGTAGTCTCCAGTGCACTGGTAGGGAGGAGAGTTATGATCGGTGATTGGTAGAGCTGTGTATGGATACAGTTCTGGAATAAAGATGCTGCAGGCTTCAAAGAGGGGCACCGACGGAGCTTTGCATGACCTTCAGACACAAAAATCAGGTGGGGAAAGGGAGATGTTGGGGTGCATTTATAGAAAGAACTGTGGATGAGTATTGAGAGGGATGGCACGCCAGTCTCTTTTAAAGTGAGGGCAAATTGTTTAACTATTCCATAAATTGTCAAGTGTGGTGGGATATGTGCCTAGAATCCAACATCGCGCGTTTGTGGCAGCTTAAAGGCCTCCTGTAGGTGTTTGTTGTAAAAAAAACTATGGAGCTGCTGTGTGCCACGCAACACGTGCAGGGACATTTCTGCATCATCATACCCTGCCCACATGAATAAGTTGTCTGATTGCATGGGAGCTGTGCAGCCATGTCCCTGCAGCCCTCGGGGTGCAGGAGGCACATGCACTTCAACCAAAAGCCTATGGATGCTGAGTTAGCAGGGTATCAAAAGCCCCTCCCTACATTCCGCCCCTCCTCCTGCTCTGTGACAGGGCTTGTAGCCACACTTGCCCTCCACCACCTGTGAAACAGGTAACAAGAACTGAGGGGGTATTACCTGAGGAACTCCAGTGCATACAGGTGTCGCAGAAGCTGTGCCCACAGGTGGACACCTGCACGGGCTCACGCATGACATTGGTGCACAGCAGGCAGTTTCGGCTTCTCCAGGAACTTGTAGTCATAGCGGGGCATCTTCGGGGGTGCCGGGTCTGAGGGATCAGATGTCAAGGTGGCTGAGCCTTAGGGTTTTACACTCACTCCTCGGGGCTCAGTCCTCCCGAGGTCGCTTCCAGTCCTTTTGTCCCTGGGCTCCCTCTGCCCGGGTCCTTGCCTCTCTCCTAGCCCCTGGGTTGAGGGTCTCTTCCTGCTTCAAGGGTCTCTTGTTCAGTTGCCCGAGGGCTCTAACCTAGACCTGCAGCTGTTCCCGGTGCACTCCTCTTGTTTCGAGGGCTCTGCCCAGTCTTCTTGTAGTGGGACTCTCTCTACCGCTCTTGCACAGGTCTCCTTCAACCCTCCTTGTCCTGGGGAGACTCGCACGGCCCCAGCCTGCCTGATCCGGGGCTCTCTCGCAACCCTCCTGTTCTCAGGGCTGAGTCCTCCTGACCCCTATGGCTGCAGACTGCCTTTAATAAGTGATTAGGCCCGGTGCTGCTTTCTACCACCAAAGCACTGGCTAATGAGGCCTGCTGCGCACCACGCTGCTTACTTCTTGTTTGTGGACTGAAAAGCGTAGCGACTGCGCAGTATGCTAGGGTGGGCCGTAGTGAAAACCTTGATGCCATTGGTCTGACTCAGGACACACACCTGACGATCACGATTCCCAAGCAAGGACAGAGCGGGTTTATAATATATTTTGTAAGTGGGCTTTATTGGTACTGCAGTGCTTGACTGATTCGAGCGACCGAGCGAGTGACCTGTAACATATGATGAGGCAGGGACCCAGTGAGTTTCTGGCACTGTGTTTGTGCTTAATAATGCAGGTGCAGCATCTTATTTGAAATGGATACACAATCAAGTGTGAAATCGACTGTTCACCGGGGAGACCCGTGTGAAGTTAGTGAGCAGCCAATATCGCCTGTAGACCCGGCCCTGGAAAATAAATGCCGGTGCTTAGCACCGGAAAGCACCGGCACATATTAAGCACTGAGGGAAGGAGGTGTGTGGAAGACGTGGTTGAGTCATGCTTATTCCGTACTCTTTGAGTCAAAGAGCTAACCACAGTTCAGAAGAAATGAGAAGGCAAGGGTAAACAGGAACTGAGGAGGAAGAAAGATTAAAAAAATGTAGTGACATAACTCCATGTGATGAACTGATTCAGAATCGAAAAGCCAAGATAACTAGTGATGATGCCAAACACCTACCCTGTGCCCATGAGAATCTTATATACCAGCACTGCCCCCTTTTGTCCAGAAAATTCCACCACAACCCAAAAGCATAACCATGCTATCTCATATGCTAATTTCCTTGACCCTGCCTTCAACAGTGTCCATGCCTGACGTGTTCTAAACTTATCGGATGCCCTATATCCCAGTAGCAGCTGCTACCAATCAGGAATAGTGGGGGGGGGGGGGTGGGGTGGAGGGAGGTTGCTGGAACTAAATGAAAACAAAATCACTTACCTGAGCCGGCCGGTCGACGCTTCTTCTCCGTCCTCTTGTTCCTGTCTCTGCCAGGCAGCAGGATGCAGCAGGAAGCTCCCCGGCTCTCCATAGCAAATCACAATGCTGCAATGCAACATTGTGATTGGTCTGAGCACCGAATCACAGTGCTCTGGAGGGGACTTTGAGGCTTTGCATGTTCCTCAACAGGCTGTGTAAAGTGAGCCTGGTGGGGAAGATGCAACATGTGCAGGACTGTTTGTCATCCTCTCCCTGCTCTGGCCAGCCCTGCCCCGCCCGAGAGCCACTAACTTCAATAGGAAAAATAAAATGATAATAATTATATGTTATTATCATTTTCTTTTTCTTTTTGATCAGTGGGGTGATGCTCCTCTGCCTTAGTGGAGGAGCCGTCACTGCTATACCCTGGGTTCACTTCCGTATTTACCACCTCTGCGCTCTTGCTTCTCATTGTTCCTTACAATTCCTGACAGTGGTTCCTTTGCTCTGCTCTATTTAGGGTCAAAAGAAGCGATGGGTTTATTCCTGTGGAAACACAACTGGCTCTACAGGCATAAACTTCTGTTTCGGCAGCTTGTGCCCCACTGGGTTGCCATGTCAGAGTAATGGCCGGCCGCCCTGTAAATGTTGGAAGTCCATCATTTATTTTCCCAATTCAGGATCCCCATGCTAGGCATGGCGGTCCCAAGTAGGAAAAACACGCAAAAACTGCATCTCAGGTGCGATTTATTTTTATTTTCTGAAACAAAAATGCTAATTAACCTGAGGGTCTACTGATCTCCACGCCAAGATATTTATGCTTTTGCACGATCCTTTGTTACAACTTTAAATTATACTAATACACAGCAGCAATGTTATTCAAGAAGACTGTTCAGACTGAAACATGTATCTTGTGCTAACGTGAATTTTATTACATGTTATCGGGCAATTACTGTAACTGAACAAAATTTAAATGGATTCTCTCACTTTTATGTCAATTCTCTCCAGGAATATCTAATGAATGTTGAAATCACCGGCAGTGGCAAGCAGTAACATAAACCCCAAAAGAGTGGCATCCTTAATCCTCTCACAGCCTCCCTTAACCTAAGAGATCAGCTTCAGAAGAACTGTCCTTTAAGCCAGCTAAATCCTAAAATAGCTTTTGGGACAGCTGGTAAAGCACTAACAAAAGGAAATGAGGGGAGATTCTTATTCTGCCTTGACCTGAGAGGAGTGAAAAACACTTACTAAGGAGAAGAAGAAAAGGTCCATCATCAGGCATGCGACAATTTTAGCTGTGCCATTGTATTTTGATGTTTGGTGTCATGTGATTGATGAAATATTGCAAACTTTTTGGGTCAATATATGTGATTTCATATTTGCGAAGCAAAACAAGATAGATTCGCAATTCACGGTCGCATGACTTCTCATCTACCAAGGGACTGACGAGAACCTCCAGTAAATCTGAGGCAACATCCCCAGATCAGCTCAAAAGTTAATATTTTAGTGGAGCATTTTTGGTGCAGCCCCTGACATTGGATCTCCAATGGAAACATCATGATTATTTCATAAACAGTGTGGACTATGAAGCAATACTCACAAGGAACTCATGTTGCTTCCATGTGATAAACAACAGTAAAAGATGAGAACAAATTGAATTAGCTATAGGAGAAATAGGGTGGGGGTGGTTGTGGTGTCTTGCTTCACTCATTGCATGTGATGTAAGTTCTATAGAACATAGAACTTGGAATCTACTGATGTGCTCATCCGTCAGTTGCTGCCTTGCAGCTGATGGATGAGGTGTTATTAATAAACCCTCTTACACAATTCAACTTGTATTGAATGCTGATTTGGAGAACCTTTTACTGGCGACGAGCGAGGGACTTAAAAAGGGAAGGAACACCTCAACATCAAGCAGAATGTTATTGAAAGAATAGGTTACCATGGTATGGTGACTTATTAGAGGAAACCTCATCGGGAAAAGTGTCATTCTTTCTTTTGGTGCTGACTTGTGATATGCGGGAGGATCGAACCCGCAAGGAACTGTAAATTAAGTTTTTTTTTAAAGTTGTGTGACAATTTTTAGGGGCCGGCTGTTATACAGGATAGCACGAGGACGCCGTGATCTCTCTCATCTAGTCAACGCAGCACGAGGACTTCATCGTGAGTGAAGCGTTCATTCAGCCACGAGACAGTCATTGTTGGTTGTGTGTTCCGTCGGCGCGCGCTATTATTGAGACTTGCAGAGGCAGGAACTCTCTAGATGCGGAGTGCGAGGAACAAAGGAAACTTCAGCTGCTCAAGTTTTGACACGCATGATAAAATGTTATCTCTGAAAGCGTTTAAAAAATAGTTGATGCATTATTGTGAACTTTACCGGGTGACCTGAAATCCCTGACAATATTCACGGGTGAGCTGATCTCCCTGGCAGTCTTCAACTACTCAACTGGATTCAAGGAATTTGTGATAGGAATCTATCATTGACACGCACACTAAGAAGTGAAGATTTGAAGTAAACTAAAAGTGAAAACAAGCACCATCTAGTCTAATTACAATAAAACGAAGCAGTCACACTTAAGCAAGATTTTTCAAGAAAGCTTTATTGCTGTAGTTTCATAAGAATTAAAAAAGATATATTAATGAGGAATAATATTTAGGAATACATTTAAAGAATACTGTAGAAGGCAATAGTCACACCCGTGACTGATTTGGTGGTAGTCTCACCATTTTCATATTTTAATTTAATATTATTCAGGTTTATTGTGTTATTTCTGGTTTGTTAAAGGGACAGCAAGATAGTCATGCAAAATGTACCTGCGCCACTGTTTGTTTTTAGTAATCCAGGAGAACCACTTGTTAAATGGAATAAGTGGGAAAAGATCTTTGCTCATTATGCAAGGGTTTGAGGGACAAATTTAAGTGCAGAAAGAAAACATTTGCTACTTTTACATTGTCTGGGTGGTGAAGGTCAGGAGGTATTAGAAAATGTACCTGATCTAACTGCAGAAGAACAAAGAGGGTTAAACAAATATGAAATTTGCATCTTGCAGTTAGATAAACATTATTTGCCGAGAGTCTGTACCATTATGGAAAGATATCATTTTGGGTTAAGGGACCAAGGAAAAGAGGAAACGGTGGAAGATTACTTGACAGGGTTGAGGAAGTTAGCAGCAAGCTGTAAGTTTGGGGGAGCTAATGAGGAAAGAATTTGAGATCAATTTGTATTAAAGTGTATGGAAGATAACATTTTAGAAGAATTATGGCTTAAAGATGAACCACCCTTGGAGGAAATAGCAAAAAGGGTTGAACACATGCTTAAATGTGTCAATGAGCTAAAGTGTGAAAAGAAAGACTCCACCTACTGTGAAATAGGTACAGATAAAAAATGAAAAAATATCTTCTTAAGAAATAGTGAAAGAGGATGCTTCTAAGATTAGCTTTGAGTGTTTTAGTTGTGGAAGGACAGGTCACAATGCAAATTCGAAAACTTGTCCTGCGTTGAGTTTTGTTTGTCATGGTTGTGGGAAAAAGGGGCATTTATAAAGTTTTGTAGATCCAAACAAAGAAAGTTTCAAAATAAGAATATAAAAGAAATAATTTGTCAAGTTGGTGAGAGAAAACCTAATGTTCATCCAATAGGAAGAGTAAAGATTGAGGGGATAGATCTTGACATGAAATTTGATTCATGTTCACATCTCACCATAATTTCAAAAGAAACTTATTGTAAGTGGTTTAAAAAAAATGGTCTTAAAAAAATGGATGTGAAACCAGGAGGACATGGAGGTCAACCTATTAACATGTTGGGGTATTTCAATGCATGTATTGAGATGGAAACAAAGTTGATAGTTGGAAAAATGTATGTGTCTAAACAAGGTGATGCATTACTTGGCTGACCACATCAACATTTGTTAGGGGTTACTTTAAATCCTAATGCTGATCCGCAGGTACAAGTTCAAGGGGTGGAAGGCAAAGTGAATGATTTTGTGACAGAATTTCCATGTCTGTTCAAAGAAGAGTTAGGTTGCTTAAAAGGATATAAAGATTACATCAAATTAAAACATGGAGCTGTGCCCTCTGTCGCTAAAGTGAGGAGAGTTCCAATGGCTTTACAAGAGAAAGTTGAACATCAATTAGAAAAATTACTCAAACAGGATATCATTACTCCTGTGGAAGCATCTAAGTGGTTGGCACTAGTTGTTATCGTGAACAAACCTAATGGTGATAGCAGACTTTGTGTGGACCTTAGGTCACTTAATAAAGAGGTAGTTGTGGATAAGTTTCCTGCCTAATATAGATGAAATTATGTCTACGTTATGTGGTGCAAATTCATTTACAACTCTTGATCTTACACAGGCATATCATCAGATAGAGCTGACACAGAACTCGCATAGATGCTTTCAAGTATAAGAGAATGTCGTTTGGTCTAGTGTCAGCAGCGTCAGTTTTTTAGAGAGTAATGTCTTCTATTTTGAAAGGTGTAAAAGGGGTCAAGTGCTATCAAGATGACCTATTAATATTTGGTTTGACTCAACAGGAGCACAATGTCGATGTTAGAGAAGTTTTGAAATAACTTGAAAGTGCTAGCCTCACTTTGAAATTTGAAAAATGTAAGTTTTCTGTCAAAGAAGTAAATTATTTAGGACATTGTATCACTGCCACAGGTATTGTTCCTAAGAGGGAATTAGTTGATACCATACTTAATTTGGATTTTTTACTTTTTATGTTCTGTACTAAAACGAGCATCTGCCATGTTAGAATGATAAATTAAAATGACAAAATGGCCTCTATGTGTGATGATGACTACGTGGACATGCATCATGATGTACTGGTGCATGTGTTATGATGCATCTGTATCAGTATGCACATGCGGCCAAATTGAAATGGATTTTCTTTAATCGAAAACCCATTGCAAGATTTCTGGCCATGAATCCACATTCATCAGTATGCTAATGCCAATTCAATACAAGCTTTTGCAATGCAATAGATCTCGCATTTGTGAGTGTTTACGCTATTGGCATTGTAAATGACAATGCTTTTTATTTATCTGTTTTGAAAAACAACACATAAATAAAAGGCATTGTCATTTGCAATGCCGATAGCTCAAACTCTCACAAATGTGAGACCTATTGCACTGCAAATGCTTGTTCTCCATATCCTTAGTGTTTCGATGCTCCGGTTATTTATCAGCGCATCCACACAACTTTAGCTTTTCCTCTTTTTCTCCCTCTGCATGCTGGCAACATGCTACTTTTCGATAATGCAATTGGTGCTCATGTAAAGCGCTCTGATACCTTTGAGTTGAGCTTGCGCTATATAAAACTGCAAATATATTGATCTATAGTCTTTCCCTGCCCTGAGTTTAGGTTTAAAAGCTTATCTAAGCTCTGCCCGATCTTTATCGTTGAGCATACAGTTCCCCGCCCTGAAAAAGGCTTTTGTCTTTTTACCTCGCCCTGCTCAGCATGCTCCTTCCACGCCTTCACTGCACTCAGTTGCATCATCGGATTTTGAAAAAGTGCACGTGGTAAACTGAGTTGAGTTTGTTTGTGCAGTGCCACATAGTGGGAACTCGACCCAAACTTGGTTTCAGAGCACTTTACATGAGCACCAGTTGTATTACAGATGGACACATTCATTCTTAGGCATGGGGAGATTAAGTGATTTGCCCATAATCACAAGATGCTTGAGTGTCCTGCAACAAGACTCGAACGCGGTTCCCCAGCTTCAAAGTCTGGCACCCTAGACGTTAAGCCAAACCGTGCCTCTGAATCGCTGGAAGGAATGGAGGAGTAGAGAGCTGGAAGAGGGTGCCTCAGTCACACACACTGCTAGGGTAGGGGGGCGTACACAAAGCATTGTTTAGATGGGCCTTAACAAATTGCTTCGGGTAAAACTTTAGACCCCCTCCTTGGTGGACTGGAATCTGCGACCCCCCCATCCCCCAGCGCCTTGAGACCCTTACAGATGAGTAGTCGTGCTTAACAAACACCTGATTGATTGATTGATTGATTGATTAATTGATTGATTAAGTAGAGGGAAGTTTCCCAACATTCACACAAGTGAGGTTGTAAGAGGGAAGCCTTTTAAACTGTTTCTGTGTTGGGAGTGACATGCCCACTCACTGCTTTAAATTGGGCAGAAAATGTACCTGTGCTCGCTTCAAGATGGCTGAAAGGGGCACACTTATTGTAAGATACCACACACGTAAACTGCCTCGCGGGGTAGAAAGAAGGGAACTCCTTCATGCTGGTTAATAGGCTTATGAAACGCCCCCTCGCACAAGTGCTTAAGAGCAAGTATAAAGGGCATTGATTCTAAACCACTTCCCCCAAAAGTAATTGTAAGTGAAGATCTTCACGTCAACATTGCATCTAAAATGTAAAAGATGGCTGGTTCAATTTGCGAAGGAATCATAAGTGCTTTGCTGAAACATTAAGCATGGCGCCCAGGCGATGAGGAGTGCACGCCACAGGAGCCTAACCCCGCTTGGTGTACATTTATTAACTCAGTGGGGTCTCATTACATGAGGGGCAGGGTATCTTAAGTCACATCTGGAGCCAAGATAATAAATAAATAACCAGGAAGAGTTGGAGGAAAGGGCCAAGGAAAGCGACAAGATATAGGCACACGAGCAGCCTACGGACAGCTTGCTCGGCTGCTCGCTCCAGAGGCAATACTCCATGGGAGTTAACTTTTAAAACAGGCATTGGCATAGCCAATAGGTCTCGCTTTTGGGACCTTATATGTATTTAGTTATGCAGCACAATATCCTTGGTGAAACAACATCAACTGTTGCATGGCTAAACACTTATAAGGTCCCAAAGGTGAGACCTATTGGCTATGCCAATGCTTGTTCTTTTTTAAATGCATCCTGGTTTCTTTTAATAAAAATGGGCTGTATTTCAAAATAAAAAACACTTTTGGTGGACTGCTGGCCACAGCAGGCCACCATTCCTGTGAGTGCCAGCCATTCCCAATAGGTCGCAAATTGCGACTAGCCTCATGAATAGGCCTGGATGGTGAACTGCACTTCCTTTGCTGAGTTTTCTGTACTCCGTGTTCCGCAGAGTTCCGTGGAACAAAGTTTTTTCCTCGCTCGCATTTGCCAATGTTAAGTTGGCGAGCGCTAGCAAGGAAAATCCAAAGCTAGACCTCCCCCCAGTGAGATTTCTCAACACGGCGGTCGCAACAACTCGCGTTGAGAAACCATCCGTTCGCGTTGAGGAAGCTGCCGCTCAAGTAGAATATCTACTCGTGCGGCAGAAAAAAGCAACGCCCTCTTGCGCTGCACATGGTGCGGTTTCTTGCTGATTTTTCAGCGCGGGACAAACACCTGGCACAAAAAATCAGAGTGAATGGCGTGAACTAACGTACTCCACTCGCTTGCGGAACTCCGTGTAGCGTGGTGGAGTTTTTGGCAACTGTGCGGAGTTCCGCATAGCAGAACTCTGCACATGCCTACTCATGAATATTAATGTGACATGTCCCTCGCGACCCATTGGAATCGCAAACAGTGTGAAACACAATGTTGTACATAGTTGTTTGCGATTTCCTGTTAGCGAACCAAAAAATTCGCTATTAGGAAGTCGCAAACGGAAGTTTATGTACATCTGGACCTTGGTGTTAAGATGCACCTTCCAGATATACAAAATTACTAAGTTAACTGGCTCTGATAGTAGCGAGAAGTAATATTGTCCATCACAGGGTGGAGCGGCCTTAGATGTCTCTACTATAGATGCATGGACATCGGGTATGGACTGGTGTATGGCTGCAGACAATCAGTTTTACAAGGGGTGTGGGCAATGAAGGAAATATAATTGATTTAAGGAAGTAGTGGGTTTTCATTTGAGATGTAGGTGGTTCAAAACCTCCCTATTATGAATTCAGGATGACACAACACTATTTAGTTGTCTCTCCAGGGCATCGTACTAGAGGGAGGGGATGCTATTGAGAACTTAAAAATTATTGTGTCTAGAAGCACGTGTCTCTGGCTGACTGCAGAAGAGGCAAAGAGGGCTCCTTCCTGTACTTGTGCATGATTCCTGTGTGTACGTCTGTGGACCCCTCCTGCGATTTTCTGTTTCCCCTTATCTCTCAGCCTTGCTACCACAATTGCTGCTAATGCTGCCACTGTTGTGACTGCCTTGATTTTACGGCCATCTTCCTGAATCTTGCCCTTGTCCTGAGTGTGACAACAGCACAGTGTTTATCCTAGTCTTCACCACTGTACCCGCTATATGGGAGCCAGGAGTGTGATGTTCTGGCCTTGAGCTATCTAGGCTGGTGGAATTGGAGGTGGGGTGAAACAGGAGTGTTTTAAGCAGGGGGGTGAAGCTGCTACCACCACAGGAGGAGCGAAAGCAGTGCTGGGTGCAGGCCCGTCATGGGTCTGGTGTAGGAGAATGTATTGTAGTTTCATACATACCATATTCCTTATGCACATTTCCTGAGTTACTCTGACTTTTCTGCAGTGGCTTCAGCTGCTGCTTTTATCTGTTGGACTCCTGCCTTTCGGGTGCACACCATAACCTGTTGCGTAGGTGTGGTGGTTAAATTTAAGATTATAATATTGCCCTCTCTTGAATACGTTGCATTATGCCTCGCTGCTCCAAAGACAATCAGCGATAAAGAGAAGAAAAAAAAACCTGCTAGTTTAGAAGTTAGCTGCTACCCCTCGAACAGGAATCGTAATGAGGCTGGACCAATCACTGAAAAAGATTATCAGTCAAATGTTCTGAGATAACCTGGCGACTCAGCTACTCCATCACAGCAAAGAAAGATTGATTCCTGCAATAGCTCTACACTGCCACTTGTCCAGTGCAAATTTTTTATGTCATGGTTCCAGCTGCGCCATTTGAGCAGAGGGAGGTTGATACCCACAACAGTCCACACTCATGGTATGGCGTGAACTGTGGTCACCCTACACAGGCTTCCCAATTACAGTGCTCAGCACCATGTGTCAGGCCGAATACCAGGGAAATCACAAATAGTAAAACCCAAACTTTACTAACTTCCTAGCAGGTTTAGAAGGATGGCCGATGTGTACTAGAGGATCTTACAACAAAAATAGTCCATTCCCCAGTCTTTTGATAAGATGAAACCGCTATTAGAAGAGTTACTAAATTCCCCATTGAATGAGGTTGAAAAGAGTATGGACGTACGCTCATTTTATTTACAAATGCTATTACAGATCTTGAAATCGACCAGTTCATTAGACAATCTTCCTTAAGTCGTCAATGAAGTAGTCATCATTTATTTGGATATATATCACCTTGAAACAGTGCACGGCCAACTTGTATCTCACCTCTTCTGGCATGCAGGCCTTAGGCTTTTCAAGGCTTCATTAGGTGAATAAATTGTGCTCTCTTCTGAAAGAAAAGGTTCCACTTTTGAAATGCTTCTCAATGTCAACAATGGGGAGGGTGGGAGAGGAACACTCCTCAGTATCAGGCGAATCAGGTCTATGAATGGTCCAACAGTATCTAAGCTCCAAATGGCTCCTGTATTAGAGCGAGGAAGATACTCTGCCATCTTCTCGGGCTTGTTATGATTGCGGCAATCGTGACCAGATGGATGATTTTACATCCAAGTAAATAATAACTTTACTTCATCGAAGACTTAAGAATGACTGTCTAATGAATTGATGGATTTCAAGATATATAATACAGAGTGTTTAGCATTCGTAATCAAATTGTATTTATGTTTACTCTCCTCCCAAGTAGTATTACTTATCACCCTAATAATATTTATTCAGTCACAATAAGGTGGACAATAGTGTACTGGTACAGTAGGACGCCATACAAATTAGAGTATGAACATATGCCTTCAGGCCAAAGGTACAATGGGAGATTTGGAATTATGCTGCAGAGGTGATCTACCAATTTATTTGTGTCTACGTCTTGCAGCTTTATTTGACATGGAGACCAAAAGAGGTAATAACATGGAATATCCTATGCCTAAGGAACATATAATTTTTTAGAAAAACAAGGGTACCCCAATACGTGAACCTGGGGTGAAATATGCAGTAAAAAGTAAAATTGTTTAACCTCCTTGCCCCATTTCAGGGGGCAGGGATGTCTGCTCCATACACTCAGCTTGACTATTTTCCTGTGGACACCTCTGGATCTTGAATCTGCTCCTTTAAAGTAATTAATCTTCAACTCTCTAATCATAAGTGCTCTCCTTAGGATCACTTTATTATTGGACCTTTTGGCCACACCCGAACCATTGTTTTTTTACCGCATAAGGAACATATAATAACCAACTGAAATAACCAAACCTAAAATTATATTTCTTCCATTACACTTGGTAATGACCGGACTTCTAATTTTTTATTTTATTTATTTGAGGGGTTTTATATAGCGCGAACATGACCCATCAGGATATCAGAGATCGTACCAAAATGAAAGCTGGAAAAAGCAAGCAACAATATAGATACAGTATAAACAATTGTTCTGGCAGATTCAAGATCCAGAGGTGTCCACAGGAAAACAGTCAAGCTGAGTGTATGGAGCAGACATTCCTGCCCCCTGAAATGGGGCAAGGAGGTTAAACAATTTACGTGCAAGGGAAGAACTCTACAGTGTTCTGCATCTTTACTACCTGCTGCTGCCCTTTGCAGAAGCTCAAGCTTTTCATTTTGGCTTAGGTCTCGACACTCAGCCAAAAGGACTGTCTGTCTTTTGTGGAAAACCTTACTTTTGTTTACCCACACAAACACAGCACCTTCAATTCACTGTGAGAAAACAACACTACTAGTACAGACAACTGACCATTGGTCTTGATGGGCAACCCCCAACTCTTTACCGAGATCCTGGTCCAATGGCTAGCTTTCTTCTGATGCCGAAGAGCAAGAGGAAGATACTGAAATTTGAAGGTCGAAAAATCCCTATCCTATTACTTTTAAGCACAGAGGTTCAGCCCTACTAGAGTGGTTTCTCCCTGGCCTCATCGGGCTGAGCACATCATTGGGGGGGACAAAGTGTCCATTCTTGCTGACCACCTCGATGCAAATACTGAGCAACATTAAGAGCTCAGTAGAAGCTGTTGTACTGTTAAAAGGGCAACAAATAATCAACATAAGGCAAAGCCAAAAAATTTAACTGTGGATAATGAATTAGCTGACGTTGAAAGAACTTTGAGAAACTCCCCAAGACCTAAAGTGACCTTTAGCTTAATAGTTCACCAGCCACTTACTTCGTTGCATTGAGGGCTTCATTTGCAGGTCAATCCATTCCAGCTTCCCACATACCCAAGAAATGCCAATAAACAATCAGAGCTGTTGCCCATATTCGATCATTTTCCATGGCTTAGAGTGATCAATAATGATATTGCATGACTAAGCATTGTTAATTGCCCAATGTACCACATCAATGAAATCACAAAGTGAACTTAACTTCCTCTACAATTAGGAATCATGTCCCTAATGTTTTCATTCCTGAAATCTTGTGTAGGGTGACGATATTCCTTGACATTGCAACCAACCGCTTGGGGGTATAACAGACTCCCAGCCAAGTGATGAGTCATGGCGCTGAACATTGTGCAGGAGGACGTAGATGAGACGCATTTTAAATGCCAGCCTGCCGTGACGAATATGTTTTTGTAGTTTCTGTATAAATTAGTTGTGGGAGTGGGTGGACACAATCAGATTCTTTTTATTGTCAAGATCGTATTTCCTATAATTTGTTTTGTAGTTTATTGACTGATAAACATTCGATTACTTAATTGGCATGACAGGACTCGCATTTCACACATCTGCTCTAAATTCAGACCCTAATTCCTGAGGCTATTTTAGTCCGATCTGAACTTCAAGAGCCAATATTTACCAAATGCCCTTCTGAGAGTATTGCTAAACTTGTTTTGTGATTCCATTGTAGTGCTTTAGTCCGTACATGTTGTCGAGGTATGTTTTCAGCTCCTGTCTTGAATTTTGAATTTTAATTGTACATCCTGCAACGGTGTCCCATCTGTGAATTTATTTATTTTAACAATGTAAAGCCCTCTCGTTGACGTTCAGGTGCTGAATACTACAAATCTCTTATTTTTTCACTCTCATACTACAAATAAGTTGAAATATAACCCGTACTGGGTTATTTCAGAGACTCCCGTCTCTTGTTGGTAACAGCCCTCATTTCTGAGCTTAACTCTGAGTGCTTTCCTTTTTAAATTTTAAATAGTCAAATATACCCAAATGTATACATAGACACCCCCAGATTGTCTTTTATTGAGGTACTGATTCTTTATCGCTTTCTTTTATAAGTAAAGTGTTCAATCAGAGTTGCTGGGTAGTACTGAGTGTTTCTGAGCAAGAAGCTAAGTACAAACGATGGTCTTTGTCTTGATGATTCTCCAGCTTTGTAAACATCAATTGGAGAGCACAATGAAAGGGGGGTCTCTGTTGTTGAATGACATTATTGCCAAATGGTCAAATTACGATTTGACAAACTGCGTCTCGGACCCAAGGTCTAGTGGTTTAAAAACGAAGCAAGTAAAAAAGTTGTGACAATTGCAAAATATGTAGGATTTTAATGGATAATGATTTAAAATAGAAAGATGGACTTAGAAGTTAAAAACCTTAAAGACGGTAGTCTGTTTTTTATGTCTTCTGCAAGCTAGCTTGCCTTAATAAAACAGGGACGAATCAGTGGAAGAAAGGAGATAACATGACGGTAAAGGAAACAATAGCTAGATGTTATAGAGGCAGTGCTTGAAATGGAAAAATAAAGGTGCAGGTACTCTGTAACAGAGAACCTGATGGAGAGGGAGACCACGTAGTGTGAAATGAAGGGCAGAGACATGTGAAACAAGCGCTGCATCCCACACCACACAGCCAACGTCACCCAGGCCGCACTGCTCCAGGCGCAGCACCGAGCCGTTCTTCAACTCAAGCTCTCGTAGGAAGCCCTCCTGACGCACGCCCGCTGCCATGGAACGAGGCGGACGGCGTTCGATTTAAATTAATGCTTTAGTCCATCACTTAAACAGTCATACGTTACTTGAGTGCACATGCTTACAGCCTCCAGTTGAGCCGCTGCCATGTTGAGTGTGGTAAATACGGCACCGTATTAAACAAGAAAGCATGCGCTAAAAGTAAATTTTAAAAAAGAGTCAGAAAAATTTGAAAGCGTATAACTTGCGAGAGCGAGCAGCGCCAGGAGCGATAATTGCTATCATATGGCACCGCGCGCTCCCGCAAGTGAATCACCACACGTGCATGCGTTGCCATTGAAGGCAATGGAACGTGTGCACGTTTTTGGCTGAAGAGCCAAAGTGACAGCTAAAGGTCTTTTTGCCTATGCAGCGCATGTGCGCAGCGTAGGCGAGACCTAAAAAAGAGGGACATGCACCAAGCTTTAGTCATTTGGAGGCTACGATTTTTAAATGACTCAGACAAAAGCCAATCAAAACTGGTGAAGGGAGTCAGACTCCACAAAGTACATACAACAGATCACCCTGCAGCGCAAGCGCTGTAGGCTCGACCTAAAAAGAGCATTGGGAAAGCCAATACAATGGCTTTTAGAGACGTGATACTTTGGCTTTGCTAGCACTTGTTAAAACAGCACGAGCATCAACACCTGGAAAGAACTATAATGTAAAAAAAATCACCTTGACCAATGGTTCCCGCAAAGATGGTAACGATGAAGGATAGCTTGGGTCTGAGTGGGAAATAATTGGCAGGAAATCGAATTGCTGGCCGGCAGAGAATTCCTCAACTGCTTGAACATTCTGTTTTGCTGCATCCGTCAATTGGTTGTTATTCGTTTTTCACTTAATACTGCCTTAAAATCCCAGTATCATGAGCAGTGCATGATTGTGATGTGTGGAGGCGAGCCCACACAAGTCTGACCTACTGACAGGTCGTAAGCAGGCGGTTTACCTCAAACGTCCAAGAAGTACAAATTAAAAGTAAACTCGCAGTTCAGACTCGCCAGCAACCGCCAGATTACTGTTCTGATGAAAAGTGTGTGGACCTGTGTATCAGCAGTCTCTCAGAGAGCTTTGATGACGCACTATAATAAATCGTGCAGACAAGAATTGTTTTAACAAAATGTCCTTGGAGCTTTAGCTATTCTTCACTGCCGCCGGTGTGATGTTTTGAGTAGGTTTATTCTGAGCAATTACCTTGCCAGTTTACACATGTCAGCAGTGGTTCACACAAGGAGGGCAAAGATCAGAGGAAATAAACAAACAGGCCATAGATTACAGCATGCATGCACAATAAAACTCCTTCCAAAGAGAAAGTGACATCTGGCCCTTATCGACTCAGCCACAGTGTGGAAAAGGTTAAGTGGTCGTAAAACAACGCACATTCCCGTCCCCAGGGTCTGACTTGCCTATAGACTGGGCCACTGGAATTATGCGGCATGGGAGGTTCAAATTATGCGACAGAGTTGAGTAAATTATACAGCAAGAAAAGGCACATTATGAGGCATTAAGCGGCAATTTTGTGATGGTACTACTTCATTATTTTGTCACTCTCAAACTTGTTAACAGTGTCTGGGCATTGATTGTGCCTCATTAGTACTAGTTTAACACGCAAATATAGCAATAAGAACAAGCATTGGCATAGCCAATAGGTCTCGCCTTTGGGACCTTATAAGTGTTTAGCCTTGCAACAGTTGATGCATAACTAAATACTAATACGGTCCCAAAAGCGAGACCTATTGGCTATGAGGTCGTAACTATAACTACCTGCTGGCAACCCCCAGTAGGAGATATATATATATACACACACACACACACACACACACACACACACACACACACACACATACATGTACTTATCTTGTGCAAATGAGAAGACAACAGCAAACAGACCTCTATGAGGAATGGAGTGAAGGGTGAATAGTAAGAGTCCTGAATCTGGACAACACCAAGATGAGGAGTGGGGGCAGTGCATGTGAAATGGGGGCTAATTGATTACTTCAGTAGGGGGACACTGGCTAATTAGTTATTGAAGGTGAATTCTTTAATAAACACAAAGAGTAAAGAAAATTTAGCTCATTTCCCCACCGTGGGGAGAGGGCTTACGAAAAGTAGGAAGTATTAATTATACAGAATCCCAAACAGATGTAGGACGAGCAGAAATGCAGTTTAAGGAAATTGCGCACCTCGGGGAGATCCTGTGGCTTTTAAAACATACACATGCCTCTGAAAGGAAAGTAAGAACAAAAAAAGTCGAGAAATGTGAGGAAATTGGACAAACTGGCAACTGAAAGAAGAAAAATGTGAGAAAAGATTGAAAATGAAGTGAAAGAAGGAAGGAAAGGGAGATATGATGAAAGGACTAATTTAGGAAAGATAAAAAAATGGGAGAAAGGACAGAATGAGAAAGAAATGCAGAAAGAGAGAGAAATTAACAAGAAAAGAAAGAAAAAAATAAGAACAGAGTGTGTGAAGGGTGAGAAGTTTGATGGAGGAAAGAAAGCAGTGGAAGGAAAGAAAGAAATGCTTGAAGATTGGAGGAGGAAATTCTCGCTGCCAGTTTGGCGGCTGTAAAGTAAATGTTTCCTACTGTCTAGGAGGGGGCATGGTGGGTGCAGGGGGCACCTTCTGGTTTCAAGAAATGGAAGAAGTCGTAGTTGGGCAGGCAGGAATTCGAAAAGCACTGACAGGTTGCACTCAGGCGGCAGGACATGAGGCTTCCCCAAGAGCCATGCAGAAGTGAATGTAGCACCGAGATAGAAATGCAGGGATGAATGAGTGTGCAGACATTAATGAATGCATGAGTTCACAGGTTGAATGACTATGGCATGCAATTATTGTGAATGTGGGAGTGAAGGGGTGGATAAGTGCATCAGTGAAAGGCTACCAGAATAAATGAGTGCACTTGGTGAATGATTGCAGTAGTGAATGACTGAATGAACCAGTAGCAGTTAAAGTGTGAGTACAGAAGCGAACAAGTGAGGCAGTGAATTTTGAAGTGTGTATGGTGTAAGTGTAGAGAATGCGTAGAGTAATTAATAGGTGTGGTGGAGTGAATGTGTGCCCATGCAGGAGTGATTGAGAGCAGAAGTGAACGAGCAAGCACAGGAATGAATATGTGGGTGTATGGGAGTGAATGAGCGCAGCATAAAGTGAGAGGATCAGTCAGCTAGTGCAACAGCGAGAGAATGTGTAAGTGCATGAAGCAGTGAATGAGTACACAAATGAAGTGGTGAGCAGGAGTGAGTGCAGCAGTGAATAGGTGCTAGAATGAATGGATTAGTGACTGTACATGAGTGAACATGCATAGCAGAGAGATGGTTTCACAGTGAGCGAGTGGATGATGGAAGCACTGAATGACTGCAGCAGCGACGAAAAGTGTGCGCCAGTGAGGGATACTGCGAAGGAGTGAATACACGGTAGATGAATACGTATATTTATGTAGCGCTGTTGTCACTTCCTTAGGAGTGCACGTGTGTGATATGAACTGGCACGGTGTGTGTGCACAAGAGCTCAGCACAAAAGGTTATTTATATTGTGATAAATCGAAGTGGACGGTCGCGCAAGCACCCTCTGAGGCTCTCCCTCTGGAACGGTAGAGGTGAATGGGTCTGCTGGGGAAACATCGTGCAGGCAGGGTGTCGGCAGGCAGTACCAAACTCGGTAGGGGACAGCAGCCATGAAACTCCACGCAGCACCTGTTCTGAGCGCTGGGTGGGCGCGGAGCCATGCCAGACATCTGACCTTTTTGATAAGAGAAGACTTAAATACCCAATCTCAGCCAGGGCTATTAATATTCCTTGTACATTTACAAGATGCCGGTGTGTTTCCTACTGGCAGCGCGAAGCGGAAGGAAAGTGGCAGGCAGGCTGCGAGCGGAGGCTCTTCCGATACCCAGGGAGGGAGAAGGGGCTCCTGGAAGGAAGTGTGTGCGCGTGAGGGGCTGGCAGCGGCTATCCGAGGGAGGGACGGAGTGGGGAAGAGAACAGTGACCGTAGACAGACAGGAGATAGTAAAACTGCCTGATTGGGGCTGAATGTGGGGAAAAGGAACAAGCCAACAGATAACGGAGGGAGGGAGAATGGGAGCAAGCCATCAGAATCCACGAATGGAGGAAGAATGGAGAAAACTAACAGGAACAACAAACGGAACAAGCGAAAGTGATCACGATCGCGATCAAACATCAAAGCGGCCGCGAAAGTGAAAGTAATGGCGGTGCGCGCGCCCGCTCACATGCACTGTAGCTCTAGGCTGGCCTGGTAGCACTTTTTGGAGCCCTCTCAATAATTCTCGCCAGACCAGCGCATGCGCTGGGTCAGGCGAGACCTAAAAATAAAGGTGGCCAGTCAACATTTGCAAAGGGCATTCCACTAACTTTTGAACCGTTTGAGAAAGAAACAATTTTTTTTGTTAAAATCTACAGATTATGCAGCAGATGATGGATTATCTGGCAAGTGCATCAAATCTACAAACATGCAAAAAAACGCTGCAAAGTGTCCCTGCTTAAAGGGCAATCGGGCAATGCCTGAGGGGCTGGTCTAACAGATCAGTGTATGGTCCGTTTTGTTACAGCCTATGAAGTCAAAGTCCAAAGACCACTGAGCCCGTTTCTACTGTTGATTTAATTGATATGAGCGTACGCATTGCCTGCAGCACACACAAATTCATGCAGTCTTCTATAGTTTGCAAAATAGCTATTCAGCGTGTCTTTAGAAACTTAACATTGGCCTGGTTGCAAATGTTGGCCACATTTTTTAGTTATCTGTTTTTTTGGTGCCCAAGCCTCTTTTTTGTCCCTGTCCAACCCTGCCTGTCCCTTATAAAGAAAGAGATGATGGCAAAACTGTGAGCCTGAATTTTAAAGGATTTATTTGGATTTAAACAGTAATACGATTGCCATGAGCAACAATAATCCTTTGTGTAACTGAGCCTGAGTTCTGTAACAGCTCGGACATTATGTTATGTAGTGCCACTGTGCAAATTTGACTTAATGTGCATAATTGTGGTGTTTCCAAAGAACGGCCTAGTGATGGATCAAAGATTCGTATGAGACCCGCCTATTCACCTCACTTAATCCTAGTCTTCTTTGAAATTCACCAACTTGAACAACATTATTAGGGTTACTCTGCAGCAAGTTAAAACCACCACCATGACATTAGCTAATGAAACACTACTGGAAGTGTGATAGCGTAATAATTTTAGATTAGGCTGTCCTGACAATGAGTGATCGTGGCAATGTTCCCCAAAAGAGTTCACAAGCACAATCGATATTCAGCCCATGATGTGCTTCTGTTGGTCATCTTTGTGATAGTGTAATTTAAATTCCACATATCTGGAGCCCATTCCAGTGGGGAATCTTGCATTGCCATGAGTGCCTCCTCACTTTGTAGTCAAGTGAAAAAGGCAGGATCTCCCACTGGCCTGACACAAGACAAGTGTCAATATCCAAACAGCTGAAGGTTGACATCAGCGGGGTGGTGGGCGGGGGAGGGGCAGGGTGAGGGGTAGTAAACTCCCTGCATACGGCCGACCGGAGTTAAGTGAATAAGTAAATAAATAAATTAGATGTGACAATGGGCCTGATTTAGATCTTGGCGGTCCTCACCTCGTCCCTCCATGGTTTCAAGTACTCAGTCGAGCTGATGGTATTCCGCTCGCCTTATTAAATGTCTACTAGCTGAACAATGGTGGTCTCCTCTGCTGGCTAACAGTACTCCATCACTGTCTTGCTGGTGTTGTTGCACTGAGCATACTTAGAGGTTCCTGTTGTGCTGTCGATGTCCTAGCAGCGGTTTGCTCATGGAGTGAGTCCCTGATGGAGTGGATACTGGTAATGACCGCCTATTATTGTGTCAATACACATATGTGTCATGTTTGCTCCCAAAACATATGTAGGCAATGTGTTATAGACCCTTGTGTTACATATTGCATTCCACACACACAACATACACACTCTATTAAATGCACACCCACAGGCATCACAAGCACAAAACGCACGTCAGGTAGAGACCATTATGTTGCACTAGTTGTGGTTTGGCTGATGTTTGCTATTGTTTCAAGTTGGTTTTGCACTCTTTGAAAGGTTTTACTTACAGAAGGATATTTCATGTGATTAAATGTATATGGAAGGGACAGAATGCTAAAGTGCCCAACAGACTAGGGACTTCTGCTCCTATGGCGGTTTGCTGGTCCCCGTCGGAAGGGCCGGGGCTGATGACAGCAGCGAGTGACGCTGCCAGAACCAGACCCTATTACGCCAGAGCATTGGTCTGTCCGGTGCGGTGAACTGGAAGTGCATCAAGCACTTCCGGGGCACGGGGAGCTGGTTTGCGCCGGACCCCGCCCCTTGAAAAGAGACGGCAGTGCTTCAAGATGGTCTCTTTTGCATTGCTCGCCGCTCCCTACACAACTCGGTGCCAGCTACCCCATCAGGGGCTTGGAAATATTCTTCTCTTTTTTTTTGTTCTCTTTTTACTGTAGGAGATTGCACAAGCATCAGGAGCACTGCAGGCTATTGTACCTCGTCAGCTGCTTCCTTCGGTTTCTACGAGGTGCAGGAGGAGCGCTTTAGGGTCAGCTGGGAACCATACAGGCTTGAGTGGTTCACTCACCTGACCAGCATTTTAGTTATTGCAGTTGCAGCTCTAGCAAGGGACCCCAGGTGAGGGGGGAGTGTTTAGGTGTTGGCTTTTTGTGTTCCCTGCCTCACCTTTGGCTCTTTGTGTTTGTGCTTCCTGGGACAGTTAAGCTAGTACTTTTTTTGGGGAGTTGGGGGAGATTTTTGGTGATCAGTTTTTCTCTCACTATTTTGGACAAATCACGTCAATGGATGCTGGCATCTTTTTTTCCCTGGTTGAGATCACAGGTGCAGCTGATATTGGCCAGGCACGCTTGCATTCAGTACCTGTTTTCTGTATGAGTGGGGGGTGATGTGATGATAATGTTTCCCTTACTATTTTAGGCATTGCTCAGGTTGAAGTCACAGGTGCAACTGTTATTGTTCAAGCACATTTGCTCACTGGGGAAGGTTGTTCGCATTTAAGGCCTGCAGGCACCATTTTTGTCAATCATTGGTGGTAGTGTAGGCAGCACTTGGCTGGCATTTTTTCAGTTGATTGTTGGTGTATGAAGGTTAGGTGATGGGCTAAGAATGGGACCCAGGGTACAGAAAGTGGAGTTGGGTACATGCATGGAGGAGCTGATGGAGGCGATGATGAGCTGGATGGACGCCATGGACCAGTCCTTGGCGGAGTTGAGGAACCGACTTCAGGCAGAAGGGCAAAGAGGGGCTGAAGAGAGGCCAAGGTGGGCTGGGGTAGCTCCCAGAGCAGCATTCCCACCAGTGCCCAAGAAGGGTCAACCGGGATGGGAGCAAAGGTCAAGGGCCCCTGCGGCTACCCAAGGAGGAGATCCCAGGCCCCTCAATGCTAGGCGGAAGGGACTCTGGTGAGGAGTTGAGGACACACGTGCCTGCAAGTCCAGGGGCTCCAAGTGAGGTGCCAGCAGGAGTGCAGAGGGAATCCCTCGTCAGCTTGATTTAGTGGCCAATTTGGCTGGTGTGTTAACGTGGCTGGCTTAGTTTGGAACGTGGACCCCTATGGCCAGGAGTGGGGCCATTTTGTCTGAGAGAGATAATTTGGAGAAAGCTAGGAAGCTGGTTGCATAGGTAGAGAGGTCCAGGCAGATGTGGGACCAGCCTGGGGCTACGGGGACAAGGGGGATTAGTGGCACTGCAGCTAACACGGCTGACCAGGGCAACGCAGAAAAAGACAAGAGTACCCCTGAACCAGCTAAACCCACGGACCCTTCACCTGCCAAGCCTGCAATTTCACCTGCCTCCGGACCTGCACCGCACCTGAAAGGCCAGGCACCAGCAACATCTACCTCAAGTGCATCCTGCTCAACACCCGCTCCGTCAACAGACACGCCGTCGAACTCTGGAACCTGCTCGACACAACTTCACCAGACGTCGCCTTCCTCACGGAAACCTGGATGAACGCCTCCTCAGCCCCCGACATTGCCATAGCCATCCCGGACGGATACAAGATCACCTGGAGGGATCGCGCCAACCAGACCGGAGGAGGCATCACCATCATCCACAGGAACACCATCTGCATCACGACCAACTCCGACGACACCCTCACTGCCGCCGAGCACCTTCACTTCCAGATACACACCGACCCCAAGACCACCCTCATTGGCACTCTCATCTACAGACCCCCGGGACCATGCACACAATTCAGCGAAGCAATTGCAGACTTCATTAGCCCGCACGCCCTCACCTCCTCTGACTACATCCTCCTAGGGGACCTCAACTTCCACTTGGAGAACAAGAATGACAGCAACACCACCACCCTGCTGGACAACCTCGCCAACCTCGGACTCAAGCAACTGGTGAACACCCCCACCCACCATGCCGGCCACACGCTTGACCCCGTCTTCTCCTCCAGCAAGCACATCTCCTTCAGCCACTCCACCAAACTTCATTGGACTGATCACAGCTGTGTCCACTTCAACTTCAGGAGAGCCACGACCCACCACCATCCGCAACAGGCTTCCTGCAGGAGCTGGAACAAGATCACCGCCGACCAACTCACCACCTCCGTCAGCCAGAACCCTCCCGCTAGCGCAACGGACCCCAACGAAGCAGCCCGCAACTTCACACAGTGGCTCACCAACTGCGCCGACGACCTCGCACCTCTGAAGAACCCACCCAGCAGACCCAGCAGCAAGAAAGCCTCGTGGTTCACCAACAAACTCAAAATATCCAAGAAAAACTGCCGCACCCTCGAAAAAGCCTGGCGCCACGACCAGACTACAGAAAACATGACAGCCTTCAAGAACGCCACCCGCATACACCACCAGCTGATCTGCACCACCAAAAGAACAACATTCAAAGAACGACGGGACAACAACACCCACAACAGCAAGGAACTCTTCAGCATCGTCAAAGAGCTCTCCAACCCCAGCGCCGGAAACAACAACATCACACCCTTGCAAGACCTGTGCGACTCACTTGCCTCATTCTTCCACCGCAAGATCGCTGACATACATAACAGCTTCGGCGCACAGACAACGCACCCAACCACCGAACCAACGCCCCCCACCACCACCCTCTGCAACTGGACCCCGGTCAGCACCGAAGACACCACCCGCACGATGAACACCATCCACTCCGGATCCCCTGCCGACCCCTGCCCCCACCACTTCTTCAACAAGGCCGACTCCATCATCGCACCCCAACTCTGGGACATCATCAACATCTCCTTCACCACCGCCACCTTCCCGGAGAGCTGGAAGCATGCCGAGCTTAGCGCCCTCCTGAAGAAACCGACAGCGGACCCCACCGACCTCAAGAACTTCCGCCCCATCTCGCTCCTCCCTTTTCCTGCCAAAGTCATCGAGAAGACCGTCAACAAACAGCTCGCTGCCTTCCTCGAGACGAACGGATCCCTCGACCCCTCACAGTCCGATTTCTGAGCCAACCACAGCACCGAGACCGCCCTCATCGCAGCCACCGACGACATCAGATCCCTGCTCGACAACGGGGAAACAGCTGCCCTCATCCTCCTGGACCTCTCTGCAGCGTACGACACAGTTTGCCACCGCACACTAATACAGCGCCTCAGCAACACCGGAATCCAAGAGAATGCACTGGAGTGGATCATTTTGTTCCTCGCCAAAAGAACCCAGAGAGTCCGCCTCCCCCGTTTCATCTGCGGCGTACCTCAAGGATCCTCGCTCAGCCCCACCCTCTTCAACGTCTACATGAGCCCCCTCGCGGCCATCGAACGCCAACACAACCTTAAAATAATTTCCTACGCCGATGACACCCAGCTGATCCTCTCCCTCACCAACGACCCCACTACCGCCAGAGCCAGCCTACACGAAGGAATGAAAGACGTCCCCGAGTGGATGGAGAACAGCCGCCTGAAATTGAACTCAGACAAGACGGAAGTCCTCATCCTGGGATCATCCCCCTCTGCCTGGGATGACTCCTGGTGGCCCCCTGCCCTGGGCACCACCCCCAAGCCAACGGACCATGCACGAAACCTGGGCTTCATCCTGGACTCCTCCCTCTCGATGACCAAACAAGTCAACGCCGTCTCGCCATCCTGTTTCAACACACTGCGCATGCTCCGAAAGATCTTTCGATGGATCCCCACCGAAACCAGGAAGACGGTCACCCAGGCACTCATCACCAGCCGACTGGACTACAGGAACACCCTCTACGCGGAATCCACAGCCAAACTACAGAAAAGACTCCAGCGCATACAGAACGCAGCCGCACGACTTGTCCTGGACATCCCCCGCCACAACCACATCTCCGCCCACCTGAGAGACCTGCACTGGCTCCCCGTCAGCAAGAGGATCACGTTCAGACTCCTCACCCACGCACACAAGGCTCTCCACGACCTGGGCCCCAAGTACCTCAACAACCGCCTCACTTTCTACACGCCCACCCGCCAGCTGCGATCGGCCAGCCTCGCCCTCGCCACCGTTCCACGCATTCGCAGAGCCACCGCCGGAGGAAGATCCTTCTCCTACCTGGCGGCCAAGACATGGAACTCCCTCCCCATCCACCTACGGCTGACCCAGGACCATCTCTCCTTCAGGAAGCAACTCAAGACCTGGCTTTTCGAGCAGTAACGGACCCCTCCCCCCCAGCGCCTTGAGACCCTAGCGGGTGAGTAGCGCGCTTTATAAATTGTTTGATTGATTGATTGATTGATTGATGGGTGTGGGGTGAAAGGAATATGACAATGAGTTTAGGAGAGCGAAGGCAACTAACCCTGATTTGACATGGGACCAGATCGATCATATTATGTGGTTCGCCACATGAAGCAAGTGCACCAGGACACCACCCCCGACAGTCCTTTCGGGCAGGCCCCTCGGGTAACACAGGGGGAGGTGGAAAAAAGGGGACATGTTAGGACTATAATAAGCAAACCAGCACCAGGCCACCCGGGGCACGTACGTTCAAGCATGCTTGCTCATTTTGCGGTCTCCCCTCTCACCCCGAATCAAAATGCTTCAAGATATCAAAGGGTAAGGAGGGAAGAAGCAGGAATGATGACCTATCTGTCATCAATGCTCCCTCTCCTGTCAATTTACCGGCACTGATACCATGAATTAATAGATATGTTAGTCCAGCAACAGCCCAAATTCTTTTTGAGCATTTTAAGGAGAGTTTTCGGATACCGGCACCAGGTCACCTGGGTGTTCGCTACTGCAGGAATCAGCAGTCTTTAAGATCTAACAGGGCAGTTGCGGCAGCAAAGATTGAGAAGGAAGTGAGATTAGGGAGGGCGGCTGGCCCATATGAGTCAGTACCAACAGAGGATTTTGTTTGCTCACCGCTGGGGGTGGTTCCCAAGAAGGATCGGGTGAATTTTGTCTAATACATAACTTGTCTGCTCCCAGAGGGCAGTCACTAAACGATGCAATTGATGGCACGTTATGCTAGGTAAAGTATGCCTCACTTGATCAGGCGATCCAAATACTCCAGGAGTTGGGGCCTGGCACCCTCTTGGCAAAATCAGACATGGAGTCAGCGTTCCCCTATTCCGGCTGCACCCTCAGGACTTTCATATGCTGGGTTTTCAATTTGAGAGGAAGTGCTATTTTGACAGGTGCATGCCCAAGGGTTGCTCAGTCTCCTGCTCATGCTTTGAGAAGTTCAGTTCTTTTCTTGAATGGGTTTTCAGCTAGGAGACGGGCCATCGGTGCGTTCTGCATTACTTCGAGGGTTTCCTTGGCTCACCAGGCACGCCATTGCAGTCTTTCTTTGCACTGATGGGTGAATTTGGAGTCCCACTAGCTACAGGCAAAACTGTGGGGCTCTCAACGGTCTTTGAATTCCTATGTATCGAGCTAGATTCTATAACTGGGGCGTCCTGGTTCCCGCAGGGGAAGATTTCCGCTTTCTCCCTCACCCTGCAGGAGTGCCTGAGTAGGGATAAGGTCACCTTGCACAAGCTACAAAAATCTGCAGGGCAGCTCAATTTTGCATTTAGACTCGTCCCCATGGCCCGCCTATTTATGTGCTCCATTGCGCAGGCAGTGTCAAGCCTAAGGGCGAATAACCACACCACCCGGTTGTCCAGTGAGGTCCGCCAGGACATGCATTTTGGATGACATTCCTCCGGGATTTTTCAATGGCACTGTGGTTGGCCCAGCCCCCCCAAGTCCAGTGAGGAGATGGGCCTACTGACCGAAGCAACAGGTAGCAAAGGGTTCGGTGCCATTTTGGGTCCAGCATGGTGCGCGCAGCATTGGCCCCCATTTTGGGTGGAGTCAGGTTTGACTACCAACATAGGTTTCTTGGAACTTTTTCCCATCCTGGTGGCATTGACCATTTGGCCAGATCAGCTTTGCTACCAATCAGTCATTTTTTGGCCTGACAACATAACAGCAGTGGAGTGAAATAACCAGCAGTCAGCTTAATGTAAAATGATACTGAGGCTGTTGAAGGAGATATTGCTACAATGCATGAAACTGAATGTGTTGTTTAGGGCCAAGCATGTCCCGGGGTGTTGAATAACGCAGCTGATACTCTGTCTCATTTCAAGATGCAGGTTTTCATGTCGCACCACCCGGACACAGTGGAATCCCCAACGCCCTTTCCAGACCGTCCATGGCAACTTAGTGCCCAAACTTATTGGACCTCGTGGCAGCAAGCCTAGCACCCAGGACAAGGCGGGCTTAGGAGGGGGCTTTCAGCGCCCATTGTTCTTTCCTTGGGGAAGGTTGGGAGGGGGTGTGGCATGAATCCTCTGCTATCTTATCATTCTTAAGGGCACGAAGGACGTTACACAGAGTGCACACGGCGCCATAAAGCGGCGATTTCCTTCTTCACAAGAATGTGGGGCCACCGGGATCCAACCAGCACTTTCATAGTGCAGACGGCTCTGAAGGTATGGCAACACTTTTGAGGGGTCACAGGCAGATGCTCGGTGCCCTATTGGCATAAGTACATTTTCAGCGGCATTTGGGTCGCTGGAGAGCATTGTAGGTCGACAGGGTGGTTCATCTTTTCTGGGCGGCCATCGAGCTAGCCATTTATGGGGTTTTCAGTTGGGGGAACTGGTTGCAAGCAATAAGAAGGATTGGTAAGGTGGGCTTCAGCTGACGCATGTGCAGTTGCAGGGAGGTCCGGTGTCCCTATTGATTCCATGGTTAAAAACGGACCAGGGCTGCAGGGGAGACCACGTCTTATTGTACAGGGCGCAAGGGAATTTGTGCTGTCCTGTGAGCAACCTTGAGGCATACCTGGCTCTTAGACCTCTGGGGTCCTCTCCTAATCCTCAGGGATGGCACCCCTCTCACCAAGTTTCAGTTCACCAGGGTTCTTATGCTAGACCTCAGGGTGGCAGGGATGGACCCTACTGAATTTGGTTCCCCTTCCTTCAGAATTGGGGCAGCCACAGAGGCCACAGCTATGGGTATTTTGGGGCAGGCGGTACAGAGAATTGGTAGGTGGTCCTTAGAATGCTACAAGCGCTATGTTAGACTGCACAAGCTTTAGGCTCGGATGTTTTGCCAATAACGGTTTCTCTTTCGTTTTCCGCAGTTTTCATGTCCTGTGACGCAAGAAGGAAGCTTGCTGATGTGCGCCGGTCAACGGACTCCTGTGCAGCCTAGGTGCAATTTTCCTTCGTTGATCTGGGTCAGAATGTCAACCACAGCTCCATGTTTTGGAACTGTGCTGTCTAAAGCTCACTCACTGAGTTGTACTATTAATGATTTACCACTTGCACATATAGACAGCCCAATTCCATTCAAAACAGTGGTGAACTATTACTCGGAGCTTATGTTCTTCTAGAGGACAATCGCTTTCATTCTGACACTTGAAATAAGATGAGAAAACATGATAATTGTTCCAGCCTCCTGGGGTAGGCCTCAGGACTGTGGAGTTTACTGAAGACCCAGGGTTCCCTGCAAGTCTTAATAGTGCAATGTTTCTGCAACTGCCAGTATTTTCACTGAAACAAGCAATTATGCTCTCTAAGACCAGCAATTAAATCAGCCCACAGCTAAGCAGTAAAAATCAGGGAGCGTGTGAGGAAAACCATAAACATTTCAAAACAATTAGAGGTTATCGCGCAACAAGGAGAGGAAAAGCAATGTGTTGCATTTATTGCTACGGTTTTGGCAAGAAGGTGCAGAGCATGGCGGATGCACTTTCTTTGTTAGAGAAACCATACCAAACGACTTCCATAAGTGACCATAAATAAGGGGAAAAGAACCCAGACAGAGTGCAGTAGAAAATGTACTTCTTCATAATCGACACACTATGAAGCTTCTCTGCAGCTCTATGGCCGGGGATGGGTCAGGTGGCTAACTGGTCGACTTTGAGACCTCTATTTAGTCTCGTATTTTACTCATGACCACAGTGTACAATCCTGGACCAACTTTTAAAATTCTAATCCACATTACTTTCCATATTTGTCAAAATTGAAGTTAAAAACAGACGAAATACCAGCATAAAATGCTGTTAAGGTGACTGGGCTTTTATATTTACATTTCCTGTTTTTTCATCAAAGAATCAAGCTAGAAGAAGTTGTCAACATGTTCATTTTGTGCATAAGGGTGCTTTAGTGCTACTGCTTTGAAACTGTTGTTTTGGTATTACAAGAGTGATATCTGTGGCATGGTGTCACAGTACAAATCACACTTTGCATCCTCGCTAAATGTCATTTGATACAATGCATGGTGCATATTTTTCCTAGTGCATGGGTACACAATAACATTTTCCCAGGGGCTAAAAGGCATGGTCTGTGGTGCGCCTGAGTTCTTCACTTATTCCAGTAGGGTGGGGGTGGTGCTTTGGGTGTGTGTAGGTGGGGGTGGAGGTACGAGATGAGCACAGGAGAAGACAAGCATGCACATGGTGTAGACAGTGAGTCATGGAGTTATTTTGAGGGTTTCATTATATATTGCTCTCAAAACTAAGCTCCTAGTCTCTAGAAGAGTCATGGATTAGATAAGACTGTGTTATACTGTATCTGAATCACTAGGCCTCTACCAAACGTTGGGAAACAACTTCTCTGTGTGCTATTGCTCCCTTGGTCAAGTGCGAAAAGGAAATAACTTGATTACTAAATTGGAATGAAATAGAATAGCGCAATGTAAAACCAAAAAACCTGGGATCAATCCCAGCTTTCCTACTTGACCAAATGATGTGATCCTAGGCAATTGTTTTATTTCACTTTGCCTGTTTTAGTCTTTATTATAACTTGGGCTCCCGGTTTTATGGTATTTTAAAAAAAAACATTTTTGTCTGTGTTTATCCATATTTATTGTTTGCTAATTTTATCTGTTTTTAGCCATATTTAATTTGGGTTTTGTGAAAAAAATGAAGCTGAAACTGGTATATTTCCAGATTTATTTAACAAATAAAAATAAACTCGTGATTGAATGCCTGGCATGTTTCAGGGGTATGAACACCCACAGAAGATAAATCAATGCACTTATATGAAAATATGCAAATTTTAGTATCAACCTTGTGCATAACTTCTGCAGTTTAGGCATCTTTACTAAAATTCCTTTCTTTTGTGACCCTCATATCTATCAATCCACACAGCTATGGACTATTGACCCGGCAGTCACGGCAGAGAGTATTTAGAATCACTCAAAAAGTAACCCAATTTTCCTTTTCATCCACATTTAAAAATGAATAAAGACAAGAAATACATGTGTTTCTACGTGTATTTAGCTGTAAAAATCCGAAAAACCTAAAACAGAGATCCTTAATTATAACATATAATAGCACCTTGAAATACATGACTGAAGGATGTGTGTTATAGAAAGCCTTCTATTGCATTTGATTTATTAAGCTATAATATTTTCCATGTATAACAACAGCCCAGGCAACCTGGGGGTTCCACATGGTTACAGACTTGCCTCTTAGTTCACTATTGCCATTATTGTGAGGGTGGGAGGAGGCCTGAATGTTTCTATCACATTTATTTTTTAAATCTGTCATTTTTAAAACATGCTTATCAATGCCCTGATATAATCTGATATACTAAAGTGAAACATTTCTGTATGTTAATGGAATTCACTTTTAAAAAACAAATTGAAGAGACTTTATCATATTTTGACATGTTTTTGCACAATGTTTTAGAAAATTAGTGTGTTCCTAAAGATAAGTCATGTAGGAAACATTATTTCAATTACTCCAGTTAGCGTGTAAATAAATGCTTGCCTGTTTATTTAACATCTTTCTGAGTGTTAGGGCTCTCTCAAGTAAATGGCAGCCAGAATGTATGGTATTTTTGTTGGTTCAAATTGTACCCTACTGAGTAATTAAAGACCTCCGTTTCCTGCTGCCCTTTCTTCCTGCCGGAATATCTGATATTTTGCTTTGTTTGTATAAGGACTGCTGACTAATTAAGGGCTGGAGACGGCCTTCTGATTGGCAGGCAGTCCTCTCCATGTACACGACAGACTGTAAATACCACGTTCTAAGTATGGCCATCAATACCTGGTTTTGTCAATCTGTCTGAAGAGAGAGCTGTGTCTCCTGCCAGCACCGCCCCTTGCACCAGCAACAAGAGCAGTGCAGACACTTTCACCTGGAAGCTGGGGGCTTGTGATTACTCTTTCAACCCTGTCCCTTTGAGACAACTTTCTACAAACTTGAACCCTGGAACCTGGCCATCCAGCCAGCGCCGCTGCTCAATACTTCAGCTAGTTTGGCCCGTTGCATAAAGGTTAGTGCACTAGCTGAGCGCCTTTCATTTTTGGTTTCACCTTTCTTCAAGAACAACTGATTTCAAATAAGGACGTTTTAGCTGAACAAAGAAAAGGACAAACTGTGTGAGTTATGTAAAGTAACACAACGTAAAAGACTGTTAAAAGGCTTGTTTTCATCAGTGAAGCATCTTACAATAAGTTCTTAGGATTTAGCAGAAGTGTTAGTGTTCAAAGGACCCCCAAGTAGACTTTATGTTTTTTCGTAATTCTTGTTTGATTTGTTCTCAAGCCCCGAAAACTTTCTAGAATAACTTTTCACCAAAGTCAAAATTTGTGAAGATAATTCGGCAACAGCAGATACACCTGAGCCTATTGCCAGCATCCAATCTGATTTGAAATACCTATGCCAGGAGAATCAGGGCCTGTATTCAGAACTTCAAAGATACAAGCCTAAGACTAGACTCTGAGCAGGGAACCTGAGAGCAATATTGAAGGCCATAGACACCTACCATTCAACCACCTACTATGTTCATGAATAGCAGTCTCTTACTGCAGGGAGGTCACACACAGGGAACTTCAGGGAACACCAACGTCTCAATGAATGTGAGCATGGCTATTCCCACTCTGTACCTCTAGCCCAGCCAGGCTATTTCTCTGGGAACAGTTCCAATTTTAAAAGGTTTATGAATCAATGCCAGCTGCAATTCGTTTGCAAACCTGCTGTATTTCCTGATTATGCTTCCAAAGTGGCATCAGTTATCTTGTATTTATTGGGAAACAAATGAGGCAAATTGGTCAATACTCCAAATAGAGAATGACGATCTGATTCTATAAACTCTTGTTGCATTCAAAGAGGAAACACAAGTTATTTGCCGAACATACTTTTGTGCAGGTTAGTGACAATCATAAACAGGGAAACAAAGACCTAGTTTCCTATCTAACCAACATTAACTGATTAGTAAGGAAACCAACTTGCCAGAGGAAAACAGAACTTCTTTGTTTCAATGGGGCCTAAAGGATGACATAAAAGACTTTCAAGCAAAGATCATAGATCCCTGAGAACTGTGCCGAATTCATTGACATAGTGGTTAAGTTGAGTGATACAATTGGGCAACAGAAGGGGTGAAGAGTCCCAGTTTGATTCAAAAGTAGTGGGGGGAAAAGAAAGATACAGACATCAAGGCATCTGCCATAGCGGGGCCTCTGCAGATGGGGGAAGCTTGGGCTCCCATTTGAAAGAAGAAAAAGCAGAAGGTGATAATAAAACCTCTGTCTGTTTGATGAAAAGGCTGAACATTTTGTCTGTGAATCCCAGGAAGGTAGCAGGGATTGCCAAAAATGCCCCTACCGGAGGCGGATAACTGAAAAGCTCAGAGAGGAATGAGGTCCACTCTTCAGGTGCTTCAAGACAGGGGATCTCAAAATATCTTTCTAACACCTTTGGTAAAACTCATAGGCAAGTTATCATTCCTCGCATGCTAATAATAACCAATCAATTGCGAAAAGCCCTCTTAATCATGCTGGATTCCGGAGTAACCAGATATTGTTTTGATATCACCCAGACAAAGCCCTTGGCATCAATATGGTTCATAAAAATCATGAAGAACCACCTGAAAAAAAGACAGGTAGGTTGGCTCATAATTATCAAGAGATTAAAGAACAGACTATATGCCATACTGAAAATGTCATCAGAAGCACAAATTCTAAAGAATTTTGGCAAAAGTCATTAAAGGCCCAAGAAAAACTGACCTGAAAGGGTGAAGAGAGAACACAGATTATAGGAGAGGGCTGTATCTACCATGAGAACATACTATATCCCCTATATTCCCATGCCGGAATTAGGGAAAGTAGTGCTGAACTGGTGTCATTCCACTACCTTATTAGGATACCCAGGGAACAAAAGACCAAATAAAACTGTCTGTGATGTTTCTGGTAGGAAACAGTGTTCAAGGATCTCACAACCTTCATTCAGACGTGCCTTGCCTGTGCTCATAATAATTCAAGCTCCTCCCACCCTACAGATCTCCTTCAAATAATGCCCATTCTACCGGCACATTGGCACACCATCATTATGGATTTTGCGACAGATCTTCGTTCCGCTAAAGAATTTATTACTAGTTTGGTGGTGGTGGATCCGTTGAAAAAATGGCTCATTTTGTCTCTTTGAAAAAACTCCCCACAGCAACAGAGTATGCCGAAATCTTTATTCAACAGATACTCTAGTTACACAGAATTCTCTCAGTGAACATTTCAGATCTCGGTCCTCAGTTTGTCTACAAGTTTTGGCGAGGGTATTGTTCATGGCTCGGAATAGAACTCAGATTTTCCTCCTCATATTACCCCTAAATGGATGGGCAAACTGAAAGGATTAATCAGTCCTTGGAGCAATCTGCACAATGTTTGCTATCTACAAACACCAGTAATTGGTTCCATACCCTTGGTTCTGCCGAGTTTGCATACAACAACACCACGTAGTCCGCTACCGGATTCTCTCTATTATTTTGTGATCTTGAGTACCACCCTTGAGCCTTTCCCTTGGAACTACAAAAAGGCATTAATCAGGCCCCCACAGTACAAACACACCTTGACAACTTGATAAATATATGGGAGACAGCAAATTAATACATACTCAAATATCAGATCATGTTCAAACAGGCTGGTCAGCAATGGAAGCAAACACCGGCCTACAAGGTAGGTGATTTAATCTGGTTGGAACCAAAATATTGACTTAGAAAGACCACGTAATCAATAACCCGCTATATAAGTCCTGATCCAAATTTAAAATCAGCGTTCATGTAACCATGATACTTACCTTGCTTGGGTAATTACCAAATCCATCTTGTCTTTCATGTGGCTCTTCTCAAACCCGGCGACCAGGTTTTCGTACTGAATCACCTCCCCCATCCCATGATGGTGGCTAAACACAGTGAATGTGAGGTCCACAAAACCTTAGACTTTAAATGAGAAAAGGTATAATTGTATTATCAGATTGGTGGTGGTCTCGATTAGTGGGTTTAGGGACTGTGGAGGTAAGCCACAAATGACTGAATGTGGGGTAAGAAAAGCATGCTCAAGCTGATTGTAAAGCAATCATGTATGGTTGCCTAAAGCGATATTGTTCTTTTGTCACAGAGTACCTCTCCTGGCAGAAGGAGTGCACCTTACCTTAGAATTTGAAGGGTCCTGCTCAAAGGGATCAACACACACCCATCATTCTTTCCATGGGAGCTCCAGGAACACCAGAACCACTGCTCTCTTGCCAACCCTCCATCCCTCCAGGGTCATTGGTCTCAGTCGTCTCTTCTGATATTAAGGATCAACCTCTGGGGTAAGTGATGGAAATCTTCACTTCCTTAGAAGTCCTGGGAATTCAGGTGTATTTGCAAAGCATAATACAAGCCTAATGTCAAGCCTTCATTTAGTCATCCCAATTATGCATTATTACATTGTCAGACCCTTTCTCGGGGTGTGGAAGAAAGGAGTTTCAATAGTAGCATAACGTGAGGCAGTTTTAAATAAACCATGGATTTTCCCTACGGCATTGGTAGAAGCTTGAACAATTGGGTATTTTCATGAAGAGGATGCTAGGCAATCCACACCTCGTTGTGGTACAAGTACATGAACTTATACATAAAAAGTATTCACTCCAGAAGCTATCTTACTTTTTGTTCTCCTTTGCTTATCACCCTTTTCTATGCTTTCCAGCATCACTCTTTGGGGGTTATTTTAAGTTTGGTGGGCTGCCTATCACTGGAAGAAACACCAGCTAGGCAGGTATCATTTCCTATCCTGAAACAAAGCTCCCACATACATGATGAGGTCGCTTCTCAGAAGGCTTTACAGCAGTTCCACCATGCAATGGTGAAGCTGCAGCCCTTTTATTTTCTCTGAAGACAGAGCCCCAGACGGGGTTCTTTATTTTTCAAATAGTAAAACTAATATTACCATGCGCTGGAAGTTTTTTCCTATGCATAAGCCACATTTCTACACTTTTTGGGCAAGATTTATGAACACTGTGCACTGGTGCAAAGTAACCAAAACTGACGTAACTTGGCAAAGAGTGCACATTTGATATTTCTTCCACTGCTAAACATTGAGTTAAAAGAGAGTCCCATGGGTGGTAGATGGCCATATCCACGCTACTAGCTATGTTTTTTCAGCAAAGCATTATTGTTAGACCTGGCACCTTGGCGTGAGTCTCCCTTCCAATTTTTGTCGCTGTGCCTCATGTGTTTTTATGGTGTTGGCCGCTCAGAGCACTGTGCCACTGCCAACCAGTGCCACAGTGCAAGTGCTCCCTATTTAAAATGTATATGTTGGTTGGATTCCATGATTGGCTTATTTGGTTTACTATCAGACCCCAGTAAAGTGCACCAGGAGTGCCCAGGGCTTGTAAATACAAATGCTGCTGGTGGGCTTGCAGCACTGGTTGTGCCACCCACAGAAGCAACCTGGTAAAATGTATCTAAGGTCTGCCATTGCAGAACCTGCATGCAGTCTGGTGCTGTCATGCTGACTGGGCAAGTGCACCCACTTCCCAGTCCCTAAACCTTCCCTTAACTTCATATTAGTCACCCCTATGGTAGGCCCAAGGTCAGGGTGCATTGTGAGCATAAGGTAGGACAAGCCCTGATGTGTGTGGCATGTTCTAATAGTGAATTACAGCCATTTTCGTTTTTCACTATTGTAAGGCTACCTGTTCTCCATAGGCCAGAATGGGCTGTTAGCAGTGTTACATTCTATGATCCTAACAGACCCAGGGAACATGGTAGAAATTCGAGTTTAGTATGCCTGAACTCAGAATAATTAAATACATCTTTTAGTAAAGTTTATTTTAATATTCTGTGTTTGCAAATACCACTTTTAGAAAGTTGGTATTTGCTTGCCTAACCATTTCAGCCCGCCTCTGCTATGATGTGTATCTGCCTGTCTGGTTTGTGTGAGTGACAGGGCTGGGGAAACCCAGAGGGGCAGGGCTAGGTAGCCTGGTGGTGAATGGAGAGATTGACATCCAGATGGGTGGGAGGAGTGCACCTGGACTCTGAATAGGGCTGTGCTCTGCCACCACAATGCTGGCTCCACCTCCTGTGGAGCGGCTGATGTCTCTGCCCTGCACCCTGAATAGAAAGGCAGAGTCATGTCAACAGAGTGCTCAAGAACTGGTTTGGACTGGGCAAAGGCCCCTCTACCCCAGAGGAACAAAGGAATTAGGGGTATAAGTATTGGGACCCTGCTCCCAAGAAATTAGATCCTGCTTGACAAGAAGAACCTCTGCCTGAGGAGAAGGAACTGGGAAAGCTGTAAGGAGGAGTACTGTCCCTGACCTGGGGGATTGGCCTGCAGTGGTTGCCTTGCTGCTGAAAGGAGAGGAGAAAAGACTACAAAGACTTTATTTCAACTTGTGCTTAAAAGATCTCCAAGGGCTTGAACTGAGCTTGCCCCCTGAACGAAGTCCCAGGACCAGTGGACTTCATCCCCAGGTCCCCAGAGTCTTTTGGAAGTGCCTGCTGCTGTTGTTGGGCCTTCTGAGGGACTGCGTGTCGCAAGGAGCTGGAAGAGCGACTCGAGGAGGAGAAGCATGCCGCCGTCGGAGCTGTTGCTGTCGCATCTCGCAAAGGGTGTCGCCGCTGCAGCATCGCATCGAGCGGAAGCGTCTCGCATCATTCCAGAAGTGTCTCGCAAATCCGAAGAAGCGTGTCGCCATCGCAGCCATCGTAGCTGACGCATTGCATCGCATCAAGAGAAGAGTCTTGCATCGAGGAGGAAGCGTGTCGCCATCGCAGCCATCGTAGTTGTCGCATTGCACCGCATCCAGAAAAGCGCCTCGCATCCACGGAGAAGCGTGCCGCCGTCGGAGCTGCTGTCGTCGCATCGCGTAAAGGGGTGACGCCGCTGCAGCATCGCATCGAGTGGAAGCGTCTCGCAAACGTTGGAGAAGAGTGCCGCTGCCAAGGCTGCTGTCGTCGCATCGCGTAAAGGGGTGACGCCGCTGTAGCTGACGCATCGAATCGAGTCTTCTCACAACATCGGAGAAGCATAATGCATCTGGAAGATCTTCACGTCTTTATTTCTTTTGCACCAAGAACTTCAACGCATCAGCATTGTTGCAACACTTTCGTTGCCCTGCGTGTCGCATCTAAGGTACATTGACTTAAAGTGTCGCATTTAAGAACTTAAGAGAACTAAGCAAACTTCTACCATCTAAGTAACAGTATTGTGTATTTTTGTCATTTAATGGTCTTGTGATAACTCTATAAAAAGAATCCTTATTTTTGATATAAAAACCTGTGTGGTGTCCATTTGTAGTGTTGTCGCTTGGTTACTGTATGTGTTCACAAATGCTTAACCTATAACGCTCTGAGATAAGCCTTGTCTGCTCGCGCCAAGCTACCTAGAAGGTGAGTAGGGGTTATTTTAGGAGTGTAACCCCTTACCCTGACTAGAGGAACGGTTCCCTGCTTGTCACAAGTACCTACCTGTGCCAACCAGAGAACCCGGATTCTAACGCTTATGTACTAGCAATGCTAGATGGGGCTTTGCGCCAAACAATTACACCTCCTTGAGGTATGCACAAAGTAGGAGAAATGTTTTTTTGCAAAAATTTCAAACTTTGTACTTAATTGTGCACTGTAAAGCACACATACAATGTGGGGAAAGTTTACAAGTTAGTTTAAGCATAGTGTTTTGTACTCAATAGGTATCTTTCCGTTGCAAAACCTATGGTGAATACAGCACTAGACAAACTCATTATGAACTAGCACTTGGAAAGAGAGGAGCAGCACCATCTCTTCGTAGATACAGTGCTCTCCTGGACTCTCATACAACACACATCATAGTGCAACAACTGTGGTTGCTGTGCTCCGTTTCATGACCTTGGTTTACTTGGCAGATTAACATGAAACACTGCAACAATAAAGGTTAAAAATTGATGGAGAGTCCAAAAAAGAACAAGCATTGGCATAGCCAATAGGTCTCGCCTTTGGGACCTTATAAGTGTTCAGCGATGCAACAGTTGATGTTGTTGCACCAAGGATATTGTGATGGATAACTAAACACTTATTAGGTCCCAAAGGCGAGACCTATTGGCTATGCCAATGCTTGTTTTCTTATGGCAGTGGGTGTGGGGCAAAACAAACAAAGGGTGGTGGAAGTTTAGAAGCCACACAGACTATAAGGCTGGTGGTGGGATAAAAGCAACATGAACACCTGTCGGGGAAAGGAAGATGGCGGGTTGCTTCCGCCGCTGAAGGACGCATCTGCCCTCTCCTAGCTCCGGATGCCTGCCGCGCTGCCTCCAAGTCTTATCGTAGGATGCGGGATGAGAGATTAATGCCGCTTTTACAAAAATAACTCTAGTTTTGAATACTTGGCGTTCTCTCTGCTGTTTACGGTGCTCTGTGTGCTCTCGGCTTCTCTGACTGCGGGCTGCGGCTGTGCGGATGTGCCGGCTGGTGGGTGTTGGCTCTGTCCTCCGCATTGCTCGAGCAGCGGGATGGCTCTCAGCTGGAGGCTTGTTCGAATCTGTCGCTCCACTTATGCTGTCTGAGACTTGGTCTTCACTCATCGACGGACTTGTGGGGGTTCTGTGGATTGAAGGCAGGAGTGGAGACGCCGGTCGCATTAAGTGGAGTTGTCTGAGTTGGCTGGAAGAACGGCCGGATTTCATGGCCCCTCCACGGTCGACTCGTCGAGGACGAGCTGAAGCACAAGCAGAGAAGGACGCTCACTCTACTGCTCAGGAGTGTTTGGCAGGTGAGACTCCCTCTTTGATTACTACAGTACCGGATCAGGCTAATTCGACACGGGGAGCTCTACCTGGTAATGCTGTTTTAGTTAGCCCAGCGGACTCTCACGTGGGGAAACCAATCTTAAAACTTTTACGATCAGGGAAAGCTATGGCACTCCTACAATCCTGTGACATTGAGTCTGTAGCCCCTCACTCCCAGATGGCTGAAGTCCTTAACGCCGCGGTTATTGAGGGACGGGGGAGCACGAAGGCTTCCTCTGATACTCTACGGACATGATCTGTTGATGCCGGTACGCCAGGGGTAACTGACGGCTTGCTATCTTCCGATGAATCTCTTCTTGGTGACACAACCGAGATGAACATGCCAGCTCATGTGGATAGTAGAGATGAAGATCTTAATAATATGCATGAGGAGTGTACGGAAGTCCCCGGTCGGGAGGCAAGTCTAAATAGTCCTGGTAGCGGACTGACTGTTGATACTGGTAATGCGATTGATAATGAGGATAATGAGGGTGTCATTGGGGGGTTTGAGGAGCAGAAGAATTTGCTTACGAAAAATGGTAAGGTGGTGCTCTCTCAAGAAAACATTGACTTTTTGGGATGCATTGGTGCTAATCTGAGGATTAGCGGCGCTGTACATGGCTCAGTGGGCGATACACCAAAAACTAAGGGTGTTAAATTAAATCGATCAGGTAAAGGTGGCAGAGGACGTGGCCGAGGCAGCACCGGTAATGTGGCTCAAATTACTGATGTTTTTGGCCGATTGAAGGGTACTAGTTCCTGTAAGACTGGCTCTGGGGGGGCTAGCCCATTACGTAAGTGGGTATCTTCAAAGAGTGGAGTAAGAAATATTGTTTCTAGACTGTCTAATTCAGGTTCGGGGTGGATAAATACCCATTTATTGCGAAATAGGTCAGATGTGATGGCTGATGTAGTCTCAGATACGACTACCCCCTCTCTTCCAGCTCTTCCAGTTCTTTTAACGACTAGTGGCTTCTCTTCTGCTGATACCGATGCATCTGCTTCGGACTATGTACAAGCCTCACTCACTGGCCAGTCTACCGAATGTGGTCAAAATATTGCTGATGGGGCCCCCCACTACCCTAAGGGTTCTGTACCAGCTGAGTGTAATAATGTATTTATAAGATCGCATTCCTCTGTCCCCCTCTCCTCCCAAGGCTCGCAGGGTGATACAGAAGGCATTACAAATCATACATCTCTGTCGAAACAGTTGGATGAACAAGATGGTAGGGGTGCTGATGATGAGCCTACTCTTTCTAACATAATGCAGGCTTTAAATATACAGAGAGCAGAGGCACAAGCACATTATCAACAAGCGAGGGTGGACTCCGCGGGAATCAAAAAAGCATTATCTGAAGTTAATGCCAAAGTTCATCATTTAACAGTGGACGTGACTGAGTTGCAACAGCGCGTCGCACGTTGAGGAAGTCAATACTCAAGTTATTAAATCTGTCACCACTCAGGAGTCGCAGCTCGTCTACTTGCAGTCAAAGATTGAAGATATCGAAAATAGACAGCGCCGTCATAATCTTAGGGTTTTTGGGATACCTGAAGGGAAGGAGGGCTCCGACCCTCGTGCATTCATTGTGGACTTACTTCAGAAAGCCTTCCCTGAGTTGGGGGATTGGGATCTGGACACACAGGTTCAAAGAGCACATCGTCTCCCTTTAATTCTAAAACCAAACTTACAAACGAAATCGAAATTTTCAAGGCCCATTTTGGTTTTTTTTGGTAATTTTTTATTACGCCAGGCCATTTTCTTTAAAGCTAGACCTGCGCCTCCGGTACAGGTGGAATCTTTGACAATATTTGTTAGATCAGATCTGTGTAAGGTTTCTATGGAGAAAAGATGGCAGTTACGGCAACTTATAGATTCCTTTAAGCCATTATGTTCTCAGGTTTTTTTTGCAGGAGCCTGCTAGGCTTAAAGTGGTAAGGGATGGTCGCCCATATTTTTTTTCAAATGAGCAGGAGGCTAAAACAGCACTTGCTAACTGGCATACCACTTCTAAGCCTTGATTACTAAAAGCTTGAGAGCTAAGATTGGGTTGGATGTTTTTTTTTCTTTGATAGCTTTAGTGTTTGGGGGGGATTTATGTGATGTTCCTTTAAAGGGCGTTTATTAGAGGAACAGAGGAACAGAGCATAATTATTGGAATTTTACTTTTGGAGGTAGGGTGTGCTGGCAGGCTGATGGGCTAGGAGGGGGTGGTGGTAGTGTCCTTTATATGCTGTCGGTTAGGACAGCGTTAAGGGGGGCGATTCCTTTCTTTAGAGACTGGGGGGAGGGGTTTGGGGTTGGCTTTAGGGGGGGTGGGTTGGAGGGGAGTGTTAAAACGGCACAGGAAACTGCTGAAAATAAATTTGAGAAATGTGAAGAGGAGGAATCATTTAGCTTTTTTAGAAAATGAACTGGCTGGGAATGGCTAGAGTGAAATTTATGAGTTGGAATGTTTGTGGGCTGAATTTAGCCAGTAAAAGGCGATTGGTGGCTGAAGAGCTTAAAGGATTTAAGCCTCAAATAATCGGATTAGCAGAAACTCATCTGTCCTATCAAGATAGAAATCTGTTTAAGCAGCTTGGGTATGACTTAGTGGTATGCACTTTGCAGACAGTCTCTATATTGCTCTCTTAGAAAGATAGGTTTTTTCAAATCACTGTACTGCGAACTCTTGCCGATAGCCAGAGTAGGTGGGCAATTGCGCAATTGCGCAATTCATTATTCTTGGCAGGAAGGTCACTGTTTCTATGGTTTATGGCCCTAATGTGGATTGTCCGGAGGTTATTTCTTATCTGAACTCCGAATTTTTGGACTGGGATGGGGATCTTATTGTGATGGGCGACTTTAATTGCATTTTAGATAAAAAAATTGATACTACAAATGCATCTGCCCGAGCTAAAATGGTTCGGGTTAGGGACGCGATAAGGGACTTATTGCATATTCATCAACAGGAAGATGCCTGGAGAATATTATTTCCTACTAGCCCTGGATTTACTTTTTTCTCTTATCCTCATAAACAATATTCTAGGATTGATATGATTTTTATTACTGGTCGGCTTTTGACTAATGCACACATGGCTGTATGTCCTAAAATAACCTCGGATCATAATCCTATTTTGCTGTCGATTAATTTAGGCTTATCTAGACAGGGCCAAGTTAGGGAATTTTCATTTCCTCTGCATTTGCTAAGTAACTCGGATTTTATTGATCATATGCATCTTATTTTAAAGGAATATATTTCTAATAATCGTAATACATCTTCTCCTGCGGTGGTATGGGATTGTTTAAAAGCTGTGGTCAGAGGTGCTACCACTCAGTTTATAGCTAGGCAAAATAGATTTAATAATATTCAAATGAACAATGAACGTCTGCAAATTTCTGAATTGGAGCAGCAACATGCCCGGGCAATTGCTTCAAAAGATAGTAGCGAATCATTAATCCATGCTCAAATTATCGCAGTTAGAGCTAAATTAATTAGAGGGATGAAGGATAAGGCTGCTAATAATTTTATTAAGTTTAGATCCTTGCAATATGAATATGGGGAAAGAGTTGACAGAGTATTGACTTATCAACTAGCGGATCGTAAGGCTAAATCGCACATTAAGATTATTAAAGGGGTAGACGGTATCACATACACGAGAACAGAGGATATAGCAGAGCAATTTAGGATTTTTCATGATAGTTTATATAAACAGTCTGGTAGTTTCAATCAGCTGATAGCTATGAAGTACTTAGAAGAAAGTGGTCTACCATCTTTGGAGTTACCACAATCTCTGAATATGGAGAAAAGTGCAGATTTGGAGGAGTTGAATTTAGCAACCAGCTCTTTGTCTAATGGCAAGGCGGCGGGCGAGGATACAATTCCTCTTGAGTTCTATAAAATCTTTAGAGACCCGTTGATGCCACTCCTTCTCGAGCTAATTAATGATATACTTCAGGGAGGGGTGGCTCTTTCTTCTTGGAATCAAACTAATATCATGGTTTTCCTTAAAAAGAGCAAACCGGCAGAAGAACTGGGATCATACCGTCCGATCTCTCTTATTAATTTGGATGTGAAAATCTTTGCGAAACTCCTCGCCTCTCGTCTTTCTTTGTACATTCACTGGCTGGTCTCAGATGAACAACATGGTTTTGTTCCTGGTAGAGATACGGTAACTCATATAAATACTGCGTATGCGGCTTTTGATATTGCCAGTCAAGAGGGTCATCAGATAGGTATGTTAATGCTGGACGCCGAGAAGGCTTTCGATCGAGTAGCCTGGGGGTTTCTTTGGAGCACAATGCTCTCTTTAGGCCTCGGTCGAGGATTTGTCTCGGCGGTCCAGCAACTCTACTTTAGTCCATCTGCTGTTATTAAAGTTAATGGGTTTACATCTAGCTCTGTTCAGATTCAGCGGGGCACGCGTCAGGGATGTCCGCTCTCCCCATTACTGTTTGCCCTATATATTGAGCCTTTTATTAGACACCTACTTCAGAATATTTTTATAGCACCGGTAATACTCAACGGTATAACATTAAAAGTTACGGCTTATGCAGATGATATTGCTGTGTTTACTACTAATCCCAAAATAGCAATTACTGCAATAACGCAATCGGCCGAACTTTTTGGCTCTTCTTCGGGATATAAGCTTAATGTTAATAAAACACAATCAATCCTAAATTATGAGACTTTATCTCCAATATCATATCTGGGGTTAACCAATTCGGCTACGTATTTGGGGGTCTGTATCAGTTGCCGTATTAAGGACTTTCTGCTCCTAAATTATGAACCGTTACTCAAGAAAACTATAGCGGATTTACGTAAATGGCATAGATTACCATTAACCATTATTGGAAGATGTAATATAGTCAAAATGAATATTTTGCCAAAATTTCTATATCTTTTTCGATCCATTCCTTTTCGAGTTCCAATGTCTTTTTTAAGCGGCTTGATTCAGCCATTGGCAGTTTTATTTGGGGCTTTCGAAAATCCAGAAGAGCACTTAAATACATAAGGATGGCATATGAGCAAGGCGGTTTCCTTCTTCCTGATTTTAAAACTTATTTTTGGTCAGCTTTCATTAATCGGATTCAGAGTTTACTCCTGGGACCTTATGTAGTTAAAACATGGTTAGCGTATCAGCTTGCTGTTGGCTTCAATACAGTTTTTTTTTACATAGTATGTCGGATCCTAACTACTTTAAAAGAGTTTGTTTTAAGATAGTCAAACATGTTTACTATATTTGGCAAGATATTGCTAAAAACGTTGCCTTACCAGAGCTACACTAATTTATTGTTCTATGGGGAAATCCTCGATTTCCGGATATATTCTCAGACTCAGCGTTCAGGCTGTGGTTACAGTAGGGTATAATTTGGTTAGGGCCTTTATCTCCATCACTTTTTCTCTTGGCATTGGAACCTCTTCTTCAGGCCATCAAACTCAACACAGATATTACAGGAGTTGATATCAATGGCGTACGAGTCAAATTGGCCGCCTATGCGGATGATATTTTGATAGTTACAGAACGCCCGGATTCCTCAATTACAGCCCTGATGGAAACGATAGCATTATATTCCATACACTCCGGGTATAAACTCAATAGAGACAAATCGGAAGTTAAACCATTAAACGTGTTTTGCACTAGCGATATGTTGGGGGACTCTGGGTTATCATGGCAATCGGGTTACATTAAATACTTGGGGATCGAATTTGGAAACAACATTATGGACACCCTGTATCAAAATGAGAAGGTGCTTCTAGAGAAAATTAAGAAACTTTTGGATGCCTGGTCCCCAAAATTTATCACGTGGTGGGGGAGAATTGACTGTCAAGATGATGGTTACCCCTTTAGTTAATTACCTCATAAGTATGCTTCCACTTATGTTAACTGACTCCTTTCATCATAAATTAGATACTCTTTTAACATCCTTCCTTTGGCGCGGGAAAAAAGCTAGAATTAGCATTCGAAAATTGAGGCTCGATAAGACGCTGGGAGGCGTTAACCTGGCTGACTTTCGTCTCTACCAATACGCCTTTCTGGCGAAACAAGGCCTACTTTGGGTTTCTCCTCCTGGTAACTATATACCAGTGTGGTTGGAAGTGGAAAGGGCCCTCCTCAATAATATACACCACCTGTCGATTCTCACGGCCAATCGTCTTGTCGCCACCCACTCTAGGTCCATCTTTAAGAACACTAAATTAGCTCTCTTGAAAATAGATAGGACCATGGAAGTCAGTATGAAGGGCTCCAACATGGAATCGCTTTGGCTAAACTCCAAAATCTTTGATAATGGTAAACCACTATTCCTTGACTCCTGGTGCAAAAAAGGTATTTTTTTTCTCCATCAATTGGAAAATACTGCATACCCATTGACGTTCCGGGAACTTCAAACTAGATATCAATTAGCTGATATTGAATTTTATAATTTCCTGAAAGTGAGGGCTGCCATTGCGAAATCCAGACTGTCTCCTAGTTCCCCATCGTTACCCACATTTGTAACAAAACTTAATAGGCTTGGCCATCAGGTCTCCCAGATCTACACACTTTTGCGTCCAAAATCCTCAAAGCCTAATACTAAGGTAGTCGATTACTGGAACTTGCTTTCGTCTACTCAGTTATCCGAAGATTCGTGGTCCTCATTATGGAGTTCAGTTTCACGCAATAAGATTTCCCCAGTTCTATCTCAAACTAAATTCTGGCTATTACACAAGGCTTTTTGGACACCGGCTAGGCTGTTTTCCATGGGGATCCGGGAGGATGACATGTGTTGGAATTGTAATCAAGGCAGAGGAGATTTGGCTCACCTTATTTTACACTGTTCTGTAGTGAAACCCTTCTGGGATAGGGTCTACTTATTTTTGAATAAACTATTTAATTGTGTACTTCCCAGGAATCTGCCGACCGTGGTAACTGCTTTTTTACAGGAGGATTTGCAGTCGGAGGTTGACCGAGCTCTTCTTGATCTATTGTTGATTTCTGCAGTTAAAATGGTACTCACCAATTGGAAAGATACTAGCAAGGCCTCTTATAATTGCTGGATGAACTGGGTCATACACCTCAGGGGGGCAGACAACATTGTCTTGCAACATTCGCCTTGGAAATCCTCAACGAGGAGTATATGGTCTACCCTGGACGAATACTTTGCTTCTCATAAGCCGCCATGAACTCTTTATTTTGAACGATAATTCCTATGTGGGCTTTACATTTATGAAAATTGTGCTTGCCGGATACTTGCTGTATTATGCTATGCTAAGTATAGGGCTCGAGGCGCTGGACAGTCTCTTCTCTCTTTCTCTTCCCCTTCTGGTTTTCCTTTCCTCTTTCCTTTACTCATTCTATCTTTCCATCCTTTCTTGAGCTGGTGATTAAGAGGTTATTTCACTGTCAAGATGTACATCTATTGCCAGTAATTGCTTTATGATCAGTTGAAATACCATTCATGTACATTGTGGTACTCGACCATGTTACCAGCTCCTGTTATGATTCTACATAAAATTTAATAAAGATAATTTGAAATAAAAAAAAAATAATTTGGTTAGGGCAGTTATACGATGATTGTGGGTTTAGATCGTTTGCCTCTTTACAAGAGGAGTTTGGACTATCCCATAAGATGTTTTTCAAGTATTTACAAATCAGGGATTATTTCCTACAAGGGAAGGGTTTATCTACCCTCCCTTGTACTACAGAGGTATTGCGGGCTGTTTATAGGATCTCTGGCCGGGGTCAGATTGGGAAAATTTATAAGAGCTTTCGATCTGTAAGTGAAAGCGACGGCTCGTTGATAGCGACTAAACGTTCTTCTATGTTTTTAACAGATATTAATATAGAAGAAGTTACTGACTCTATAGCCATAATTAACTCGGCTGTTATCTCAATTAATTTAAAACTACAACATCATCGTACTATGTTTATGTTATATTACACTCCGAAGGTTATTTCTAAATGGATTACAGAGCAGGCTTCATCAAAGTCATTTCGTCCCAAATGTAAGGAATATGCGGCGGATCTTAGACATATGTTTATAAAATGTCCTGCTCTTACTTTATTTTGGCATGATGTTAGAAATGCTATCAGTCGGCTTGCTGGTAAGGAAATACAATTAACGGAGAAAGAAAATGTTTTGGGTATGGTATTGGATCCAGGGCACCTTTTGACTTTTCTAGTTTCAATATGCATTAGTACTGCTCGGCTGTGTATCGCTAGGGCCTGGATTGACCCAGTATGTCCCAAGATTACCGATTTTTGGGTATTATTGAGAGGGGTTTATGAAATGGAATCCGCAGTTGCTAAAGCTCGGGAATACGTTTTAAGGTTAAATTTGGAAGGATTTGGTCAAGTCTTCAGTGGGATTAATGTGGGATGAAGGCCTTCGAGGTCCCTTTGTTTGTCTCTCTGGATTTTTTGTTATCTGGTTTACTGTGCCTACAATCAAATCATGTATTTCTGATTCTATAATTTTAAGATCGCTATTTCCTTTTCTTCATGTATGGGTGGTTGTTCAGATTTGTGCTGATACTCGTGACATAAAAATTAATAAAAATTATTTAAAAAAAAAAAAAAAAGAACACCTGTGGGGCTGGGAGGGGAAGAAGCAATATGGGAAGAAGAATTAAAATAGTACCTAAAGCACAAAATCAAGCATCCACCCTCAATTCAAGAAACTAGAAAAACGTTTTTTTTTTCAGGAAGATTTACCTACTACAAAATAAATATATATTTTTTTTAAAGTGCAAAGATACATTTTCTTTGTATCTGCCAATATCATCTCCTTTACAGATTGATATATATCTATATATATATATATATATATATTCACTTAAAAAACCATAGGTTTCACACATGTTATAGTTAGCTGTACATTTCACTCGTAAAAAACCAATGAAATTCCACGTTATAGTTAGATCAGGTAAACTATAACTTGCGCGCCCACAATAAACTGCTGATGACGTCACATAGTACATCACTCATGACATGGTCAGTGACATCACTCATGACATCAATGATGACATCTGAAATTACACATTGTGGATTGCGGTCGCGCAAGTTATAGTTACCTGATCTAACTATAACGTGGAATTTCATTGGTTTTTTACGAGTGAAATGTACAGCTAACTATAACATGTGTGAAACCTATGGTTTTTTAAGTGAATTTGCAAGGTTTTGTAAATGATAATTCCTAACTATAACGTGTGTGAAACCTATGGTTTTTTCAGTGAATTTGTACGGTTTTTTAAATGCTAAGTTATGTATTTATTTTTTATTTTTTTTTCTGGTTTTTCACTATGCGCACACCCTGCTATTCTGGCAACTAAAAACAATGTGCTGCTGACAGCATGTGCAAAAATAGGTCTAGGGAAATAAGCCTAAAGTTTTACTGTACTGAGACAAATGATTCCCACAATCATAAATATGTTTCAATAAATATGTAAGTAAATACGGTATATAAATAAATACATATATAATCCTATAAATACAATTCATTCGTCTTAAAACCCAGTAAAAAAGTTAGTGCTTGAAAAGATGTTTTCTTTCTGAAACCTGATGATCAAAATTTCATTGTAAGAAATGTGCAAAAGTTCAGACCACAATCATTTGTCAGTTATGTACGGCCAAAAGATGAGACAGTAGTGTTAGTTGTTTAGAACCCAACAATAAAACATTAAAATTGGTAGATTGAGACAAACCTATCCAACAACTATCATTCTCTGCTAACCAATGAAACCTAGTTCGGAGATCCATGAACTTATGAGCAGTAGCTGAGATATCCAAAGTTGGCAGCTTGCAACACGGATTTCTTCAGAGGATATTTGCCTCCTAGATTATTTATAAATATGTGTGCCGGTCCTCAATCGTGTTTAATCCCCCTTGCTGTTTTGTATCTAGCTCAAGGACATAATGAGTCTCTAGACGTCTCAGCTTCCCTTCTCGGTCTCCCCCTCGCCTTTGTGGCGGGACTGTGTCTATGACGTAGTATTTGAGATGTTTTAGGTTGCTCCCATGTTGCTCTTTAAAGTGTCTAGCCACAGGATAATTCGGGTCATTGTTAGTTATCGCCCTAGTATGTTGTAGAATCCTTTTATGTGCTGCCAATTTGGTGCTACCAATGTATGCTAAGTTGAAGCTGCATTCTAGAACATACACCGCAAAATCAGTTCTACGTGTAAGGTGGTATTTGATCATCTATGGCTTATCACTGAATGCAGTTAGATAAGATGTTCTATTGCTTCTGTATAGACATGCTTTACAATTAGAGCACATAAAAAAACCCTTTCTTGCAGTGAGCCAACCCTTTACCTCCTTGTCCTCCGGACTACTCTTCACTAAAACAATGGCCATAGAGACTGATTTCCTGTATGTTATCGAAGGAAATCTAGGAAGGAAACTGCCTATAACGGGATCTTCCCTAACTATGGGCCAATTGCGTTGGATGATTTTACGCAATTGTTGCGCCTGTCTGGAGAAGGTCAAGATAGGTCTTACTGGTTCAGTGGAAACCCCTGGACTTTCATTAGTAGACTTCTGAGAATAATCTTTGTACTGTAACAAGTCTTCCCTGGCCAAAGGTCTGGATTTGCGGATAGCGGCATCTATGGTTTTAATGTTAAATCCCCGCTGCAGAAAGCGTGCCTTACTGTCCACCTGGTGTTTTTCCAAGTCTTTTTAATTGCTGCAAATCCTACGTAGCCGCAGCATCTCCCCATAGGGGATGCTATGAATTAAGTGAGGGGGATGTGCACTGGATGCATGGAGCTGGGTATTACCCGCTCTCTCCTTGCAAAATGGGGAAGCGATTATGGTTTCATTGATTACTGTAACCTTAACATCCAAAAATGTAACACTACTGTCACTGATGTAAGATGTAAATGCAAGGTTGACACTATTTACATTAATTCGAGAAATGAAATCCCTGGCTTCTGTCTGTGTACCATTCCATACAATAATCAGATCATCAGTACATCAAAGCCAGGATACCACCTTCCCACAGTAGGTTTGCTCATACTGCTTTCTCAGGACCAGTTCCTCCCACCAGCCCATAAACATACAGGCGTTCCTTGGGGAGAACCTGGCCGCCATGGCAACACCTTGCACCTGCTGAAACATTTGTTTTTTTAATAAAAAATAGTTGTTTTCAAGGCAGAGAACCAGCATGTCCATCAACATTCTATTGTGCTGCATGTACTCTATCGGACTTCTACCTAGAAAATACTCCACCGCTTTCACCCCATCACAGTTTCTGATACATGTATAAAGCAAGGACACATCCAAAGTTATTAACTGGTATCCTTCTTGCCATATCACATTGCGAATCTTTCGTATGAAGTCACTGGTATCCTGTATGCATGACTCCAGACTGTGGACATGTTCCTGCAAAAAGAAGTCTATATACCACAACAAATTCTCCAAGGGCCCATCGCAGGCTGCGATGATGGGCCTGCCCGGTGGCCTTTCGATATTCTTATGCACTTTCGGGATGAAGTAGATGATGGGGGTTTTTGGGTGGTCCTTTCTTAGGAATTTAAATTCCTCCAGATTGAGCAAACCCAAGCTTTTCCATGCCAATAATTTGGTATAAAGCTGGTCCTGCATGGCTTTATATTTGAGGGGGGTACTTTTGCGATAGCAATCAATGTTGTTTAATTGACTGTAGGATTCTGTCATATAGTCTGCTTGCGGCCAAAGTACTATATTTCCCCCTTTGTCTGAGTTTCTGATTACAATGTTCCCCCCTTTTTTGAGTTTGGCCATGAGCTGTCCATATTTTCTTTCGTGGTTTGTGATTTTTCTTTTTTCTTTGTTGGTTATGATGTTAAGTTTCTTTATTTAGGCCACAACTAATTCAAGCATCCACTGAGTCTCTCACCGTAATTGGTGTGAATTTAGATTTTACTTTGAAGGGAGTGTCCGGCTTGATCCAGGTCATGGCTCCAGATCCCTGGGATTCCCGTCCTGTGCACTTTTCCATACCCGCCCCCTGCTGACCGTGTTGTTGGAGCGTTTCCGCACCACTCTCCAACGCCTGGAGGTCTCTCAATAAATCATAGTCCGCAACTACTAAGTCTGATGTACTAGGAGTAGTAGTAGTTGCACTCAAATTTATCTAAGTTTGTGGCTGAAGTTTATGGAACTTACGAAGTTTCAACTTCCTAATAAACCTCCTAATAAACTGGTACACATCTGCACGCGTTTGGGTGTAATTGAAATTGGATTTAGGACAATATGTTAGCCCCAGGGAGAGCAGTTGTTCCTCAGCTGCAGTCAGATTTATTTTGGCCAAGTTAATAATAGTATTGGCATTTTCCGTTCCGGTCCTGGGGAGGGTATATATACACATATATCACAATTAAAACCATCAACTACTGATAATCCAAGATTTGGTGTAATATGTACTGTACATTGCATTAATATTAAACCACAAAATAAAAAAGACTAATTGCAACTATGAGCATAAGTTATGCAACAACACCAAAAAAACACACAGCTTTGAAATGAGTATTTCAAGAATGTTTAGAAAGGCTTTCACCACCTCCCACATATGTCACAAAGTTGAACACAGAGTTGCAACCAGGAATGCAAGAACCACAAGCCAACGTGAAATACTTGTGGACAGTGATTCTGTTCATAACAAAATGCCCCCGCACTCCTTCTAGAATCGTGGAGCTATAACATTTGCACTCAAACAATGCACTGCGCGCTGACCAAAGATAGCAATGTTCATAGAGACAGGCTCGTTTACAGAAGTCAACCTGCGATTCTTCAACGAGCAATTCATTCAAACGTGGGGTGGGTAAACACAGAACAAGTTCAGGATGATGTCTCATGTGCATCACTCTGGTCCATACTGTTTTGTAAATATTATCAAGCTCTCTAATTACAAGACAGATGATCACCATGTCCCCAGGCAGTGACTAGAGAGGTTGGTCAACAGTGACACACCCAGCTGGGTGTGTCTTGACTGCAAATACCCTGTCATCTGATGATTCCGGGCATACTTCGAGCGACAGAACAAAATTATAAAATAATATTTTTAAAAAGACTGATAAATATAACAGGAATATATATACTGACGAGAGCTCGCAGTCTGTTTGCCCCTCGCTATGCCTTTTTCCTAGACGTTAGGGAGATTATAGTAGAAACATTTGACTGGTCAATGTGGTAATCTCAATAAAGTGCCACAGGCTAACTCTCTGACGGATTTTCCTACATGTGGACATCTCGCATCAGCCGGAAGTTTTCACCAAACACAAAGAGCCTGGGGGAACGATCTCAAAAATATTGAGTCAAAAGAAACGCGGCAGCATTATGCAATGAATCGCCTCGCCAAATATTTGCATTTTCTGTTACATAATTCTTACTAGCAAAGACTCAATAACACACACCTAGGACAGGCACAAAAACTTTCACCCGGAAAGGAGATGTAGTTTTCTGATCTCAAAACAATAGGTTGGTAACTAAAAGTAGACGTAATAAATCTAATCGCCCCCCGCGCTATCTCGCCAAAAACATTCTTTAGTCCACTTCTGCATTGAGAACGTGCGAAGCCCGGACCTGCAGCTGTGTGCTCGCTCTTTGAAAGTGTGTGTGCACGGTGTTTGTAAACATGATCCCCGTGCCACTAGCATTACTGCCGTCAATCAGCGTAGTTTTCAAGGCAGACATAACGTAACTAGTTTAGACTTCAGGTGCCAATGAGTACGACTGCGTGCGCCGTATCACGCAAGGCCGAGCTCATGACAAAGGGAAAACGTGATGGGGATGGGTAAATGTTGCAAAAGAGACAACAGAGGAAAGTTGGATAGCCTAGTTTGCTCACATCAGAGGAATGCTGTTTCAAAAGCATATGGAAGAACATACTCGTAATGTGGCAAAAGTCTGTATGATATAACATTACATGTAAAGAGGTGACGATGGTATTTCCAAACTAATACTTTCAAGAAAAATAAAGGGATCAATGTTAAGAAGCCATCATCAGGCAGACTTAGAATATGACATGACTTGCTGCAACCCTATCGGGGGATGGACAAATGCTTTGTTGTAGTGGTTTGTTTTCAACCAATCCAAAAAGGACACGATAATTAAAACAACATATGGCCCCTGCGCGCCTGTAGACGCTAAGGGCATGTCTGGCGTTTCCCTTGCGGGAGCGAGCAGCGAGGTGCGATAATTGCTAACAGATGGTGCCATTGCTCGCTCCCACAAGGGAAACGCCAAACGTGCACGCGTTGCAATAGAAAGCAATGCAAAACGTGCACGTTTTTGGCCAAAAAGCTGATCGATTCCAAAAGGTCTGCATCGCATGCGCGCTGCGTAGGCGAGACCTAAAAACGTAATAACACTTTTTGAATTAAAGAAAAATTACATTTATGTTTGGAACATATCAATACAAACTTAATTTTATAAGTTCTAGCTTTTCATTTTGCAAGTTCGTATCTTTATGCACGTAAATTTACTTCCAAAATTCGGTGTTGCTTGTTTAAATTTAATAGATATAACACAGCCAAACTATTTCAAATTACAATAGAATAATTTTCCATTCATATGAAGTGTAATAATTGGTTTCTTTGATGTTGTACACCCAACACCTGTCGTGGATTAAAGTGAACTGCCTCTTCTTCAGGGCTGTTCAAAATTTATATTTGCAAAATAAATAGAAAACTTGCATTAATGGATACAATTTTAAACAAGCGCACAATCTCATAAATAGACAGCAACGTTCTCAACTTCATGGACATATATTTACATAATATTTAAAATAAAATGGGGATTATAAAATCAAAGAAGATTGAACAACAAAGGCATCATTGCAAATAAGCATTCAGTACCATTATAGCTGAAAGAAAAGCCATTTTGTCAAAATGTATTTTTAAAAAGAATTTCTAAATTCTGGGATTGAAGTGCTTACATGGCAGACCCAGACAGAAAATGCTGGTGGAAAAGAAGTCATAGGGCCTGCCTTAAATACAAGTTTCTTATGTAATTTTCACTAGCATTAGCTTCACAAAATGCGTTCCCATCAGCAGAGCCACCGACTGCTCTTCCAAAATGAAACCATCATCACTGTGTTCGATATGAGGTGGGGGATTTAAGAGGTCTCCAAATGAACCCTTTCTCCTCTTGTCCACTATTATGCATGCTGGTTGATCAGTGTCAACTGATTCCTGTACGTTTTTGGCTGTGTCCCTGTATGGTTGTTGGACTTTGTGAAAGTGGGTGCATATTGGTGTATTCGTTTTCATGTGTGCAGGGTCCTAGTGTGCAGGTATGGCAACATGTTATGTGCTTCATTTTCCTTTACATATCTTTATTGAACTTTCTTTGACAGCTACAGTACAGCTATACCTACAACAGTGCACAAATCTCAAGCAAGCAATTTATTATGACAAAACAAGCAAAGGAAAAGTTCGTTCGAGCTGCCTGAAACATCCAAGGGCAACAAATAGCGGTTCAAGGGAGAATTGAGAGTAGTCCTTGGAATCTGGCCTGACCTGTCACATCATTCCCCTAGATGATCATCAGGAGTCCTTTCAGGCTCTCCAATTTTCTATTAATGGGGATTATGGAGTGCCGTTTAAGGGCCTCCTGATCTACAGACCCCCAGGGAGCAAAGTAGACTTCTGTAGTCAAATGCTGGAGGTCCTAGAACCACACTTCGGTTGTGACCATCTCACCGTTCTGGGGGATGTAAATTTTCATCTAGAGAAGGCGGATTTGCCCGAAACCCAGTCTCTTTTGGATACTTTCTCGGGGTGCGGTTTGACACAGCTAGTCAGAGGCCCCACACATTTGGCTGGCCATACGCTGGATGGGGTTTTCTCCAACGACATGCGGTTGGTCACTGAATTGCCTATCCCCCTTTCATGGTCAGACCATTATGCAATTCCTCTGGTCCTTACAACCTCTCTGTCCAGTAATAGGGGTAATATGCCTTCCAAGTTTGAACGAAGACGTAACTTAAAAAAGTTATCCAATAATCTACTCGCTCCCAAGCTTGCAGGGCTTTTGATCGCCCCGGGGGAGGAGGTAACATCGGCGGTGGAAAGGCTGGAGAATGGGGTTACTTTAGCCCTGGACGAACTTGCACCGGCCATCTTGTGCTATTCGGCCAGAAGAACTCCATCCGCCCCTTGGTTCTCGGAACCACTCAGATTACTTAGGCAGGGATTACGGCGACAGGAGCGTTGTTGGCGGTCCAGTGGGTATGTGTGTGAGAGGGACAGACATAAAACTATGTTGAGGCTATATAAGAAGGAGGTAATAAAAACCAAACAAGAATATTTTACCTCTCTTACTGCCTCACTTTCCTCACCTAAAGATCTTTTTAAAATCGTGGACACGCTTACCTCACTAAAGATGCCAGACCCGGTGGTGAGCTCACAACAGCTGTGCAATGATATTGCACAATTCTTCAACACCAAGATTGTGGATATTTATTCAGCTCTGGAGCTACAAAGGGTGACTCTATCTATCCCCTTAGACTGTGTTCCGCCATCTTTATCTGAGGAGGTGCCCTCTGGAAGTTTGTCTAGTTTTCCCTCTCTTTCCCTACTGGATCTTGAAGGCCTCTTGACCAAGGTTAGGTCGGGTTCCCCATTAGACCCCTGCCCCCTTAAACTCCTCAAACAGTGTAAAGACTGTCTTCTTCCACCATTACTGGGTGTGATGAATGGGGCAATTAAGGAAGGGACCTTCCCCCTTCAGTGGAAGAAAGCGGTGGTCAAGCCTCTTTTAAAAAAACCCTCTCTTGACCCGGGTGTGCTTAAGAACTTCCGCCCTATCTCGTTGCTTCCAGCTCCTGCCAAGATGCTGGAAATCCATCTAAATAAGCATCTTGTTGATTTTCTGGAAGCCCATGATAAGCTGGACCACTCGCAGCACGGCTTCAGGAGAGAACACAGTACCGAGTCTGCCCTTACTATCGTGCTCGACACCATTCGCACTAGGGTTGATAAGGGACTGACTACTCTCCTCATCCTCTTGGATCTCTCGGCTGCTTTTGATACCCTGTCTCCCTCAGTATTAACATCAAGGCTGAGGGAGATCGGGGTCAAGGGCACAGCACTTAGTTTGCTGACATCCTTTCTTAATCAGAGGGAACAGAGGGTAAAGCTGGGGGATTTTCTGTCTCCATCCCTTCCTGTGCTTTGTGGGGTCCCTCAGGGGTCGGCTTTAAGTCCGACCCTCTTTAACATCTATGTTACCCCACTGGCCAGGCTTATTAGATCTTTTGGGATGGAGGTTATCTCCTATGCTGACGACACACAGATTCTGCTGTCCTTTACCCAACCCACTATCCAGGCTGCCTCCAATTTTAAAAACTGTTTGAAGGCAGTCGCTCAATGGATGGTGGGTAATTCATTGAAATTCAATGGGGATAAGACAGAGTTTCTGGTGTTCGGGGGAAAGGAGGATTTCTGGTCAGGTGACTGGTGGCCGCCCTCTATGGGGGTGTGCCCTACACCGTCGACCCTGGCCAAAAATCTGGGCGTTTTGATCGATCCCCTTTTGAGGATGGATCAACAGGTAAGCAGGACCATCTCCACCTGCTGGGGACTGATAAACATCTTACGGAGGATCAGGCACTATCTGTCTTTCCAGGCCAGGAAACAAATTGTCCTGGCATTGATTGGGTCCAGACTTGATTATTGCAATGCTCTTTATTTGGGCATCAATAAGGGCTTGGTGACCCGTCTACAGATGGTGCAGAACGCTGCCGCTAGACTGGTCCTGGACCTGCCTAAACGGGCCAAGACTCATCAGGCAAGAAGGACCTTGCATTGGCTCCCTATTGAGTCCAGGATATCCTTTAAGTCCCTGACTTTGATTTATAGAGCCTTGGCAACCAATCGGTCTGGGGGTATGAAGGATTTGCTGGTCCCCTACATTCCCCCCAGAACTCTCCGGTCGTCAAATAAACTTCTGCTTTCAGTGCCCAGGATACGTAAGGCTAGGTGGGGAGGTAGAGCTTTTTCAACTCTTGCTCCCAGGCAGTGGAATTCCCTGCCTTTGGAGATAAGATCTCTTCCATCGGCTCTGGCTTTTAGGAAGGCCCTTAAGACCTGGCTTTTTGCCAAGGCCTACGCTTAGATACGATCTGCCTCTTTTTCGAACTGTTTTGTTTAGGCGCCTTGATGCCTTCGGGCTAAGTAGCGCGATTACAAGTTTCCATTCATTCATTCATCTCAATGAGGCTTGGGAGGGGGGGGGGTGATGAGGAGGGGAAACCTCATACGTGTCTACGTTCTCCCTCATCTACACAAACAAACTTTCAGAGAGATCACAGAGTTGATTGCCACGCTGCCATTTGGAACACTATTTTTGGGGGGCCTACAATGCTACCGCAGACCTGGACTTGGACACCTCTGGCCCATCCTCTCACAGTCGCCAAGACCTGTCCAGGGCTCTCACATCTTGGATGGACTCCCTGGGGTTGTGCAATATCTGACGAGTGTGACATCCACGGGAAAGGGCATGCACCCACACCTTCGCATCTACAAAACCCATATCCCGCATCAAACTCATATTTCTCCCAGCCACAAATGTTGCAACGTCATCGGCTCATAATATCCTTCTCCCCAGTAACTCAGACCACTCCCCCCTACTGCTTCAAAAAGGGGTCCTGGAGAAGCTTAGAATACCCATGTGATGTCGTAACGCTAGGTTCCTCACAAATGACAGTTTTTTTGACCACTTGTTGGAAGAACTGTGCTTATGCTTTGAGATTAATAAAGGGATGGTCCGGAAAATGGGCACACTATGGGCGGTGAGCAAAGCTGCAATCCGGGGTGGCCAAAACATACCTTAAACACGCAACAGAGACAGATACTGACATATGACTGAGTTGAATTATGAATACTCTGACTGAAGACTGCTGTGGTGGAGAATGCAACTGAATCCCTTAACCAGCAGATAGAAATCAGCAGAACTTTCCTGCTTCAAATTGCGTTTCATGAAGCCTACCAGTGTTGGCATGCGTCTATTCAGCTGGTTTGTGAACATGGGTTATGAAAGTGGTACGCTCCTATATAGGTTGGCCACTAGAAGCGCAAATATCCCAGCAGATCCATTCCGTTGACTCATTGGGGACATCAGTTAATATCTAGAAGTGATTGCAGGTGTATTCACAAACTATTGCAAACAACTTTATGCTCATTGACCGATGCCCGCCTGTGAACTCGCCTACCCTCTTTTGCCTGACATCCCTCTCCCCCATCTCATCCAAGTCCAACATACAAATCTTGATTCTCCCATTGCTGAGGGTGAAGTGCTTGCTGCAATTCAAGATCTGAACTCTGGGAAGACCCCTGGCCCGAATAGCTTCCCCCTTGAATACTACTCTAAACTCTGAGATATTGCTGCCTCGCATCTACATTGATTGCATAAGGAGACGGAGAGAAATGTTTCTTTTCCTCTGAACCTTGACCGTGCAATTATGGTGGTCATCCCTAAATCGGACCATCCATAAACCATCTGTGCTACCTATCATCCTATTTCCATGATCAATACAGATACTAAAATCTTTGCCAAGATCTTGCCGAATAGGCTACAGCAGGTCTCCCACACCCAATGTGGCTTTATGCTCAGCTGAAGCACTAGACATCCATATGGCCTTGGCTCATCTCCATGACATTGGAGAACCAGTAGCCTTGCTACTCATGGACTTTGAAAAGGGCTTCGACATAGTGGACAGTGGCTATCTTGGCTCAATGTTGCGATGCACGGGTTTTGGACCCATCTTTCAGAGTTCTATTAGGCTGCAGTACTCAAAACCCTCGGCGCAGATCCTCATTAATAGAGTGCTGTTGCGTGTGTTTCTGATCAGACAAAGGACTAGGTAGGGTTGCTCTCTCTCCCCCGCACCTCTTTACCCTGGCTATGGAACCTCTGGCCAGCATCATTCAGTGTGATGCTCAGATGTGGGTCTGGAGATGGAATGAGACAATGGAAGACAGAATTGCACTCTATGCAAATGACGTTCCTCTTTGTCTTACTGATCCCCCGATGTCTGGCCAGCATGCACTGGAAATTTAGCAACTATTCGAAGAGGTCTAGGGGCTTTGAATGGATAGTGGTAAATCACTTTTAGTCTCTTTGCAGGCAAATAACATCATGCTTGAATGATATACAATCTGTCCTCTTAGCTTCGGGTACCTGAGGGTGCATTTAAAAATTGTGCCAAGCTCACGCACTGTCTTAACCTTGCCCCCCCTCCTTCAGGCAAACAAATACACCCTTAACACCTTGTCTACACATCTCCTTAACACTATGGGGTGGGCTGCACTTCTAAGAATGATGATACTACCCCACTTTCTGCATATCCTGCTAAACGTCCTGCTCCACAGCCCCAATACTTGATATGTTCTGGTTGCTGCAAGACTTCGGTCCTTCCTTTGGAGGGTTCGGCCGGATGCATTGCTCTTGCTAAATGTCACTGCTCCGTTTACGATGATGGTCTGGGAGCAGTGGACATCCGGCTGTACATTGTCTGTTTTCTGGGTTAAATTGGAAGATGATGAAAACTGTCAGTGGTCTTTGAGTGCTCTCTTAGAGATGAAGGGTCTGACTAGCTACCAGTTGAATGGAGTTTCTTTTGTCCAGCCTGCTGTTCAGACCAATATTCCTTTCTGGGACTTATCATTGGTCCTTTTGGTGCTAAAGAAGTCTTCATTTGTAGGACAAGCCTGTGAGAGTGTGCTTGAGCAGAAGATTTTGTAGTCAACCACTACTGAGCTCACATGATGTCATCAATGGAAAGCCTGCTGTGAGGTGATCAGGTGTTCGAGGCAGTATCCCAGTGGAGCTGCAGATTGGTTCCTGAAAAGGCGGTTGGTTAGGTGTAAAGCAGAAGGAACAGCTCTCAGGAAACAAATATATTTCAGGAAACTTTGAAAGAACCATTTGTAGAGTTAGCCCCTGTGATAAATTATAATTTTACTTTCCTGTTGCCTTGCTTGATCCAGCAAACTCCAGGTATGTTTTTGTCGGCCAGTTTCCCTGACTCACTATGAGACTTCTAGATGAAAGAAAGACCGAAAAATAGCCAGCATCTTGTGTTTCACAACTGTATACAGGTATTCAGGTATCCCAAATACTGCACAATATTGTGTATCCTGGCTAAGTTAGTCACATCGTTTTGTTCTTTCCCTGTTTTGGAAACAAAAGTTGACAGGTGTAACCAAGAGAAATGGTGTGGAGGAGGTTCCAGAAGCATAATAGGACCGTTGTGTTGTGTATATAGTAGTTGTTAGAAATGGTGTTTCTGGTTGGCTAGGGTATGCACCTAAGCCAGGCAGAACCCGCCACTCTAGTCAGGGAAAGGGAGTTACACGCTGAAGATAACTCATGCTCACCCCCTTGGTAGCTTGGCAGAGGAGTCAGGCTTATCCCAGAGGCAAAGTGTAAGCATATGAGCAAGACACTCACACAGCAGCAATACACTAGGCACACCACAAAAGAAACTCCACACAAGGTTATATAAAAATAGCCTTTGTATTCTCCATAAAAACACTTTAGAACACAATCACATATATCATACTGTGCCACCAGGCACTTGTCATGAATTCACAGGGATTTACATAAATCACTAGGCCAATCGGGCCATTGTCAATCATCTCAATTAGGCTGACCAGTAACTACTGGCAAGATTGCACTTGGCACAATGCGTTATGCATACAAATAATCATCAGTGCACTATGGTAGACACCTTGCACAGTGCACACATTCATAACATCACTGGTGAAAGAACACCACATATACCTTTACATCAGGGCAAAAGCTGTAGGGTAAGACCCATGAATCACCAGCAGGCCCTGGAATTTGCGGATCACCAGCACATAAGTTACAGTGCCACTAAGCACGTACCTCGAACACACTTGGGGCTTTGACCACTGCACTCCTGTGCTTAGACCATGGCACTGCGTAGGTAGCCACAGCCTCACTCTCAGGAAAGCATCCTTAGTCCCAAAATAAACATTTTGGCGGGGAGACCTCACGTGGTCACCCGCATCCGCAACTTCCACAACGTGCAGCTGCCTTCTGGGATATTCGAAACCCCAGTAAAGATACCCCCGGTACCTTCACTCTATGTTGGTCTCTTCCACGCGACTGTCCACCACTCGTGGCCTGCCTCTCCCTCTAACAGGTGGAGGAGGCGGGAAGCCCATGAGGCTCCTGTTCCAACCTGCGGCCAAAGCATCAGACTCAGTCGCTCCAGCGGGCCCCTCCTACAACCATCTAAGGAAACCCGCAGGCTCTCTACTTTCTCACGGAAGCCCCGCCCATGATCAGACATTCTCTGCCTGACTTCCGGCACTCCGAATGATGTAGTGCTGCCCGGGGGGTTCCTCACGCCTGCTCACGCACCACAGCACCTTGGGGCACAACAAGCAGGGAGAGCTTCACGCTGCTCAGTGCAACATGAATGCTGCCAAACCAGGAGTGCCGGCTGCTCTCCAGAGCACTCCCCCTTTAAAAATGGGCAGTGGGGAAAAGTCTCCATCAGTGCGGGCACACAGGAAAGCGGAGTGCCCACCACGCTGGTTAGAAGGTGCACTGACACGCGCACCAGCTGCCTCCCTCTCCTACTCAGGAAACACAGTGCTCAGCATGCACTTCCCCTGCCACAGCGCTTCTGCAGGTGGGCTCAACACAGCACGGGGCCACATCAGCAGAGCCCCCTACTGTATTACAGATGATACACACAGCTCAGTGCTGGAAAAGGCCAAGAGGTGAACAACACAATGCTCACCAGGCGCTGTCACAAATCCGGTAGGGCAAGCCACAAAGCCATGGGAGACCACAGGGGCACACCATCAAAGTGTCCCTAGGGAGGCCAGCACAAGGATTCCTTTAGGCAGAGTGGTAGTCCCTCCCCTAGCCCCAAAAAGGCAGCAGGTCAGCACTTTCTGCAGTCCAGTTCAATGGTGCTTCCTCCTGGTCCCACGAAGTGTCTTCTCCCAAGTTCCAGTTTTGTTCAATAGCCATGGGGTCACAGCCCCATAACTTATAGTCCAAAGTTTCTTTGTTCTCCCCTGGCACAGAACTCTGAGCCCAGTCCAAACCAGTTCTTGGGGCACTCTAAAAATATAATTACAGTGCTCAACACTCGCCATTCAATGTGTAAGCCCTGGCTCCAGACACACCACAGGGGGCGGAGCCATCATTGTGGAAGGCAGGCACAGCCCTATTCAGGTGCAGGTGCTAATCCTTCTACCACTCCAAATGCAGACCAGGCCTATTCAGGTGCCAGGGGAAACTCCTTCCGCTACGCTAAATTCAGTGAAGGTCTATTCAGCCTAGCGCTGAGCCACCCAGGCAAAGAAAGACACACCTCACCCCCCAAGGGACTGGCTGGAGGGAATGCACATCCCCTCTTCCCCTGTCAGTCAGAACCAGACGGTCAATACACATCAGGCAGGCACAAAGACACATAGCACACAGAAATGTCCACTTCTAAAAGTGTAATTTCTAAAATAGTGATAACAAGTCTGCTTTCACCAATAAGCAAGATTTATCACTATCATTCCAAACATGCCAAACTTGATCACGCTACCCCTCTCATGTCAGAAATTACCACTGAAGTACATATCTGGGAATCCCCAATGCATCCCTATGAGAAGGCAGCCTCACAGCAGTGAGAAACCAAATAGGCTGTTTGTCACTACAAGGACATGCCACACAGTTAAGGCACGTGTCTTACCTTTTACCTACACCGCACCCTGCCCATAGGGCTAGCTTGGGCCTACCTTAGGGGTGACTGTTATGCAGTAAAAGGTGAGTTGCAGACGTGGCATCCACTTTATGTGCCACGTCACAGTGGCAGTAAACTGCGCACACAGGCCCTGCAGTGGCAGAGGCTTATGACAGGTTTGAAAGGCTACTTTAGTGGGTGGCACAAACAGAGCTGCAAGCCCACCAATAGCATTTAATTTACTGTCCCTGGGCATATGGGATACCACTGTACAAGGGACTGATAGGTAAATTAAATATGTCAAGTAGGTGTAGACCAATCTTACTAAGTTCACCATAGAGAGCACATGCACTTTAGCACTGAATAGCAGTGATAATGTGCCCAGAGTCATAAAACTACCGACAACAAGTCCGTAAAAATACAGGAGGAAGGCAAGAAGTTCTGGGATGACCCTGCAAAAAGGGCCAAGTCCAACAGTAGTATTCATAATTTAGTAAAAAATATGCAGACCTTCATGTATGTATAACATTGTATTGTTGCTATGATATGCATAAGTATTGTCCTGAATGTTAGCCCGTTGTTTTCTAGGCATACTATGATGTAAGATGGTATGTGGGAAGAGGGGAGTTTGGAGACGGTTGGAGGAGCATCTCAATTGTTGGCTCCCACTGTGGTGTCAGGTTTAATATCATGGAAATAAATACCTCTGAATAGGTGAATGTGTAGGGATCTTCACTACAATTATGGCGATGAGCAACACTGAAACAGGAATGTACGTATTTGCTACAAAGAATACAATGTCTTGGCTTATGGAGCAACTTGGCTATTGTGGATTCTTCTGCGAACATTACCACTATGAATGGATCTACTTTCTTGGAGCAATGTTAACACTACCAGCTCATTGCGGGTCCAACCTAAAAAGGATGTCGTTATCCCTATTTTTTTACAATGGATAATATTTGAGCCAGTTAGCAGCATTACTCAATTTGCACAGACCATTCTATACAGTGCATCTCCTACACCAGCATCACTGCTCCTTTGAGGGTGCTCTTCCCTTCATTCCTACTTGTGATGTCATGTACTCTGACAAGCAATGCTGCACTCAACACAAGGTCATACAAGGGAGGTCACGTTTACGTGCAACGTGATTACCACCATCTTTATTATAATAATTTGCTCTGTGCTGTTTCATGTTCGTGAGCCTATCCAAGGATTCAACAACTTGCTGTTGGGTATTCCTGATCGTTTTACCCGACAAATGCACAGTAACATTGAATCCAGCATTGCGCACCTGGGGTACGTTTTTTTTCTTTCTGCTAATTCAACATTAACAGGCTAATTACGAGTACAGCAGTCCCAAAACTGCCAACATTCGTTGGCGGTTCAACTGCCGCCTCGTTGATCGTCTGACTGCCCGATTATGAGTGTGGCGGTCAGACCACCATGAGACAACTACAACCACCAGGATCTTGGATCCTGCGCCAGCGGTGGTGGGGAAAACGGCCGGCCATGGAGGCGGTGCCAATGCCGTCACTGCCATGCTGATCATGACCAGTCTTTCCGACGAGCTTTTCATGGTGGGAATCCAGCCATGAAAAGGTCGGTGGAAACGTAGGGAAGGTGCCCCAAGCAGGGCCCCCAGGATGATTTTGCCCATTGGGGACTGTGCATGATATGGTGCATGATACACAGTGCACCCGACGTGCAAGTGGCACTGCAGTGGCACTGCACTGCGGTGGCATTTGCTTTCTCTGAGCCGAGGCATGCTGTCACCATGGAACCGCTGCAGTCTCACCGCTAACCGGTAGGTCATTTTGTAATGTGGTGGTCAGGATGCTGCTCGCCTGTCGGTGTTCTACGGACCACCACCACTGCGGGCTGGCAGTGGGACCGATAAGGTCATAATTGAGCCCTAAATGTGTATTGACATTAATGCTTTTCAATGGGATCTGGTAACACTTTATACCTTACTCCTCTTCAACCCTTGAAAGCATCTTCAGGAGAACCTTCGCTAAAATAGCCGAAATGGCGCTAGTATTTTTTAAATTATATTTCCACTTTCAATGATGATGAGAATTTCGTTCCAGAAATAAAGAGAGAAATACTACTACATTGCTTAGGGCCAGCGGGCTTAAAACTTTTTAATCTCATAGAGAAAATAGCTGAGACTGCCAGGTCAAGGCGATATATTTACCAATGCACCAGAATTATTGGATATGTATTATGCACCGACAGTGAGGTTGATTCACAGAACTAATCTGAGATAAAATCCTAAACTTACTACTTTTGGTATTCACAGAAGGCATTTAGTAGTAGTAAACTTAGGACTCCTAACTTTACTAGTACAGAACTGAGATAAAATCCTAAACTTTCTACTTTTAGTATACACAGAAGGCCTAACTTTACTACTACTAAATGCCTTTTGTAAATACCGAAAGTCGTAAAGATTTTTTTTGCTTGATGATGACAGGACGAGCACTCGATCTGCCTCTTATTTCTGGATCCCTTCAGGATGAGGTGGGGGAAGAGGTTAGTGATGAGGGGGAAGAGATGCGAATTAGGAATTAGACATCAAGGAATCAGAGTAATTGAGATTTCTGCTAAGTAATTGTTGACGACGTTTACTATTTATAACAAAGCATTGTTTGAAGCGACACATGTGGCTGAGATTAGACAGTGTGCCACAGAATGTGTGATCTTAGTCTACTTGCCTTCGATAAACCACACCTATCTTTTCCTAGGAGAGTTGCTCCACTGGGTCCCTGACAGAGTGATATGTCTGAACGTCGAGGTTTCTGAGCTGGAATTAGTAGATTACAAATGGAGAAGCGGGGAGAGTGTTTGACGTTATCTGGTGAAGGATGCACTGCTACCCTTTGTCTTTATTTGTTATACTGGGCATGATCCGTCACCGAGCTCTGCTGCTGAGATGATTAGATTACCCCTACAGGACAGCCCTGAATCTTCCATCATTCCGCCCCAGTGCTGAGAGGACGCTTCATTATCTCACCAAGCCGGCGCGTGTCCGCCTCGCGCAGCGAAGATGCTTAGCTCGATCATAACTGCCATGTCCTATTCCCTCAATCCCAGCCTGGCCGCCATCTTGCAGAAGTGATGGCTGCTGCCACTGGTGAAAAACTTCCCCTGATCTTCCTGTTCGCTCTCATTTCCCAGTCTGATGTTGCTGCTAGAATTTCCCCTGGGAACCTCCGCACTTGCTAGTACTTTATCATTTCGTGTGATGCAGCTAATAAATGTCACTATCCAGCTCCCTCAAGCTTTAGTTTTTTTTCTGTGGTAACCTTACAAGAAAGTAAGAATACATACTTTTCTTCAGTGTGCATGCACTGGCCGGAAGGCGGGTGGATGGGTGTTTGATATATAGGGTTGGCCCTATAAGAATGTTTGCAAATGTTCATGCGTGTGTGTGTTTTGCTGTACACATTTTGGACCACATCAATCAAAACGGACCAGCTGCATTATGGGACATCGCGAAGGCCCCAGGAAGACATGTACATTAGGGACATGATGCTATCCCCATTGAAAGCCCAGCAAAACGGAACTATCATTTAAAGAGACTCTCGTGATTCGACCTATATTTGCGATTTAACCCGATTGCACCCATGAATTCTAACGCGGTAAACATAAAGTCATAGGGAGCGGAATACAGAACAAGCATTTGCAATGCAAACGGTCTCGCTTTTGGGACCTTGTAAGTATTTAGCTAATCAGCACATTAGGTATAAAGTGCTTGCTACCCCTGATAGGGGGTTGAAGTTTTTTTGGGGGGGAAGGGGGGGGGGGGGTCGGTGAGTAGCAGCTACTTTGAAACCCATAAGTGATTAGCGGTTAATTAGTATAGCGAAAAATATGAAAGTAATTTGAGTAGTGGATATGGTAGTCAGATTACTTGGATTTAGAAGGATAGTGGAGGGATAGAGAATGTCTAAACTGATGAATAAACACAAGTTAACACACAGAGTCACGTGTACACAAAGACGCACAGACCGACATGCAAATAAACTAGACGAGATATCACTACTTTTATGTCCCTGGTGTACACAAGTCCATCGTTTTCAGGTTGTGCAAATTGAAAGGTGCTTGGGAATAGCTATATGCAAACTGGTTTCACCAAAACTAACGTCGCAGGGCAAAGTACACTCCTAGGCCACGTACTCTCTGAAGTGGATAAGCAAACAACCTCAAGTCCTAATGCCTGGTTGGGAAGGGGTGTCAAAACAACAAGGAGCAGCTTGAGTCTCTATTGGCAGAGAACACGTGATCCACATCTGACCTCCCTCACGGGGAGACGCATTAGTATAAAATTCTAGCAAACGGCCGATCGAAGACTATTAGCATATATCAATCACCACATAACATTAAAACCCAGCAATAAAATTTGGTAAATCTTTCCTGCATTGCACCTATCAAGAGGGAGTAGTGAAGGGACACAATGTTTTCTTCTGTGCACTACTACTACAGCTGACATATCAGAGCTGCTTGAACGGCTGCTCAGCTCTTGCTGTAATACATGAAGTGTACTGCTGCTTCAGTGACCCGTCTCTTAAAGTGTCATTCGCTATCCTCTGCAATATCTTATTTGGTTCACATCAACAGCAAGCACGCAGCCCTGCTCGAGATGCGTCGCAAATGCATAACAACATAGTTCTCTGTATGCAAACTGAAACACATCTCTGTATTTAATAGTAATTCTAGCAAAAGTATCTTGTATGCTATATTTTACTGTGCATGCCTCTTAATAACACCACCTATAACCCAAGCTTACTCATCATTGTATCTTTGTTTCATTTTATTAAAAAAAACATAACACTACAGTACATCATCTACAACAGCAACTTAAAAACAATAGCTATAACATCATAAACGTTTTGAAAGAGAAGTGATGTGCATGCTGCCCAGGCAGGTAACAGTGAAGCAAGGCTTCTTAATCAACAATCCAAGATCCCTAAAACTCATTTTTAAAACAAAATGCCTACAAGCAATCCAACAATAATGCTGCTAGCATAATCAGTTGTAAAATGTACAAAGTAAAAGGCTTGCTGTATGGCAGATGTTAGTGCAACGAGGCCTACAGCTAAAAAGTCAAAGAACCACAAAAACGCATTTCTAAAGCAAATACAAAAGTTGAATCCAACAATAATTGAAATATTAGGCAGCATGGTCAAACCTACGGAGCCAAGTGGTGAGTGAATACTAATCTGCACATGAATACATGCATAGGATATCCAACAGCTTTGCATCCGTGTAGGCATCAAAAGACCTTCAAAACCATGGCAGAACTATAGCCTGATAGGTGTCTTTACATTTATAGGTATGTACCATGGCTAGAAAGAAGGGTCAGACAATCATAGCGTATCACGAGATCTAAAATGCTATGGACGTAACTTCGGCCTGAAGGTCCTCCCTTTATTGATTTCCCACGCCTTGCTGCCACTTTAAACAAGCATTTGCAATTCAAATGCCATCTTCTCATAGTATTTAAATGGCGGATGTTGGTGTTATTTTATTTGAATAATAGGGCAGGCTACGTCCCTGGCTCGGCTGCGTGCTCTCCCAGTGGGCTGCGGATACTCACTCCCCGTGGTGTCCGCCTGACTCCACTGTTGCCCGCTCAGACGCTGTCATGCACGGCGCCTGTGCTTGTAAAATGAAAGCACGCATCGCGTGCTGAATGTTGTAGGAAAGCATGTTGTGCCAGAAGTAGTAAAAACTCATGAAAGAAAGTAGAGCTTAGAGACTCAAAATGACGTCCCATGTAACAACCGAAGTAAAGGGGCCAGTAGCCATGGGAGGTTACAAATGAAGACATGGCCGTACTAAGGAGGGAATAACAAGCTAATTACACAATCAGAAGCCAGCATTTATGAAGGACAAAACCAATGAAAAAATGGGTGGGGAGTGGGTGGGGCTTCTCTTTCATACTCTCCTACAGCTGATCGCCAGAACAGCGTCTGAGCGCTGGCTCAGGCTCGACCTAAAAACTGCCAGGCAAGAGTTACATCGCATCTTTGTGAACAGTTGTGCTTTAAGATTCTCCCTAAAGTTAATTATGCTTTGCATTTCTTTCTATAGTTAGATGCGCAATCCTTTGGAACTTTCTCGCTGATGCGTGGGGTAAGGAGTTGTGTAGATCCGTCACATTAGCAGCTCCCGTCGCTGAATTTAGGAGGAATTCAGGTGGGAAATTAGTACAAATTAAATTACTCCAAACTCTTAATCTTGCCAAAAATGTGGACATTTAGAAGAAAAATGGCTAAATCAAATCTTACTCCAATTAACACGAACCTGCTTTGCCAAGTATTAGTGTAATCAGGCGGTTAATGGTGCTGTTAAGGGTTCTGTTACACCCACTAAAAGTACAAAATATGTTTTGTGAGATCCTTTGTTACTTCGATATGAAAAGGAGTATGCCCTAGAGAGAGGATATCCGTAATTACCGATTTCCACAAAAGAAAACACCTTTCTGATGTGACACAACATATTTATTCTTAAAATAACCCATTTTCCTAAAAAGAAGTTTAATAAATTGACTAATGGCGAGATCATGGGGATGCTCACTCACGTTTGCAAAATGGCTGCTGAACAGAATTCAACTGTGCACATAATACATCTAAAATTATCCTTATTGTGGGAATATTGAGGGTCTACTGCTCTCTATATTGATACACTTTTAAGATGATTGATATCGAAAATATTTCATTTCCTGTCGGATCCAGCAGAGATCCCAGAGTGCCAGACTCGAGCATAAGGACGCAGCTGGCGAGGTTATCATGCCATCCAGTTGTGTAAATAGTTTACATGCACAATTTCCCTGCCAGGCCATACGTATGGTGTTCAGCCACTTGTAGACTCAACTGTATCAATGTATAAATGATTTGGGTTAATTTAGGTTTGCTCACATCAGGAAAACCAAATGCTAAAACTCTATGTTTGGACAGAAATATCTTGCTGTTGAAGCAATACTGAACCAGTGGGTGGAGCAGAATATTCTGATTGAATGATGTGAATGGAGTCATCTAAGTGTGTATATGTGTGTGTATGTTTACATTGATACAGAAAAGTCCCTCCCATTGTAAAGGACGTGTAATCCTGTCCTGAGAGCCCCATCTGCGATGATATCTGAATTCTTGGTAACAATTTGTGGTCATGGACGAACACTGATCACACATTTGCACCATGACCAAGGCCTGTCTCAGGGATTGCGGTCTTGCTTAGATTTGTAGGGGTGCCCAAAACACTACCTTTAGGTGGTGGAAGGTCACTTTGTTCAGTGGAAGTTAAGTGCACAAGAACGGTGGTAGCAGCATACAGTGTTTTGAGCTTTAGTGATTAGTAGAATAAACAGGCATTTTTACCAGTGTCACAGAAGTGGTGTCTCCTGGCCCAGTCTGGAAAAGTTCCATTGCTGTGTGTTTAACTCACACCTGGCCTGCATTGAATAGAATGCAGTGCTAGGTAGTGTGTGTCTGCGCTGGGATGCATGTGTGCCTGTGAAGTGGTATAACACATGAAAATTAGCGTGAGCAGTTGCACATGTGTGCTGGGATGTGCATGTACCTGTAAAGTGGTGCGGCACATGAGAGTTAGCATGTGGGGTTCTGTGTGTGCTGGGATGTATATGTCCCTTTGGAGGATGCAGTACATGGGAGCCTGTGTATATGTATTTCCATATGCAAGCAGGGATGTATGTGTGCTTGTGAAGGGTACAATACACAGAAGTCTCTGGGTTCCATTTGGGAGACCCAAGGCTTGCAAAAGAATTCCCGCCAGACAGATTTATGGATTGATGTGTACATGAGAGCTGGGTGGGTGACACACTGGAGGAATAAAGAGCCAGGCTCTTCATGCCCTTCAAAAGGGCTCTTTGATTTTAAGAAAGGTAACTGGTGAAAGGGGCCGTGACTCATCTCAGGTAGGAGATGGGTTGATAAGGGGCGCCTTTTTTAATTAATTTTTTTGTGCACATATCACTGAAGCTGATATCCAGGTGTGAACCTCAAGTCACTCCCATGGCCTGTGTTTGGGGCTATCCAGTTTGGAGACTCTCCTGCTGTGGCAGATTGCTGTGTGGAAGAAGAGAATAACAGAGGAATGGGCACTAAATCTTATTTGTGTCTGAAAATGGATCATAAAAAGGGGAACTTGAGACAACCAACATGCCAAACTGAAGCTGTACATCAGTTTGGAGAAACTCAGCACCAGTTCTGCCTGTTTGGACCAGGGGTGGGGACTAAGAGTCTACCAGTCTCGCTGCTGGCAGAAGGGACATCACTTAGGAGAATCAAGACCACCTGCCCTGGAACCAGGAGCACAATCTTCTGCTTGACCCAAGACCAGAGGACTCCGTGAGACGGAGATATTGCCTTCCATTGGGAATCTTGTCAGTGGATCCTTGGAGCAGATGGTGAGATTCAGGTCCATGTCGGGACTGCAACACCGATAGGTCTGTACGCCAGTGTACAATTGTTTGCGACTCCTGTATGCCAGGTGGAGACTGTGGTGAAGGTTAAAGGCTACCATTCTGGTGCAGCATTGTGGTAAAGAAGGCCTCCACCCTGTGCAGAGTTCTAACCTGAAGAGGGACGCTGCCTTTGCTGTGTTCTTGACCCCTGTATGCCAGGTGGGGGTCATTGTGAATCTTAAGGGCTGTCACCCTAATGCAGCTTTTAGGTGAAGAGGGTTGTCGCCTTGTGCAGCGTTGTGACCAAAAGCGTGGTGCTGCCTTAAGTACATGCTCACGACCCCTGAATGCCAGGTGAGGGCCAGGGTGAATATTTAGGGCTGTGGTGCACTGGTGCAGCCCTGTGGTAATGACAGGGCCATCACCCTGGACAGTGTTGTGATCTGCAGTGACCCGCAGAGGGATATCATCTTCCGATCAAGGGAAGGAACCTCCGTATGCCAGGTGGGAACCACGAAAGAAGGAGTGGGTAGTGATCCATGAATGAAGTGCACACTGTGAACATCAGAGCATCAGGAGCACCTCGAGTCTGCCATCAGGACCCAAGGATACTTCCTTAAACAATCGAGGAGCACAGTGGATGTCCAGACCTTTTGCTGGCAGCGAACAGACTGCTGCTTCCTGCCGGCACATGTCACTATCGACCTCAACACTGGACTGCTGAGCCCCCTGGGCTCTCTGTTTTGTCTCCAGCTGGTATGACCAAAGCTTGAGTCTCAGAGCCAGTGAGCAGGGGCAACTACTCTGGCTGTAGCACAGAAGGTACTGGGACACTTTGACTTTAACTAACCATTGTGGGACGTCTAAGACTCATATTTTCAAGTGGGCCTAGCCTGAATGTTGCCTCAAGTGATTGGGGAAAAACCTGGCCCATAGTTAGAAGAATTGGATGCTGGTGCCCACGGGGGCAGTGAAAGAGTAGGGACTTTGTGAAGAGCGTGTTATATTTAGTGTGCACTGTATTTCTCATTGTGTGAGTATAAATACTACTTTTTCTCGGAGAAAGTATTTGGCTGAATATTCAGTTATTGTGCTTGCCGAAATGACGTTGAGTTGTGAGCCTGTGTTCACACTACACCTGCCTCCTCCCCAAGAAGCCTCGGACTGCTTGACTCATTCTACTACTGGGAGTCAAGTTTGGAAGGGGCACTTTGCCTAGTTGCTCAGAACCCATAGGAGGTTGGCCCTGGGACATCAGGAGTAAACGGCCTCAGCCACCACGGTTGGGACCAACAGTTCCTAGTTGCTCTGTTGCCCTCTGACAGGGGTTCAGACAGTTAGTGTGTGTCACTGTTTACTGGGGAGTTCATAGCTGCCAACGTTTCATATCACTTATGTGTGACATTTCTATGGCTTTTGTCTGCCTAAGAGTGACATTTTACTGTCAAATGTGTGATACTTAAAGTGACACTTTCTTGAGAGGAAATCAAAGTTGAGTGTCTCTCTGTGAGTTTTAAGTTACAGTATACAGACATGTCACACAGCAATAAGCTTATACCTAAACCACAACAGACCTATTGGTGTTGCATGACCAATGCTTATTAGCTGACTCAGATCAATGAGTAACTAAAATGATTTTGTTAATCATTAGAATCAAAAAGCTTTCAATTTTGAAAATATTAGACCAGGAGTGGAACAATTTTGGGTCTGTGGAAGTGACAGTGGTATTTGAAGTGTATCAAAACCCCTGGTCTCACCTTCACATCATTATCTGCTGCAAAGATTCTCACTCTGTTGGCCTCTTACATCCTTTTCCCCTTAACATTTTTCTGAAATCCTTCATCTTCATTATCTCACACATCTTCTTCACTGCCTATCTGTCTGTACTTCTGTGTGGATAATCTTAACTATGCTCTTTCACACACACACACACACAAACCACACACACACAGACACACACACATACAGTCTCCTCACCTGTAAATACACTATTTTCTTATTATTAGTTTTGTGATGTCAGCACTTTGACAACTATGTAACTCCTCCACAATCCCTTACATAAACTTGTTATTGCAATTGGCACATGATTGATAATTGTTCTGTGCACTATGCAGGGAGGCAAAGGATTGGATGCGCATGTAGAGGAAACTACTTGACGATTCACTGAGAGGCACTGTCAGAAACTCTCACTGCCTTCAGCCATAGTTCCTGAGTTAAGCTATTAATATTTTGTGTTGTAAACATAGCCAATCACCCCCACCGCTCTCATCTTCAGTGAGTGCTCTGCTGCTGGACTTACCTGTCATGACCAGAAGCAAGTCCTCCTTCTTACAGTGCCAGACTGAGCCAGAGAGAGCTCCAGACCGTGTTCTGCAAGGGGACCATTAAGCTTGCAGTGGCACTGCTACTGTATTTGTAGCTAACCATCCACTGTCTCACAGATAGTGGCTTGGTGCATTGCGGACTAAGGCTTCACACTGCTTGCCTGGATGCTCATTCAAGCAGGAACCACCACTCTAGTCAGGATGAGCTTGATACACACTAAAAGATAACATGTGCTCACCCTCTGGTAGCTTATCACAGAGTAGTCAGGCTTATCTAAAGAGGCAATGTATAAAGTATTTGTGCAACACACACTCACAGTACCACCACAAAAACATCATAAAAATACTTCACACGGGGTAAGAAAAAGAGATTATATTTTTATGATTAAAACAAGACCAAAATGACAAAAATCTAATTAGTAGAACCGGAGATATGAATTTTTAATGAATGAATCAAAAAGTAGTGCCTAGAAACATATAATGCTTAGGAGTTATTTGAGGCTGTGTTGGACCGGGGGACATCCAAAGTTCAGGCCGACCGTGATGGAGGGCAGGCTGGCTACAGGACTCATTCAGGTCCCGCTGAAAAAGTACCTTTGGATAGAGCAAGTGTTGACGTTGAAAACTCAATGTGTTTGTTCCGATCCGCGCAGCTGATAAAGGCTCCGTCGACAAACCTCTTCATGATGCAGGTGCTGCATTGTCATCAAGCTGCACTGTTCGGCATCACTGATAAGCGCAGTACATCGAAGCGATATCATGGATTGAATACTGAGTCGGCGTTGAATGGCAATGCATTGGTTTCGATCGGAGCAAAGTTGTCACTGCATCAATTTTGATGGTTCTTTACAGCGGAAGTCACCTTTCAAAGGCTCAGGACTGGATTGGCACCACTTGGCATGGGCAGAACTCGCAGATGGAAGAGTCCAGGTGCTGTTGCATGGTTGAAAATAGTCTTTAATGGCCCTGAGACAGAGGGCAAGTCAGCAAGCCCTTGGAAAAATTCTGGGTTCAAGTAAAATGGGTCCAGTCATTATCCTCAGCTGGGCAGATATCAGCAGGCAGCAGGGCAGCAGAGCAAAGCATAAAAGCAGTTCTTCCAGAGCAGCAATCAAGCAGAGAGGCAATCCTTGTAGCACAGCATTCTTTACTCCTGGCACAGGTCTTCACAGGTCCAGTAGTGTACTGTCTAGGTAGGGTCAGAGATCCAGTACTTATACATAGTTGTGCCTTTGATGTGAGGGTGACTTCAAGGCAGGCCCTTTAAGTGCAAAGGTCCCCCTTTATTCCCAGCCCTGGCTCCAGACTATCAGTAGGGGGTAATCGGCCCTCAGGTGTAAGTGTCAGCTCCTCCTCCTTCTTCCTGCTCAGTAAGAGCTATCAGAATGCAGATGTATTTTCTGTCACACTCACCCTGCCTGTGTGGTGGCTGTTTAGAGGGAATGCACAACGTGTACCTGCCACCTAATGCAGATGTGTATTGGAGACAGTCTTCAAGGCACACAGAGCAGTAAGAGCAGAGAAAGGCCCACTGTCTAAAAATGGCATTTCTAAAATAGTAATGTTAAATTCAATGTTACTGTTGCAGCGCGGAAACCTGGGTAACGGGAATCAGGACAAAAACCCCGTACCTAATATATCCTCCCTTCGTCACAGACCAAGATTTACATTAACACATTCACTCATACAATCAATGGTGGGGCCCATAAAAACCAACATTCACACTCTGCTTCTAATTGGCCTGAACCTACGGGAGGGATAACTGTTTCCAAGCGCTGACATGAAAGGAATACCTTATAACCTATAGAGAGAGAACTTATTTACACTTCTATACATTAATCCTAAACATCAAGATACTCCTTCCACGTAGTCGACAGGTCAAATTAGTTGTTTTGAGTTTAGTGATTCAGTCCAGCTAACACATACTCAAAATTCCTGATCTACTCCTTTTCAAATAAAACGACCAAACACATGTTCTTGTTAATCAATATTTTGTTTATCTAAATAATGCATGAATTTAGTTCCATCTAGTAAATTTATTAATCATTACGCAAATCACAGAACACCATATTTACCTGTTCTGGCTATCGGTCGTCCTCTAAGTCATCAAATTTAGTCGTCAGCACGCTACAGTCACAAAGATCAGGTCAAGGACCAGAGACCTGCAAATATCGATCAATGCCCATGGAATGTTCGATAGTCCGTAGTTCATCAAGAAATTGGGCAGCAATATAGTCTGTCAAACATTTAGGAGCACAGCCGTCACGAAGCGTCACCGTCGTCTCTGTCAGTAAAAAAAGAAGTACGATAAAGAGTAACGCATCCTCTCTATTCTAACGTTATTTTTATAATGGAAATAAGGTTCAAGAGATACAAAATTAAGAATTTGGGCTCATCTCATTGGTCAGTTGGGGTCGTCCGGTGAAGTTTCACACAGTTCGGGAGGTTAAGTCATCCTACATGTTCCATCCGGTTTTTACAAACGTCTATTGTCAAAAAGTCTTGGCAGGCATCCCGTCGTGATCTTGGTTGGGTACATAGAGTTTGGGGTTGTCTCGAGGCTACTGGTACGGGTACTCGGCACATGCGCACTTGGTCTAAAACCTCGTGGAATGGTAGACGTCGCGTCAAGTGTGTCAGGCAACATCTTGTCTTTAGGCCCAAAGAATAACTTAAGCAAAACAAACACAAAAAAAAATTAAAACATAGAAATAACTAATAAAATGTTAAACCCTCACTAATTCCCCTATGTGCTTGTAATTATCTAGCATATGGCGACATTTAAAGCGTTCATATTCACCCAGTGATGTCATCTGGTGCAACATACGATAACGTCACAAAAGCAACATATATCATGCGATATTCTATTTTTCTAGTATTAGTGTGCGTACATAGGTTAATTATAAATTATTTTAGCCATGCAAAATGCAGATCCCACGTACGTTTCGTAAATTAGTAAGGTTGATTCAATTTTCACACAAACACATTAATAATATTTTAATTAATAGATGATTTCAATTAGTATAAACATGCAGAATAGGGGGGTATACAAAATGTTGTACTACCCACTCCATCATTACCATTAAAGAGGATCTATCATTACCATTCCGAAGATATAAAACATGATGCAGCTACTTTTTTCTGATCAGGAATTACAGCTTAAACGTGTTTTAAGGAATTCTCAATGCTAGCCTATGAGAGGAGTAGGCTTCAGAGTAGTGAAAAACAAATTTAGCTGTTTGTCAGGACCAGGACATTTAAAATTGTAAAGTACATTCCTACTTTTTAGTTACACAGCACCCTGCCATTAGGGCTACCGAGGGCCTACCTTAGGGGTGACTTATGTGTACTAAAAGGGAAGTTTAAGGCTTGACAAGTGGTTTTAAATGTCAAGTTGACGTGGCAGTAAACTGCACACCCAGTCCTTGCAATGGCCGGCCTGAGACAGGTTTGAGAGGTGGCTTGTGTGTGTGGCACAATAAATGCTGCAGTCCCACTAGTGGCATTTAATTTACTTGCCCTGGGTATGTGATATACCACTTTACATGGGGCTTACAAGTAAACTAAATATGTCAATTGAGTATGCACCAATGTTACCATGTTTAGGTGAGAAGCACCTGCACTTTAGGGCTGGTCAGCTTTGGTACAGTGCTCAGAGTCCTAAGGCCATCAAAAAGATACAGCAAAAAGAGGAGATAAGCAGGCACTGACTCCATTAAGTATGTGCATGCCCTGGGAGTATTACCCTGGCCACTTTGCACATGTGCACACAGACAAGGGCTGGGAGAGTTTAGACGTGTTCATGTTGACACACTCAAGTGTCAAAAACATAACTTATAAATTCGGCCTGTAAATGGTTAAAGTCTGTGGTGGCTTGGGGCCCAGAAGAGAGTAAAGCATGTGGAACATGTAATTTTGCACTGACCTGACTGGTGGTGTCACAGAGAAAACATCCAGATCTGCGCCTGCAATGCAAAGTGCCTCCAAAGGGACACACAAGGTTTTGGTAGCACATCTTGTCTCAGGGAGTACGAGACAGGGGCACAGAGTAGGATGAAGTGCTGATGCCTGGTAAATCACTGCAGCATGCACTTCAAAAACAATAGCAAGCACCATATCCACATGAGATTGGGATTGACGCACTTGATGTTGTTTATTCAATTTTTGTTTTTAAAGAAGCTTCAATCGCTGTTGCAGGAGAACTGAAAGTAACAAAGTAACCATGGAAAAGCGACTCCTCTGAATTTGGTGCCAGCAGATCATATAGAATTGCCTGCAGAGCCAGATTGAGGCCGCAGTGCTCAGTGAAAAGCAAGAAATGATTGCAGCGCCTCATTTCACAATTTGACTTGGAGGAGCTGCAATTATGCATGATGAAAATATTGTGATGAAGTCAACAGCACTAAAATGCAGTAGTCTAACCCCTTGATGTATGGTGCTTGGCTGGAGGTTTCTAGGGACTCAGAGGTCTCAGTGGGGTTGGCTGAAGATTTTAACCCACTTCTCCATCTTCACCATCTCGTGTTCTAGGATTCCCACCTGACACTTTTTGAGGAATGCTGGAGAAGGTCAATAGGCCAGAGATGGAGCTTATTTGCCGATTGCATTCTCTGCATTGTCCTTAGTTAAAATCATGTCTGATTCAAAATGTCTACCACCTTTTTAATGACCTCTGTTTCATTATTGGTCACATTCCCAATTCAAATCAAATCAAATCAAAACGAGCTTTATTCGATTTTAAGCATTAAAATCCTAAAAGCAGGCATATAAAAAGGAAAAATCATCCTATTTTACATATGGAGTTCATCAAAGCACATATAATGAATACAAATTCCTAAAGGTTCATAAAATACATGTAAACAGTCAATAGTTTCTAAAACAACCCATTTCCCATCGATTACTTCTGACATGTTTCATATCTAGCGATTTAGTTACTTAAACATTTCCTAGTCCTTAATACACTCTTTAGAAAACCCACCATAGAACCAATACAATAGCAATTTCCCAACATCTGTAAATGCAAGAAGGCAGGGCGACATTGTCTCCATCCTCCCTGCTTTAGTAGGGGTATTACCCATCTTCGCCTTTCATTGTTATAAAATTTACAGAATAAAATTACATGTATTGCAGTTTGTAAGGAAATGTAGTCGCAGGGACATCGGCAGAGTTCCCATGACCAGTCATTAGTAACTGGATGGCTAATCAAGCAGTGGAAAGTCCCAAATCTAAATCTTGTTACTAGATCTCTATCATATCCACCCAAGATACATATCAAATATGGTTGTATGCTGTACGCTATTGTGATTATTTGGTGCTTGACCACCATAGGTTCATTCATCTCAAGAGTTAACCTATTTTCTTCCAGATGGGTCATGCAGACTTTTTTAAAATCCTTCCGGTTGATGAAATTCATATTTTCATGTGAAGTAAAAAACTCTGGGTATCCGATGTCCTGCATAAAATCTTTTACATATTTAAGCCATAAAATTTTGCAGGCATTTTCTAATCTCATTGCATGCAATAATATTTCCCTATTAAGGCCAGTGCTAGCAGAAGTCCAAATTCTATGCCAGAGCAGCACAGGTTGAACCTTAATTAAGTCAGAAATATATGGTACTCCTAACTCGGTGTGACAGTTAAAAACTGGGGCACTGACTGGGACCGCTAAAATAAACCTTAAAAAGGCGTTTTCAATACATTAGATCGATATACATTCTTGAAAGCCCCATATGCCTGCCCCATAAACTGCTATGCTCACACATTTGGCTTGATACATTTTTAGTAGAATATCTGGCGGCCTTTTTCACAGTTTTTTTGTAAAGTTTATTAGGGCCGCAGTGGACTTCATAAAAAGTGAGCTCCTGGCCTTAATTACTGGGGCCCAAGAGCCAGTTTGATTAAAAAGTACACCCAGATAACAAAAGGAGTTATTAGTTTCCACCCTGCTCCCCCACGTAGTAACTTCTATTCTTGTTTTTCCCTCTCCCACATCACATGATGAAGCTTTTCTTTACATTCAATTTTAACCCAAGACCGTTCATAAAGCTGGTATAAAAGAAGAGAGCCCTCTGTAAACCGATCTGGGTACGAGCCATAAGTACCGCATCATCGGCATAGAGGAGAGAGGCTATCGGGCGTGTATTTACAGATGGTGGATCCCTAACGTGTGACACCAACTCCTGTTCCAAGGCGTTGGTATATAATGAGAACAGGAGTGGTGCCAAAAGCAACCTTGCCTTACACCCCTCTCCACTTTAAATGGCACAGTGCACTCTCCCTTGATTCCATAACGGACTTTTGCAGTGGCACCGGAGCATGGCTGCCTTAAAAACTGAATTAAAACAGGGTCAACTTTTAATTCACTAAGAACACCCCACAGCTTATTGTGAATTACACAATCAAAGGCAGCTGTGAGGTCGACGAATGCCAAATAAAATGTCCCTGTTTTAGCCTGCGTATATTTTCCAATTAAAAGACTAAGGTTCAAAATCTGCTTGTTAGTTCCTAAACCGGATCTAAAACCGTACTGGACGTCACTTAAAATATTTTTTTCTTCAGCCCATGCCTGCATGCTGCCCGATACTTTCATTAAAGAATCCAGCAGAGATATTGGGCGGTAGCCAGCAGGATTTTCGCACTTGCCCTTTTTAAAAATGGGGACTATAATTGATTCGGACCATGTACTTATAAATCCCTTTTCACAACATGCTTGCAAAACCCTGGTTAAGATGGGGAACCACATCTACAGGTTCGACTTAAAGAGATCAATTGTTATCCCATCAGGGCCAGCGGCCTTGCCACTCTTGCTAGCCTTTACTGCCGTAGTAACATCTTGGAGTGAAATATGGAATTTAATCGGCGTGAAACTCTGGTGGGCCCTCCCTGTAACCTGACTAAGGACTCCTTCCTCGGTAGCCCTCTGCTTGAAGTAGACACTTGTAAAAAAATCTACCCAAGGTTTTTCCTCTATCGCCACCTCAATTGATGGTACATCTAATTTATTATTGAGGAATGGGGCATTCACTGCTAACCAGAATTTCGAACTATCCCTGCTCGAGGAGGCATCGCTAAGGTTCTTCCAGGCCTTTTCTTTTAGCTCGTTAATCCTACTTTTCCTATCGTCATTGTAAAGCTTTCTACAGGCCCTAATCTCCTCTTTATCTCTTACTGCTCTATGTAGGGAGTTCTTTAGGTTTAAGTAGCTCTTTGCACAATTTTTGTCGAACCATCCCTTCCTGGAGTGACGCGTACCTTTACATTCTGCTAGCAGGGTGCTTTTAACCGTCTTGGTAATGCAGTTAAAGGCTTTTAAAACATTTTCATGTGTTGGGCTGTCACTTAAACATATTAGGATTGGGTCTAATGCCTTTGTAATAATTTCCTTGCTTAGCTCCCCCGGATCCCGGCTTGCCCAGCGGATTGCATAACCATTTTGTCTTCCCAGTTAAATATTTTGCACCCATGATACTTTATTACCAATTTTTCTTGATACACTTTTTGGAATAGTTATTTTTACACTAATTGCCAAGTGGTCGCTCATGACATTTTGATGGATATTATACTCTTTCACATAGCTTGTGTGGCGATTTAGCATGATGATAAAAATCTATAGTTGATTTAGCACCTCGACCTATAAATGTATGGCCAAATTCCACTTTGGGCGTGCATAAACAATTTGAGAAACCAAAATCGTGTTTATACATAATGTCAATAAACAGCTCTTCTTTGTCTGAGTGTAAAAAGGGAATCGGGGGATCATCCTTATCCAAAGTTAAACCACATTTCCCTACTTCAGCAACTGGGCACAAACTAATGTTAAAATCCCCAAGCCAAATAGGAATAGTTTCAGTGTCACCTTTTAGTTTTAAATTACTAATATCCTCACTAAGCTTCTTTAATATAACACCCAACTGGCCTTTTTCAACATTGTTGTAAAAATTAATCAAAACCAATGTACAGTTCGAATCCATATGTATTACGACGATTTGGTAATAAGTTTCAGAACTGACCATTTCGATGTTATGTACCCCTAGCAAATTTGAGACATATACGCATAACCCCCCCCTTAGATCTTCCACTCGGTGACTGGATAGCAGGTGTGTGAAATGTTTTAAATCCATTGATGTGTACTTTATCGATGACCCATGTCTCTTGTAAGCACAAGACATCAAAATTACTAATGGAGTTCAACCAAACCGGATCGTTCACTTTACTTCTTAAAGACGCTATATTCCAAAAAAGGATTCTGCATACTCCTGCAGATTGGTCAATTGTTTCCATATAATCTACCTCAGAAAAATCATCACTGTTAGGATTAATTTCACCTTCACCCGCTCGCTCAACCTGGATCAAGCAAAGCGGAGTTAATAGACTTGGGTTTTCAGCAAAATGATCGTTCTCATTCTCAGGCAGGTATCTACTAGTTGGTTGTCAATCATTTTCATCCAGTGTAGTTAGAGGCCCAAATCTATTTGCCACTGTTAAATTATAGCAAGGTCCATCCAAGAACTGTCTATAAGGTCCATAATTTTTGGGTTCAGTTGGGGTTGGTGGCTGATAAAGAAAAAGCCCAGTGGCAGAACTTGAATGCTAGCATTAGTTAGGTTTGATTGGTGTATTCTTAATAGGATCTCCCTTACCAAGGCAGGTGATCCTAATGAGAGGACTTTACAATCACCTTCAGAGAGTTTACTATTATTTCCAGCCCAATTAATTCTCCTCACCATATTGAATTCCCTGAAGAGTGCGTTGGTTAAACCTGTCCTATTTCCCAACCAATTTATGTTTTTTTTCTTAGGGCGGACCAGGTTTCCATTGCTACTAAAGTGAGCAAGGGAACGTTGGCTAAAATGATGGTATACGGTATAGCTGCTTGTGGCAGGTTAAGTGTTTGTGCACTCTATGTCACCCCAGGGACGTTGTTAATTATTGTACTTGTGCTGTTCCCACCCTTTCGTCTTTCAGCTATTTTGTGGCCAATTTCACCCATCTCTTTGGGTCCATGCACCTTACTCTATAGTGGGGTACTGCTTTCTGTAATCACAGGTACGTTTGGTGAGAAATTATGTCGCTCACCCTGTTCACTTACTCGTTGCAATCCCTTAAGTGGCCGGGGTATAGTTTTTAGGACTCCCTTTTCTGGATGTATATGAACACCCGGTGGCTTCTGAGTTTCTGCGCCCTTGTCTTGCGTGGCCTTGTTCTGGGCAGCTAGAACTTTCTCTAGGCCTACTTCAATTTTATCCAATCTGCCCACAAAAGTATTACTAGTTTGTATAAAAAATTCCTTCAAGTCTTTGATAACTGAGGGCAAATTTACCAATTCACATGTGAATTCATTACAGTTGTTTTTCCCCCTCTGGGCACTTACGATACCTACTTCCTTCAGCGTTTTATTTTTTGCACCCTGCAATTTCCCCTGTGGCTTTTTTGGGTGGGTCTTAATTAATCTAGGAGTAGAAGTAGGAATTGGGTGAATTACAGCTGTGCCTTCTGCAATGTTATTGGGTGTCTTCGAATTAGGCGATTTATAGTTTTTTTTTTTAGGAGGTAATTGATCACTTTCTAATTCCCCATGAACAATATAATCGGAAATTTCCTGAATACACCCATTTTTCCGCTGCTCAAGGGGAATATTGCCAGGAAGATCTTTCTCCACCACCTCTACCTCCCTTGGCATTGTGCTATCCAGTGTTTTTTTCGATAGTGATAATGGATCTATCGTATCAACTTTTAATGTTTCCTCCACGGAGATAATCTGTCTTTCGATATCTCCGACTGCCCCTGTTAAACAGTTCAACACAGTCATGTTGATCTTCCTATGCTTACTTGGTACTTTCGATGCATTGTTTGCCGCCTGCTTCCTTTTCCCCATAGTATTAATCAATTAATTACCTACTATACTTATGGGGCTACAACTCAGTATCCTCGAGAAAAAGATCAACCAATACACTGACTATATACTAGCTCAGCCCCACAGAATGTAAAGTGCAATGTGCTTTTCCCTGTAAAGATATCAAAATCCGAAAAGAATAAAGAGCTAATACTGTCCCTACGTTGCAATTATCATCAGATCATTATAAAATAATCAGGGATTCACAAAACTGTACAAATGCTATTAAAATACTATTAAATACTATTAAAAGAATGAACCGTGTGATGTGCAAAGAAGCAAAGTCCAAGTATACAAGCAGCAGAATTCTTTGGAGTGCAAGTTGCAAGTTATTGAGGGTCACCAATAGGTGACAAAGTTCACAGTCTTCAACCAGATACAAATAGGGGAACACTCAAGTTAGTTGGTCACAGTACCTTTGCAGGCGAATCCAGTTTATGGAGCAGAATCCTGGATGTTAGAGAATTGGCCCTGCCCTGCCTCTTCCTGGCGATAACGGGCAAGGACGGGCCCGCCCTCAGCCCGGGCTTGGCCCGGGAGCCGCCCGCACGCGTCCCGTGCTGCGTTGGTCTGGCGCGGCTTTTGAGGCTCCGCCTGTCGCAATGCTCCGCGTCACCCAGTGCCCGATGGACAGGGGCCGCTGGGGATTGTAGTTGGATTATTGGCCGTTCCCCTCACGGCTTGGCGGGAAGGTGCTGTATGATGGCCGTTCCCCTCACGGCTTCGTTAGGAAGTGCTTGATGTTGGCCGCTCCCCTCACGGCTCCGGAGAACCAAAAGGTAGCGCATTCCCAATTCAAAATGACTTCAGGGTTGATGATCCTTCATTTTTGAGGTAAAAGGGGTTCTAATTGTATTTAAATTGGTGCTTTCCTATACCTGTCAGCGTTCGTAGATAGTGGGTGTGTTCCCTTGCCAACTAGTTCACTCACCGATCTCCTGTACTTCAAGTGCATCTTATTTGTATTTTCAAGTCCTCTCTCATGTCTTTATGCAACTGCTTGCTACTTAACTCTCTCCCGTAATTTTTGCTGTCTTATCAATAGGAGCCAGTGTACTGTTTCCACCTGGTCCATGTTGCCCTCAGGACCTCTGGTGGAATTGGAATGTTCTCCCTTACTTGCTGGATCTGCTTTGCCAATGCATTTTTTCTCTGCATACACTGAATCTGTTTCCACTTATGCTACACCCCCAAGTTCTGCATTACAAACAGGGTCGATGGCATTAGAAAATGTAAAGGTTGATGTATAATCTGTGCTGTCCTTTACCCTTGTCGTGACTGAATGCTAGGCTTCAATGGATATGTAAGAAGATCCATTTGCCACCCTGTCACAAGCTGTAGAAGAAATACAATGGCAACTAAATACAGCCAGAGTACAAAGGGCACTATTTCTTGACAGAGTAAATCTGTAGCAATGTCAAGCCACTCTGCCACTGCTCTACCACCTTTACCTCACAGGCTAATTCCATTGGTACAATTGTATCATCAGAACCTGACTCAGCCAGTGGCTCATTTATTGATCCACTTGCTGCTCACTTACCAGTATTTGCCTCATCCTTAGGGCCTCTAGATAAGAAAACTGGTAAGCCAAAAACCACTTTCTTTTCTTTCAGCACAGTGCCAATTACATTTCATGGCTAAGCTGCAACACTTTCAACGCGATATTTCCAGGGTCTCCTTCATACTGTCTGAATGCACTGGTATGGGCAACTTCCATGATCCTGGCTGATGACCCTGTCTGTAGTCTTATGCAACCTTTTAAGCTACGTTTCGTCTATTTTTTTGAAGACTCGCGTCTCCCAAGAAGCATATGTACGGTTGTTAGCCTTTCAATGCATAAACTTTATTCACAACTAAACAGCATTATACAATCCAAGGTAAGAACACTTTACTGTTAATGGCCCATTTACACATGGACAACATCACCTGAAAGGGGCTTTCTGTAATGCAACTGTGTGGACTGAACACAAAAATGTAGGATACTTTCAATCCAAGTGAAAATCAACATCATACATGTTGGCTGGTTTATTTTCAAGCTTCAATTTCTCCAGAGATTACTGCCATGAGACTTGACATGGAAATACAGATGCCTTATCTCGTATGGAATGAAATACAGAAACATAACATGTAGCTCCTCTCATTCTTCCTTCTTTTTCCACTAAGAAGAGTCTTTTCTAAAGTGAATCAAAAAAGAACAAAAAGATCAGTAGTGATACATTGATATGAGATGTTGAGTATAATCCGGGAGGTGTCTCGAAGTGTAAACGTACTCTTTATTAAGTTTACTTCTAACGGAGGTCAGCGCGTCCGCCCGACAGGCAGCAGCTCTTCACCTGGTCATTGATGACACATGGAATTCCAAGTGTCATCAATGACAGCATGACCTGTAACATTCCAAAGCAAAGGAAGCAAGGCAATACACTACGATAGGGAAATTAAATAAGTGCCATGCAATAAGTGCAGTACAACATAAGAGCATCCAAACAAACAGCAGCACATGCAAGATTTACTGTTCCATGAAAACAGACTATTTCTGTCAATCATATCCTTAAAATTAGGCTTCTATGGTAGGTTACCTTAGAATCACATGGACCAAAGATCTTTGTGGCCAATTTACATGGTGGCCTCAGTGGCTTAAGGATGTTATTCAACATGAACTCTGGTTTGTAGCTTGTTTACAAGCCAACCCTGTTCATACCAAGCCTGCTGGTCTTCTTCTGCCACTCTTTACTAATACATGATAATAGATGTCTATTATTAATGACTTCATGGTGGACTTTCCCAAGTTACATGGCAATGCTAACATTTTCATATTCGTGGATTATTTTAATAAATTGAGTCATTTCATACCACTGTGTATCCCACCTGAGGCTTCTCAGCCGGAATTTTTTTAAAGTGATTGCAATATTGCACTGGCTGCCTTCTGTTCTTGTTATAGAAAAGGGATTGTTAGACCCAGCAGTTTCCGGCTGGTTGGGACGCTTCGAAGCCAGTTAGAATGTCCCATCCTAGATAGACATGTCCTATAACCTGTGCTCAACCTTGGGTAGCTTAGCACCAAGCAGTCAGGCTTAACCTCAGGGCCTAAGTGTAAAGTATTAGCACAACACCACCCTCGCAACATACTGTGTACGTCACAAAAAGACTCCACATTGTGTGTAAAAAAACACTGGTATTTGTTTTACACACACATTGAAATCAAAATGAAATACACATTTTACATACACTTTACAGTTATATGGAATTGTCTAACCTTTCCCTTAGCAGCAGAACAGCATGACCATACATGCCATAATCAGAGCTATTCATCCAGCGTGACATTTCCCAATATTGCATACCTCCAACAGTTGCAATGGTCAAGCACTTGCAGGTCTTTGACTACATCTCGTGACCCAGCCCTTCAGTCACTAACATAACATGTGTATTTGTAAAGCACACGTTCAGCCGGAGGTATCTTGGTGCTGAATAACAGATGTTTATTTCTACCCAACTTAACAGTGCTCATTTTATTGACCTCAGATGGATGAAAGGCTGAGTGGACACACCAGGATTTGAACATGTGACCATGAGGTCAAACACAGGGCTCTGCATTTGAAGCATTAGTCCACTGAGACACCAATCCTGTTCACTCAACTACACCATCCAATGATACACATTGCTCCTGCTGGTGCCACTTTGATGAGATTCTCAGAGCCACCTAAAATGGAAAGAAGCAGTTACTTACTTTTGTCCATCTGGATTAGACCTTCAGGCACCCAGCAGCACACGAACAAATGCAGGATTGCTATCCCCTGTAGAAAAAAGATTGTGACCCAGGAGGCTGGCGTGCTTCCAAGTCTGGAGAAATGTTCCCCTCAAGTGCAGGTGCAAGCTGCCGTCGCTCCCGCCAGCCAGCCATAGGTGTGCACAGGGCACAATGAAACTCTTTGGGCCCCATCATAATGTTCTGTTGCTTATTGTGTACTGGGTGTTGAGCTGGCACTAACAAGAGGAACCCTCTGCTCAGACAGTGTTAACCTGTATAAAAATGACAAAATAAGGAAGTAAATCTATCACAAAATATGAACCATTATTCCACATGATTTGACTTTTTTGCTGCATAATTTATTCAACCCTGCCACATATTTTAGTCCACCCCAGCTGCATTATTCCATTGTTCCTGGTTGTAGGTAACAAGACAAGCAGTTATCATCCTCAATCAGATGGGCAAACCAAGAGGGTAGATAAGGCCTTGGAACGATGCATTTTCAGCTTGCTAACCCAACATCCTCAGGGCTGGGGGCCCTGGCTCTCTATCACAGAATTACCAAATTTTTCGTACATAGTTGTTTGTACTCTCCTATTGTTTTCATGGTTTTCACCCACATGCTTCCTGCAGGTATTGCTAGTCCTTTCTACTGTCTGCTTCTGTTCTCTTCATGCAATACATAAGGATCTGGCCTTCACTTTATGCATGCCTAAGCTACACACAAAAATATTTTCAAACAGTTATCACATTCCTGCTTCTATCTACTTGGTTGAATCATCTATAAGGCATTATCACATATTATCTTTGCATTTTTATGGGCCTTTCTATGTGTCTCTAGTCATTAATGATGTGAATATGTGTTTAACATTGCATTCACATTGGTATAAACAATTTATTTTCCATTGTTTCTTGCTTCATATGTCCTCTCTTGTGCCTTTGTCCTAAGAACTAATGGCAGAAGGGCTGTAATTCATGGGAAACTGGTAACTTACTAGTGCGTGCCCTGAAGGCTCAGGCCTGTCAATGCTAATGCCAGAGTCTAGAAGCAGTTCTATGACCTCCTTCACCTTTTCTTTAATATGGGAGCTCTGCCATCTCCTGTATTTTTGACTCAAAGCTGTGGTGTCAGCATGCCAAGTTTTGTGAATTAGTAGTTCTGACCAGATCTTGTTTCTGTGTCAGTGAGGAATGCGGCCTACCAGCCTCACTCATGTAAAGTTCTATTTTGATGTAACACCTAGGCCCTTGTGCTAACTTTCCATGTGAGTGTTGTGTTGCATGTGTGTATGCATACATATGGTAGCTAGATTCCATATGAGTGCAGCTTCTTGGACCAGTGGGATCCGTTTCCCAGCTTCCCCAGACAGTTGAAGTGTATTGCCTTCACTTCTGAGCTGGAGAGTGGAGCCCGAGACACTGTAGTGAGTTAGCATGGAGAAAAGGTTACCCATAGAAGTTAAATGAGGACCTTTTAGCAGGGAGGCTGTTAATTAGATTTTCCTGAGCACTGTCATTTAATAGCTGGTATGGGGGAGGGAGTCCGCAGATTCTGTTATTAAGTTTGAGTACGTTTTTAGAAAAGTCTACTATTTTGCCTTTCTTTAATTACTATTTCAGGAAGTCTGATGACAGCAAGGTGTAGAATCCTCTTACTTGATTGTGCCTATTTTTGAGAAACGCAGATTCTAGAGAGTGAGGTCAGCCAATGATGAAGCATGACACCTGGTGGTGTGTGTGGACAGTCCTTTACTTTTTTTTAGATGCCCAGCACTCCACTAATTAGTGCTTAGTGCTAGTCAGTTTTCGGTCACTAGTCTCAAACGACTATTCATTCAGGGTAGCTTCTTTGTGGGTGCATTATAGGTTTGGAGGCCAGCTCACCCTGAATACCCCATAGCCTCTAGTACCCTCCCCTGGAAAGCTCCAGGGTGTTGTGTGTTGATATTATGTTTTAGATACCCCTGCATGAATTCAGCATCTTCACCACCCGAGATGAGAGACATCATCTCGCACAAAGCCTTTATTTGCACTACAGACAGAAAATGACATTTGAAAGTGAATGACTTCAAGCTTTAGAAAGTGGACCCACATCTGCTATCCAATTAATGAGAATAAAAAACATACTCAAACCATCCCACTTTGTTCCCATTCTTAGCTCATCTTGACCAAGAAAGGGAGTCTTCCACTGAGTTGCTTATGAACTGCGGTAAGACTAGGGCTATTGTATTCATGACCGTCAGTTTCTGAGATTTGAGGGGACATTACCTTAAGTATGCTCAACTTGTTAGATAAGCAGCCAGTCTACCTAGCACATAAAAGCCTGCCAATCTGCCTGCCTGATCAGAGATGGGAGGACAGTACTTGACCTTCCCAGAGAAGATACTGCCTAGGAGGCGAAACCTAGCATGTGGAACACCCTGAAAAAGCTATAAGGAATGAAGCTGGTGCTGACCTGAATCAGGAGGGGTCTTCCCATTTCCCAGTAGGTGGTTCATGTGGTGAACTGCATAGATAAACTAAAAGCCAGAACAACAGCATGCCGTCTGGCACCCCTGCAGCATGACGAATGAATTGGTGCTGGTGCTACACGATCTATCAGCAGTATTCGATACCACCTCACACTCAATACTGGTGCAGCATCTTAAGCAGATAGGTATCCAGGGATGAGCCCATGACTGGTTGGTAGATTTTCTAAAAGTCAGGGTCCAAACAGTTTCCATGGGTACATCCCATTCCAGGACCATCCCCCTGAACGAAGGAGTTCTTCCGGGCTCTTCCTTGAGTCCTACACTTTTTAATATCTACCTAGCCTCCTTGGCCCGAATAATCAAATCCTTCGGGTTTGAGAAATTTTCATATGCAGATGACACTCAATTGGTCATTTCCATTGGGCAGGAAATTGTTAATGTCAAACAGAGATTCCTTACTTGCATGAAGGAGATTGCCATCTGGATGTCCCTCAAATGTCTTAAACTCAATTGAGGCAAGACAGAAATTCTATTTTTCGGTAAAGCTCAGAGTCTCTGAACGGAGGATTGGTGGCCTGCAGAACTTGGCCCCACCCCTCTGCCCAGTAGAGGTGCAAGAAACATAAGCATACTCATAGACTATCAACTTTCAATGCGAGTACACATGTCCTTCACATGTGGTACCTGTTTGGCACTATGCGTCTTCTAGAAAAAAATCTTTAGATGGCTTCTGCTGAGCTCACGCAAAACACCCAGCCAGGCTCTAATCATCAGTCAACTAGACTATGGCAATGCCTAGTTATTTGCCTGCAATGAAGCCCTTCTGTCAAAACTACAAGTCATCCAAAACACTGCCATGTGTATTGTAAACAATTTGCCTCCAATGACCCTGTCTAACCCCATACTTAGAACCATACACTGGCTCCCCATTCGCAAGAGAGTACTTGTTAGGTGCAGGCCCAAAATACCTCCAGAATAGGCTCATCCCTTACATTCCTAGCAGGAACCTGCGATCATGCTACCAATCTTGTCTATGCCCCCGACGGATTCGCACTGCTAAACATGGAGGCTGAGCCTTTTCCTATCTGGGACCGCTCCACTGGAATAAACTTTGTCTGTTCATCCGCATGTGCTCAAGTCTAACTGAATTTAAAAAACTCCTTAAAACCTGGTTGTTCTAATGCTGCCTCTATTACACTACCTGCCACTTATGCACCGAGATGTCCTTTCATGGATGAATCGTACATTATATCAAGATTCAAATAACATAACATGTACAAGGAGTTGTGATCATTAATGAAGAAGAAGCATTAGCCCAAAGCCCAGAGGCCTCAACTGCTAAAGATGAACACTCACCGATCAGGCCTTTTCCACTCATTGCCTTAGTGGCCCAAGTGAGGAGTAAGGCAGCCACTTGACAGTGTGATCCTGATGAGTGAGCCATCCAGCACCAAAAGCGCCTTATCTTTGTTGAGCAGGTAACACAAGGCCTCCGCTCAAAATCTTGTGAGGCTGTGTCTTGAATTTGCAAATATAATCCACCTATTAGGAAGGCAACTGACCTACAAATTGCCATGTAGTGATTGCTTTGTGAACTCCCACCTGTGCATAATCTTCGCTTATGTCGATTTCTCTGAGACTTTTCCATAGATATTAGGGGTGGCACACTAGAGTAGGAATGGGTACAACAGAGGATGTAGTGCCTGAAAAAGAGCCTATAGGTGACATTTGTATTCCCTGTAGCAATACACAAGAAAAATCCAACACCAATTTCTAAAAATATGAAATATTGTTATCTTTAAAATGGTACCAAAATGACAAAAATTCAATGTAGGCATGAATTTTTAAAGAATAAACACTTTTTAGTGCTTGAAAACCAATAGCGCCAAATTAGGACATTATGTTTGACCGGGACAAAGTCAAAGTTTGAGGCCGATGGCAATGGAGGCCTGTTTGGATACACTAAGTGGGAGATTTTAGATTTTACCTTTGCACTTAGAAACTTTTCTGGAGGATTTTCTTTTGACGTTGAGCGGGCATCTCCAACAGGCCGGATTTGTAGCTTGGTTCAGTGGGTGCCTCCCTTCAACTGACCATCAAAGCTTTCAGCGGGACGAACCTGAAATTTAGGCCAGGTCGCGATTTGACGTAGCCGGCTTGACTCTTGACGTTAGGTCGGTCAACTTATGGAGCTTTTTCACAAAAATGCTCCAATCATCAGATGGTGCTTCTGAAGTTCCTTTTGGGGATTCAAAGAGTCCACAAAGAAAATCAAGGTTCCAGAGTCTCTGAGTTACTACTCGGATGTTGGGACTACAGCTCCCACAATACACCTACAATACACCTGGCCAGATCCTTTAGAGTCCAGCTGAAGGTGGTTAGCTGGGTTCTCCTTGCTGGAGATGATGCAGATGAAGCTCTTTTAACCTGTTGCTTTCAGGGAGTCCACTACTTCTCTCTTTGAAGCAAGGCCAATTCTTTAGGGCTGAAGTTCTTTAGTGTTTAGTAGGTGCACTCATTCAGAGAGCAGCCCTCTTGGTGCAGTCCAAGGTACTGGCTGGGCAGTCCTTCTTCTCCCCTTGTAGTTTAAGGCAGAAAATCTCAGTGACAATGCAGCTCTCCGATATTTATCCAGTGTTCTGTGGCGACAAGTGGGGGGCACCCCTGACCAATGGGTTAAAGTGTGCCACCCAAAAATATGACAGCTTGGTATATTATTGTCCCACAAAGCATTGTACTTTCAAATTCAAAATAGAGAAACTTTCTCCTTCGGGTTAAGATCTGGCAAAAGTCAACGTACTGGTGTGGCTCATTTCCTTATAGACTCCCCTTCCAGACCTGCTGCAAATTCCATTCCTGAGGGTCCCATCTTGCTGGGCATTACATGAAGAGGGGGCAAGCCTGTTTTGCAGCCTTACTATTCTGCTCTCTTTGAAGATCAGTTTACTTACCCATCCCTCTTCCAATCCTGTTCTCCAGAGCTGCAGAGCTCCCCCCACCAGATAACCTCTGTGTCTATGCAGGCCACTTATCACCTCATCAAAGCAGTTTAGCTCAGCCTGGCAAGACTGGCCAATCAGGAGAGGCTGCTAGAAGGCTGGATTTTGGCTCACAGAAAAGAAAGTTCTATAACTTATTTTCTGTACTAGTTATGATAAATTCAACAGTGGCAAGTTGTTGGAGTTATCATTACCAATCATTTGAGTCCTTGAAATATTATTTTAGCTCAGTCCTGTCAATAGTTATACTTTATTAAAGTATTCCCATGCTAGCCTATAGAGCTAAAGTGCTACAATGGGGAAAGCAAAATTGGTAGTTTTTCTCTAACCACAGCATATAAAACATCTTTTAAAATGTCCGCTTATTTTTACATGGCACCCTACCCTGCGGGAACCTAGGGTAGACCTTAGGAGTGACTGATACATAAAAATAAGGTTGTTTAATATTTTCAAAAGTACCTATAAAACCAAAGTTGAATTGGCATATAATTTCAATTTAAAAGCAATTTGCAAAGCAGGACAGACTTTTAAAATGACAGCAGGCAATACTTATGTGCATTAATCATGCTGAGCCTCTAAACCTACATGCCCTACCCTATACTAGGGTCTTACAGGCAGGTTGTCAGTACCAATTGTAATTACACCTAATTACAGTATAACTTTGATTCAGAGCACTGGCCCTGGGCCTGGTTAGCAGAGCCCATGGCACAGTCAGAGTCAGTTACCAGTATCAGCCAAAAAATGGGGGGTGCAAAAAAGATGACTTTCCCACAAGTGTCAACCACTTCATGACCCACAAATGGATGGAAAAGGACCCTCAAGTAAAAGCATGCTCAGATGGACTTTTGGAGCTCTTTGTTAATTTGGCACCATTCAGGAATTACTTTTCAGATTAGCTCAAATAAGAGAGGCCAATGCGTGAACTGTATAATAAAGTAATTGAAGTTTGAGTGGAATAAATTGACAACTACTACTAGTAAGCAGCCGTGGCCGCAGCAGGTAAGATTGGTGGGGCCGGCTGGGGGGCATTTCAAGAAACTACCACGAGGAAAAATTAATTATTTATTTAATTTTCCCTTGTGGTTGTCTCTAAACACCCCCCCCCCCAGCCGGCCTCACTGCCCCACTGCTCTTACCTGCAGCGGCCGCGGCTGCTCGCAATGTTGCTGCTAAGGAGTCAGGCCTCCTAAACCCATTAAACAGCAAGTTGGTCAGACTCATATCTCCTACCCCAGAGAACACCTAGTTATAAGGGCTGTACAGAACAAATGTATTCTTGTTGATTAAACAAAAAAGAAATGATGTTAGACTTGGCATCCTTGGCGTGGTTTTCCCCCAACCTTTTTGCTTTTAGACCTCCTGTTTTGCTGACTTCGTTTTCGCTGGATTTAGGACTCTGCTCACTTTACGGCTGCTAACCAGTGCTAAAGTGCTTGTCCTCCATCCCTAAAATATGGTAGAATTGACTTATAGCCAATTAGCATATTTAATTTACTTGTAAGTCCCTAGTAAAGTGGCACTACCTGTGTCCAGGGTCTGTAAATTAAATGCCACTAGTGGGCATGTAGCACATAACATGACACCCACTTAAGTAGCACTTTAAACATGTCTCAGGCCTGTAATTGCAACCTGTGTGTGTGCAGTTTTAAACTTCCTTTTTGATCTGGCAAAGTCAACCTTTTGCCAGGTCTAAATTTTCCTTTTTAATCCATATAGGTCACTCATAGGGTATGCCATAGACAGAGGGCAGGGTACAACGCTTATAAAAATTAGGACATGTACTTTTAAGTTTTACATGTCCTAGAAGTGAAAAACTCTTACATTTGTTTTTTACTTCTGCAAGGCTGACCTCCCATAGGTTAACATTGCAGTTACCTTATTACATTTAAGAAGTGTAATTTAAAAATGGGAACTGGTAACCAGTTCATGTTTGGTATCTTTGGACCTGTAAAGAAAAATCATAACTTATGGTGAAGATGGATTTTAAATTACAATTTTGAAAATGGCACTATTCGACAGTTGCCATTTTCCTGCCTAATCCATTTGGTGCCTGCAGCCTGTCTCTGGGCCACATGACTGGGTGTAGTTGAAAGTTGGGCTTTGTGTATTTCTCCTAGACAGACACACACAGTAGGGAGCTTGGGTGTACTTGGATGAACTCTCATTGGCAGGATGGGAGGGAGACGTTGGGCCCAGCCTCACTTACACTTGAGCTGAGTTCTGCTTCCACACAAAGGGCTTCATACCCCCTGTAATTAATCTGAGGCAAGGGTCATGAAGGCAGGGCACCTGTGCACTTCAAAGGGCTGCCTGTATAAGCTTCTCCTCAATTCAAAGGGACATCTGGGTAAAAATACTGAACCTCAGACACCAAATCTTCAGTACGCTTCTAAACTTATGGATACTCTGCCAGGGAGAAGGACTGCTGTGCTGCTGAATGGACTGCCACTTTACTGAACTGCTGCTCTGAAGGACTACTGCCCTTCTGTGGGTCCTGATACCCGTTGCCCTCTTGCCTGAGTGAGAAGGACTGAACTTGTATCTCTTGAACCCAGAACCCCAGAGTGTCTCCAAAGGCTAGTTGCCTGCCTCCTAATCTGAAGCCTCAGTGACAAAACAGACTTTCAACAACCATGCATCTGCACCTGGACTCTGCCATGTGTGAGTTTACCCTGCCAAATGTTGCCACCCCAGCCCTGCAAACATGGAAATGGGCTTAAGGTGCTCTGCCAGTCTCTATGGATCTAGCGGAACCGATGCATCTCCTCTGCTGTGCTATGCAACCCTGAGCAAAACGGACTGCGGCTGCGTAAATTGGAACCATCGCAAAGACCTGCATCACCGCTGCAGCTTCTTCAGAACTGCCGCTGCATAATGCATCCTTGGCGCAGGCCCTTGCACCCCTCACCAACAGCAGCCTTGATGACGATGCAGGCCTTTGCATCAAAGACTCACAGCTCCTCAGAACTGACGCATTGCCTCAGCAGGGGATGCATCAGTGATGCTCGACTTCACATAGCAAGCCCTCATTGACCGAATCCTTGACGACAATGCAGGACCTGACACCGCAGCCTCACTATATCTTGAAACCGATACATCACTTCAGGTGCATGCCGCATGTTCGACATCGATCCTTGCAATGCTCTGCAAACCAGTATTTAAGGTACTTTGTTCAGCGGGCCCAACTGGGTTCCTGTAGCCTACCCACACTCCATCATGATGTACCTGAATTTGCAACTTTGTCCCTATCTGTCGTGGCCAGATATCTACAGATAGATCATTGTGCTGTTTTGTGCTATTTTCACTAAAATATTTAACATTGCATTTCACCAGTTCTACTGATTGGATTTTTGTTGTTTTGGTTTTGTTTTTTTTATAAAGAAAGCTCTAGTTCTCCAACTTGGTGTGGGATCATTTTTGTGTTGATTCTTGCACGTTATTACTGTTTAAAGTGTTGCACAAATTCTTTACACATTGCCTCTAAACTACGCCTGGCTGGTCCTTGCCAAGCTACAAGAGGGTTAAGTACAGATTAATTTTAGGTCAGCTTTTGCCTCACCCCGACAAGGATTGTGATTTTTGCTTGATCAGGGTTCACACCCCAGTCAACCAACCAGTGCTTAATTTGAGCCATGGGGTTCTGGTGCTCGGCACCAGCACTTAATTGTCAACATTGGCTCTTATGATAGTCTACCACATGGTGGTACTGTTTGCCTAATTTTGAGATGAGCACAATAACAGTTGTTTGTTAGTTCTATATATACCTTACAAATTACTAACACCTGCCACGCCAAACCAGTCCAATAGCTTTGAGGGCTTGGAATAGTCTAAATTGTCACACTTGGAGGAGTGTGATGCTGAGTAGTTATGTAAGTACTGTCCTCAGCAGTGCTGCCAGGGGAAATAGTTGATGCAAGCTGCAGACGTTTCCTGACAAGAGCTCCAACACTTATTGTTTCACAAAATAAGCACTTCAGCCAATGACCTAATTTCTTATAAGAGAAAACTGAAAATCCATGTTCTGGCATAGGGCAGACTGCGACATGATTACTTAGTGGTTATGCTCATGAAGTCTCAATCTTCACTAAATGAGGATATTATCACCCTTTAGATAGGCAATGTCTTGAAACGTCTGCAAGAGAAAGGTACTTGGCAAAGAAGATAATACATTTCTGTTTCTTTCAATATTATATTGTTTCCCTTTCACAAGTCTGCACTCTTTGCCTTCAGTAAGCCACAGCTTGCCTGGAAGAAAGAACCTGAAAGAGGTGATGGGTGAACTGGAAAATAGCACTGTGAAGAGGA